>NC_136802.1:13338281-14003281 GCF_951216825.1 Electrona antarctica
ATAATCGATGCGTTTGATTTTCCTAATGCCGAATAAACAATGCTGGGCCTCGTTATGAAAATGGTTGAAAACCACTGCTGTAATTAAAAGTACCTCAACGCTGTTCTCGGGTACATTAGGCTTGGCACCACCAGCTGCTGCTGTGAGTGCAGTGGGTCGTTATTCAAACCTGAATGATTATGGATGTGTAATTGGGGCGTGTTGAGTATTTTTGAGCCTCGGAAGAGATTGCATTAAGCCATTCAGACCTGGAACGCATCTGTGTCGTCTCATAGCTTTACCCACCACTTTTACCCATTATTTTAAACTTTAGCTGTTGAAAAATTGCAGATCTACAAGCTCGTGGTGTGGCACCGAGTGCCGAGGTACGAGCTCTGCTATTTTTTGAAATATTTGTAAAAACGTGCACAAATCTTTGAATGTATATATTCTTTCATGGCGAACGTTGTTTTTTAACTAATTTCTTTGCTTCTGGGAGCGGGGGGGGGGGGGGGGGGGGGGGGGGTTGGCGGCCAATTACATAATATTCTAGGGGTCCTTGACATGAATTAGTTTGAGAACCACTGATAGAGAAAAGTTTTTTTTAGAATCTGGTCTCAATGGTTTAATATTCATGGTTTCCCTGTTTCCACCTGTTCATCAGATTTCGTTGGAGGGCTCCTGAAAGCAGCGCGGTGCACTCAGCATGAACCCCTGAACCCCCCTGAGCCCCCCCCCCCCCCCTCCGCGTCGTGAAGCGTCTTCACAGCTTCCACGAGAACCAAGAAAGTCACTTCAGTCTGTCACTTCACTCGATCATGCATGCAGGTATAAGCAGCCGTGTGTGTGTGTGTGTGTGTGTGTGTGTGTGTGTGTGTGTGTGTGTGTGTGTGTGTGTGTGAGAGATTATGTTTATATATTTTTGTTTTATTGTGATGACATTCAAATTAATTATCGGAGCCTACGTGATGAGGGAAGGTGCTGCGTGTGTGTGTGTGAGGGAAGGTGTGTGTGTGTGTGTGTGTGTGTGTGTGTGTGTGTGTGTGTGTGTGTGTGTGTGTGTGTGTGTGTGTGAGGGAAGGTGTGTGTGTGAGGGAAGGTGTGTGTGTGTGTGTGTGTGTGTGTGTGTGTGTGTGTGTGTGTGTGTGTGTGTGTGTGTGTGTGTGTGTGTGTGTGTGTGTGTGTGTGTGTGTGTGTGTGTGTGTGTGTGAGGGAAGGTGTGTGTGTGTCTGTGTGTGTGTGTGTGTGTGTGTCTGTCTATCTCAGGTGTTAATTTGTATTTGGTTTCACACAGACAAAATATCACGTGGATATTTTGGTTGTTGTTTTTGCAAAACTCATGTCGGCTCCAACTGGGTCATGCAAATTACTGACGCCATAACCAAGGATGGATTAATAATAATATTATTATTATTGTGGAGAGGATGAAACATCCTCACACTGTTTTTAAGCTAACCCATACCTTTATTACTTTCATTTTAACCCATTTAGACCTGAGATCAGATTCTAAAAATGTCTTCTACATCCTGACAGTTTTCTAAAAAAGCTATGTTTCTATGTCAGTCGTTCTTCGATTTTTCAAAAATAGCAGACCTACAAGCTCATAGCGCGCCACTCGGTGGCGCGCTATGAGCTTGTAGATCTGCTATTTTTCAATAGCTAAAGCATAACATAATGCTAACACCAAAAGGGGTTCCCGCCCAGAATGGGTCAATGGCGCCGCCCGCCTGGTTTAAAAGCATGAGAGGCGAGCCCACAGAGGGGTGCCCTACAGCAGGGGTTCTCAACGTTTTTGGCCGGGGACCCCCGAAAATGCTTTGGCAACGTCTCGGGACCCCCGCCCCGCCCCCTCCCGACCCCCAATATAAATTGACTGCTACAATAACCTTAAACCATTTTGGGCGGGAACCCCTTTTGGTGTTTTAAAAAGGTTGAGAATCCCCTGTTTTAATCCACTAAAACCTGGAACGCATCTGTGTCGCCTTAGAGCTTATAGTTTTAGCCACTTTAACAAGTATTTTATACTTTAGCTGTTGAAAAAAAATCGCAGATCTACAAGCTCATAGCACGTCACCGAATGCCACGCTACGAGCTTGTAGACCCCCCCAAAAAATCTTGAAAACGTGTGTAAATCTTTCAATGTATAATTCTTTCACACGGCAAATGTTTTTAACTCATATCTTCGCTTCTGGACGGTCGTCCCTGGAAGGGGGGAGGGGAGGGGGGGGGGGCAATTGGGCCTTCACCTGTTTTTTGGGGTCCTTGAGATGAAACCGTTTGAGAACCACAGACACAGAAACTGATTTAGAAGATTTAGAATAATGGTGTCGGGGTCTCAATAGGTTAATACAATCACAGCCCAGACACCATCACCACCACCGCGGTAAATCCTTGTGTTGTGTAAGACCCGATGAAGAATCCACCTCCAGACCCGATGAAGACCTCCAGACCCGATGAAGAATCCACCTCCAGACCCGATGAAGAATCCACCTCCAGACCCGATGAAGACCTCCAGACCCGATGAAGAATCCACCTCCAGACCCGATGAAGAATCCACCTCCAGACCCGATGAAGACCTCCAGACCCGATGAAGAATCCACCTCCAGCTGTCCAGACACCATCACCACCACCACGGTAAATCCTTTTGTTGTGTAAGACCCGATGAAGAATCCACCTCCAGACCCGATGAAGACCTCCAGACCCGATGAAGAATCCACCTCCAGACCCGATGAAGAATCCACCTCCAGACCCGATGAAGACCTCCAGACCCGATGAAGAATCCACCTCCAGCTGTCCAGACACCATCACCACCACCACGGTAAATCCTTTTGTTGTGTAAGACCCGATGAAGAATCCACCTCCAGACCCGATGAAGAATCCACCTCCAGACCCGATGAAGAATCCACCTCCAGACCCGATGAAGACCTCCAGACCCGATGAAGAATCCACCTCCAGCTGTCTGTAAGACCCGATGAAGAATCCACCTCCAGCTGTCTGTAAGACCCGATGAAGAATCCACCTCCAGCTGTCTGTAAGACCCGATGAAGAATCCACCTCCAGCTGTCTGTAAGACCCGATGAAGAATCACCATCACCATCACCATCACCATCACCACCACCACGGTAAATCCTTTTGTTGTCTAAGACCCGATGAAGAATCCACCCGATGAAGACCACCCGATCCACCCGATGAAGACCCGATGAAGACCTCCAGACCCGATGAAGAATCCACCTCCAGACCCGATGAAGACCTCCAGACCCGATGAAGAATCCACCTCCAGACCCGATGAAGAATCCACCTCCAGCTGTAAGACCCGATGAAGAATCCACCTCCAGCTGTAAGACCCGATGAAGAATCCACCTCCAGCTGTAAGACCCGATGAAGAATCCACCTCCAGACCCGATGAAGAATCCACCTCCAGACCCGATGAAGACCTCCAGACCCGATGAAGACCTCCAGACCCGATGAAGAATCCACCTCCAGCTGTCGACCCCTTTATTTCCACCACTGTGTGGTTTAGCCCCTTCAGGAGGGGGGAACCCCTTTTGCTGTTTTAAGCATTGTGTTATATACTTTAGCTATTGGAAAATAGCAGTTCTACAAGCTCGTAGCGCGGCACCGAGTGCCGCGCTACGAGCTCGTAGGTCTGCTATTTTTGGAAAATCGTGAAAATGTGGCGCAAATCTTTGAATATATGTATTCTTTCAGAGCCGAGACGTTCGTAACTCGAATCTTTTCTTCAGGGGGAAGAACAACATTTTCAGGTGGGGGTCTGCGGCCAATTACAGTACATATACTTTTTGGGGTCCTTGACATGAAAGGTTTTGAGAACCACTCACACAGAAACATAGGGTTTTTCAGAAAACTGTCAGCATTTAGAAGACATGTTGTAGAATGGTCCTCGGGTCTCAGTGGTTTAGTATTCAGGGCGAGGAGCATTATGCCGTTTCAATCTATCAGAGCTGACAGCGTGCTTTCACTGGGGATGAAGTGGAGTCCTTCAGCCTCTCTAATAATGTCATGACCAACAACATGCACAGGCTGTACGTGACTTCTGGGGGGAAATGTGGCAAGTAGGAAACACCCTTCATAGTCCGGCATGCAGCCGACAGGCTTCTTTTGTTTAAAGGCGGCTGTGGCTCAGGAGGTAGAGCAGGTCGTCCAATGATCCATGGGTCGGCGGTTCGAATCCCGGCTCCTCCTGTCTACATGTCGAAGTGTCCTATAGGGCAAGACACTGAACCCCAAATTGCTCCCGATGTGCTGGTTGGTGCCTTGCATGGTTTCCGCTGCAATCGGTGTATGAATGTGTGTGTGAATGGGTGAATGTAATGCACAATCTATGTAAAGCGCCTTGGATAAAGGCGCTATATAAATGCACCATTTACCATTTAAAGTGGGACATTTGGTATATAGTCTTTTTTTTTGTGGCCTAAAATATTGCCTATATACATACATTCATGAATCCACTTGCTGACCGGCTGTTAGTATTGGGCAATTCTTTTTTTGAGTGGTGCAACCACTCCAACAAACAGCAATGTCCGTTTGTGTGTGACTATGTGTGTGACCAGTACCAAAAGTGGCGCTGTTGTGCCAGAAACGGAGAGAGAGAGATAGTGCTGCATGTTGCCTGCTAATGAGAGAGAGAGAGAGAGAGAGAGAGAGAGAGAGAGAGAGAGAGAGAGAGAGACAGAGAGGGGGGGGGGGGGGATTTGCACCACTCAGTTCACACGGGTGTGATTTTTCATTAACATCCTACGGCAGGCAACAATGTCAAACTTTCCTTCTGCTTTAAGTAGCATGTAACATGTCAAACTAGGGGGTTGTCATGATTCTGAATACATTTCATGCATTAGTTTTGCACAAAATACACTCCTTGGGCTAAAAACAGCCATAGACGTCATAGTCTCTCAAGACAGACTGTTGCCTGCGTCAAATTTCGAGGAACAACAGGGGCCGCTGTTTTCCCGAATATTTGACGATGGGATTCTCAGATTGTAGACGTCATGACAAATGTGATGAGGTCAGCACATTTTGTGCAGATTTGGGCAAGTGGCTATGGCTGCTACATACACATATCTACAGTAGCCTACATTATATATAATGTATGTATATATTTAGTAAAACATTCCACCAGTGTGACTACAATGTGACTAAAACTAAATTACTAAACTAAATAAACAATTCAACAGACTATGACTAAAACTAAAATCAAAATTTGCTGCCAAAAACAACACTGGTTTACTAACTATACAGCTAGGGATGGCCGCCTCGATGCTTTTCCAACGGCAGTCTCATGGTTTGACCAAATCAAACTGTAACGGTGTTTTCAGTTATAAATATAAATAATATTAAGTATAGTTTTGCTTATTTAAGTTCATGCATATTTTGGGGTTAATTTCATTATGAATAAATTGAATTAATTAAAAACAACAAATTATGTTAAAAGGTTACATCACAACACAAGGCAAAAAATGCACCCTATGCAAAGGAGTGTCATGTGACCTGTCACCTGTCAGTCAGGGTCAGAGGTTGAACTGACTTCCTGGAGAGAAGGTGTATTTTTTGGGAACATCAGAGAGAGATGATTATGGGTCATCTGCACATGATGGTTCAAAGGCCCACACGGTACATAATTATATTCTTTATTGTGTTCCTTTTGATTGTGATGTGTTTGTATTGCTTTGATGTAGAACTGCAGACTTTGTTTGATAAGTTGGACTCACATGTGTGGACTCTCACTAACTAGAGGACTCTGCTTCCTTGTGTATGGACTCACATGTGTGGACTCTCACTAACTAGAGGACTCTGCTTCCTTGTGTATGGACTCACATGTGTGGACTCTCACTAACTAGAGGACTCTGCTTCCTTGTGTATGGACTCACATGTGTGGACTCTCACTAACTAGAGGACTCTGCTTCCTTGTGTATGGACTCACATGTGTGGACTCACTAACTAGAGGACTCTGCTTCCTTGTGTATGGACTCACATGTGTGGACTCTCACTAACTAGAGCAGTGTTTCCCAACCTGTGTGCCGCGGCACTTTACTGTGCCGTTTGATGTGTCCAGGTGTGCCGCCTGATTTGACCGAAAATAACACTAACCCTCCCCCGAAAGCAATATTATAGCTACTGGGCTGCAGGCTTCCTATTGTTGCGTCGTTGTTGTTGTCACACGTCTAACCATTAGACGTGCGATAACGAACAATAGACTATACGACCCTCGGCCATTGAAATGTTAATGCAAAAGAGATGCATCCAGAAGACGCTACATTTCGCGCATATGCACGTAGACAGCAGACACATACAGTCCTACATGTCCCGACCCAAACACTGAGGAGGTAAAGTAAACGTGACGTTGTTGTGATTAAAAATAATGTACCACGAAAAATAGCTGTCCAACTGTCCAAGTGTCCAATATATCTCCCTCCCTCCACAGAAGCGCAGTGATGCCTGATTTATTCTTCGTCGTACACGTGTTCCATGCTGAAAATGGCTGATTTACAAGCTCACAACGCGTTGCGGACGCAACGCGTTGTGAGCTTGTCGATCAGCTATTTTCAGCACGTGGAAATATGCAGGCTGTGAGAACTGAGACCCTTCACAATAAAAGCATGCAGCTTTCACAAGTTGGCCCATAATAAAGACAAGGAAAAGGACTAAGAATTAGGTGGCATTTCACATTGCATATGAGCTATTTTTTCTCCAAAATGTATTTTTTTTAAAGGAATACATTTAATTAGTAAATCCCCCAAAGTTTTTTTTATTCAATAAAGTCTGAGGTTCTATATGGCTATGGGCTGTGGTACTGTGGTAATAATAATTATAATAATAATTCAAAAAAGAAAGAACGAAAAAGAACAAAATTTGTTCATTTTTTGGAACCATGAACTTTAGTTCAAAATATTGAATGATGAATATATGAATATATATATATATATATATACAGGATTTAGGATCAAGACATTTGTAGAACTAAATAAGCCTGGTGGTGCCAGGCTATAGGTGGCGTCTCTGTGACACTGGCTGGTTTGCGTCCCTTTTGATAGGAAACCTCATTGGTTGTTGTGTCGGCCACTCAGGAGCTGCTGCATGCGGGAACCCTGGAAGTTACGCAGTCCAATCAGAAGCTGGCCTGGAAGTTTCCCCTCCAATCACCTGAGTGGAATGACACAGCTGATCTGCATACAAGCAGGTACGCACGCACGCACACACACACACACACACGCACATGCACACATGCACACACACAGATAGCACTCGAGTTGAAATGGGCCTACTGGAGTAATTGCTTTTTTTAAATTACTGTATACAAAAGTAGAAATTACAAAGTGCACGTTTTGTTTATTCATAAATGTATACTCTGTAGTTTGTACAGGGCTTCAAGTTCTCAGTCCTGGGGACTGGTTTCAGTCCTGAGGATTTCCTAGGGGTCATTTAGGTCATGAGATCAGTGCAGATTTGCAAAAAATCATTTTCAGTCTTTGGATTTGTTTTAGCTTTAATCCCTGACGTTGTACCGTTCCCTTTCCTGCACATGTAGTATTGTGGTGTCCAAAGTACATTTTGTCTTGGAAATGTAGTACTATGTAAATGTAGTACTATGTAAATGTAGTACTATGTAAATGTAGTACTATGTAAATGTAGTACTATGTAAATGTAGTACTATGTAAATGTAGTACTATGTAAATGTAGTACTATGTAAATGTAGTACTATGTAAATGTAGTACTATGTAAATGTAGTACTATGTAAATGTAGTACTATGCGCGTGGAGTGAAAGTATCCAAATATTATCCACCATACTTCGTAGTCACAGATACATTTAAAGGGGCATTCCACCCATTTTCAACATTTTACTATGTCATTAATATACCTTAGAGCTGTTGTGTGGAAATAATAAAAAAGTCCCCCCATTCTGTGTTTCCTAGAACTAGAGGTCTGAAAAAAAAAAAATTAACATGGTGAAACACATCTTAAAGATGTCATCAAGATGCGTTTCACCATGTTAATGATTTCTTTCATACTTACAGTTCTAGGAAACACAGAATGGGGGGACTTTTTTATTATGTCCACACAACAGCTCTAAGGTATATTAATGACATAGTAAAATGTTGAAAATGGGTGGTTTTCCCCTTTAAGCAGTTTCACATTCACACCATGTGAATAAAATGTGACTGGCCTAATACAGAAATAGAACGTAGCAATAACAACAAAGTAATATATTTGGATGCTTGTTAGCGAGCAGCGGGGAGCGATAGAGGGAGAGAAACATCTCATGCGAGAGCGTTTTTTTAATTCTTTTTAATTTCTTCTTCAGCCCGGTGTGAAGATATGCAGAGATATCTCATTTCACGTTTGCTCGTACGTCTCTGTGTCTGTGTATCATCGTTTGCTCGTACGTCTCTGTGTCTGTGTATCATCGTTTGCTCGTACGTCTCTGTGTCTGTGTATCATCGTTTGCTCGTACGTCTCTGTGTCTGTGTATCATCGTTTGCTCGTACGTCTCTGTGTCTGTGTATCACCGTTTGCTCGTACGTCTCTGTGTCTGTGTATCATCGTTTGCTCGTACGTCTCTGTGTCTGTGTATCATCGTTTGCTCGTACGTCTCTGTGTCTGTGTATCATCGTTTGCTCATACGTCTCTGTCTGTGTATCATCGTTTGCTCGTACGTCTCTGTGTCTGTGTATCATCGTTTGCTCGTACGTCTCTGTGTCTGTGTATCATCGTTTGCTCGTACGTCTCTGTGTCTGTGTATCACCGTTTGCTCGTACGTCTCTGTGTCTGTGTATCATCGTTTGCTCGTACGTCTCTGTGTCTGTGTATCATCGTTTGCTCGTACGTCTCTGTGTCTGTGTATCATCGTTTGCTCGTACGTCTCTGTGTCTGTGTATCATCGTTTGCTCGTACGTCTCTGTGTCTGTGTATCATGTGGAGCACAACAACTGTCTTGTCAATATTATCAACCCCAGGTAATTAGTCGCCATTCTCTCTCTGTAACGAAAGCTGCGAGCCGCGGTGGAAATGGCTTTATTGATGAGGGCGGCAACACTATCGGCTTTTCCAGTAAGACAGGAATTAACCCGTTGAGGCTTGAGACCAGATTCTACAAAAAATGTCTTCTAAATATCGACAGTTTTCAGAAAAAAAAAACACATGTTTCTTATGTCAGTGGTTCTCAAACTACAGTATTTCATGTCAAGGATCCCAAACATTACATATGATTGGCCGCCAATATATTGTTCCAGGGAACCCCCCGCAGAAGCAAAGATATGAGTTAAAAACGTTCGCTGTGAAAGAATAACACATTAAAAGATTTGCGTCAGGTTTTTACAATTTAAAAAAAAAATAGCAGATCTTACAAGCTTGTGGCGCGGCACCGAGTGCCGCGCCACAAGCTTGTGGATCTGCTATTTTTTTCAACAGCTTATGAACTTTTAAAATTATGGTTTAAAAGCTCTAAGGTGACACGGATGCGTTCCAGGTCTCAGTGGGTTAAAAAAAGCAACATTTCTATCGCCATTAGCTTCGCATCCCGTATCAGTTTACCGCGGCCGTAATGATTAAAGTCCCAACGAGTCATTAGTATTTGGGCGTCCGTTGTGAGGCTGTCAAACACGGCGTGCTGACTCTGCACGATGCCTTTACTGAGACCCAAATGATAAGACATCCTGAGGCTGCATTTAATTTACAACAAGTCACGTTAATGACTTTGGTCCTGTCCAAAGATTATCTTTTTTTGGAAAAATATTTTTGCATGGTACTCAAGAGTATACCGTATTAACATTGTTCCTGATGTTCTAGCTGCCCTCTTCGGCTGCTCTGATGCCTCCCTCGCGCTGCCATACACTATACAGCAGACGCTGATGCTCGGTACATTGGTAGCCAAACGAATCATATTAACTGAATGGAAGACACCCATTGTGCCCTGTTTCTCCAAATGGCTCAATGAATTTATATCATTGATACATTTGGAGAGGTTGCGATGCAACGGCCAAGACAGCATAGCAACATTTGAATATATATGGGGCCCTATTACAACTCACCTTGACTCTGCTGTGTAACCGCTGGCCTGTTTGCCCTGTTGCTGTGCTCTCTTGCTGATTATGTTCTGTATGCCCTGCTGCTGTACTCTTGTTGATGTCTTATGATTGTTGTGTTCATAGCCTGTTATCTTATCACGATAGGTTTGCCACTCGTTTTATACATTGTCTAGTCTGGTGTATGTGTCATTGTTATGTATGTCCTGTATGTCATGTCTATAAAAAAACCTAATAAAAACTAATATAATAAAAAAAAAAAAAAAGTCACGTTAATTACTACTTATTCTATTTTTGACAGAAGCCTCGGTGAGAAACAGATTTGTTGTGTTGTGTTCGTAGGGCAGATTAGAGAATGATTAAATACAGTCAACCTGCACAGAATTATACAATGAGAGTGCGTGCGAAGAGTTCAGAATGTTGTAGTGTTTTTTTGACAGCAAGTTTTTTTTTCATATTTGTGACCGGGTCTGGCAAATAGGGCCTCGTCTCGACCAGAGTAATTTTTCAGTTTTTTACAGATTATTAAAGTACAGAATGTAAGCTTTCATATGATGTATCATTCAATGAAATTGTGCCGTTTTACCCAAAGCTGAGAAAATCACAAAAAAAAAAATCAAGTTTATTTTAGTTAATTTTTGCTAGACCTGGTCACATTTGTATAAAGAAGGAAAACGATATGCACATCCCAGTTTCCAAATACGGTGCAGCTGGACCCAAAAAGTGACGATATAATTCTGCTCCCCGTGCTTTTCATTTCAACCTATAAATACAACAATGTTTCGCCCCTCTGAACTTGAGAAAGCCCCGAGGGGCGAAACGTTGTTGTATTTAGAATTCTATCGTGTGGCGGACGGACATTCCACTTTTTTCTTCAGTGGGACCTCATATTTTGGTCTCCAGATTCCTAAGGCCGTCCCTGCTCACATCACATCACATAACACTCTGCCCGCTTTCATCATGAATGTTGAATCACATTGACCACATGTCTGGTTCCAGCACCCCCCCCCCCCCCCCCCCCCCCCTCCCCTCCACCCCAAGCCCCCCGCACGCACGCACGCACGCACGCACGCACGCACGCACGCACGCACGCACACACCTGGAAGTTTCCATGAAACGGGGCAGCCGGAGCTATAGTTTAGCTGTTTAGCTCATTTCATTTAACATGTGGCGCCCCCCCGCCCCCCCCCCCCCCCCCCCCCCCCCCCCCCCCCCTGACTAGGGAGAGCTCACACCCGCCCATATCCACATGCACGCCCAGACACCACGCCACAGTCATTATGGAAATATACCTAAGTCTGTGCCGGCTGCATTCTCTATGTAGAGAGACATGAAGGGAAGAGAAAAAAAATAATCTACATTTTATATTATTCACTCTGCTCCTCCTTTCTGTAGAGAGGCCTCCAGAGAGAGAGAGAGAGAGAGAGAGTGAGTGTGTGAGTGTGTGTGTGTGTGTGTGTGTGTGTGTGTGTGTGTGTGTGTGTGTGTGTGTGTGTGTGTGTGTGTGTGTGTGTGTGTGTGTGTGTGTGTGTGTGTGTGTGTGTGTGTGTGTGTGTGTGTGTGTGTGTGTGTGTGTGTGCGTTTTGATTGCATGTGTGCGAGTACACAGACGAGCGTGTGCACAATATGTTTTACTTTGGTGTGTGTGGGTGGGTGGGTGTATCCATGTGTGTGTGTGTCCATGTGTGTGTGTGTATCCATGTGTGTGTGTGTGTCCATGTGTGTGTGTGTGTGTGTATCCATGTGTGTGTGTGTGTATCCATGTGTGTGTGTGTGTGTCCATGTGTGTGTGTGTGTGTGTGTGTGTCCATGTGTGTGTGTGTCCATGTGTGTGTGTGTGTGTATCCATGTGTGTGTGTGTATCCATGTGTGCTACATGATCTTGCATTTCTTACTTTATGAATGAATGCATGACACGCCACCACAGCTGCTGCACATTGCATTGTGTGTGTGTGTGTGTGTGTGTGTGTGTGTGTGTGTGTGTGTGTGTGTGTGTGTGTGTGTGTGTGTGTGTGTGTGTGTGTGTGTGTGTGTGTGTGTGTGTGTGTGTGTGTGTGTGTGTGTGTGTGTGTGTGTGTGTGTGTGTGTGTGTGTGTGTGTGTGTGTGAAATAGGTTGTACTCGATCTGAATGGATGACTTCAGGAATGAACGAATGGCGTGCAGGTACTGGCAGGTACTGGATTTTGCGCCTGATCGTCTTGTGCGTGTGTCCCCCCCCCCCCCCCCCCCCCCCCCCCTCATTGGTTACAACGGCTCCAGTGCATTTAGGGCAGTGGCTCCCAAGAAAGGGACTAGTGGACAAGTGATCCATGCAGTTGGTCAATATACTGCGCTGTGACGCATTGTGAGCTTGTAGATCTGCTATTTTCAGCATGCAACCAAGTGTAAATTGACTTCTACTGGATCTCTAGATCTATCACAAAGATGTACTTTTTGGCTTACAGAGTACACCACTGTGATGTCATTGATCACATGACCTCCAATACTAGGCTAAACAGAATGGGGGGGGGGGGGGGACTTTTATATTACTCATACGCAACAACTCTAAGGTATATTAATGTTCATAGTTCAATGTTGAAAATGAGTGGTTTTGCCCTACCTGGTTTTCACCTTAGCACCTCCCACCTGAACTTAAGCCACGCCCCAAATCTGTTGTTCTATGATAGCAAGGGGGAGGGGCAAACGTGTGCAAAAAAAAAAAAAACACACACACCTGCGCAAACCAGTGTCGTTCCACAGGCATGCCATCAGTGTGTGTTTGTGAGTGACATCAGACCATTGTTTTTGCCGGCCTATATAAAGAGTCACAGACATAAAGAGAATACCGAGAGGTCGAGCTGCATCGGACTAGAGAGACAAACGGACAGCTTGAGTCGAAGTCGGTGACGGACAACGAGAGGCAGAGATGCTGTGCTGGTCCGTAGCGCCCACGACGAGAGGACCACAGACACACCCGTTCTTTGGCTGTGCCGCTGGACCAGTGGAGGACAAGGTGTATTCCTTTGGAGGGTTCTTCCATGAAGAGAAGACCTACAGCAATGAGGATCACATTGACGTTCACGTCTTCAACACGGTGGCTTTGTGCTTGACGGCTTTTCCCCCGGTGGCGAGGAAGAGGAGAAGAGGAGGAGAACGTTCCCCTGAGGTTCCCTCCATGCGCTACGGACACACAGCTGCACTGATAGACGATATCGTCTACATCTGGGGTGGGGTGGTGAATTGCAAGACAGAACTTGCTGACAACTGGTTATACATCACGGGGGAGATGGTCAACATTCTTTATGCATTCGACGTCGACACCCACAGATGGTTCATGCCCAAGGTTTTCGGAACTGTTCCAGAGGCGAGGAACTTACACTCGGCATGCGTCTCAGGGAGCGTCATGTTTATCCATGGGGGATGGAGCCAGCTGGCTTCATCTAATGACATCTACAAGTTAGACACCGCCACAATGACCTGGGCTTTAATGAACACGGGAGGCATTCCACCATCCGTTTCATCAGGTCACTCTGCCACCATCATCGGGACCAAGATGTTTGTATTTGGGGGCGAAGAGCATCAGGACAACATCATCAGAGTGTTTGACACAGAGACCAACTGTTGGCTGAGCACACCTTCTGCTCAGCCTCCTCCACCAAGTTACAGTCATGCAGCCTTTGCTTACAATGAAGAGCTGTACATATTTGGTGGCGACAACGCTGAGCTGAACCAGAGCTTTCATGATCTGTGGAAATTCAATCCCAAGACCCTCACCTGGAAGAAGATGATTGGGCCCAAGGGGACAGGCCCAGGGTCGTTGCAGGGGACAGGCCCAGGGGACAGGCCCAGGGGGACAGGCCCAGGGTCGTTGCAGGGGACAGGCCCAGGGTCGTTGCAGGGGCCCAAGGGGACAGGCCCAGGGTCGTTGGGCCCAAGGGGACAGGCCCAGGGGGACAGGCCCAAGGGGACAGGCCCAGGGTCGTTGGGCCCAAGGGGACAGGCCCAGGGTCGTTGGGCCCAAGGGGACAGGCCCAGGGTCGTTGCAGGGGACAGGCCCAGGGTCGTTGCAGGGGACAGGCCCAGGGTCGTTGCAGGGGACAGGCCCAGGGTCGTTGCAGGGGACAGGCCCAGGGTCGTTGCAGGGGACAGGCCCAGGGTCGTTGCAGGGGACAGGCCCAGGGTCGTTGCAGGGGACAGGCCCAGGGTCGTTGTGCTGGGCCCAAGGGGACAGGCCCAGGGTCGTTGCAGGGGACAGGCCCAGGGTCGTTGCAGGGCACAGGCCCAGGGTCGTTGCAGGGGACAGGCCCAGGGTCGTTGCAGGGGACAGGCCCAGGGTCGTTGCAGGGGACAGGCCCAGGGTCGTTGCAGGGGACAGGCCCAGGGTCGTTGCAGGGCCCAAGGGGACAGGCCCAGGGTCGTTGCAGGGGACAGGCCCAGGGTCGTTGCAGGGGACAGGCCCAGGGTCGTTGCAGGGGACAGGCCCAGGGTCGTTGCAGGGCACATCGTGCTGTTGCATGGCGGGAGATCGTATAGTCCTCTTTGGACTATCACTCGACCTTCAGATCTTGTGCTTAAGTCCTAGTCTGAAGACGTTGTGCAAGCTAGCGGTCATCCGGTGCGGTCTGGAGTGCTCAGGACTCCCACACAACATCAGATGGGAACTGACAGCCATGACAGCAGGACAAATAAGTAAGAAGAGAATCAAGACAAAAAAGAAATAAACAATATAACTAAAAAAAACAAGTCTGTTCCAACTGTGGATGTTCTGCCTGGTTGTACCATATAGAGTCATACGATATCTAGACCAGTTGTTCCCAAACTTTCTTTCATGTCAAGGACCCCCAAATGTGTCAACACTGCCGGCAGAAAATCAGGTTTAAGTATTTTTCAAACTGCTCAAAATAACAGACAATCTGAGGGGAGGAGCTTACTGGTCAAAGTGACAGATGTGTTCCGCATGAGTCAAGCCACATGTATTAACAAGATCCATGGCTTTTGGCCAAACGAGGCAAGATTGGAGAGAGGAGAAAAATAAATAAAACATAAATAGCCAACATACAACCTTCTGTCTAACCACATGAACTAATCTCTATTCTGGTCATAATAGACATTTGGCTTTTTCCCCCCCCTTTTTTTTTTAAGACAAACATGGAGAGCACTAATAAGAAATGGATCAACATTAGATGAAAACAGACCCATGTCCCAGCTCGCCCCCTCAGGTCACTCGGTACTGAACTCGGCTGATCGAAATTCCAATGGCAAGAGACACGGCGAAGCTGCCTTTGCCAGCTACGTACCGAGGATGTGGAACTCTCTCCCTCTGCATATCAGACTGGCAACCTCCGTTGATGACTTTAAGAGGCGGCTAAAAACCCATTTCTATGACCTTGCTTTTAACTGATTTTAACTGATTCTCTTGTAACCTTATCTTAAATTTACTTTTAATTTCAACGAATTCTACTGACCAGATTTAAAGCTATTCCTTTTTTTTTTTTTTACCCTTGTTAAATTTTTTCCATTTATGTGAATTCCTTTTTACTTTTATGTAAAGCACTTTGAACTACACTCGTGTCTGAAAGGTGCTCTATAAATAAAGATTATTATTATAGTATTATTATTATTATAAAAAAGGAAGACATATGGCACTACACTTTAACGATGCATGGAACAAAGACATAAACTACAGTAAGACGGAGTCTGGATGCTACGTCGCTGCATTAGCATACGGAACAATGTGCTAATGAGCTTTATGGAAGAGAGGTTAGCGCACGGCCAGCCCCCTCCCTACCCCCCCCCCCCCCCCCCCCCCCATCCCTCCCATTTGAGCGTTATACATCTTTGTGACTATGATCCCGGCACAAATCAAATCCCGGCGGAGCGCGGATAATTGCAGACATGCGGGGGGGAGGGGGGGGGGGGGGGGGGTCCAGAATAGATCAAGCCCTGCCCTGCGTGTAATGGAACCCTGTCAATCAATTCATGCCATAAACAGAAGATATGGTCTCCCGTGGGGGGTTTGCTGATTAATTGAATGATGGGACCGGGACTCGAGGCCGGTGACATGTTTTCTCCGCTGCATGCATGCACAACCTCTCTGGGTGAGAGGAAGAATGTTTTGGTTTGATTTCATTAATTATGGGAGAGTGGGAAAAAAAGCAAATTTTGCCGTTATATGAAAACCAAAATGGTAAATGATGCATTTATATAGCGCCTTTATCCAAGGCGCTTTACAGAGATTGTGCATTACATTCACCCATTCACGCACACACATTCACACACCTTTACATAGATTATGCATTACATTCACCCATTCACACACACATTCACACACCTTTACAAAGATTGTGCATTACATTCACCCATTCACACACCCATTCACACACCTTTACATAGATTGTGCATTACATTCACCCATTCACACACACATTCACACACCTTTACATATATGCATTACATTCACCCATTCACACACCCATTCACACACCTTTACATAGATTGTGCATTACATTCACCCATTCACACACACATCCACACACCTTTACATAGATTGTGCATTACATTCACCCATTCACACACACATTCACACACCTTTACATAGATTGTGCATTACATTCACCCATTAACACACACAGATTCACACACCTTTACATAGATTGTGCATTACATTCACCCATTCACACACACATTCACACACCTTTAGATAGATTGTGCATTACATTCACCCATTCACACACACATCCACACACCTTTACATAGATTGTGCATTACATTCACCCATTCACACACACATTCACACACCTTTACATAGATTGTGCATTACATTCACCCATTCATTCATACAGCGATGGCAGCGGAAACCATGCAAGGCACCAACCTGCATATCGGGAGCAATTAGGGGGTTTAGTGTCTTGCTCAAGGACACTTGGACACTAACTCTGGGGGAGCCCACGGGGATCGAACTGGCAACCTTGCGGTTACCATCCAGCCACTCTACCGCTGAACCACCGCCTGAGCCACCGCCGCCCCTACAACCAATGATCTAAGCTATAGCTGACCGCATATAGCTTCTATCTGTTCCCGGGGAAAAGTACAGTTCCCCCACATGTGGTGTTCTCAGAGTAGAGGAGGAGACTTCAGAGGAGTTCCCACAGGGGTACAATTTTTGGAAAGAAAAAGAAGAAAAAAAAGAAGTAAAACTAAAAAACAGATGACGGTGACATTTACATATCGTCGCTCTTGGGAGGAAACCACCTCCCACCTTGTTCCTTTTATTTTCCGTGTGTGTGTTTTATAAGCATACATATTTGTAGTTGAATATGTATATTCGTTTTTAACTCCAATCATTTCTTCTGGGGGGGGGGTCCCTGGAACAGCATATTTTCAGATGGGGGTTGGCTGCCAAATAGGCTACAGATAATCCTGGGGGTCCTTGACACGAAAATAAGTTGATCACCACTGACAGAAAACTGTCAGGATTTAGAAGCATTTTTGTCTGTCCAGAGTCGGGGATCAAACGCATCCCCACCAGCCATAAAAACAGCGAACGGCCAGATTGAGGCAAATGATTCTCTGATTGAACCCCGTTCCCATTTCATCACCCAAACACATGCCTTGTAGTATCAACACAATCATCTCCATCTCCATTTCGCCGCATACATAAATACAGAAAGACCACTCAAAGACCAAACGATGTGATTCGTCCGCTTTTTTGCTTCGTGGTAGATTTGCACACGCCGTCTTTCCCCCCCCCCCCCCGGCTGGCCGGCCGCCGCCACTGGAGGGGGCCATTTACTGCCCAATTTGTGCTTTCCTCAGCCGAGGGGGTGTAAGCGTTTGCGTCTGGGGCGGTCGGCCCTTTGCTCATCAGGATCTCATTTCAAATGCGCTCTCGTTGGAAGTATACCGCACTGCGTTGCCATGTCGGCTTATTTATCAAAACGACTGGCTTGTTTTTCCTCCCCCAGAGTTGTGGGAAAGAAATGACGAGTCAGGCCCGGCGCCACAGGGGTGTCAGAGGGGGCCCGGCGCCACAGGGGTGTCAGAGGGTAGCCTGGCGCCACAGGGGTGTCAGAGGGTAGCCTGGCGCCACAGGGGTGTCAGAGGGTAGCCTGGCGCCACAGGGGTGTCAGAGGGTAGCCTGGCGCCACAGGGGTGTCGGAGGGTAGCCTGGCGCCACAGGGGTGTCGGAGGGTAGCCTGGCGCCACAGGGGTGTCGGAGGGTAGCCTGGCGCCACAGGGGTGTCGGAGGGTAGCCTGGCGCCACAGGGGTGTCAGAGGGTAGCCTGGCGCCACAGGGGTGTCAGAGGGTAGCCTGGCGCCACAGGGGTGTCAGAGGGTAGCCCGGCGCCACAGGGGTGTCAGAGGGTAGCCCGACGCTACAGGGGTGTCAGAGGGTAGCCCGGCGCCACAGGGGTGTCAGAGGGTAGCCCGGCGCCACAGGGGTGTCAGAGGGTAGCCCGGCGCCACAGGGGTGTCGGAGAGTAGCCCGGCGCCACAGGGGTGTCGGAGGGTAGCCCGGCGCCACAGGGGTGTCGGAGGGTAGCCCGGCGCCACAGGGGTGTCGGAGGGTAGCCTGGCGCCACAGGGGTGTCGGAGGGTAGCCTGGCGCCACAGGGGTGTCAGAGGGTAGCCTGGCGCCACAGGGGTGTCAGAGGGTAGCCCGGCGCCACAGGGGTGTCAGAGGGTAGCCCGGCGCCACAGGGGTGTCGGAGGGTAGCCCGGCGCCACAGGGGTGTCGGAGGGTAGCCCGGCGCCACAGGGGTGTCGGAGGGTAGCCCGGCGCCACAGGGGTGTCGGAGGGTAGCCCGGCGCCACAGGGGTGTCGGAGGGTAGCCCGGCGCCACAGGGGTGTCGGAGGGTAGCCTGGCGCCACAGGGGTGTCGGAGGGTAGCCTGGCGCCACAGGGGTGTCGGAGGGTAGCCTGGCGCCACAGGGGTGTCAGAGGGTAGCCTGGCGCCACAGGGGTGTCAGAGGGTAGCCTGGCGCCACAGGGGTGTCAGAGGGTAGCCTGGCGCCACAGGGGTGTCAGAGGGTAGCCTGGCGCCACAGGGGTGTCAGAGGGTAGCCTGGCGCCACAGGGGTGTCAGAGGGTAGCCTGGCGCCACAGGGGTGTCAGAGGGTAGCCCGGCGCCACAGGGGTGTCAGAGGGTAGCCCGGCGCCACAGGGGTGTCAGAGGGTAGCCCGGCGCCACAGGGGTGTCAGAGGGTAGCCCGGCGCCACAGGGGTGTCGGAGGGTAGCCTGGCGCGGCCAGACTCATAGCGAGGGTTCACTGATGTTTCCTCCCCGCTCATTGGCAGAGTATGCGGAAGCTGGAGAAATCAGAAAATGATCGCGGCCAATCAGTGACTGCGTTTTAACGGCTGTCCGTACAACAGTGAAAAGCAGCCTCTGATTGGTTCATGTGTATATGGTGACGTAACATTCATGCTGCAGTACTTTCAAAACAATAATGGCTGCCCTCAACGCAACAAGTTTAAACGTTTACACAAACGATAAGAACAGCAGTTATTTCAGATATAGACTCTGACATATATCCGACATATCTCGCTCACGTATAAAGTAGAAACTATAACAGACCTTGTTGTTTTTAGCGTGGTATGAGGAGCAGACCAGCGCACTGTGTGGTGACGTCAGCTTTTTGTTACGCTGATTGGCTAGATGGATCTGTCTGTCAAGGCAACTACTAACGCCCACTTTTCAAGCTGCCTATGGCCGAATTCCAGACTCATATGCGGGGAAGAATCTTCAGTGAATCCCCGCTATGAGGCTGGCCAAGCCAGGCTAGTCAGAGGGGGCCTGGCACCCTCAGTTGCAAATTCCGCCTGCTTAGTTTAAGTTGTGTGTTGTTTTACTATATAAACATGATGTGCATGTGCCCCCTCGACATTTTCTACAGCCCCCTCGTCATTTTCTATATCCTGGAGTCGAGCCTGTGACGAGTTGTGTTTTATTTTATTTTATTTTGTACTTTTACCACTAAAATGTGGTGCAGCTTCTTTGGCAAATCTAATGACATCATGTATTTGATGTATACACTATAATTCCGCATAGGTTTGGGGAGGAGTAATCTGTCAAAAACAGATTCTGTGCTGTGCTACAGAATCTGTCAGCAAGGCCTTTCACAATGTGTACACACTGTTGATAGTGGGAATGAAAACACAGGCGCACCACAGGAAGTGGAGGGCTGAGGTCGGGCCAAACGGGCCAACATCCTGTTATACACTGGGGCCACGCCCCCCAGAGGAAACAAACAGCAGAGGGTGCTGTTTTTTCATTTTTTTTTTTATTGCCGATGGGTTCCCAAACTTCCCAGATTGGGGGAGGAGTGACGTAACAGTGACGGTCTGTTGTCTCTGCTTATTAAGCCTTGGCTCAAGTATGTGTGTAATGTAACAAAACATGTATTATATACACACGCACGCACACAGAGACGTGGCACATTTATAACAGGATATTATGCATCTAATTATTATAATGTAAAAAAATACTGCAGCATCACTATAAGAAGGGGCCACACAGGAACAACTCGCTCATTTTGGGGACATTTTCACAACAACATAAATAAACTTTCACACACACCTAGAACAACTTTTAAAGCTGGTTTCTCTTTATCGTACGAGTGTACGATAAAGAGAATAACGGCCGCACACCGCCGAGCGAAGCGCGCGGTATCTACAGTACAGGAGCTACAGTACAGGAGCAATGATTTATTGAAGGAAGCAGTGTGTTCTGTGCTCTCCGGTGACCTGGATCCTGCTGCCACGCCAGAAGGTCATCAGTTCACCTCTGGTTGACACGCTGTGTCTTTATGTAACATTTTCATCACGCACTGAGCCAGAGCAACGAATCGTACCGCTATGTATGTACAGTACATATCTCTGCTGTCGGGCGAAACCTCCTAAATTGGAGGTCCCGGAGATAGAAATGTCATTCTATGGGGGTCCGTAGACTAATTCAGGTCAAACCCTGGGGGTCCTTGAAATTAAACTGGTCGAGAATCACTGCTTAGAGCCGTAAAAATGTAAACATTGTGTTATGGGGGTCCTTGGCGTATATTCTCCAATGGGGCTCCGTGGGCTAATGAGTGTCAATTTGGGGGTCCTTGACATGAAAAAGTTTGAGAACAGTGTACAGTAGTACTGTAGTACAGTAACCAGTATCTGAAATGGTGTGTTAATGTTAAGCGACATCTTTAAGTAAAGCTGTTGTCTAATTCATAATGTGGTGCAGCGGTGCGCGACGCCACTCACTGTCGTCCTCGCCACTCATTGAGCAACGAACTCTAATCAGTAGCACTGAGAGTAAGTAGGGCTACTTCAGCTCGAAGGGGTGGGGGGGGGGGGGGGGTGTCAGAGTCTTTATATGACAGCTGAGCTGACGACTTTAATGTAATGAATCCCTAATTTCCATCACTGATGAGAGAGAGAGAGAGAGAGAGAGAAAAGAGAGTTCTCTTTCGCATACATCCCAAAAAACAGACGTCTTTATTGAAGTATGGCTATTGTTTATGTTGACTCGTGGTGTTCACATCATCTGCCAACCATGATTCTTTTTGGGGCGTTCAGCTTAGCTTAGTCATAACTCTAGCATGTTGGAGAGCACTTGCCATAGCCCTAGCCTAGCCTAGCAAGGCATTAGGCAAAGGCTAAACTATGTAATTTAGATAGCATTATGATATAGACATACTGTAGCATTATATAGTGTATACTAGTGTAATTGTACAGATATTCTACTGTTAGACAGATGATAGGTTCTTAGTGTACTTATGATCATAAAAACCTAGACGACTATTTCTATGGATCTTACTTACCGTAAATCACTCTAGATTAACCCATTCAGGACGGGGGAACCCCTTTTAGCTATTGAAAAATAGCAGATCTCCAAGCTCGTAGCGCGGCACTCGGTGCCACGCTACGAGCTTGGAGATCTGCTAATCTTTGAAAAATCGTGAAAACGTGGCGCAAATCTTTGAACATAAATTCTTTCATAGCAAACGTTTTTAACTCAAGTCTTTGCTGGAACAACATATTTTCAGATGGGGGGTCGGCGGCCAAATACATATAATTCCTAGGGGTCCTTGAACATGAAATAGTTTGAGAACCACTGACACATGGAAACATGAGGTTTTCAGAAAACTGTTAGGATTTAGAAGACATTTTGTAGAATCGATGGTAGGTCTAAATGGGCATAAGAAGAGCATCTGCTAAATGTCTAAACTCAGTAAATTGTGAATTGCAGTCAAATCCAGGTCGAACGCCATTCAGAGGCATGAATCTCTGATTGAACACCGTCTCCACTACATCACGAAACACATGCCTAGCATCTAAAAAAAAAACATTTAATCTCCAATGCATAAATAAATAGAGAAAGACCACTCGAAGACAACATGGTGTGATTCGTCCGCTTTTTGCCTACGTTCAGTGGCAATTTGATTGGTCTTTTCCCCCCAGCCGCTGCTGGAGGGGACCATTACTGCCTAGTTTGTGATTTCCTCAGCCGAGGGTATAAGCGTTTTGCATCACGATAATCATTCACATGCTCATCATCGTCATTTTTCGACCGCGGTCTCACAACGCCACACCAGACTTCCCGGTCCTTCATTGCCATCCCCAGTTCCTGCTTACTGATGCATGTGTCCCTAGCGATGACATCAGGGAACGACAGTTTTCTACCTCTGGTCTGCTTTGAGGCAGGACTCCAGAGAAGAAGGGAAGATATAACCTCATTGTCATCTCTGTAGCAGTGGCCGGCAAACTGTGTTCTTCTGGATCGGACTAGTGAAGAAACACGGGGAAGGTTGCCGTATATTAGATCAGTCGATGGGTGGACTAGTGTAGAAACACGGGGAAGGTTGCCCGTATATTAGATTAGTCGATGGGTGGACTAGTGTAGAAACACGGGGAAGGTTGCCGTTTATTAGATCAGTCGATGGGCGGACTAGTGTAGAAACACGGGGAAGGTTGCCGTATATTAGATCAGTCGATGGGTGGCTCTTCCAAGAGAGATTGTGTGCTCTCATTAGAAGGCGGGTGTAAGTGCCATCCAGCCGTTTCTCTAATTTCTTTGAAAGTGTCCATGTCTCGGAGCCATAGAGTAGAATCGGCTCGACGGTCGTCCTAAATATTTTTTAACCTCTTACTAAGCTGGGATGACCAGATCTTGTGCATGTCATTGCAGTACAGCATTATTTTCACATACTAATACACCGGTTTCTTTTATCGTGGCACGCTGCTTTAGGTTGGACCTTCCTGGACACCTACAGTAGCAACGCTTTCAATAAGCTGTACATTTTAATGCAGACCCATGAAGACATGCATGGTGACATTATACAGTAATACATTATATACATAATTATACAGTCTCAGGAGGTGGTGCTACAGGCTCTGGAACAGCAGGTTGCTCGTCCGTCCCGTACCGTCCCGTACCGTACGCTTGGATTAAAGTTCTCCAGTCGCCACGACTCATTACAAGTCAGTTGGATTCCACAGAAGTCAGCATGTCTTCTATTGTGGAAGCGCGTTGAACGGCGCCAAAATAGCCGATCTATAAGCTCTCAATGCCTGCGTCACTCGCAAATTCGGCTAGGCTTTTTTCGATTATTATTTCATAAGATTAGCGCATTTGAAGTATAGCTTCCGGCAATATCTTCCATTAAATGTTTTTTTTTAAAGATATATTTTTTAGCTTTTTCTGCCTTTATTGATAGGTTGAAAGTAGACTGACAGGAAATGGGGAGAGAGATGGGGGGGGGGGGGGACGACACGGTGGCACGGTGGCAAAGGCCTTCGGGATCGGGAGTCGAACCCGCGGCAGCCCGTCAGGCTATCTTAGCAGCCTAGGAGCCCAGACGGTTGAGCTAGCCGTCTGGGCCCTTCCATTAAATCTTAATTGTCTGGGATATTTCATTAAAAAAAACACAATGTTAATTGTTTGTTTCACAAATGGAACATTAATTATATTTAGGACTTGACGATACAAACATGAGATTCAGTCTTGAGATTTTACTCTATAGTTTGTCCTGAATCCCCCAAAGTGACACGAGCCGGTGGCGCCTAATACTACTCATCTGCTCGTTCTTTAAGGAGCCGGCGGTGCCTAATACTACTCATCTGCTCGTTCTTTAAGACAAAGGTCCTAATACTACTCATCTGCTCGTTCTTTAAGACAAAGGTCCTAATACTACTCATCTGCCCTAATACTACTCATCTGCTCGTTCTTTAAGACAAAGGTCCTAATACTACTCATCTGCCCTAATACTACTCATCTGCTCGTTCTTTAAGACAAAGGTCTAATACTACTCATCTGCTCGTTCTTTAAGACAAAGGTCTAATACTACTCATCTGCTCGTTCTTTAAGACAAAGGTCTAATACTACTCATCTGCTCGTTCTTTAAGACAAAGGTCTAATACTACTCATCTGCTCGTTCTTTAGGACAAAGGTCTAATACTACTCATCTGCTCGTTCTTTAAGACAAAGGGCCTAATACTACTCATCTGCTCGTTCTTTAAGACAAAGGTCTAATACTACTCATCTGCTCGTTCTTTAAGACAAAGGTCCTAATACTACTCATCTGCTCGTTCTTTAAGACAAAGGTCTAATACTACTCATCTGCTCGTTCTTTAAGACAAAGGTCTAATACTACTCATCTGCTCGTTCTTTAAGACAAAGGTCTAATACTACTCATCTGCTCGTTCTTTAAGACAAAGGTCTAATACTACTCATCTGCTCGTTCTTTAAGACAAAGGGCCTAATACTACTCATCTGCTCGTTCTTTAAGACAAAGGTCTAATACTACTCATCTGCTCGTTCTTTAAGACAAAGGGCCTAATACTACTCATCTGCTCGTTCTTTAAGACAAAGGTCTAATACTACTCATCTGCTCGTTCTTTAAGACAAAGGTCTAATACTACTCATCTGCTCGTTCTTTAAGACAAAGGTCTAATACTACTCATCTGCTCGTTCTTTAGGACAAAGGTCTAATACTACTCATCTGCTCGTTCTTTAAGACAAAGGGCCTAATACTACTCATCTGCTCGTTCTTTAAGACAAAGGTCTAATACTACTCATCTGCTCGTTCTTTAAGACAAAGGTCCTAATACTACTCATCTGCTCGTTCTTTAAGACAAAGGTCTAATACTACTCATCTGCTCGTTCTTTAAGACTGTTACGAAACCCTTGTTTAGCAAAAAGTCTAGAGGCTAGGGTAACACAACATAATGATGAAAGGGGATACCAAGCATTAAAGGTTCAAATAACGGAGACAACACAGGTTTAGAGGCAACAAATTACCTTAAGTGTTTTTAGTAGGTTAATCAGAAAATATTTACAGTGTATACAAAAATGGTCAAGTTTCAAAACATAAGTATGCCACTGCCAGGGGACACGGATGTTGCCAAAATAACAAACTAAGCAGCTAAGGTGAACACAATACTGTCTAACTGACTGACATGAAAACAAAAAGCCTGACTGCCTAGCTACCCTGTCCAATGAGGATAAATACAAAAGTGGCAACCATCCCTTACCTAGTGTGGTTTAACATAGATTCTGCCTACGTGCTGTCTATGTATAGGGATCCCCGTCTTACCTGTCCCAAGGCAGGGCATACACTAGACACAGCGTACGACAGAACAACACAGCAATGTTACTTGCTCTAGCTAATATCCAACTGGTGTTTGTTGAAGAGAGAGCTTGCACTGTGCCAAACACAGCCCTTTAATAGGGCACAGGTGAGTGTGATTGGTTGGAGGCGGAGCAAGAGAATCAGAGGCTAGCCAATGAGGGCTGCTGCAGTCAGCCACACTGGTGGTTATGGACCTCAGACCTGTAGAGGATGAAAGAGGGGAGAGGGAAGGAGAGACAGGGGAGGAATACAGAGAAACCTACCCACGTGGCACGTAACACGCCCACCAACAAGAACAAACTTACCATAAGTTTGTTCATATCTATACAGTAGCTCTATACACAAGCAAAAAAAAAAAAAAAATACTGTACTCAGGCGCGGGACAACGCATCCGCCAGGACATTGTCCACGCCTTTCTTATGTCTTATTTCTAGGTGGTAGTTTTGGATGATGAGGGCCCACCGCATCAAGCGCTGGTTCTGATTATACATTCTGTGCAAGAATGTTAGTGGGTTATGGTCGGTGTATATAACAACAGGTACAGAGCTTGAGCCAACATAAACTTCAAAATGCTGCAAAGCCAGCAGTAAGGCCAGTGCTTCCTTCTCAATGGTGGAATAGTTAAGCTGTGGCTTAGTAAATTTTCTAGAGAAGAAACAGACGGGGTGATCAATTCCATCAGCACCTTCTTGAAGCAATACAGCCCCAGCTCCCAAGGCACTTGCATCCACCTCTACTTTAAATGGCAGAGCAAAGTCTGGGGCAGCAAGCACAGGAGCACTGCATAGCAATGCTTTGGCCTTTTCAAAGGCCTGCTGACACTCTGAGCACCAGACAAACTGTCTGGTGTCACTGAGCAAACTAGTTAGAGGAGCCATGACGGAGGAAAAATTACGACAGAATGAGCGATAGTAGCCAGCCATTCCAACAAAACGACGCAACTCACGTTTGGTGGTTGGGGCTGGATAATCAACAATAGCTATAACCTTAGCATGCACAGGCCGTACTTTTCCCAAGCCAACCTCCTTACCTAGATAAGTAACTGTTGCTTTTCCAAATTCACATTTGGCCAGGTTTACAGTCAACGTCGCTGCGGTCAACCTGTCGAACACCATTCTGAGTATGCGGGTGTGTTCAGACCACGTGTCCGTATAAATGACCAAGTCATCTAAGTAAGCATTACAGTGGGGAACACCAGACAACACAGTGTTAACTAACCTTTGAAAGGTGGCTGGAGCATTTCGCATCCCAAAAGCTAACACATTGTATTGCAGAAAATCATCAGGGGTTGCAAATGCAGATATCTCAGAAGCACGGGCTGTTAGGGGGACCTGCCAGTAACCTTTCAACAGATCGAGTTTGCTCACAAACCGTGCTGAGCCAACATTATCAATACAATCTTCCATCCGTGGGAGTGGATAGGAATCGGGTACAGTGACTGAATTGACCTTGCGGAAGTCAGTACAAAACCTAGGGGTGCCATCAGATTTTGGCACCAACAAGCAGGGTGAACACCAAGGGCTGGAGCTCGCTCTAGCCAAACCATTATCCAACAGGTACTGTACTTCCTTTTTCATCGCTGCCCGCTTGGCTGCATTGGCACGGTACGGGTGCTGCCGGATGGGGGCAGGGTTACTCACCACTATATCGTGCTCTATCACTGAGGTACAAGTAGGGGTGTCATTGAAGAGCATCGGATATTCTAAAATCAACTGGGTAATATCAGCACCTTGCTCTACAGGCAAGTGGGCCAGATGAGGAGACAGGTCGGCCAACATTTCAGAATTAGCTAGCCTGGCACCCTGCTGAGGAACATACCTAAGCTTCAGACCATCCTCATCTGGAGCAGTGTTGAACACGGCAGACACTGACGCTACAGTGGCCACAGGTGCAACATTACTCTCAGATGGATCTGGGGCTCTGGCATGGTACATCTTGAGCATATTGATGTGACAAACACGGGTTTTACGTCTGCGTTCAGGAGTGTTGATAACATAATCTGTGTCACTCAACTTCTCCACCACAGAGTAAGGACCTGAGAATCGAGCGGACAATGCAGATCCTGGAATGGGCAGTAATACCAACACTTGATCTCCTACACAAAAGGAGCGTGCCACAGCTCTCCTATCATAGTGCTTCTTCATGGCACTCTGAGAGGTGACTAGCGCTTCTTTTGCTAGGGAGCAAGCCTTGTGTAGGCGCTCTCTAAACTGGCTCACATACTTCAATATGTTTGTGGACTTAGAGAATTTTTCAGGAGACAGGATTTGCTCCTTCAGAACCTGGAGTGGTCCTCTCACTGTGTGACCGAAAACCAACTCCGAGGGACTGAAGCCCAGTGACTCCTGAACAGCCTCTCTAAGTGCAAACAAGGCAAAAGGCACACCCTCATCCCAGCTATTACCCTCACCCAGACAATACTTTCTCAATACTGACTTGAATGTCTGATGCCAACGTTCTAGGGCTCCTTGTGACTCAGGATGGTAGGCTGAAGAGACTCTGTGCTCAATTCCTAGGGACCCTAGAACCTGTTTGAACACACGGGACATAAAATTAGTACCCTGGTCACTTTGGACCACCTTAGCAAATCCGTAAGTAGAGAAAAACTTTGTCATGGCCTTCACCACTGCTTTTGCAGTAATAACTCTAAGAGGAATAGCCTCCGGGTATCGGGTGGCAGCACACATTAGAGTAAGGAGATACTGATTACCATTACGGGTCTTGGGTAGTGGCCCCACACAATCAACGATGACATGACTGAAAGGTTCGCCCATCACTGGGATAGGACAGAGAGGAGCTGCGGGGATGGTCTGGTTCGGTTTTCCTGTGACCTGACAGTGATGACAGGTTTTGCAAAACTGGGCAACAGAGGTTCTTAACTTAGGCCAAAAGAAATGTTTCAACACCCTGTTGTAAGTTTTAGTAATTCCTAAATGACCAGACCAAGGGGTCTCGTGGGCCAACAGCAGCACCTGGTGGCGAAAGGAGGTAGGCACAACGACCTGAGTCACCACACCCCAGTCCATGCCAGCTGCAGCAGGGAACGACCATTTTCTCATTAGCAAGTCATCCTCCACAAAATAAGCTATTGGCTTATCCTTTGCAGCCGCAGGGGAAATAGCCAACTCAAAGCAATGAGCTAACGTGGGGTCGGTTTTCTGGGCAGCCATTATCTGCTTACGAGTAACTGGAAGCTTAATGGAAGGCATATGGGCTGACAGTGATTTTACCTTTGCCTGGTCTGTCGAATGCTGGGGAGGAACATCAGTAGAAAGTGGGGTGGCCAAGAAGGAGTCTGACAAATCAACAGACTCACCTTCCTTGCGTTTCTGAGCTCGTGTAAGCACACAGGCAGGAAAGCTAACTGGGCGGCCATCTGAGCCACATGGCATAGCCTGTGCCTCAGGGTGTTCAATAATCTCTAACACCGGACAAACCTTGTCACCTGCAATGTCGTTTCCCATAATCAGGTCTATACCTGGAACAGGCAACGCAGGGCGCACAGCCACCTTAAAGCAGCCAGAAACCAGTTTCGTGTCAAGAAGCACATGGTGCAGTGGAACCTTTATGAAACTCATATCAATTCCCTGGGCGATGCTGTATGCACCAGAGAACGACGCCTCTGACAGAGGCAGAACGTCAGTTAGCAGGAAGGACTGAGCTGCCCCAGTGTCTCTCAAAATCCTAATTGGCTTCCTGCTACGGGGTTCTCCAACCAAGGACACCATGCCCTCAAACGTGAAGGGCTTAAAGCCATCACTACAAGTAGGAACAGGGCTGTTTGCAGTCTGCTGCTCAGGCACTGTTCTAACAAAACCAATCGGTTTCGCATTGCCAGGTCTGGGGGAACCAGAGTTCTTTCTTTTCAACTGAAAACAATCTTTCTGGACATGGCCCTTGGTGTGGCAATAATAGCATTGCCTCTCCTCCCTAGAACCTACAGGAGAGGTGGAATTAGCTGGGCGCGAAGCAGACGCACCAGGACCCTTACCACGAGGTGTCCCAAACACCTCCTTATGGGTCAACATATACTCATCAGCAAAAATAGCTGCTTCACTAAGTTGAGAGACTTTCTTTTCGTTCAAATGAACAACACAACTCTCTGGGGCACACTTCTTAAACTCCTCTAAGAGGATTAGCTCTCGGGTGGCTGCGAAATCGGTGACCTTGCTAGCAGCACACCACTTATCGAACATTTCTCCCTTCTCCCTAGCAAACTCAACAAAAGTTTGCGTGGAACCTTTCTTGTAGTTTCTAAATTGCTGCCTATATGCCTCGGGCACGAGCTCGTAGGCACGGAGTACGGCAGACTTACACACATCATAATCAAGACTATCGGCAAGAGGCAATGAAGCAATAACATGTTGCGCTTTACCGGTTAGCTTGCACTGCAGCAGGGTGGACCAGTTCTCTCTTGGCCAATTAAGAACGGTCGCAAGGCGTTCAAAAGTATGGAAAAAAGCATCCACTTCCGTTTCCCGGAAGGGAGGAAGTTCTATGTGCCGAAATAAATCATATTTACCAGGCGGCGTTGTCGAGGCAGTGGAGTTGAGTGAACCATAAGTGGCAGTAGTAGAGGCAGGGGCCGCCGCAGTGGATGGCGGAACTAAGGCGGAGACTGTGGACTGTGCCACAGTTTGGGGAGAGGACGCCAGGTCCAACTTACGCAGCCTGATGGCTGTCTCAAGCTGGAATTCCAGCTCCAGCTTGCGGATGGCAAACTGTTGTTCATGCTCAACTTTCTGAGCTCTTTCTGCAACTTCTGCACGTTCCCTCTCCCTTTTCTCCTCCCGCTCTCTGTCGAGGCGGGCCAACCGCAACTTTAGCCTAGCGCCATCCAGGGACCCTGTTAGGGTCGGAGAGAAAGCCATGGGGCCCCCCTTCGGCGAGGCCGGTGGTGACCCCCCCGTCTCCAATGTTTCAGGAGGGGCTGCACCATCCATCCCCACCTCCGGAGAACACAAGACACCCCTGTCCACTAAGCCACCAAACACCACTGACTTAATTTCCCCTTTACGGGACCCAGTTTTGACAGTTATGCCAAAATGTTTGGCCACCAAAATCAAGTCGGCCTTGCGACACAATTCGAAGGATGTACGGGAAGGATTTGCAACGAACTGGTTCAAATCAAAACCTGATGCCATGGTGCACAATGCACACAAGCAGAATACCACCTCTCCTGCAGCGCAAAACCGTCCAGTATACCAGTATGCTAATTGCTACCTAATGTACAAAGTATTTGCACCCTCAAATGCTCAGTTATCCCGGACGAGCCCCCAATTTTATGTTACGAAACCCTTATTTAGCAAAAAGTCTAGAGGCTAGGGTAACACAACATAAATGATGAAAGGGGATACCAAGCATTAAAGGTTCAAATAACGGAGACAACACAGGTTTAGAGGCAACGATTACCTTAAGTGTTTTTAGTAGGTTAATCAGAAAATATTTACAGTGTATACAAAAATGGTCAAGTTTCAAAACATAAGTATGCCACTGCCAGGGGACACGGATGTTGCCAAAATAACAAACTAAGCAGCTAAGGTGAACACAATACTGTCTAACTGACTGACATGAAAACAAAAAGCCTGACTGCCTAGCTACCCTGTCCAATGAGGATAAATACAAAAGTGGCAACCATCCCTTACCTAGTGTGGTTTAACATAGATTCTGCCTACGTGCCGTCTATGTATAGGGATCCCCGTCTTACCTGTCCCAAGGCAGGGCATACACACTAGACACAGCGTACGACAGAACAACAAAGCCGTTACTTGATCTCTAACTAATATCCAACTGGTGTTTGTTGAAGAGAGAGCTTGCACTGTGCCAAACACAGCCCTTTAATAGGGCACAGGTGAGTGTGATTGGTTGGAGGCGGAGCAAGAGAATCAGAGGCTAGCCAATGAGGGCTGCTGCAGTCAGCCACACTGGTGGTTATGGACCTCAGACCTGTAGAGGATGAAAGAGGGGAGAGGGAAGGAGAGACAGGGGAGGAATACAGAGAAACCTACCCACGTGGCACGTAACAAGTGTGTGAGAACTAACTACAGTAGGAAGCACACACACACACACACACACGCACACGCACGCACGTGCGCACGCACACACACACACAGCATTCTGTCCGGATCTCCTATTTACGCACGCGTGCAGCCGTGCACACATGCAGGCACACACACGCACACACTACACACCATACTTGCAACACCGGCAAACTTTCCCCTTCTCCTTCACATACAATTACGTAAACACATCAAACTCTCTTTATCTGGTTCCTGGCAGCCACGCTCTCTATTTGTAGCCACAGTTGCAGTCTTGCAGTCTGAGTCACGTCGGAATGTCACCTTTCGCTCCTTGGCGTCTCCACTGGGGAGGCCACACAAAGTGGAATGGGTCATAGCAGGGGGTGCCACTGATCCACGGCCACGGGACAGATGGCAGGATTGGGCCCTTGGACCTGCTAATGAGTCGGCCATGCCAGGCGGCGTGGGGAGAGGAAGACATAGGTCATGGCGCTCCATCAAGCATCCAAACTGCCATGTCAATGAGGTGAGGCCACACCCAGCTGCAGTGGTGACAAGGCTAATGATGGGTCATTGTCCAAGCACTAGACTAGTCTATGGCTTTTCCCATTCAGAAATGGTGAGAGACTACTGTGGTTTCTCAGGTTAGTTGTCAGTGAGTTGTTGTAATGAGGCTGTCGATTTCTGTCACTTGTCCACCATGTACTAAAAACAGCAAGAACAAACTTTGCTGAAACACAACCATGAAGCTCAATTGCTTGCCTTTGTTACTGTAATTATTTCTAGACCAGAATGGGTGGGGTCAGGGATAATATGTTTGCCTGTGAGCCATTTTGCATCTTCTTCAAAAAAACTTTTTTTTCTTCTCTCTCTCTTAACAATTACTTTAGCTTGTCTTAGTGTAGCCTGCTCACAAATAGATTGCAGAGAGGGGAGCTAGCTCTTCCCTGCAGTCGGCAGGGAATACTGTGATGCCAAATCTGACAAAGCTTTCCAAGACTGCTCGATAGAAAACGTTTTTGGTCCACACCATGAACCCAGACACGGTGAAGGAAGTGCTGTACTTTGCTGCAGATGTGACTTATATTCATTGCAAATTTGGTTTGCAATGCCTTCTGAGGACAGCATTCAAAGGCTATCCACAGAGGCTATCCACATGTGTAAAGTGAGTTGCCAATACAGATGCAGTACGCAAGTATTTATATGAAGAGACCTGTGAGATGGCTGAATCGTGAATGACTACGGGCATGGGGTCAGTAATTCTCTTATAGGATTGTCTATCTAACATAAGACAAGGTGGTATATCATCACACCATTTAACAAACCTGTGTATGCCTATCTCTGAATAAGAGATTCAAAGGTTTGTGGTGAAATGATCTGTAAAGGTTTGTGGGAGCTGCCTATTTTGCAGCTTATTTATGTCCTGACGGCTGCAGCCCACGACTGACACAGCCCTGGTTAGGCAGCTGTGTGATGTGATGTGCCGCCTATGCTACTTGTACAACATTATTTTACATTTAAACAACATCAGTGTTGTTTTCTGATCAATATTGAGTACTCTGGTAGTCTGAGAGAACATTTGTAACAGGAAGGCTTTAATGCCTTTGTCCCTTAACCAGCTGTCCATTCTTTTTGTGTTTCTATCCATTCTAGCCCGAAGGTGAAATGCACATGACTACTAAGAAAAAAGTACAACATTCTGCATTCAGTACAAAGTCTAGTCTAGGTCGTTTTGTCCATGTTGTCTCCGCCTATATAAGCCTGTTAATAGGACATGGACTTGTGTATTCCAAAAGTACCTGTATGAATTTGCTAGCGTAGGTTTTGTTGATATAGGCTTTGTATGGGTCTAAATTCTTGTGGTATTTCCTTTCATCATTACTATCCTTATTTGTAATTAATACAGTGTATACTGTAGGCCTATATGTGTGTTTGTTTGACTGGGTCTATTGCTTCTGTGCTCCAGTGAATAGGCAATTTTCTTTCTTTCTTCACTGTTTCCCAAACAGGTCCCTTTTCCACCAAAATAACTTAGGTTCTAGAACTGGTTCAGTTCTAGATTATTGGAACCTTGGTGCTTTCACAGAACCGGTAGACCAATTTTTATGGGTCACGGCCCGAGTAGAAATCCCATTTTCTTTCCTTATATTAAAATATATATCTAAAAAGTAAAAACAAACAAACCAATCTAAGAAATTCCATAATTATATATATTATATAATTATATTATTAAATATATCTCTACCAGCCATTGGGGAATTCCCTTTTAGGCTAGAGGCTAAGATTTTGGCCTTGCAATGTCCTTGATAGTGTCTTCCCAACACCAGAATGGGCTTGTTTTGTCTATACATTTGTGAATCATTTCCTTGCTTTCATCATTGACGAAAAATAAATTCAATGCAGTTATCTCATCCCCCACATCGATCCACTCCAAGCACCTCACCCAGACTCCCAGATGTAACATTTAGCCTCCTCAACTTGTGAAGGATATTCTGAAATCATTGATATTGGCCAGATAGAAAGTCTGCATCCAGGGACCTAATTTGTAAAGAGTACAGGTGCTGGGGAAGGGCAAGAGACAGGCAGAAAGTTATGATGAATGATGGGGTACATGGAGGACCTGTGACAGGTTGACATCAATAGTTGATGCTTCAATGATGTATTGCATTTTGTACTTTCACATCACTCACTTTAAAGTTGAAAGGAATTTGGGGATTGAGGCAGCCCTGCCCCAGACCACGTAACCACGTACCAGTGCTTTGCTATGTCAAATTCGGGAGGGTTGGATGCTTTGGAAACTTGATTGTCATACACAATGAGTCATTGACTTCTGAAAGGAAAGACCTGAGCACAACAATCTTTGATTGATTGATTGATTGAAGAATTTATTAACAGTTTGCAGAATTACAGTACATTTCAAGCACAAAATCAATACAAAGGCTGTTAACTGTGAGTGGACGACCCAATTAAGCATTACACTTGTTTCCAATAGGGTCCACCATGTTCAAATCATCAAAACATTTAGAGACGTACAAATAGACACTTCTATAGACAGAACAGGAATTCATCATCCCTTGTCAACAAAGCCTTAAACCCACACGCTGTCCTCCATAGGCCGTTACGGCTTGACATTTGTTTGTTTGTGTGTGTGTGCTCTGTCTGTGTGTACGGAGGATTTTGCTTCAGCGGCACATGGTGCAGTGAACCGAGCAATGCATAATCCACATTTGGCAAAAATAGCTAATTTACATGCTCACGACTCATGAGCTTGTTGATCGGTTATTTTCAGAGATTGTGTAGAGCAGGGGTGTCCAAACATGTTTTCAAAGGGGGCATATTAGAAAATATTTAAACACCCAAGGGCCAACTACATAATGTACCTTCGGATTTAAACAATATTTATATCATCATCAATATTTAATTTCAATGGTCTTTTATCAGGTGTGTGCTGTGAACAAAAAGTGTATCTCATCCTGGGGGTCAGGATGATCCGGCGACCCCCACACGGTAACTCTGTCATTTCACAACCGTTCCGGACGCGGGGCGGCTCGCCAGAACCGGCCCGGCCCCCTGGCCATGTTCCTGGGGGTCAGGATGTTCCGAGGACCCCCACACGGTAACTCTGTCATTTCTCGACCGTTTCGGACACAGGGCAGCTTGCCGGAACCAGGCTGGTTTCCTCTGTATTGGCAAGTACACTAAACCTCTTCCAGAGTGACAGATAAACACTAGGAACTCTGCTGGACACACAAAACATACTCGGAATCAGAATCGCTTTGTCACATCACATTACAAGTAATGTGGGTGAAATACTCTTCTGCACAGTGCCGTTGCTCTTCCATATCACCCCATTCCTCCATGCCCTGCAATGGCTTCTGGATCAGCTGCCCAATTCAATTGTTCTTCTGCAACCTGAGACCCTTGCACAGACAACTGCTTCTTCCCAAAACAATCCCCATTGAAGTAAGGCTGTTGCAAATTTCTCACAAATCCCATTTCTGATTGAACTACATCACTGAAGATGATGCTGATCAAACACTTCACACACATCACTGTCCTTTGTTTCTGTGCAACCTCATGGCACTGCAGCTTAATTTACTACACATTCACTGTTAACATTCTTTCATACAAATACACTCTGACATTTCCTCCATTACAAATACACTGAGAACCACATTTTGAAATGTTGTGACTTGTGACTTTGTCTACCTTTGCTCCCACAATTTCCTTCCTCCACTTTGCGTCACGTGGCGCTAGGATGAGCGGACCGAAGGCCCGCAAAATTCTAGTTTAATTATAACCCTACTTTTGGGTAAGTGGTTAAGAATCAATGCAGGACTACAAAGTACAAAGTACATGAACCATTCATACTTTTTTTTTTGTTTTGTCTTTTTACAGTAAGTATGTTACATCATTTCACATTCATATACACTTTACATGGTCTTACATATTATAATTGTATCTGGCCAACAAAGTCTCCATCTCTCTCTTCTGCAGTGAAACAGTGCCATCTATGGGAACGTGTCAAGCCTCAAATATCATGAAGACAAACCTATGATATAGTTTTCTGCTTGCCCACCTACTGCATAATGGCCAAATTGAATCTAATTGTTTTCCATTTATATTTGTTTATGACAATATAACTCAAACCTCCAATTCAAAAACAAAAGTTTTGCAAGCATTCGATTGCTGAAGACGTCAACGATATATCAAAAGTTTCATCTAAGCTGATTTGTTCTACTTGGAGAGAGAGAGAGAGAGAGAGAGAGAGAGACAGAGAGAGAGAGAATAAAATCAGGCATGGAAAAATCCTGGGCTTGCATTCGCAAACAGTTCTTTGGCAGTAAATATTTTTATGTCAGTCGAGAATGGCACTAATATGTTGGGCTTTGTTGCCGTCGATCATACTTAGTTATAGCTGTAGATGCCTGCCACTTCAAAGCAGTAATCTCGCTACCTGGGGATTCATCTTCATGTATTTACGCACACTGTCATTTCTGCTTTATTGAAGTTGTGGAATACATGCTGTACTGAAATATAGACCTGCCTGATGTCTTGTGTCTTAAAAATAATAATAATAAAGAAATCTGCAAATGAGAGACTCCTCACAGGTGGAACTGAACAATGACCCTAAAGTTTTGACTGTTTTCTCATCAGGTGCACTACACTGCTTTTAACCACTTGTTAACCAATGTTCTAAATTCATTTAGCTGACCTACAACAAAAATTGGGACACCAGGATTCAAGTGATTAAGATTTAAGAACAACATCTAAAATCATGCACAAATAATCTGAGGCACAGAAGTGACAAAGGAACCAATAAACGGTGCTCACAACTATGCCAATTAGTGATACTAAACTATGCTTCAGTTCAAAGTACACTTCTAAACACCAGGACATCAGCTAGTCTGTGAATAGTGAGCATTTAGGTAATGTTTTTCTTACAGTCATTCAATTATTTGTGTATAATGTATTGCATAGTGCATTCTCTTGTAAAAAAACAAAACTATGTCGTCTACAAAGTTTTCTAGTTCGTCGCTAATCGATTTGGCATTTGGCTTTTTCATATCCATGCCAGGTCATGAAATATAATTTGATGACAAGAACGTATGCTGTCTTTTCCATAGCTTATTTTACTTTACTTTATGGTATTCTGATATTGTTTTGGCACTTTCAAATCATCATCATCGTTTTTCCATAGCTTATTTTACTTTACTTTATGGTATTCTGATATTGTTTTGGCACTTTCAAATCATCATCATCGTTTTTCGACCGCGGTCGAGATCATGGATTTCACAATGCCAGTTCCTGCTTACTGATGCATGTGTCCCCAGCGATGACTTCAGGGAACGACAGTGTTCTACCTCTGGTCTGCTTTGAGGCGGGATTCAGAGACGGGAAGATATAACCTCCTCATGATCAGCTCTGTAGCACTGACCCCCCATGCCAAAGAAAAATGTTTTTGGTTCTGGAAAGTTGCTTTGACTGTAATAGAGTGTTGGCTCAAACAATCCCCAAGCAAAGCAGTACTTAACTAGAAAAAGTGCCCTTCTGGGCACAGGTCTCCACCAGGAGGATAGGAGTGTGTGTGATGTTTGGCAAAATGTTTAGGAGTGATATAAACATGTTTGTTTGTTTTTTGCAACAATTTTCTTCATTTTGTTGAGGAAATGCAGAGCCAGATCACTCATAGCATCTCTGAGGATAGAATTCTGGATGAGCAGGACATGTGCAGCATTTTGTACAAAACTGGCCACTCCTGAAGACTTTGGAAGGTAATCTTAGCCAATCAGTGTAGAATCTGAGAAATCAAACAGACTCGTCTTGATCACATGACTACAGAGATCATGTATACCGATTCGCATGAGATTTGGATGAAATCTGTGCGACTAATATAAACAATGTGTTTTGCAGAAATCGGCCTCATGGTGGCGCTATAACCGGCAGATGTGGAGGGATGCAGGGAAAATGTTTTTCCATGGCCTCTAGGGAGTGCGCATACAAAGTTGTACACAGATCGATGCAGTTATAGGTAAAAACAGGAAATGTCGTCCTCGGCCTAGTGGAAATGTGCGTGTATAATTTCACGGAAATTGCACACTGTTTGTGATTTGTGGCATTTTGTTCGAAACGGACCAATCATGTGAGCTTTGGAAGCGAATCTTAGCCAATCAGGAAGGAAGATGGGACATGGTGCAGATCCGTGTTGATCACATGACTATGGAGATAGTGTATACCGAATTGTGTGATGTATGGATAAAATGTGTACGAGTAATCTACAGAAATGTGTTTTGCCTAAATCGGCCTCATGGTGGCGCTATAACAGGCCGTTGAGGAATATTTGGGGCAGAGGTTCGTCGTTGGCATCCAGAGAGTGTGTGTGCAAAGTTTGGCATGGATCGAGCCAACGGTGCCGGAGATTAGCTGGTAACAGACGGACGGAAGGAAGGAAGGAAGGACGGACGGACGCACACACACACACACACAAAACATACTCTCTCCCCATGCCTTCGGCCTGGTGGAGACAACAATGAACTCGTCTCTCTTATCTGACGAGCTGAGAGATGGATGGTCTCAACCCACACTCAGTATTTTCTGGCAACGAACCATGCAGTGCCCAAGGATTCTGGAGGCTAAGGTTCTTTCCTACAGGGCTGTCGGGTTTCCTTCCAATCTTCAAACTCAAAGGTTAGAGGAAGACCAAATTCCAAACTGTGTGTAGTCCCTTCTCTTTAGAGCTCACGGACAATCTCTCTCTCTGCTTGTTTGCTCACCTACAGTAATCTGTAACTTACATGCAGATCACTGCTCATGGGAACCTTTGAAAGTGAGTTTCTTCGTTGCGGCGCCAAAGAGGCATCACATTTACTGCTCTTGCCTCTTTGCTTGGCAGCGACAAGGATGGGGGGTGTCTGCGTTCTAGATATCTCCTCGCCTCTTTCCCCATGCTATCAAACTTCACTTTATTCCTACGCTGTACCCATGTGACCGGTCCATGCGCAGATGAGTCATGTTGATGTCTTTCCCATCCTAACACATGCGTTTGAAAACTCCCTGCAACAAGGCATATGAAAAGAAAAAAAAAACATTTTTACTGAACAATTTCAAGGCTTAGCTGAGAGTAGAGGGAGGCTTATCCTGGAAGATAAACCACTGCACTGACAACTGGTATACTAATATGACTGACATGACATCACTTGACTTGCTCATGTGAAAACAACATGCTAACAAAAATGTGAAATGAAGTAATGTGATGGTGTATGCGTGGCCGTGGAGACCACATTTTAAGCTTCAAAGGAGCTTGGGAAGCATGTTTATGCGCATGTTTACAAGGACATGGCATCATTGGCATGTACAGTATTCTACAGTATTCTGTCAGAGGTTTGTCATACTATGTTTTCCTTCAAGTTTTTGAGTTCCAGAAAACCAGAAAAATATTGCGCTGAGCACTGCTGACAAAACCCTAACGTAAAGGTTTTATAGAATATTTTGAAATTTATGCAAATAATATAATACTGTAAATCCACACTAAAAACTTTCCTCCAAAATAATTACAGATATATGATTATGAAACAATTAATTATTATTATTAATCCAATTATTAATTGGAAAACCACATTTGACCTAAAAGACACATTTGTCATCTCAAGTAATGATATTTCATATTTGGAACCGCCAGTCAATGTAAAAAAAGAGAAAATGATGCTCATAACGTATACTTTGTCCTTGCACATGAGATTGTGGCGACAGACTGAATCCAGACATGCCGAGTTTGGAGCGCAAGTGACAGCTGAGAATAGATCTCACTGCGATAATTAGGAGAAAGAAGAGCGGTTTTCTCAAAGACAGCTGTGCGTGACTTCAGCTGCTAACTTTCATTTTAAAATCTACATGAGTGTATGTTTTTCAGACGTCTTAACAAGCTGGTGGTGTGCCATTATTTTACAGTACTGTATGCCAGAGAGACCTCCTTATTACATACAGTCAGTGATCTCAGCTACAGTGTACAGCACAGTGAATTCATGCATACCTTTGATAGACTTTGTGACACTCAAGCACAGTTTGCAGTCATGCATGACACCAACCCAGGTTCTGAGCTTGAACTATAGCCTTCCAAAGTCCAACCGACCGCTCAACCTCCACAGCACAGTCATGCCTAATGTCTATTAGCCTATGTAGGGCGGCTGTGGCTCAGGAGGTAGAGCAGGTCGTCCAATGATCCCTGGGTCGGGGGTTCGAATCCCGGCTCCTCCTCTCCACATGTCGAAGTGTCCTTGGGCAAGACACTGAACCCTACATTGCCTCCAATGAGTTGGTCGGTGTGAGCTTGCCACCATTGGTGTGTGAATGTGGGAAGTGAGGACGCTGGCGTCGACTGTTCGCCGCTTCACCTCCCAATGTATGAATGAATGAACCATTGTAAAGCGCTTTGAGCACTTGGAAAAGCGCTATAAAAATGCAATTCATTATTATTATACAGTATAACGCTGGTTACATGTTGAAAGAGATATTAGTTCTCAAGTTATCTGGTTATAGCAGGAACAATAGCCCACACTCTGTGCTTTCGATTAATCATATTTTCACGACCTTAATTGGTTTATCCAAGCGGGGTGTGAAACACCTGCGGATGATGTTCACTCAATCACATTTGCAACTCTTTCATTGTGCCATAAAGTACTTCTGTCTGTGGCAGTTAGTGGTCGACTTGAATCAATCTAGTATTACTTACTTTTGGTGCTGATGGTGTCAACATAAATAAACAAAAGCTAGGGAGATTCTCCCTAGCCCTTTTTCGGATATTGGACAGGACATAAGCAACGGACACTCAAAAGAAGTAGAAAAAATAAATAAAATGGAAATGTGTTTTATGTATGAACTGTATGTCCACCATTCCGAAAATAAAACTGAACTGAAAGACTGAACTGACAAACACAATAGTAGCCCACTTGAAAGCCTTGGCAATGTCCTGTACCAACATACTCCATTGTAAACCATGCCATATAGATGATAAAGGGACCAGTTGGGGAATACACAGGTTTAGAGTTGTCTCTAAAGTGTCAAATCCAGTTTAGCGCACCTTAATGCCAGAGGACACTGAGCTGATCCTGCTGATACAATGACAGTCATGAGGCTCACACAAGCTTCAGCCCCTAATCCTATTAATACTGCTAATACAACTGACGTTATACCTCCACCAATGCCTCTCCGAAAGTAAGCGAGCATACCATACGGAGAGTCTGTCTGTCTGTCTGTCTGTCTGTCTGTCTGTCTGTCTGTCTGTCTGTCTGTCTGCCTGCCTGCCTGCCTGCCTGCCTGCCTGCCTGCCTGCCTGCTTGCCTGCCTGCCTGCCTGCTTGCCTGCCTGCCAGCCAGCCAGCCAGCCAGCCAGCCAGCCAGCCAGGCTGTTACAATACGGTTGGCAATGCACTGCAAAATCATGAGTGTTGTGGGTCCATTTTATGGTCACAGAATCCAACTGAAACTCAAGTCCATCAGTGCATAGGTGATAGGGTACATTAATAATAGCATGATGCCATTGTCGGGAACTATTTCAACCATGTTGCACAAACATCTTACAAATTGGACAGAAGCCGTCCAAGTTACGCAACAACATCTCTGCCCCAAACAAGAAGATATTACATGCACTGTAGCTTCTTCTGCAGAAATGTTATTAGCACACTTTGTTCGCACGGCAGGGTACTGTACACCAATCTACTAAATACACATAATATGATAATCTGTCTCTCTCTTCATCTCTCTTCATCTCCCTCTCTGTCCATCTGTCTCTCCGTCTGCCCCCCCTCTCTTTCATGCACGCACGCACGCACACACGCACGCACCCACCCCAACAACCCATCAAAATATTGTCTCACAGTCAAACATTCATTCTACCTTATCAATGACATGGGTGGGCCGTCCAGTGTCCGGGTTCAGGATCTCCACCTCCATGTATCCCAGCCTGTTTGTAGTGCCAATACCTTGCATCTGAGGCATCTCTTCTCCAGGAGTTCAATCCCTTGTTTCCCACTTTAATAGCTTACCCAATTCTCCTCTGCTGTTGCCAAACTTTAAGTTCAGCAGATATTGCTCGGTCTGCCGATCGAGGATGTTATTCCCTTAAATAGCTTCAGCAGCCTAAAGTGATTTGGGGGGACAGACAGAGTGACATGCCACACTAAGTGGTGTAATCTCAGGCACATGAGAGAAAGAACAATGTCTATCTAATCATGCAGCTATATTTAAACCTGTCTGATGGAATGAATGCCTGGGTTTGCTTTCCCCCATCCCACTCCAGTGTGAGTCGAACCTCCTATTGCCTAGTTCAAGTTTGCACAGCAAAAATAGCCAATCTACACACTTTGTTGTAATGCAACGTGCTGTTGGCTTGTAGATTGATTCTTTTCTGTGAGCGACACCCACGCACGACCAAGTATAAATCAAGACAGTGTCTGCTTATCTTGTCTTGGCTCTACAAATAGGCATTGACGTCGATTTTTCAAAGACTTTAAAAACACCCTCCTTCAATATTTGATGGTATTTTGCTGACAAATGCATTTGAGTTGTCTAGTTACTAGTACTTTGCATAACTTCAAAGTCTATTTTTTAGGTGCAGTTAATATTCCAGTGAAAATCTGCAGCTATACATTTACATCTAACATTAGATTAGATTCCATGGCATCTACTAGATATACAGCACATTGATCTAATTTCGCTGTACTATCACCCTATAGGTTGAATACCATTTGTTCTGCCCTCAGTTTGAGTTCATGCTTTTAGTTCAAGTTTACATTGCTTGTTTGTAGTAAACTGATGAATGCTTTTATTTTGATATGCTTACAATGGTAGCAGGAAGTTAGCAATGCATTGTGGGTAGAAGAAGCTTCAGAACACAGTGTACTGAATGTAGACTCCATTAGAGAACAAGCAGAGAAGCACATGGTGACCGTGTTTGTTGTATCCCTACGTTTTTTCATACCCTCGAAAGCAATGGTTGTAAGTTTGAACATTATTCTCTTTCTGTGAACAGTTTGATTTGTTTATTTGGAAATTCATATGGACATTGGACAATAATTAACATTGGTTAAAAATGATGATGATAATGGCAACTTTACATGTTTATGTTTGACCAGCATATGATTGCATGTAATTGTGTTTACATTTCATATTAGCACTTATTTGCCAGCTTAAATTCATAATGTGATGATATCTAAGACATTTGTGTCTTTTCTGTTTTTCTGTTTGCTACAGTTTACACGTACATTTCACCTGTCGAAGATTGTTAATTAAAAGGAGCAAGGCCGCTCGCTTCCTGGCTTGTGAAAAACGAGTTTGGCTGTCTGTTTAACTTCGTTAACATACTGGATGTATACAACACGTTGCGGGAACAGAACAGTAAAAAACCAGACCATCAGTGGGTGTAAAGAAAATACAAGGATACAGCCATGAGCTCCAAATCTAAAACCAGTGCTAAAGATGAAAAGTCTGACTCAGAAACAAGTAAGAGTTCATCGACTAAGGCTTCACTCAAGACTAGATCAAAAGCCTCTTCTGCTGCTTCTAAGTCTAAAAGCTCTGCTGCTTCTAAGTCTAAAAGCTCTAAGTCCTCTGTCATTGAGGCAGCCGCCATGGCCAGAGCCTCAGCAGAAGCAGCGCATACCAAAATTGCCTATGTTAAAAAACAGCAAGAAATAACATTGCAAAAGGCTAAGCTGGATGCAGACTTGAAGATTTTGGAGGTTGAAGGGGAAGCAGCAGCTGCTCAAGTAATGGCTGATGTGTTAGAGGAAGCGGCAGGTGTGGTGGATGAAGATCGGCAAAGTGTAAGAAGTGTGGTCCCATCGCAAGTGGCCAAACAAAGAACAGAGGAGTATGTGAAACATCAAGCACAGCTCCATACTCAAGACGCTGCTCTGCCACTGAAAAAGGAAATCTTACATCATCACGATGCAAATCCCACACTACAGATTTCACCCAGGGACACAAAGAAAAATCCCACACACATATTCAAGCCCTCAATGTATGAGCGTGCACAGGCAATTGATCGCACATTCACACCAAGGCCATCAGCTAGTCCACACAGACAATATGATCAGGCTTCCCCCCGACAATATGACCAGGCTGGCCCACACCAATATGATCAGCGTTCTTCGCCAGCAGCCAACCCTCTACAGATAGAAGATTTTGCTAAATTCCTAGCACGCAGAGAGTTAGTGACTACTGGTCTCTCAAAATTTGATGATACACCAGAAGGTTATAGAGCATGGGAGTCCTCATTCGTCAATGCTACACAGGGCTTAGGCCTTACTTATAGCGAAGAGTTGGACCTCCTCGTAAAGTGGCTCGGTAAAGAGTCATCAGAACATGTTAAAAGGATCCGTTCTGTATATGTCACCAATCCCCAAGCTGCCCTCCATCTTTCTTGGCAGAGACTTCAAGAATGCTATGCTACACCTGAAATAGTTGAAAATGCTCTGTTCAAAAGACTGGATAACTTCCCCCATCTGTCCGCTAGAGACAACGTCAAACTGAGAGAACTCAGTGATCTTCTCATGGAGGTGCTGGCAGCTAAGAATGAAGGACATCTTCCCGGTCTCAACTATCTTGATACTCCTCGTGGGATAAAGCCGATAGTAGAGAAGTTGCCTCCAGGCCTACAGGAAAAATGGCTCTGCACCGGTTCCCGTTACAAGGAAGAACAAAGAGTAATCTTTCCGCCCTTCTCATTCTTTGTCGACTTTGTCTATGCTCAGGCTAAGGCCAGAAATGACCCAAGCTTTTTCCTGTCAACCAGCAGCCAGCCTTACATCCAAAGCGAGAGAACTCCACCAAGACAAAGTGGATTCAAGTCTTCTGTATCCGTGCATAAGACAGATGTCTCTGCAACTGCTGACGCAGATCACACAAGTGCAGCAGAGAGAGAGAGGAAAGAAAGTGATCCTGCTCGTTACTGCCCTGTGCACAACATGCCACATCCTCTGGCTAAATGTAGAGCCTTTGGATTCAAACCATTGCAAGAACGAATGAATATCCTGAAAGAACACAAGCGATGCTTTAAGTGCTGCTCTCCAAACCACCTGGCTAGGGATTGTCAGGCAACACTGAAATGTAATGAATGCGAGAGTGACAGACACTGCTCTGCTATGCATCCTAGCACCTCCCAGCCTCAGCCTCATTCTTCTTCATCGCACACACCAGAAGCAGATGCAGAACCACAAGCTGGCACTCCACTTGAGGTGACGTCACGGTGCACTATGGTCTGTGGTAAAGGCAGCCCTGTTCGGTCCTGTGCAAAAGTGTGCTTAGCATGGGTCTTCCCCAAAGGTCAACCAGAGCGCTCCGTCAAGGTATACGTCATACTTGCCGATCAGAGCAACCGCTCGCTGGCCCGCTCTGAGTTTTTCCATCTGTTTGGGATCGAAGGCAGCCTGTCACCATATCTGATGAGGACATGTGCTGGCACAACAGAAATGACTGGAAGAAAAGCGATAGGCTTTCAAATCAAGGCAGTAAATGGTGGCGAATATCTGGATCTCCCACCTCTCATTGAGTGCAATGAAATCATGACAAATAAATCAGAAATACCAACACCAGACGTGGCTCTTGCACATGCCCACTTAAAACACATTGCTCCATGCATCCCCAAGTTAGACCCCGACGCTCAGATGATGATCCTGCTGGGGAGAGACATGATACGGGTGCACAAGGTGAGACAGCAAGTCAATGGGCCCCATGATTCACCCTTTGCTCAGCGCCTAGACTTGGGCTGGGTAATTGTTGGTGAGGTGTGTAACAACAATGCCCACAAGCAGACTCTTAATGTCTTCAGAACCCATGTCCTACAGAATGGACGTCCATCTCTCCTCACTCCTTGTCCTAACAACATCAGCGTGAAGGAGAAATCAAGCTACGGCGGGGAGCACAAGTGTGTCCTCCCCAAGCGCTCAGCAAAGCCCATACCAGCTGAAAACAAGTTAGGGCATGCATTATTCAAGGGACCTGACTTCCTTTACAAGCCTCCAGAGCCTGAAGTGCACAAGCCCTTTGAACTGATAGGCCCTGAAGACGACGTGGAAGTCAAACCACAAGTAACTGCTCTTGCTACCCATGCCAAAGCCAAGGGACTCACATCTGAACGTTTCCAAAGCTGGGAGTCCTTGTTAAGAGCTGTCTCCTTCCTGATTCACCAGGCACGTTCACTCAATTCAGAGTCAGCAGATGCACAGCACACGTGCACTCCAGAGGAACTCGCAGCTGCAAAGAGACTCATCCTTGAGTCTGTTCAAAGAGAGACATTTCCAGATGAGTATGCTGCTCTTCAAGCGAACAAAGAAGTCTCTAGTTCAAGTTCGATCTTGAACCTTGATCCCTACATCAGTGATGGTCTCCTGAGAGTCGGAGGACATCTCAGACACGCTTTCATTGAACCAGGAGACTTCACTGGAAAATATCTCCTGAAATACCAGGGGAGACAAGTGCAGGCACTTGCAAACGAATTCTGGAGCCGATGGAGAAATGAGTACATCAGCACTCTGCATTCAAGACGCAAGTGGCACAAGGCACGTCGCAAACTGCAACCCGGAGACGTAGTTCTGCTGAAACAAAGTCAAGCACCAAGGAATGAACGACCAATGGCTTTGGTCACATCAACCTTTCCAAGTACCGATGGAACGGCCCGCAAAGTTGAAGTGAGGACATCATCCCAGGGCACCTCAAAGACTTACATGCGGCCCATCTCTGATGTCATCATCCTCCTAGAAAAGGACTGATAAAGAACTTAAGTTGTAGTGGCAATAGTAATGCCAGACAGGGAGTGTTCTGCCCTCAGTTTGAGTTCATGCTTTTAGTTCAAGTTTACATTGCTTGTTTGTAGTAAACTGATGAATGCTTTTATTTTGATATGCTTACAATGGTAGCAGGAAGTTAGCAATGCATTGTGGGTAGAAGAAGCTTCAGAACACAGTGTACTGAATGTAGACTCCATTAGAGAACAAGCAGAGAAGCACATGGTGACCGTGTTTGTTGTATCCCTACGTTTTTTCATACCCTCGAAAGCAATGGTTGTAAGTTTGAACATTATTCTCTTTCTGTGAACAGTTTGATTTGTTTATTTGGAAATTCATATGGACATTGGACAATAATTAACATTGGTTAAAAATGATGATGATAATGGCAACTTTACATGTTTATGTTTGACCAGCATATGATTGCATGTAATTGTGTTTACATTTCATATTAGCACTTATTTGCCAGCTTAAATTCATAATGTGATGATATCTAAGACATTTGTGTCTTTTCTGTTTTTCTGTTTGCTACAGTTTTACACGTACATTTCACCTGTCGAAGATTGTTAATTAAAAGGAGCAAGGCCGCTCGCTTCCTGGCTTGTGAAAAACGAGTTTGGCTGTCTGTTTAACTTCGTTAACATACTGGATGTATACAACACGTTGCGGGAACAGAACACCATTTGAAAGCAACAGACAGAATACATGAATGCATCTCAGTGAAAATTGTTGGCAGTGTTTCTTTTTTTTTGTATTATTATTGAGTGGTGTAAACCACTCCTACAACTGGCTTTTGTGTGCAGAAAAAAATGACCATGGTTGCTATGTTCAAAATAATTTCTGACGTAATTAAATCACACCCGGGTGAACTGGATGACCGTAGCAACCGTGGTCATTTTCTCTGCACAAAAAAAAGCCAGTTGTGAAATCACATCCAGGTGTGATTTCATTACGTCAGATCAGAGCTGATCAGGCTATATAATACCTTACCTTACCTTACACCACTCAGTTCACACGGGTGTGATTTTTTTTTAGTACAACATCACTTGTAAGACACCCGAGCCATTTCAAAGACGGATTTCCCATTGTGAATATCAGGCCTATTCAGATTTGGAGGCATTACTGAAAAGAGTGAATCTCAGAAAGGGATCGTTATCAGCGCAAGTCACAGCCCAATCAGTCAACAAGTGGAGTGCAGGTGTGCAGTGAGTGAATCAGTACTGACTGCACCAGCAGTGTCAGCTGGCAAGGGAGTATATTCTTGCTTATTACTCTTGAAAAACCCAATTATATCTCCTTGCAGTGTTTGTTTGAACATGTTCATAGCTCAAACATGCTAAAAGTGAAAGCTCGGAAACCAAGGCGATGTCCTCACAACACTGCTCTAGTCTACATCAGTATAAGTTCCCAAACCTTTTAGCTCACTTCGTGCTGTGAGCTTGTATATTTTTCACAACTTCTAATTTATGGAATTTCTTTGATTTCTTCATGAAATTACTGAAAAGAAAATCATTGAATTTTGTTTGTAATTCATGAAAATGTTTGCTTTTTTTAAAATGTTTGGAAAGAATAACATAAAAAATGTATAGGTAACCAAAAATAAACGTACCCATAAAAATGCGTCCGCGACCCACACATGGGTGCCGACCCGGTGTCCGGGAACCACTGTCCTATAGTCTACATGGATCTCATTATGCAATGTCCCCCCCGTCCACGTTGCCAAGTCCATCAGTGCCCTTTTAACGAGGTGATATTCAGATGCACGGGAGCAGATGTTGCAAAAGAAAACACATGGTGATGTGATGGTGATGGATGCAGGCCTCCTCACTGGATCCGCCACATCATTTGGCGGATGGCATCAGGATAACAATTTGCGTTAGGCGGAGACAGCTGTCGCCATGGCGCCCGGGCAAACCCGGCGTATTGGCTCCCGCCTTATTTCGGGGGCCGAGGTGGGACAGCCAATTAGAATGATTTACAGGCTCTCGCTGGTGCTGTTGTGGCCACCCTGCCTGAAGCCATGTGCCTTAGCACCAGTGGTGGAAAGTAACTAAGTACATTTACTTAAGTAAATGGAGTACTTTTTCCACCACTGCTTAGCAGCACTGATACAACAACATGCTAGATTACCCCGGGTGGTAATAGATTACCCCGGGTGGTAATAGATTACCCCAGGTGGTAATAGGGAGAAGGTCCGAAGAAGAGAAGACAGTGAAAATAGTGAACACTACATGCGTTTCCATTGGTGGAAAGTAACTAAGTACTTTAACAAACATACACTATACCACTTCACTTCCTATACATTTCAGCCATTTGAAAATATCCGATCAAGCTCGCAAAGTGTCGCAACGCATTGCAAGCTTGTAAGATCTGTTATTTTCAAGATGTTTTTTGTACATTTGAAAACTTGAAATTGTACTGGTGATAATACTTTTGTACTTTTACTCAAGTCCATTTTGAATTCCGGACTTTTACTGAGTATTTCTACATTGCAGTATTGGGTAATACTTTTACTTAAGTAAAGCAATTGAGGGGGGGCGAGAAGCGACCTCGCCCTAAAGGGCAGGTATCAGTCAAAAGGGAGACATCGAACAGGAAGGATGGATGGGGATAAGGATCAACATATGGAATGTCAGAACAGGTTCTTCTGACATATATCAATATACTAATATTGATGACATCAGGGATCTCCATATATGGGCTTAATTGCGACAGCAGGTCGCATTTATGATATGATCCCTGATTTAGTATCATCCCTGATGATGTCATAGTGATGTCCCGAGACCTGGGCACAATATATGGGGATTTTACTATCATCCCTGATGTCATAGTGATGTCATAGTGACGTGACGTGACAAATTGAGTGAAAAGATTGAGTGACAAAATTGAGTGTGACATGACGTGACAAAAGTGCAAGGTTTCATAGTTAACCTTTGGTCGCAAAAAATAACACAATGACTCGGTTCGATGTTTTTTAATGAAAGCTCCCCTACATTTTATTTTGTGTCTGTATCTTATATTTTATTGTAATGGGAACACAGAGAATAGCATACTAATTCTGATTACAAATCTGTTGACACTTATTGTAAGGTTAACATAACTAGTTGCTTTATAGCATGAGTATAGTGATGTATTACAGCTGCAATGATTCATTATTAATTGATTACTTGTTTTGCATATACCCTTTTCTCCACCCCAAGAGCTATTAGTAGGTTTCTCTCAATACACAATCAATTATTTATAATGGTTGTGTATGTAGTGGAGCAAATAAGGAACTAATTATGCAACAACAGTTTATCTCCTGTACTAAGACTTATTTAATTACTAAACACAGGATTACAGCATACTGTATGTTCAAATGGCTATAGACAATCCTGAATTATACACAACTTTTACCTGAAAATATCCCTCTTTGATTTTGTTTTGACAAGCTAAAAGGTAATTAAGTGCTCAATTAAGCCATATCTCCATGGAAATGATAAACTTGGCGTGGCAACACATTAGAATGACTGGCATCTATTTTCCCATGCTCTCATGTTAGTAAAATAAAGCAGATGAAAATACTACAGTAAAGTTTATCAGAGCTGCCTTCTCTCCAAGGAGAGTCACTATGGGGTCCAGCCACCAGGTGGTGCAGACACACAGAACATTATATTCACTCCAATTTGTATTGGATCGAATTTTGTCATTCAAGGTGAGGTCACTGATCCTACCCCTCACGTATACAGGGGGCTCCACCTTGTGATGCCATTCCTCCATCTCTCTGCGTAGATACACACTACTAAGAATCACTGCGGCTGCTGAAACCCTGCATTGAGAGTTGAGTTTTCAACTTGTACCTTGGAATTTCATGGCCCCGAACCGATGGTTCTTGCTCACGAACACTTCGCAAAACAGATTGTAAGTTTTCTTACACAGGACGGTAAAACTCATTTGAGCCGTCAGGCCTTTTGTCTTTGTCCTTCCTCTTCTCTAACTCCTAGCTTTAGTTTCCAGTCGTTAGATGTTACTTAGCTAACTGGCCACGAGCCTGCAGCCTTCTCTTCCTATCCAGGTGTCTGCCACCGCTAGAACTAATCCCCTATGTTCTAGCCAGGGTGAGGAGGTGCTTCTACTAGCTCCGGCCTGGGGGTCCTGGAGACAGGACATATCTCCCCCCCTCTACGACCATCCTGAGTCTGGTCTGATCCTGGTCCATGACTTGGCTACACCATCCTTTTAGGATTCTATGTGGTCTTTTACAATTTTAATAGTTTTTCCTTAGCTCCATGCAAAAACAATTATTTTAGTTTAGTTTTTGGTTAAGAAAATTCTGGCACATCCGATAGTTCAATGCACTTAGTCAGTGCTTGTGCGTCATGTCCAGGGGGTGTACGTCACGGTGTACTTGTACATCAAGCTGCCTTCACGCTACAGAAACAGGAGATATGCTCCTCCTGCCCTATGGGCCTCATGGCTCGGCAAGGCTTACTTTCTTACTTACTGTATAGTACTGACTTCCCAGATGACTGATATTCTATACTTAGTTGACTGGGGTCACCCAGGTCTCTATTGATCCATCCCTGTTTTCACTATACTAATACACCAAAGCTCTTCACCAAAAATAGCCCATCTACAAGCTCACAACGCACCACAACGTGACATGCTGTGAGCTTGAGGACTGGCTGTTTGTGCTGAATGTTCACCCCAGAATAGGCAGGACACTACCGTTCAGACTCAGAGTGAGCATCATCGTCACTAACTGGCCAAGCTGATGCCAACAAGCAGAACTCTGGGGATATCAGTGTGTGTGTGTGTGTGTGTGTGTGTGTGTGTGTGTGTGTGTGTGTGTGTGTGTGTGTGTGTGTGTGTGTGTGTGTGTGTGTGTGTGTGTGTGTGTGTGTGTGTGTGTGTGTGTGTGTGTGTGTGTGTGTGTGTGTGTGTGTGTGTGTGTGTGTGTGTGTGTGTGTGTGTGTGTGGTTGTGATCCACGTAACTCGAGAACCGTTCGCCCCACCGACTTCAAATTCGACACACGCGTTCCACACCCCTGCAGGGAGTGCAGTTCCCGGTATCGGTCGGACCCACGGTTCTCCAGAACCACCACAAAAGGCTCTGCCAGTGGGCCTAATGAAGCCCTCACCTGTGCAATTTCCAGCCTCTGCCTCAGCCAATTGATTGCCATGGCAACCCCACACCTGACAATTGATTACTTAACCAGTCCACTTTTCACAGTCAGTCAGTTGACAACGGGTAATTTTAGGTTCCCAAGTTGCATCGTTCTCAAGTAGGCCGGTGGCATGAGGAATAATGTGGGAAAGTTTCTGAAGTACGTTATATCATTCTTTAACTTCTCATCGGTTGGACCGGTGTTCAATTTGCTGGAGGGATGGCGGAAATTCCATGCCTCTGCTTTGGAAATAACCCTCTCTGGATGTCTGTGTGTATGTCAGTGAATCTCTGACTGTGCTCCGCTGGACCAATTAGTGTGCTGTAAACCTTTGCGCGCTCCCACTACAGGCCAAGGAAGCACCTCCATGCCAAATGTTTCAAATCTGCTTCATGGTGGTGCTATAGCAAGCCACTTCCCATTTGGGCCTATAACTTTTGAACGGTAGGTTGTAGAATCAAACATTTACTTTGGTTTCCTTTGATCACAATGCAATTCTCCATATACTGTAGGCCGCCGCCACACTCAATTCTGCCTGACTAGGGTTTCCACCTTTCATGTCATCTTCAAAACACAATTTTTGCCATACTAACTACTGTACTACACATTATCTCTTGAGTCATGTGAGTGTACAGTATGAGTCGAATGAGTCGACTGGCTTCAAAGCCAGTCATGATTACCAAAATCTTACAATGAACTTAAATTTGAATGGACATTCAACACCGCAAAACAGTTTTTCTCTTTTGTTTTAAGAATTATTTTCATGTTTTTCTTCAGACAGTGAGAGAGAGAGATGAGGAAGGACACACAGCAAAGAGGCTGCGCAAGGACTGAGACATAATGGTAAGAGCTTTTTTCTTTCTTTTGGATGATAGGGGCTGTGGGATTCTGGATCAATTAGCAATAAGGCAATAGGAGTCGAGACAATATTTTAGGTGGTTAATGTACATGATATCATGGGTAGAAGTACAATAACACACAGGTCGGTGGTACGGTAATTCTGCCAAGAGCACAGGGCTGAGATCATAGGTATACTGTAGCTGCTTCAAGGACAAACTGAACCATAACAAGACAGGCTGTACCAAAATGATAGCTGTCAGGCCTAGGTGGAGACATCTAGGCTTAAAGTGATGCTAAAATATTAAGGTGAGATATAAGCTACCATGATAACAATATAGTATGAGGGATAATTCTTCTGCAATTCCCTTGTTGATCAAAAGATCAACACAACCAACATTTCCTGGCAGACGAATTGTTGCTTTCTCCCTTTTAATATATTTCTACGGTATGTAATTGTATGTATTTGTAATATTAGGAACAAATTCTGAAAGGTGAGTAGGCCTACCGGTATGTTTTTATGACGTATTCTTGGGAAGGTAGACTAATATTATAATATAAAAAACAATAAATAAATACATAAATAAACAAAATAATAAAAATAAAAGAAATACACACAAACAAACAAATGTGTGCGCGCACACACACACACACACACACACACACACACACACACACACACACACACACACACACACACACACACACACACACACACACACACACACACACACACCAAATAGGGAATTTGAAATATTATGGAAAGTTCAAAATAATTGCCATAAATAAAAGGTGTGCATTAGGTAAAGGCCCTAACAACTCAAATGGGGTTTATAGTAGCGCGACGCGTTGTGAGCTTGTAGATCTGCTATTTTCAGCATACAACCAAGTGTAAAATGACTTATACTGGATCTCTTGTCCACTAGTCCCTTCCTAACATTTTAGTCTAGTTTGTATTTGTTGACAAAATCGACAGTATATTTAGTCATAGTGTTAGTCACCATAGCTGAGTTTTCATTTAGTTTTCATCAGTGAAAAAAGGTAGTCGACGAACATTTTTCGTCTTGGTTTTAGTCGACGAAAACAACACTGCCTTGATGCTGAGTGCCAAGCAGGGGGGCCCTGGGTCCCATTTGTCTGAGTCTTTGGTATGATCCGACCGGGGATCGAATGCCGACCTGCCAGTCTCAGGGTTGAGACTCCAACCACGTGCTGATTAGCAGATTGACAAACTCACAAGAGATCAAGACATCAAAATATGATCTCACTATTGTGTAGGCTATACTGCTGTGCTTTTGCTACTTCAACTTAAAAGAAAGTAAGAAAAACAAAAAAGCTGATAACACCACTAATGTCTTGACACGCACAAAAATAATGTTCTTCACCACAGCCAACCAGTGCAGTGTAGTGTACACCCAATTGGCAACATTGCAGGCAACACAAACAAGTCATAACACAAATATAGGCCTAGAGATCATAGACATGAAAATATCTACGACATGAAATTAACTTGTCAGTTTAGAGATTAGGCTGATGTTGTTTCTTTGAAGGAGCTCCGAGCTGCTACAGTATAAACAAATGTCACACCATTGGAGCAATTGTAATACAAATGAAAACAAATGTATGTTTCTATGGACACAAAGCTCAAGTGGTAATTCTGTCTATTTTCCATCTGTTTTGTCATCCAAATTCCATCAAATTATTCATGGGATTTGAGGATAACACCCCTGAATAGGGGAAGACATAATTGTAGTTAAAACAACAGCAGACGCAGACCAAGAGCTCCCCCTGCAGGTGTGTGTGTGTGTGTGTGTGTGTGTGTGTGTGTGTGTGTGTGTGTGTGTGTGTGTGTGTGTGTGTGTGTGTGTGTGTGTGTGTGTGTGTGTGTGTGTGTGTGTGTGTGTGTGTGTGTGTGTGTGTGTGTGTGTGTGTGTGTGTGTGTGCGCGCACACGCAAGAGGATATATGACAGGCTGGATAACCGAAACGTCATTCGATCTTGTAAAGAATAAAAACTAAAATGCAGTCTTGGTGTGTGCGACCCATCACCTTTATTACAATGTTGATTTGAACGGGTAACACACCTTAAATCAGAGCGCGGTGGTCACAAGAAAGATTATCCGAGATCAGGTTTACCAAATATGTTATGCAGATGACAGATGTTATGGTTGTGTATCATTGTGGCTCAGTGGCCCACTACGTACGTATGCAGCTTGTATATGTCAGAGTTTGACATATTGTATATTGTGTAGTTCTCTACACAATATACAATAATGACTCATAGAATCCACATTAAATATCAGGTGGAGTTTAAATATCATATTAAATATTCGGGTGGTACTGTACGTACATACTGAGGTAAAGTTCCTGTTCACCAGCTTGACCGGCAGCTTTAACATAAACAATGGGCTATAATGCACACAGAATAACTGTTCCTACTTCTGGACCTCTTCCCTACTTCCTTCAGGTGTTACTGATGATACTAATTAAGGCAGTGGTTCCCAAAGTGGGGTCCGGGGACCCCCAGGGGTACTTGAGAGAGTTCCAGCTAAATGATTATTTGGAACCAAATGGACCCTTATGGGTCTGTAACTCTGAGAGTGTACAAATGGAACCAAATGGACACTAACGGGTCCATTTGGTTCCATTTGTACGTTCTCTGAGTTAAATTAGCATTGATTTTACAATATAAATTGGGGGTCCCAGAGATAGAAATGCTATTAAATGGGGGTCCGTAGCCTAATGCATGTCAAACTGGGGGTCCTTGAAATTAAACGGGTTGAAAATCACTGCTAGAGCCATAAAAATCTTCTCTTATGGCGGTCCCTGGCATATCTTTTTCAAATGGGTTCCGCGGGCTCATCAGTGTCAATTTGGGGGTCCTTGACATGAAAAAGTTTGGGAACCACTGAATTAAGGCTCTGTTCCATTTAGTGTGCAGTGGTTCCGTGGAACCGGGCCGTTTGGAACCCACTCAAGGACCCTCTGAGACCCACTGGTGTATGGGTGTTTCCAGTGAGCCAACACGCACAATAGTAGCACCCTGACTCTGTTTGACCAGAATGGAAGGGAGCCTTCATTAGTATCAGTGGTAGTAACACCTGTGAGGAAGTAGGCAAGTTCTTTCCAAAATGGTGTGTGTGCATCCTGTCACTGCATTAGTAAGTCCTACAGGGTCCTAAAGGATTGCGTATTCCTCTGCATGTGTTACGTCATCCCAGTGAATTGTCGGGTGAAAAGGGGATGGCAACATGACCGGTCTACCAATCAGTAGGGGTAAGCAGTGATGTGGACTACATGGGAAATTGAGACTTCCCACATGATGATACATTGTGAGGAAGTGAAAATAAATGTATAAGAAAAAGGCCTTAATTAAGTAATATCAGTCCTGTGACGTAAGACCACTTTCCAATGTTTAAAAGGAAGGTCACAACAATAAAGCTGTCAGTATTCATATTATGCAAAAGAAATGAGTTGAGCTATTTTCTTTTGGCCTATTGTCAGTGTTCCAATCACTGTGCAACTATATTACAATACATTAGAATAGCATTCAATAGAATAGAGAAAAGATTAAAGAGAAGACGTGAGCATTTTTCCGTGATTCAAATAGGTCACTTAAAGAACATTTGGAGTTCAACAAGATGGTTTCATTAAAATGGGTCAAGACATTGTTAGGCAAGAGAAGAAATAAAAAATACAGAGATAATCCTTTGATTCAAGGAAAGGTGAGAGAGGCAGAAAAAAGTAGACTGCTCCAGTATCACCTGAAATACACCCAGGATGAACAGAGACACAAAGTGAATCGTTGCTTCACAGAACAGAAGAAATGGGATGAGATGCAAATGAAACTAAATGGAGAAATAGTTCAAGACAAGTTTCCAGTGGCTGAAAAGAGTAGACAATTCCAGTATCCCCTGACATACAACCAGGACGAACCGAGACCCAAAGTGAATCTTTGCTTCATAGAGCAGAACAAATGTGAGGAGCGACAGCATCTAGTTGGACAACTTGTTCAAGAAAAAGTGCCAGTGGCTGAAAAGAGTAGACAATTCCTGTATCCGATGTCATACACACAGGACGAAGTGAAACCCAAAGTGAATCTTGGCTTTATGGAGCAGAAGATGGAAGACGAGGAGCGACAAAACCAAGTTGGACAACTGTTTCGAGAAAAGGTGGCAGGGGATCAAAAGAGTAGACAATTCCAGTACATAGAACAGAATAAATGTGAGGAGGAGCGACAGAATCTTTTCCAGTATCCCCTGAAACAATCCCTTGATGAACTGAGACCTAAAGATAAGCTTTGTATGGAGCAGAAGAAAGTTGCAACAAATTCTATTAATGACCTGAAGCTAAATGGAGAGGAATCACTTGGAAGAGTGCTGTTGCCCCCTAAAGAGGACATCTTCAACCCTGAGATCTTTGTGGAGAAACTCCACCGTGAAACGCCAGAGGTCTTTCTGGAGTTGGTGATTAGTAAAGTAATGAGTCTTATTGACCTGTCCAAGACAGAGTGTCCTCAAGTGCTGGGAGAGGAGGGGCCCAAGACCCCCACTGGGGGAAAAGGAGTAGGAAGCAGATTCTGTTCTTCAAATGTCCTCAAACGCACACCTCTGACAGAAGGGGGCATCGCACAGATCAAACAGCTAATTGTGTACCTAGACAAACACCTCCCTGTGAAACCAGCACATTGTCCAGAGGTCCCAGCAGCCGAGGATGAATCTGGTGTGGCTGCCAGTCCTGAACTCTCGGTGGAGTCTGGCAACATGGCAAAGCCTTCAACCCTGCAGGTGAAAGCATACCCCGTCCCTTTCACCGTCCCCATTGCTCCCACCTTATACAAACCGACACCCTGTCCAGAGCCAGAGGTCCCAGTGGTTGAAGACAAGTCTGCGGTGGATACCAGCCCTGCACCCTTGATAAAAGCCCAGGAAAGGGATGCTTCCATGGAGCCAAAGTGTCAATCAGTCATCAAACCCAAGAAGACCTTTGAACTGGAGGATCCCAGAGAGAGCGAGGAGATGGAGGATTTTGAACGCCATTCAGTCGAGAAGCTCAAGAGGTTTTTTGAACGGTTTAGCAAAGAGAGTCACAGAGAGTCGAAAGGGGAGCCAAAATATCCATCAGTCCTCAAGCTCAAGAACATCTATGAACACGATGAACCTAGCGACATTGAGGTGCCGAAACTCAAATATCAGTCATTCCCCAAGTCCAAGACGTACTTTGAACCTGTTGGCCGAGAGGGTCCCAGAGAGAGGAAAGCACGTCCAAAATCAGTCCTCCAGCTCAAGAACATCTTTGAACAGGAGGATCTTAGTGAGAGTGAAAAAATGAAGACACTTAAATGTCAGTCAATCTCCAACACCAAGATTGTCTCTGAACAGTTTGGCCAAGAGGGTCCCAAAGTGAGGAAAGGGAGGCTAAAATATCCATCAGTCCTCCAGCTCAAAAATATCTTTGAGCAGGAGAATCTTGGTGAGAGCGAGAATGTAATTAATCTCCAATGTCAGTCAATCATAAAGCCCAAGTTTGGCCAAGAGAGGAAATATCCATCAGTCCACAAGCTCAAGAATGCCTTTGAACAGGAGTATCCCCTCTCTGGCACCCCCAAAGAGAGGGAATGTCCATCAGTCCACAAGCTCAAGAATGCCTTTGAACAGGAGCATCCCCTCTCTGGCACCCCTACTGAGACTGAGAAGGTGGTGAAACTCAAATGTCAGCCTGTCCCCATACACAAGAAGTTATTTGAACAGTTTAGCAAAGAGGGTCCCAGAGAGTGGAAAGGGAGGATTGAGAAAGTGAGGCCTAAATATCCATCAGTCCTCCAGCTCAAGAACATATTTGAACAGGAGAATCCTAGCGAGAGTGAGAAGGTGATGCCCAAACATCCATTAGTCCCCAAGCCCAAGAATGTCTCTGAAAGGTTTGGCCATGAGGGGAATCATCCATCGGTCCTCAAGCTCAAGAATGCCTTTGAACAGGAGAATCCTAGCCAGAGTGAAAATGTTGCAATGGCCAAATGTCAGTCAGTGCCCAAGCCCAAGACGCGCCTTGAACAGTTTGGTCAGAACAGTTTGAATCCTAGTGAGAGTGAAAATGTTGCAAAGGCCAAATGTCAGTCAGTGCCCAAGCCCAGGGCGCGCCTTGAACAGTTTGGTCAGAACAGTTTGAATCCTAGCGAGAGTGAAAATGTTGCAAATGCCAAATGTCAGTCAGTGCCCAAGCCCAGGGCGCGCCTTGAACAGTTTGGTCAGAACAGTTTGAATCCTAGTGAGAGTGAAAATGTTGCAAAGGCCAAATGTCAGTCAGTGCCCAAGCCCAGGACGCGCCTTGAACAGTTTGGTCAGAACAGTTTGAATCCTAGTGAGAGTGAAAATGTTGCAAAGGCCAAATGTCTGTCAGTGCCCAAACCCAGGATGCGCCTTGAACAGTTTGGTCAAGAGAGTCCCAGAGAGATGGAAGTGAAGCCAAAATATCCATCAGTCCTCAACACCTCTGCACAGGAGAATCCCATTGAGAGCAAGAAGGTGGTAAATCTCAAATACCAACCAGTCCCCAAGCTCAAGACATTATTTGAACAACTTGATGGTCCCAGAGACAGGGAAGGGAGATATACCACCCAGGTCCTGCTCAGGTGATTCAGGGTATACACATGGTGGAGCTGTAGATATCTGCGTCTAAGTCCTATCAAAATCAATTTTAACACCTTTTATTAAATGCCTTCAAAGTCTTCAACACATAAGTATACGAGTCTGGGCTGAAATGGATACAGTATGTAAGGTTTTTGTTCTTGTTCTGTGTAAAAGTGGGTCTAAATCTCAACAACAGTTTATTTTTGAGCAGTACTAGTCATTCCAACACATGGCTTTGCGTGTGCCCCCCCATGATGTCATGTGGCCGCCAAGTCTATGGATTTTTACAGAACGTTTTATCCCGTATAAACTTTTCAGGCCAAGTCAATGACGTCATAAACTTTTTAGGGCATGTGGGCCTGAAAAGGGATGTATGATGACGTTAATCGTTAGCCTGGTTTCCAGCCCATAGACCCCGCCCACTCCACTGAGTCCCACTGCTCAGAGTCTGATAATCAGGCTAGTTAGTCATACCATCATCATGATAAGAGGCACCGCTCACTTCACACAGGTGTAATTTTTTATTATTAGTCGTAGAAATAGTAGTAGTAATTGTAGTAGTAGTAGTAGTAATAGTATAGTAGTAGTAGTAGTAGTAGTAGTAGTAGTAGTGGACTACCCAGTTAGTGAGAGCCTAGTTCTTTTATTCTCACTAATTGGGCTCGTTATCGTACATCTTTATTCCCTGGCCCGCTTTCTTGCTGGGCTGTGACGTCATGTGGGTCAACCAATAGGAAGACGGATCGAGGGACGTCGTGTGGGTCAACCAATAGGAAGACGGATCGAGGGACGTCATGTGGGTCAACCAATAGGAAGACGGATCGAGGGACGTCATGTGGGTCAACCAATAGGAAGACGGATCGAGGGACGTCATGTGAGTCAACCAATAGGAAGACAGATCGAGGGACGTCATGTGGGTCAATAAAGCATCATCATCCAGTAGGGAGCTACTCGAGCCCACACTGTTTCTTCAGGAATATTTTCTAGTCTTTTATTTATTATTTTAATTAATAAATAATGTATTTATTCGTAGTTATGTTTGTCACTTTTCTTATTATTATTTTAATGAATAAATTATTAATTTATTCATTATTTTATTATATTTTTATGTGCAGCTGGATACTGGACTTCCTGATGGTTCACTGCTGGTGACCGGTGACTGTATTAGCCTAATGCTATGAATGCTGATAGTTTGTTAGTGTTGAGAGTGTAGAAAATGTTAATTATTTGTTATGAGTGTTGTTAGTGTTTGGTATTGTTAGTGTCATAGTTTTGTAATTTGGTTGTTAGTCATTGTAAAAACATAATTGTCAGTGTTAGTGTGGCCTGAAAGACTAAAGTAAATATATTGACAATTTTGTCAACAAATACAAACTAGACTAAAATGTTAGGAAGGGACTAGTGGACAAGAGATCCAGTATGTCATTTTACAATTAGTTGCATGCTGAAAATAGACGATCTACAAGTCCACAACGCGTCGCAACGCGACACGTTGTGGGCTTGTAGATCGGCTAATTTTAGCAAGTGAAAAAAACAGGCATTACGACGGCATACATTTTGTTCGACTAAATCAACTGTAGATTTAGTCGACTAAAATCTTATGATATTTAGTCGACTAAAACTAGACTAACACTAAAACATTCCAGGTGACTAAAATGTGACTAAATTAAAACTATTCAAGAGACTATGACTAAAACTAAAATCAAAACAACACTTAAAAGGGGGGGCAGATGTATAACAGACGGACAGCGCTTGTTTATTATCCTATCCTTAATGTCCATACTGTATATAACGCCATTTAGGTCGACATCATGCAATAACTTCATGTTGTTATAATAATGTAGGTTTAGGTTTAGGTTTATTTATTTAGCACATAGTATAAAAAATAGAATACATATCGAAGAACAAAAATACAATGCAAGGAAAGGAAGAAGCCAGCTGGCTTATTTGGAATCCTTTCCTGTATGGAAGAGGTCATTGATTAAACAGATTAAAAGTTCATTAAGAACAATACAAAAGTCTACAAGTTGGCAAAGGGGGGCAGCTGTGCAATAAAGAAACACAGACTGCACAAAAAGGGGAAATAAACAATACAACAACAAACACACAAAAGAAAATATAACACATCAAAGTAAATCATGTAATCTACAGAGAGGAAAAAATAAGATATTTGTTTAGATGTTTCTTGAATATTGGCAAGGATAATGAGGACTTAAGTGAAGCATCTAGGGAATTCCATAGATGAGGGCCTCTAAATTTGATGAAAGATTGATGTTTGGAAGTGCGACAATAGGGTAATTCAAAAACATCTCTTTGCCTTGTGGGGTAGGAGTGGCCACTAGGAGGCGGCGGTGCCTTGTGGGGTAGGAGTGGCCACTAGGGGGCGGCGGTGCCTTGTGGGGTAGGAGTGGCCACTAGGGGGCGTCGGTGCCTTGTGGGGTAGGAGTGGCCACTAGGGGGCGTCGGTGCCTTGTGGGTTAGGAGTGAATGTCAGAAGTAACACGGACAAAAATGTGAAAAGAAGAGGGAATGTCTTGTTTGCATTTTTTTAATTTAAACATAAATAAACAGGTCTGAAAAACATTTATTTTGTCAATGGGTAATAGTGAATATTTAATAAAGAGCGGGGCAGATGGCTCATACCTATTTGAATGTGAAATCCTTCTCAGAAACCTTTTTTGAATGATCAGTAATTTAGTAAGATATGTTGAATATGTAGCAGCCCAGACAATATTACAGTCATTAATATGAGGGAACATTAAGCCATAATAGTGTTAAATGACATGAAGGAAGAACAAATGGGCAGATTTTTAGCATCTTCATAGACTTCATACATACAGTATCAATATGTTGTTTCCAATTTAAATGTTCATCTATATAGCATCTATATAGCAGATTAGTATAGTGTTTAATTCGTATAGTGTTTATTAGTATAGTGTTTATTAGTATAGTGTTTTATTAGTATAGTGTTTATTAGTATAGTGTTTAATTAGTATAGTGTTTAATTAGTATAGTGTATAATTAGTATAGTGTTTATTAGTATAGTGTTTTGTTAGTATAGTGTTTATTAGTATAGTGTTAGTATAGTGTTTTATTAGTATTAGTATTAGTAACAAGCCACTCGTGCTGCCGTCTCCCACAGGGACTGACCCTCCACTATGTCGGAACTAAAACCTGTCCCCGTAAAAAGTCTGTGCCTGTGAGAGACGCAGGGAGACGGCAACACGAGCGACTCCCAACCTGCTCCAGCACCCGGAAAACAAACACAAGCACAGCGGCGTGTGCATCCCCTTTTTACAACTTTTACAATGCTGAGTAGTTTGCTCCACATCTGAAACGGAGAAGCCGATTTGCCTATTTTAGCAACTAAATCCTTGTTCCTATCGCTCCCCGTGGCATGCTAACGCTGCTTTCAGGTTTTCTCTCTGCGCGGCAGTGGGAGGAGGAAGTAACTACGGTAGCCCGGCAGCCTGCAGGCGAGTGCGAGAGAGATTTACCGTAAATTCCCTAGTTAAAGGGAAAAACGATTTTCGATTTTCTTTTTTTGACATCGTCCAAATCCAAAAATCGCGATTTCGATTAAAATTTGATTAATCGTGCAGCCCTACCCCTGACCCTCTGAGTGGTCACTGTGTTGTTACGATGACCCCTAACCCTCTGTGAGTGGTCACTGTGTTGTTACGATGACCTCTGACCCTCTGTGAGTGGTCACTGTGTTGTTACGATGACCTCTGACCCTCTGAGTGGTCACTGTGTTGTTACGATGACCTCTGACCCTCTGTGAGTGGTCACTGTGTTATGATGACCCCTGACCCTCTGAGTGGTCACTGTTGTTACGATGACCCCTGACCCTCTGAGTGGTCACTGTGTTGTTACGATGACCCCTGACCCTCTGAGTGGTCACTGTGTTGTTACGATGACCTCTGACCCTCTGTGAGTGGTCACTGTGTTGTTACGATGACCCCTGACCCTCTGAGTGGTCACTGTGTTGTTACGATGACCCCTGACCCTCTGAGTGGTCACTGTGTTGTTACGATTACCTCTGACCCTCTGAGTGGTCACTGTGTTGTTACGATGACCCCTGACCCTCTGAGTGGTCACTGTGTTGTTACGATTAGCTCTGACCCTCTGTGAGTGGTCGTGTTGTTACGATGACCTCTGACCCTCTGAGTGGTCACTGTGTTGTTACGATGACCCCTGACCCTCTGAGTGGTCACTGTGTTGTTACGATGACCTCTGACCCTCTGTGTGGTCACTGTGTTGTTACGATTACCTCTGACCCTCTGAGTGGTCACTGTGTTGTTACGATGACCTCTGACCCTCTGAGTGGTCACTGTGTTGTTACGATGACCCCTGACCCTCTGAGTGGTCACTGTGTTGTTACGATGACCTCTGACCCTCTGCAGTCTACTATAACTATACTATGCTACAACTTCATGTTGTGAAAATAATAGAGCAGCAGCAGTCTACTATACTATGATATAACTTCATGTTGTGATAATAAGACAGCAGCCTACTGTAAGGGAAGGACCCCCAAATGAAATTGACAGAAATTAGCCTATAGCCATTTCATTATGGTTACATGTTACTAAAAATAATAACAATAGTAATATGGGGGAAAACAAAGACAAGGGGGACAACGGAGACAGCACCTGTTTCACCTGACACATTATGACTATGTCTACATTTGTCGTAGAGAAAGGTTTCATGTGTTTGGCCCAAGCTGCAGTACCTATGATCAGCCAGCATGTGGATTTGGCTTCATTCTTCCTCTCGGCTCTGGGGGCTTGTACTGTAGGTGTAGGCATACCGTCAGACGTTCTATCTGAAGCAGAACATTACAGAGGTGACGTCTGCAAGGTAAAAGCACACGACAACACTAAATTATCTTTATTATAATTATTATTAATTATTTTTTAAAGAAAAGTCCATATTTGGCATTTTTACAACAGTTTGTGCTGTGATGACATTAAACCACACTCGTTGTTGTTTAAAAGTCAGATCCCAGCCGTAAATAACTGTTAGTTGTCGAACTGTTTGTGAAGTACATTAGTGAATACTAGCGATTCATTGTCTGCTTTTATCCCAACTCGTATATTTCTGAACAGGAAACTTTGTCTCCAGAGCCACTGTCAGTGTTCCGGGCCAGTGTACAAGCAACCAAGGACAGGAGAGGGAGTGGTGGCAGCTTTTTTGGCATTTCAAAAAACTAATTAAAAGATCATTTTTCGAGTTCAACAAGATGAATCCAATAAAGTATTTCAGGAAGATGCAGGACAGAAGCAGAAGGCAAGAAAGCAAAGAACAGAAGAAATTTGAGGAGGAGGAGGAGCGAAAAGAAAAAGATGGAAGTGCACTATTGACCCCTTCAGCTAATCATGAAAGTGCCATGGTGGACAAACTCCACCATGAACATCCAGATCTCTTCTTGCAATTGGTGATTTCTAATTTGAGTGAAATCACTAACATGCCTAGGAAAGAGTTTGCCCCAAATACCCCCACTGTGGTAAATGAAGAAGGAGGCTTCCTCCGCAAACACAAAGAGAAGAGAAGAGAAAAGAAGATGAAGAAGAAGATGAAGAAACATGCCAAATGTGTCCTTGGGAGCACTGAAAGGATTAACAAGCTAATTGTGTACCTCAGCAAAAATCTCCATGTGGATGGTTTGTTCAGCCATAAAGGGAGTCTGGATAATATCCAGAAGATTCAGGAGAACCTGAACACTGGGGCTGATGCTGACCTGGAGTCCGGGGTCTTTCAACCCCACGATTTCGCACACGTACTCATGACCTTCCTGGACAAGCTGCCTGAACCTTTGCTCACACACAGACACTTCAACGCCCATATGAAGATAGCAGACATGACTCTGTTCGATGAGCAAGGCAACAAGACAGACACCCCAGACGAGGAGCGTCAGATTGAGGCATTGCAACTGCTCTTCCTGCTCTTACCCGAGGCTAACCGATCATTGCTCGAACTGCTCTTGGATCTGCTGTACCACACTGCCAAGCAGCAGGACGAAAACAACATGTCTCACTGCAGATTGGCCAAAGCGTTTGCTCCACGCATCCTCTTGCCTAAATATATGACAGCTGGTGCCCAGAAGGCGAGCAACGAGCAAATGATGAATAATGTAGTAGTAGTAGTAGCCTTCCTCATCGAACACTCCCAGAAACTCTTTAGGTCCCCAGTCTCCTTGCAGAGATTTGCAGACACACCCCTTGCTGGAAGCAAGACCCTTCAGACAAAGTATGAACTGGAGCTGTTGGATGTAGGCCAGGAAGGGCTGAAGTGTGTGATGAGTGCAAGCCCTGAACAGTCAGCAGAGGCCGAGAAGGTGGAAAAGCCCACAGACGACCCCACCCCTGTCACCCCCCCAACCACTCCTGTCTTATACGAAACTACTACCTATTCAGAGCAAGGGGTCCCAACAGTTGAGGACGAGACTGTGGTGACTGACGGGCCTGAGCCCTCAGTGGAGATCCTAGTGTTCAAGGATGAGTCTGCAGTGGCTGCTAGTCCTGAACCCTCACTGGAGCCTTCAGCTGTGCAGCTAAAAGCAGACTCCACCCCCTTCACTAACCCCAGCCCTGATGCCGCACATGAACAGACAGACTCGTTAGAAGTAGTAGAAAATGAATCTGTGGCGGACACCAGTCCAGAACGTTTGCCAGTGCCTGCTCTCCTGGATTCCAAATTTCCATCCGTCCGTGAGCTCAAGAAGAACTTTGAGCAGGAGGATAGTGATAAGGTGGAAAGGCTCTCAGTCCCCAGATCCAACAAGTCATTTGAACCGTCTGTCCTCTACAAACCAACACCCCATTCAGAGCCATGGGTCCCAATAGTTGAGGACAAGTCTAGGGTAGCTGCCATTCTTGAGCCATCTGCAGATTTTGAGGGAGCAGAGAAGGCTGCAGCCATGCAGCTGAGAACAGAACACACGCCTCTTTCAGGTCAAATGACTGCCAACTCCTTATTAGAGCCAGTGGACAAGGAAGAGTCGGTGGCAGTCTTCAATGTTGATCACGCAGTAGAGTCTGAGAATGTGACAAAGCCTGCAGCCATCCAGACAGTAGATCTCACCTCTGTCACAGCTGCCAGCGCTGATACCTCCTATGACCTGACATCCTGTTCAGTGCCAGTAGTCCCAATGGTCGAAGACAATTCTGTGATGGCTTCCAATCCAGAACCTTTGTCAGAGGCGGAGGAGTTGGAGCCTGTTGTCATGTCATCATTCCTTGCTCTCAAGAAAATCTTTGAACAGGAGGATCCCAGACCAAGAGAGCAGGTGGCAAAGCTTAAATGTCCGTCAGTCCCCAACCTCCAGGTGATTGTTGAACAGCCTGTCTTCTATGAACAGACACCTTATTCAGAGTCAAGGGTTCTATTGGTCAAGGACAAGTGTGCTGTGACTGCCACTAATGAACCCTTGGTTGAGTCAGAGGATGCAGCGAAGCCAACAGCTGTGCCGCTGAAAACAGACCCTACCCCTCTCATCGACCCAATTGATGCTGCCTTCCATAAACAGACACCCTGTTCAGAGCCAGGGGACCAAGAGACATCTGCCGGTTCTGAACCCTCGGTGAAGCCTGCAGCCCTAGCAGTCTTGTCAGAGCCATGGGCCACAGTGGTTGAAATTGAGTCTGAAGCAGCTGTTACCAGTCCAGAACCCATGGCGAAGATGGACCTTGCGGTTGTGGAGCAAAACTGTACAGCATTCCTCAAGCTAAAGAACATCTATGAACAGGACCTTCCCAGAGAGACAGAGAAGGTGGAGCAGCTCAAATGTCATTCAGTCTCCAGCCATAAGGTGTTCATTGAACAGTCTCTTGTCTATGAACAGCCTCCCTATTCAAAACCAGGGGTCCCAGAGGTCCAGGACGAGTATTTGGTGGATACCTGTCCTGAACTGTCATCGGAGTCAGAGAAGGTGGCTGAGTCTGTGAACATGCAGTTGACAGCCAATCCCAAACCTATCACCACACCCATCACTGCATTATATGAACAGACTACCTGTTCAGATCAAGGGGTTCCAGCATTCGAGGAAGTGTCTGCATCGGCTGCTTGTCCTGAAACCTCAGCAGAGTCCAAGAACATGGTGAAAACTGCAGTTGTGCAGCTGGAAACAGACTCCACTCCTGTATCTGGCCCCATTGCCGCTGCCTTCCATGAACAGACACCCTGTTCACAGCCAGACTCAGCAGTTAAGGGTGTGTATGCAGTGGCACCTAGTTCTGTACCTTCAGCAGAGTCCGAGAAGGTGACAAAGCCAGAAGCTATGCAACTGAAAGCAGAACCTACCACACCTACCACCCATGTGGCTCAGCCTGAAAACATGCAGCTGAGAGAAGACCCCAACCCTGTCCCCACCCCCATTGATGCTGCTCCACTGGTCAAGGATGATTCTGTGGCGGCTCTCAATCCAGAACCCTTGGAAGAGGCAGTGGAAGAGGTGGAACCTGCTATTGTGGAATCAAAATCTCCATTAATCCACAAGTTCAAGATGTTGCAAGAAACACCCTGTTCAGAGCCAGTGGTCGAGGAAGTGGTCGAGGATAAGTCTGCGGCATCTACCAGTTCTGAGCCATCAGCAGAGGTAGTGAAGACAGAAAAGCCTTCACCCATGCTGCTGAAGGCAGACCCCACCCCTGTCACTGCCCCCATAGCTGTCACCTTCCACGAACCAACACCCTGTTCAGAGCCAGTGGTCTCAGCAGACGAGGACGGGTCTGTGGTGACTGGTAATCCTGAACCCTCAGTGGAGTCTGAGAAGGCGGCTAAGCCTGCAAGTGTGCAGATGACAGCAGATCCCTACCCTGTCACCACTCCCATTGTTACTGTATTGTACACACCAACACCCTGGTCAGAGCCGGGTGTCACAGCAGTTAGTATCAGTCCAGAACCCTTGGCAGAGGCAGAAGAAGAGGCGGAACATGCTGTTGTGCAATCAAAATGTCAATTCCAGCAGCTCAGGCAGATCTATGAACAGGAGGATCCCAGAGAGAGCGATAAAATGGCAAAGTTCAAATGTCAGTCCGACCTCAAGCTCAAGAGGTGCTTTGAAATAACCTGTTCAGAGACCGATGTCCCAGCAGTCGAGAATGAGTCTCTGGTAGCTGCCAGTAATGAACTTGCGTTGGAGTCATTTGCGGCAAAGCCTGCAAATGTGCAGCAGACAACAGACCTCAGCCCTGTCCATATCCCCACCAGTGCACCATGCTACGAACCAACACCCTCGTCAGAGCCATGGGAATCGGCGGTGGATACCAGTCCAGAACCCTCAGTGGAGACTGGGAAAGAGGTGACACTTGCTGTCACGAAGCCATCAGTCATAAAGCTCATGAAAATATTTGAAAAAGAGGATAACAGAGATGCAGAGAAGGTGGTGAAGTTCAAAACATCAGTCCTCAACCTCAAGACGTTCCAGGAGACGCCCTGTTCAGAGTCAGCAGTGTCACTGATCGAGGACAATTCTGTGGCTGCTGCCAGTCCTGAACCCCTAATGGGGTCCTATAAGGCGACTGAGCCTGTAAACGTGGAGCTCACAGCAGACTTCAACCCTGCCATTGCCCCCATCACTACTGTATTATGTGAACCAACACCTTGTTCAGAGCCAGGGGTCTCAGCAGTTGAGGATGAGTCTGCAGTAAAAGCAGACCCCACCCCTGTCACTGTTGCCTTTGTGAATCCGACACCCTGGTCAAAGCCAGAGGCCCCAACAGTCAAGGATGAGAATGTGGCAGCTGCCAGTTCTGAACTTTTAGCAGAGGCAGAAGAAGAGGAAAAACTTTCTCTCAATCTAAAATGTCAATCAGTCCTCAAGCTCAGGAAATTCTTTGAACAGGAGGATGCTAGAGAGAGTGAGAAAGTGGCGACACTCAAATCAATCCCCAAGCCCAATAAATGCTTTGAAACACCCTGTTCTGAACCAGCAGTTGAGGATAAGTCTGTGGCGGGTGGCAGTGACGAACCTGTGGTGTTGCATGCAAAGCCTACAAACGTGCATTTGAGAGCGGAGCCCACCCCTACCCCCGGCGCTGATGCCTTCTGTGAATCGACACCCTGGTCCGAGGCAGGGTTCACAGCGGCCGAGGTTGATTCTACATCTAGGCCAGAATCCTTGGCGGAGGAGTTGGGACCTGCTGTCATTGGCAAAATGCCAAAACGTCGACAAACAGTCCTCAATCTCAAGAAGATCTTTGAACACGAGGAACCCCGAGAGAGAGAGACTGTAGCAAAGAACAAATGTCAGTCACTCCCCAAGCTCAAGAAGTTCTGTGACCAGTCTGCCTGCTATGAACAGACACCCTGTTAAGAGAGGTCCTAGCGGTCAAGGACAACTCTTTGACGAATGCTATGGCCGAGCCTTCAGCCGATCAGAGCAGGTTGCAAAGCCTTCAGCTGTGCAGCTGAAACACTGAGCGGACCCCACCCCATCAGTGCTGCCTTCTATGAACAGACATCCTGTTTAGAGAGTCGGGTGTATTAGCGGTCAAGCATTTGTCAGAGACGGCTGCCAGCCTTCGCTGCTGCTTAGGGGTCTTAATAGTAGAGGACGAGCTTGGAAAGGTTTCCACACTTCAGCCCTCAGCAAAGTCAGAGAAGGTGAACAAAGCATGCATCCATGCACCCCACCCCTGTCAGTGCCGTCATTGCTGCTGCCTTATATGAACAGAGCCAGGGGTGTTCCAGCAGTATTCTGTAAACCAGCTGAATCCGAGAATGAAAAACGAGAATCCGATTTTACATTTTGCACAATGCAGTCTACAGCCAATGGCAAAAATAATAAATACAAATAAAAAATAAAAAATAACTAAGACCACCTCCCAAAAGAAAAACAGCTGTACCTTGGGCAGAATGGGAATCGGGCAATGCACATGGTACTAATGTTACTTTACAGTGCTGACAGTGGGCATTGGCTAAAGTTTTGTAAAGAAAATAATAATAATTTAAAGTCAGAGAGCGTACAAATTATGTAAAGGGAGGTTGGTCCTCCAAAGTGGTGGTGTGTTCCTGGAAATCACTGGACAGCCGATCCCACCCTAACACCAACACCATCACTGCTGCCTCCTACGAACCTCATATGAAACAACGTCCTGTTCAGAGCCCTAGTGTCCCAGCAGTAATGGATGAGTCTGTGGCAGCTGCCAATTCCGAACTCTTGGCAGAGGCCAGTGATTTTTGTGAGTTCTTTTTTTTTAATGAGGTACCTGGGTGGTGTAGAGACATGCACCCTCCCAGATTTGATTCCTGGCAGCAGTGACATCGGCTTGAGTTTCTTTTTTAGAATTGGGGCAATCACCAGACTATAATTGCAGAGAGAGAGAGACGTACTTAGGCCTACGGTCAATATGGGGTTGTTATTGCATCTGCATGCATCGAAACAACCAATACTGGCATGAGCTTTGAATGTGAATTGGAGGATGCACAAGATAGTCTACACCCGCCCCAGGCCAACAGTGAAGGCTGGAGGAAATTAACCAAAAACAGAGAAACAAAAGTTTCTTACTACTCCTGTCCAGTCCAACATTGGGGATTGGGAAATTATCTTGGCGAGTTCATTTTATTTATTTTTCTTTGTTATCTCCCTTTTTTGAGTGGTGCAACCAACTCCTATAGACAGCTATGTGTGTCTCTGGCTGGCTGTGCCCCTGGGTGTGTCCCTGTGTCCGAGCACGAAAATAGCTTTTGGTTGGTTTTCACAACCAAGTGTCACTGTTGCGCAGCCTCACACGCACACGCACAGACACACACACATATTAACTGTATATATATGATGATTTGGGGTGGTGCAGTACAGTACAGTAAAGGGACCCCCTGGGGACCCCCACAGGGTAACTGTCATTTCTCAACCGTTTCGGACGTGGGGCGACTCACCGGAACCGGGGACCCCCGCGTGGTAACTCTGTCATTTCTCAACCGTTTCTGACGCGGCTCGCCGGAACCGGGCCGGCATCCTGGCTGCGTTATGTGGCTCACTTCACACGGGTGTGATTTTTTTTCTTCTTTTTTTGAGGGGCATATAAACACAAACATTGTCCTAACACAAACATTAAATGCCATTGAAAATGAATGGCCATTTTTGTGTTCGTGTAAACACAAACATTATGTAAACACAAACATTGAAGACAAAAGTGAGGACGCAAGCCCCTCACATCCAATGGCAGCCAAGTCTATGGCCTTATATAAACAAACAACAACGTTTTGAGATATGTCATGTGGCCAATATAAATACATCTTATGACTGGTTTCGTTTTATACAATAACACTGCATTCATGTCTCATAACATAGATTGATAGCGGCAATGAATGAAAGTGACTGCCATATATATGTGCCACAGTGGGTGCCCCTCACTTCACACAAGTGCCATTTTTTTATACTGGGGCCTGAGGGGCATCTGGGTGGCATTAAGGTAAAACACCCAACTCTTGCAGAAACCCAGGTTTGATTCCTGGCAGTGCAGTACCTCCAGCTTCTCCTTTTAGTTTTATTGGGGCATTTAAGTGGCGTAGAGCAGGAGTGGGCAACTTTGATGATGAAGGGCCACTATATTTCCACACTCACTCCAGAGGGCCACTATATTTCCACACTCACTCCAGAGGGTCACTATATTTCCACACTCATTTCAGAGGGCCACTATATTTCCACACTCACTCCAGAGGGTCACTATATTTCCACACTCACTACAGACGAGGGTCACTATATTTCCACACTCATTTCAGAGGGCCACTATATTTCCACACTCACTCCAGAGGGCCACTATATATTTCCACACTCACTCCAGAGCATTTCCTTATATCTCCGTATTTTTCCTTTTTTTGTAAATGAATGCCCTACTGTACTTCGTCATTCTATGTCACACAAAAGTAAAAATAAGCTCAAAACGTGTTGCAGTGTGACACATTTTGAGCTTGTAGATCTGCTATTTTTGCTATTTTTTAATTGGAATCCTGAAAAGTATTTTTTTTATTTAATTTAAAATGCATTTAGTTAGTTTAACTTTGTGAACAATACATTGGACCTAAAACATTTTTATTACAAATGTAATACTAGTCATTGAAGGACAACTTAAATTTTTTTCAACCAAGGGTCATGTTTTAGGGTGTTACAATTTACAATTTAGGCATTTAGCAGACGCTTAATCCAGAGCGATTTACATTAAGCAATAACAAAAAATTGTTATTAGAGAAAGTAAAAGATGAGCGTTTTTTTTTCATTTGCTGCTTTCTTTTGTTTTAGCGATTTATGCTATTTTTGACGGTGCCTATTTACTTGACTGATTACCTCAAAAAGGTGAGCAACTCCCACAGCCATAATACTAGAGGGAGCGTAAATAATGATCTGGTGGGGTGCCACCCATTTTCAGAACAAATATGGGTAAATTCACATTTCACAGCACTGCCACTCAAGTGTGGAATGCCTTGCCCCCTTCCCTCAAAACAAGCAGATCACTGGTTTCCTTTAAAAAGGGTCTGAAAACTCACCTGTCACTGTCATCAGGGCAAAGGGAGAGAAGGTGATTGGCTCCCCCCCCCCCCCTAATGTTTATTAATGTATTTCTATTCCAACCTGTACATGTAGATTTAATGTGTTTGAGAAACGTATTGTTTGTTGTCACTGACTCCTGACAGCAAATTAACCCTAGAACACTAAACATGGGTATATTTTACCCAATATAAAATATTCCATAAAAACAATTCTCATCGAAATATATTCCAGTACAGCAATACATGGCAACTTGAGGTACTCTTCTTTAATATTTCATCATGACTTTTCAGGGGGGCAAAATCGGTGAAAAAAAAATGTGGACAGGGAAACAAACCTACCTTCTATGTCATGATATGATATGATACATATTTGTTGTGTACATTTTACACTCCCTCAGAATCTATCTCTGAGTAGGAGGCATAGGCTATAACAGAGCGGGTAATGCTTGTTACATTTTGAATGGACACTTTTTAATTTAGTTTGATTTTGTACTGCATAATTTTGGAATTAACACTCCAGTCCAGGTGGTGGCGGTAATGCACCTTAAATCGTTTGCCAACTGCCTACTAAACCCGATAGAAGAAGCCGCTTTCTTTCTGACGTAATCAAACTGCGACGCTGTGCAAATTAGTGTGCACAGAACTTTTCTTGAGCAGCTCTGATGATCAGATGCTTGCGAGAGAACAACTGAACGAACAACAAAGGGGAAAACAACAAACTCAGACCGACTCGTCTTTTCCAGAGAGAAAGAATGCTCAAAAAGAAATGTACCAGCAGAGAAAAGAAAAGGAAACACGCTCAGCCTGAGGAGCAGCATGTCGACAGAAGACGCAGATGCACCGAATCCAGTGTGGAGGTGAGGTTTGTTGTGGTGTGGTTACTGTGATACCTGCCATACAAGATGATGATGATGATAGACTAGCCTAAGATTTTGACTCTTGTAGATGTATTTATTTATCGATTCGAACGGCTCGAGCTGTTTAATATTAATACCCGTTCAAGTTTGAAGCCGGCATTAAAGTTTCGAGCGTCCACATTGCGGTTATGTTAATTATGCATGTAGTCCAGACGAGAGCGGTATCCCCCCGGACTGAGTCCGGACACCCAGAGAAAGCTGTAGCCGCAATTTGCAACTCTAGATTTTTTTTATAATTGGATGAATCCAGAGTTGCAATACCCCCCATTTACTCCCCATTCATCCAATTTGCGTTTGCGATATGCTTGTATTGTATCAAACGACGTTAAACTCACCAACAGTGCAGCTCTAGGCCAAGCTTGAATTATCCTCTTTCAATCTTCCGAGCTTTTGTTTAATACAAATCCACCGTAGACATTATGTCAGAGCTACTTTCTGTCAAGAAGTTCTGTGCAGGAGTTTGGAAGCAGTCGTCGAAGTCACTATAGACGGCCCTGCGTAGGTACCACCTGTTTCGAATTTGCACATTGATTGATTGAAATATTAACAGTTTGCAGAATTACAGTACATTTCAAGCACAACTCAATACAAAGACTGTTAGTGGACGACCCAATAAAGCATTACACTTGTTTACAAGAGGGTCCACCTTGTTCAAATCATCAAAACATTTAGAGACGTACAAATAGACACTTCTATAAAGCCCAAAAAAAAGAACAGGAATTCATCAAAGGCGGTAAAAAGGGAAAAGAAACATATAGTGAGGGGAAAAAGTGCTTCCAAACTGCAACACTTAGAAAAAGAATCACATGCACAGAATGTATTGACAAAGTAGCTCATAACATGTCTACGGTGGATTTTTATGAAACAAAAGCTGAAACATTTTGCTTGTCGTTTTCACTTTTCAAGAAGAGACAAGGTTGAGCCTTTTTGGCTGGCCAGGCCGTGGTGGGCCCCGGCAGGCTTGCAGAGCTCTACTACAAACTACAGCTGTTGAACACGTCAACACAGCCAAATAACACGTACCCGGTAGCTTGCTTTACCAGAAGTCTATTATCCTCAAAGCCTGATCTAACCCTGCTCGCTCAGATCAGCACAGGGAAGCTGGCAGAACTTTCACAAAAACATCCGGGACAACGCTCCACACGTCCCAGACTCTTCTCCCTTGAACTCCCCATTGCAATTAGAACTGCAGACTCCCAATCTTCCACCGTAGTCTGAAGACTCACCTCTTCAGACTCACCTCTTCAGACTCCACCTTAGCCTGTAGCACTTGCCCTAGCCTCGACGACCTTGCAGGCTTATATGCAAAGGCTAAAATATGGAATTTAGATAGCATGTTGCCATGTTATGTATACAGATGCCATGTCATTATTGACCTGGCATACTATAGTCTATTGTTTATAGTTTCAATGTACAGATTATTGAATTTCTTTGGAAACTGCTACCGTTGGACTGATTATAGGTTCTTGGTTTACTTAAGATTCTAGATCACTTTCTATGCATTTGATGTATTACCGGCTTGTGTTGTCCTTGCTTACTGTAAATCGCTCTGCATTAAGAGTGTCTGCTAAATGCATACATTGTAAATTGCATAATAATGTTACCTAACCTACCTAACCAGGCCCATTTTATGTAATCTATATGAAATAGCCTTGAACGAGCATGTGCCGTCATTGTCCTATATAGCTCTGACTATGCCTCCTTCCAAAATAGGACTCTAAAGATGATCTGGCAGACGCAGAGCTGGATAAGATTGGCAGTGACATCGAGGAGGGCGGGCTGGACCTTAGTGTACCATTCCAGCCCATCAGTGCCTATGTGACTGACAGGAAGGAGATGCTGGGGCAGTGTTTCCAGGTGTTAGGGGAACGGAAGCTGCAGAAGATGCTACCTGATGAGCTGAAGGTGAGTTTTTTTGTGTGTGTGGATTTCTGTGTTTGCCTGGTTTATTTCTGTTTGAAGACATATTTGTACATGTGCTGAATGGCTTTCTCTATGGTGATTGAAGTGAAAATGAAAACATTTGTATACATGTAAACAAGTTTGATGATTGTGCAAAATAATTGCTATCAAATAATTGTGATTAGACGATTATGTAATAATTGTGACAGGCCTACAGTACACATGAAGTGTTCCAATAACATGAAATCATAAAAGTCAGCTGAGGAAACAAATAGTTTCCAGGTCATTTGTCAGGGACAAATTAAGCAGATTAAGTGCATAGGATAGGATCTCCATACAAGTTAAAAGGGAGTTGATACTATGTCACGGTGTAGTGGGACATGGGGAACAGGACTAGTGACGTCACGTCAGACTTAAGATTCAGGGGTTAATTCCGCCCACTTTCAATGCCATTTATTTATGTGTAGTAACATCAGTCTGTAGTTCTATGCTTGTCGAGTAAGCAGCAAGTACTCGTGACCGTGGTACTGTGTAGAGTCTAGACAGTGTACATTAACTTAATCTCTCATCTATCTCTAACTTGTCTGTCGCTCTAATTTAGCAATGGTGCCGCGTTGTCTGTTGCAAATTGCAAGCAAGTCTTCAGACGTAGTAACAAAATACGGAGATATCATAATCATCAATATCAAATAACACTCTGTGTATACCCCGGTGAAATGTCAAGAAGGCATGAAGATGTGAAAAAAGAGATGCCACCCAAGGGAGTTTATAATTTATACAATGTGTGAATGTACGGACTGAACCGTCACCGGATGGGTCATTGTTCTCTAGACCTTGTCACGCTGTTTAGATCTCTGGTTCCCAACCTTTTCAGGCCGTGACCCCCCCCCCCCCCCCCCCCCAAAATAAAAATATTTGAACTCGGGACCCCCCTCACCCTGACCCTTAGACCCCTTAGAATTGCAGGAGTTGAGGCATAGAGCACCGAAGTCCTGACGTCACTCGTTCATCCCCTGGTTCTGCCTGGTTCACGGAAGTAATTTCTCTATTGTGAATTACATGGGGTCATCTTAAAATCGTTTCATATAACCATTGTGGTCAAAAAATAAACAAGCTGTCTCTGCGTTATCGTCAGGGAGGTGTCTCTGTATCGTTTATGACAGTCAGTCACTCATATTTGATGCATGTCTGTTTCTAGTGAAAATGTAAATAATTCAGTAGCAGTAACAATAGTTTTCTCTGTCAGTTGATTCTTCATATCCATATGAGTGTAACGGCCTGGATGACATGTTTATTTTTCAAACACAGTTCTTATATGAGGCGAGCTAAAATCCCCCTATGGGGATTACAATGCAAATTAAAAAGTACATGAACCCGTGCTATCTACCGATATTGACGTCAGACTTCGGTGCTCTATTACATTTTGTTTGACTCAGTTCCACAGATAAAAAATTGGAAAATAGCAGATTTACAACTTCACAACACCTCGCAACGCATGTGTCCAAAACATGCAGGTCTATGAAGAAGTAAGGCAAATATTGGGACAAGCAAGAAGCTGAGCTGTAAACCCTGCAAAAGCATGAAGTGAAACCCACTGAAGCACAGTTCTGTTCCCTCCCCTGGAGCGCAACCATTAACAAACGGCTGTTTATATTTGCCGTTTTCTTAAGGTGCTGGTGCCGCAAATTACATCTGAGGCCAGACCAGCCTATGATTAATTCACAGTTTTTAACACTCATTGTTGTCCACAGGGCTGCAGTTTAGAGGACATCAAGAAGCTTTGCCACGATCAGCTGGAGCAGCTTTCACAGAAGAATCTTCTTCAGATCCTGGGAGGTAATACCTGTGGTCAGATCTGCACCCCAGTGGTTTGATTGATTGAATACTGTTTGTAGTGTAGTTTAATGTGATCTTTAATCATATTCCATCATATTCAAGTGCTTTTTTGGAGAGAAATGAGTCACTTTCAGTAGTAGAGCACTGCAGAGGGGAGCTGCGTGTGACTGTGCCCAGGTGATGGTCGAGTCGTTGATGCTCATTAATACATCAAGGAAGGCAATTATGTTTCTGAACTGTCAAATAGATCTACATCTATCCTAAGATGCTATCAAAGAAAGCTTTTTTTTTACATGGTGACTCGAGCTAGGTTCAAGAAACAACAAGAAAGCATGAAATGGAGTAATTTTACATGAAAAGTAATGCCACTTTTGCACTGTTGGTTGTCTGACTATTGGTTGTCGGCTTTGTGTGTCGGCACACAAAGACATTATCATCAACAAAATAATATAAAACACTATGTACTTTGTACAAACTGGAAAAAGGGAAAAAAGTGGAAGGAAAAGTGAGTCAGGCATGTTTTGAATTTGAAGGAAGCCAGTGAGATACACACACACACACACACACACACACACACACACACACACACACAGGTTGACACTAAAGGTCTCGGAGGCAAGGCAAGTACAGGTCATGCCCACTTGCCCGAAAAGTAAATCGTGATAGGTAGGTGATACATTTTAATTACCTATCATTAGGTAATTATTTTTACTTTACTTGCGAATTGCGCTATGCGATATGGACATGCCTCAATATTTATGAAAACTTATCAATAGCTATACCAAACTACTTATTTGAAATTCCACAGACACTTGCCCATCGGGCAACCTGAAAGCAAACTCCACCTGCCAGAAAGTTTTATTTACTTGCCACGAGCAGTCGGGCAACCATTGAGTCCATTTGACTATCTTGAAAACGAATCCCATTTTGAATTGCTTAACCCTGTCTTCTACCTTGAGCCATCCCAGCAAAATGTGCTGGGATTAGGTGGGTCATGGACTCCAGGTCGAGAAGTTGTCGAATCAGTTTGTTTTGGGAGGTGTGAAGCTTAGTTTTTAGTGACTTTGGGATGTTGGAGAACCAAAAGGTGCAATCATAATCAAAGTGGCATTGAATGAGGTCTCTGACAAGAGTTTTGAGAGCACTTTTGTTGACAAAAGAGGAAATCACTTTTTAACCTGTCAATTTGTTATTATTGTTGTTCTAAGAATACAGTCCAAATGGGTAACTTTTTTTATGAACCTTGCATTGTATGGTGTTTAAATGCATTTAATTCCATGCTACGAAGGGGAAGAGTTGACATCTGGAGATGACGATGAAAATGCTGATGCAAACTTGGAAAGCCAGTGAGTAGACTTCATTTTGCAAACTATCTTAATATGCACATTTAAGGAGTGTACTGAATGAGTAATTTCCCTTTTTTGTCTTTTTTTCTTCTTCTCTCATTTCTTCATAAAGGCAGGACAGTAATATAGACTCCACATCCTCCCTTAAAGAAGTAGGAAAACCAGAGGACCCAAAGCAAGGTACTTGCTCACGGTGTAATCATAGTCAAATGGAAATATACTGCTGGCAGGACCCAAGTACATTGGATGCAAACAGTCTAAATATATACTGTACAGTACATTCACTGCAAATTCAATAAACGATTACATACAATGTTGTAAACAAACATTGTGTTTTCAATGCCTTGTCATTTTCTTGACAGAGGTCGGTGGCTCAGGCGAGGAGAATGACGTCCTCAGCATCAACGCAGACACGTACGACAGTGACATCGAGGGGCCCAAAGAGGAACAGGCTGCCAAACGTGAGGAAGTCACAGAAAAGCCAGTGGAGGTAATTAGTCCGGAATGTGTTGATCCTGTCCCAAATCCAGAACCAGTCAAGGAAGAGGAGTCTCAGGCGGCCGCGCAGCCGACGGCGGCAAAGAAGGAACTGCAAAGTGACATAGACAGAAGTGTTAGTGAGATTTTAGCATTCTCGTCCTCTTCTGGCAGCGAGGAATCAAAAGAACCGAAAGCCTCGTCGCAGTCCACAGATGGGGGTGTACCTGATCAGAGTGGGCCTGCCTCAGGTCTGACACCAACCATCTGTCAGCCCTCCGTTCAGCAACTGGAACTCCTAGAACTGGAAATGAGGGCTAGGGCTATCAAAGCTCTCATGAAAGCCAGTGACGGCAAAAGGCCCTGAGGAGGTGAAATATTTTTTTTTCATCTTCAAAAGCACGGTTTAAAATTATTTCTAATGCTCAGAGATGTTATGGTAGACTACTTGTTTTGTTTTTTTTAACTTGTGTACTGGGTTTATTTAGTGTGATTTGCATTCATTCAAACTGTTGTTTGTGTCATAGAGTACATCCACACAGAATGTGAGCAATAAAGCAAAATCATTGTCAGATGAATAGTTTGAAATATTCATTAAGGCATTTTTTTTTGATAATTTATTCATCACGGACGTGAGACAGATTTTTTTGTACTGTCCATATTTGAATGCATTTTGAACAGCGTTTCTCAATTTTGCAAAAATGTTTCGCAAATCAGTCTACACAAGTGGCTAGATTGATTTTGATGCTATATTCTGTGTGTTAAGGTGGCCTTACACTAGCCGATTTTTTTCAATCTGAAATCTGATAGCACCACACACTACAGGATAATCGGAGCGGGGCAGAGCAAATATCAAACATTCTTGATGTTGATCGGGCCGATCGCGCTTTGAGTGGTCGGGCACCCCCCGAGCGTCAAAAATGCCCGATTATCGGCTAGTGTAAGGCCACCTTTAGTGTGTGAGAGAGAAACACCACCGATGTTTGGGGAGAAACTTTCTGAGTTTCAATTGTACATAAAATGTTCCACTTTTTGCTTTGACAATGTAAACATGTTTTTTCCATGCCAATAAAGCCCATTGAATTGACATGCTCAATGCATTTTCCATCATTGCTCACTAGATGGCAGTGTTACTCTACCTGAATTATTACATCCTATCCTGAAGAGGCCCTGAGATGGAATGTTTGTCATTTGCATTTGCCCAATGCAATTTCTACAGAAATGATGGAATGTTGGAAGTAATAAACCCCTTTTCACACAGGAATCATCCACATCATAATTTTAATAAGCCAATTGCATAAAATGATACAATTTTACTTCACAGTATTGATTCTATTTTGGGGACAAGTTTCAACGTGCTGCAGGGGATGGATAACAGGCATGCATAAACAAGCAGGGAGGAAATGCAGGCCTATGCTGAGCAGACCAAATGCGACAGCCTCTGGGGTTGTGGTGGGGAACAGCATCCGTAAATAGTGGCAAATGCAGAAAAGTTAACAGTGTGCAGCAAGCACCCGTAGAGTGTTGGTATAGGGCCACTAGATGTGTAGTGTTAAAGTGCCTGTGGCCATACAACTCCACATGATTTGTAAAATAAATTAATAATGAATGGTTTATCTTACACTGAGGTTATAGCGCGCTGGGCAGTGGGCACCTGTTGAAACATTGGGCTTGTGTATGGGGTTGCGTTTTACTCTAAGTGCGGCAAACATTGTAGAGTCATAAGCTTTTTCCTTTTCCACAGTAGACAATCATCTTCAGAGTGCAATATGCATTCAGTCTATATGGCTAAGCACTGCAGCAGAGGAAACCAACTAAGGCTTTCATCAGCCCTACAGAGACGCCCTGCTTTAAAATACAATGGAGATAATTGGCCTAGCCAATTCTCACTTATACAGTAGATCAAGTATAAAAGCAGCACCTACCTATTTCATCCACTAGAGTAGCTTTTAAATTAATTTCTGCTTCCCTATACACTCTTTGCCGTTACTAGAATTAATGGCATCCTTTCACCTAATGTTTTACCGTGTTGTTTCTTTTGTGCTATAATTTATTCTGAGGCTGCTTTGTTCTGGTAAACTGAGGCTGGGATGGGTGCAATTACATGCAGATGTGTAGCACAACACTCCTCTACTAAACCATCACCACCACATGCCTGGGGAGACAATGAAATCCGTAATAAACACCCATGTGCCTTTTGGGTATTTATTTGCATTTAAAAGGTTCTTTTGGGGGGATGGGGGAGTGAAATGCATCACGTGTTTACAAGCCAGGTATCTTATTTATTGATTCCAGGGGGAAATGCCCACTTTAGTAAAAAGGGATGCAAAGTGACTTAAGTGCTCATGGTGTCTCTGAGATTGATGGCTATTTGGTGTCACCCCCGCATTAGACGGTGAGTTATTTGAGAAGAGCCAATCTGGGGAACCCATTGGCATCCACGTCTCAGGCAAACGTCAAGGAAATCAGAAAGTCGGAATGAATAGACTCACATGGCTCATGAACTGTGGTCATTATGTCATTATGGGAGAGTACTTCAGAAAGTAGCAGAAACCATGGCTCATTTCTGAACATCAGAGGGATTGTGGTTGAATAGTGACGCAGCTTTAGCTCAGGCAGCATATGGTGTCGTCTCATGGGTTGCACCTGCTCATTTAGAACCATGGATGAAAGCCATACACGGGGAAGCGCAAAACATGATTATAAATTGTCAATAATTCAACTCTTATTCCCTCTGTGATATATTATATTCCACTTGTAATCCATTCTTAAACACATGAATCCCCTATTCTGGGCATGTCGTAGACGTAGAACGTTCTAGCAAAAATGGGCAAACATTCCATGAACATTCTGTGAAAATGGCAGATCTACAAGCTGTTGCGTTTGCAATTGTGTTGTGATCTTGTAGATTGGCTAGTTTTGCTGTTTTATGTACAATAAAGTATTGGCGTTTTAAACTACAACGTGGGAGATTGTAGATTGTAGAAGTGATATTTGAAGAAATATTCACCGTTCAATGAGGATAAATTGCTGATCAAATGACAGCAAGAATTCAATAATAACATTCATTGTGCAGAAATCATCTGTTTCATGGTCCAAGTGTACATTCTGTGGTTCATTTTTGGGTAGCATGGAAAGTACAATTTGTCACATGGCAATTAAATAATCACTCTAATTGTAAAAAGAGTTATAGTTAAAGATGCAGATCAGGAACGCCAATGTTGATTTATATGAATGCGATCAAAGTGCTCTGTTGAAAGTGTGTGTGTGTGTGTGTGTGTGTGTGTGTGTGTGTGTGTGTGTGTGTGTGTGTGTGTGTGTGTGTGTGTGTGTGTGTGTGTGTGTGTGTGTGTGTGTGTGTGTGTGTGTGTGTGTGTGTGTGTGTGTGTGTGTGTGTGTGTGTGTGTGTGTGTGTGTGTGTGTGTGTGTGTGTGTGTGTGTGTGCGCGTGCGCGCGTGCGTGTCCGTCCAGTAGGAACAAAACTGCAGGATTGGAGCTATCCAATCCTGCATCCATGTGAGTGGTAACTGTTAGGCGGAATATAGATACCCAACCATATGGTATTATTATATTGTTTACATCACCATTAGAGTAATAGGACATCCTGAAACATACGGATGTTATTTTCTTTAGAGAACACATACATTATTTACATAAGCAGTGTCATTTCTCTCTCAGTCCGCCCCTACGTACGTATGTGTAGCCGCTCTTCTTCTTCCCCCTGCACTACAAATTAAATTGAACTAACAGCACATGCTGACAAGCAATAAATAACTTAGCACCTCTGTGTGACTAAATGAATCGATTTCCCCAAGCAATGATTCACCGGGCACGTTTCATTTTCATCAAGTTCAGGCCGCATATACTGTAGTACACTCGATCAAAGTAAAGAAATGTTTAATGTTAGATATCCCCGAGCATTTGTTTTAATTAAATGGTCAATTCTTTGATCCTGTAATGGCAGTTGCATTGCCAATCTTCAAAGTGTATGGTGGTGGAAGGGGAGGCATTTACGCTACTTTTCATGTTGGAGAAGACTTTGTCTCTGAGCTATAGAAACCCCTCAATGTTCTTAAAATTATATATATAGCCTATATACATACACACACACACACACACACACTCTCACTCACTCACTCTCACACACACACACACACACACACACACACACACATATACTTACTTTATTGTTAACTTGTTTTAACATTTAATGTGTGACTCCGGTGTAGCATCAGCATTTTAAGAAATACTTCCACCTCCCCAACATCTGACTTTCAGATGTGTGTGTATATATATATATATATATATATATATATATATATATATATATACACACACACACACACACACACACATATACTTACTTTATTGTTAACTACCAGGAAAGTGAATTGGAACATTGAAGTAGTAGGCTACACTGCAGAAACCTTGATTTTTAACATTTAATGTATGACTCCGGTGTAGCATCAGCATTTTAAGAAATACTTCCACCTCCCCAACATCTGACTTTCAGATTTCCCCGCCCCCCCCCCCCCCCACCGCTCCTCCACGACCTGCATTCAAATGGTGCATTAATGCCATCAAACACCCATTGATATTCCGGCGAGTCGACCAGCAAGCCAATAAAGCAAAATGCTCCTGACGGATACGAAGAGACATCAGGCAGGATGGATGACCTCGCACAATCAAACCAGCATAATCGAATGAAATATCACAATATTACATCAAAGCCAACTCCCTGTGTGACAGCAACCGCAACAAGATCAACAAGCAGCAGTCCATAGGGAATCAGCTCTTTGTCTTTCTGGAAAAACTCTGACCAGTGCAGGGTTATTTTTTATTTAATTATTTTAACTTTTTACTGAAAATGACCATGGCTGACATTTACTTGGGTTTTATAGCGCAGAGTAGGCCAAAATGTAAATGTGTATGGCTGGCTGGCTGGCTGCATATATTTTAAATGCTCGTTGTGTTTTGGCTTTGTGTGCTTTGTTTGCTTTTAAATGTGAACTCTGAAATGATTAATTTGACATTAGCATTTTGTAAAGGTTCCAGTGGACCAAACAACGTATAGAAACAGTTTCAGGCTGACATCGCACATCTCCTGTGTTTGCTTGTTATTAATTGACTCCTCGTTCAGGGAGGCATTCTGTTCTTGGCCTTATTTGAAATGGAAAGGTCTCTGGCTTCTTCCAACAGTCAGCTATACGGTTGCATATCATCATTCATATGACACAGCATTGATCGTATGCCTTAAAAAGGTTCAGGCTCCACTTACACATACATTAAAGGAGCATTCAGTGATTTGGGTGATTTGGAAAAATACCCGGTCCACCCGGTAACAAGATGTGCACATGCACACGCTCTACAGTGGGGGAAGTACAACAGACCAACAGCACGCGCACCAATGCCAGCCACACTCGATCATGATTGGAGGAAGGCACCTCTCATCCTGATTGGATGAAAGCTTTGCCACCCAAAGCCCAAACCGAAACTAGGGTTTTTTGACCCCAAGGGCTCACTGGGGACAGGGAGGAACTCCTTATATGGTCAGCACACTTTATAGTAGGGAGGATTATCCAACAAATAAGAAAAAATAAGTGATAGTTGAATTAAGTGAAATCACTGAATGTACCTTCAACCCTATTATACTTGGTAACCTTCTGGGTTCTATCCTACGTGTTTTCCCTCTACACCAAACCACCTCACTGAAAATAGCCGATCTATAAGGGGTCCCAACGTGACACGTTCTAAGGGTGTAGATCCACTATTTTCGCAGAATGTTTGCCCCATGAAAAGGGACGTAGAGGTTCATATGGTTAAAGCTCCCCTGACATAAGAACACTTGATTCTAGCACTAATATTTTAATACACTCCATTGAGAACCAACACAAATATGGAAGAGTGTGATCATGCTCAAAATGTATTTATGAGGGAAGGAACAATTGTCTCGCTCTACATTAATAACCAATTATAAATTGAAACTCATTTGGGTGCAAGTCAAGCAAATATAAACATTCATTTCAAAATGAAATATCCACCATTGGAAGAATATCACCTCACTGCACACAAAATAATTGCGTTGATATTATTATTATATAATATTACTATACTATATTCACATATTTGTAGTATTGAGCAATGAAAATTAGTGTGCGGGGGTGATCCAATTTGATGAATACTGTTTACACTTTTACAAAGTCACCTCTCACACTTACTTTAAATGGAGGCAAGTCAGTCTTGGCTTTCTGCTTTGCCAGCATTTGAAAAGGTATACGTGACTGAGTTATGAGTGACATGAAAATCGGTGAATTGTAATAGCTTTAAAATCCAAAACTCCACAAAGTTTTTTTCCATCTTTTTCCTAGCAGATGAATTGCACTTTGCTTTTACGCTTGATTGGCATTTGATTTACAGCTGCCATCACTGCCACTTGAACATAAAGTGTGGAAGTTAGAAAAATGAACTCCAAACTGAACCTTGGGACCATTTCATGTCCAGTTTCTTTGAACTAATGTCACTTTCTGGGGGAACTAAACTTCAACAGCTGCATGGTTATGGCCCCAGCTGTCCCTGTGAACAGCAGAGGACCACCAAAGTGTCCCCAAGACAGACACTAGATCACAATATTATAGCCCCAGTGTCTCAACAATTTTATGATGGTGAATGAACACAACCTCGGTTGTGCAGGGGTTCGGAAGACATTGAGCTGTCAAATCCCGGAGGGAGCTGATTTATTTATTTTTATTTGGTGCATGTATTCCCAACAGAGGCACAAAAGGGGTGAGCCGAGTAAATTACTTTTGTCAAAGTTGCGATAAAACTGTCAAATTGTTCACCACCAGCTGGCAAGCAATTGTGTTACATAAAGTAATTGTCGAAAGGAATGTCAAGAGAAGATTGTAGTGCCTGATGAGTTTTTTGTCATTCTTCCCTTTAGGGGGATGGTTGGTCTTTGACTTAGTTTAATGTCCTTGGCATGTGTGTTTAGTGCCACATAACATTTCTCCTGGGTAGAGTTGTAGTCAGTGCAAAGGTCTAGAAATGCAATAAAATATCTCTTAAGCACATGAATCCTAACGTCCCCGCATGTCATAATAAAGTGAACATTCGGTGAAACAGCCGATCTACAGCACGAAGATAGGCTATTTTCGAAGAAAAAGAGATTTGGTGTAGAGGAGCTAGGACATATCCCTGGGGAACCCCATGTTCTCTCAGCATTTCACCATGGCACGTGTCTGTAGCAGTCGAGGTAATGAATAATGATTGACCTTGATTCACTTGAACTAGGATATCAATGTTATTGATATCGGGACAGCATTTGTGCAAAACATAACTCACTATTTTGTGTTCCGTATACTTGGCTGTGGGGTTTCACATGTCCCTACCGGTTTTCTTTTCATGGTACCTGCCTCTTTTATGCTCCATTTTGTCCATGCCTGTCAATCACACTATTGATTGAACTTTTGTTATCTTCAGCGGACGGAACCCAAGGTCTTCTAAAGGCGCGGCCCCTACGTTCTAAAGCTAATAGACGACCAGTGAGACATTTAAAGTCGCTGTCCTTTTGTTGGAACTATTACACGAAAAGGCATGAGTCATAGCAGCGACAGCAAAGTGGCGCCATGCAAATAGTCCCCCACTCCCCAGTCCCCCACGCGCCGTCTGCCACCCCTCCCAGGCTGCATCCTCTGCTCCTTCATCACATCATAGGAACAGAGTGGTATTTCAGCCCTGCCTCTTGACAGCCAATTAGCCAGCCGATGTCTGCTGTACACACCCCCAAAGTGATTGCTTGTCCCTTCCTCTGATTGTGAGGGGTCGCACAGAGACAGTGTTGTCTGACTTTTAATTATGTTTGAAGTGAAAAGAGTCTGAATGAAGCGAATCAAGGGCGAAATCAAGAGTTTCTCTTTACTTCCCCCCCCCCTCTTTTACTGGAAGAGCTTCTGTTGTGCACTTTAAGAGATTACTAATTTACTCAAAAGCTTTATGGTATCCACATCCAAAATATATTATTTATTATTACTGTACTGTATTATTGATTTACAATAAGGTGACTACAGTAAATACAATTGAATATAGACGGGACGGGTTTCCTCTTGAATCTTATTTTGAAATTTGCTTGAGTAACATAATGAACTACACATGACTGCAATGATGCTTAATAAGAAATCATATTCATATTTTGAGTGTGATAAACCAGTGTCGGTCATATTCTGGAAAGTTACTATTTCAGTACCTGCTTGTCCTCTGCACATTAGGATTGTCTGCTCAACCGTTCCAAAGATGCAGCTTGGCTTCTTCTTTGTGGCATCCATTTGCAGCTATCTGCCTAGATATCTCATCTACACAAGTTAACCTGGTATGCTCTAAACTTTAGAGTGACATACAAAAGTTTGCTTTAGAGTCTAAAGCAAACTTTTTTATGTCAAGGACCCCACATTGACAGTAATTAGCCCGCGGACCCCCATTTGAAAAGATATTCCAGGGACCCCCATAAGAGAAGATTTAGATAAGCTCTAGCAGTGATTCTCAACCTGTTTAATTTCAAGGATCCCCAGTTTGACATATGCATTAGTCTACGGACCCCCATCTAATGGCATTTCTATATCTGGGACTCCCAATTTATATTGTAAAATCAATGTTAATTTAACTCAGAGTGTACAAAAACACTCTCTGAGTTACAGACCCATAAGGGTCCATTTGGTTCCAAACTATCATTTAGCTGGATACCCCCTGGAACTCCCTCAAGGACCCCTGGGGGTCCCCGGACCCCACTTTTGGGACTGCTCTAAAGGACATACGTACATTTCAGCTCTAGATAACGCATATATAGAATGTAGAATGCAGTGCTTCTCAAAATTGTGTTAGGGACCCCCGAATCTCTCAAGAACACGTTCCGATACATGCTGTCGGCAGGGGCATTCAGAACGTACATTGTTGTTAGTGGGAATGGAAACATAGGCGCCCTGCATGGCCCCACCGGTAGAGGAGGGCTAAGGGCGAACCAAACGGGCAAACATCCTGTTATCCACATTCTATTGGGTGGCGCAAATTCAAGGAAACAAACAGCAGAGGGTGCTGTTTCCTTTCTCTCCATTTTTTGCCAACAGATTGGGGACCCCATATAAATAGGAACCCCATACAAGATTTGTACGGAGAACCTAAAGTATGGTGTTAAAATGTAAAACAAGATGTTTTGAAAATAAACAATTTACAGGCTCACAACGCGCCGCAATGCTCTGTGAGCTTGCAGATCAAAGTGGTTTTGCTGGGGACCCCCTGGATTGATTGATTGAATACTTTTTTGGCAGAAATGTAAACAGTACAGAGTACGGTCAAACACACATCCAAAGGAATCACAGAAAAAAGTCCATGCAGTCCTGTTTCCATTCAGGTCCTGGGTATTGAATTCATAATCATGACATGAAGAATAACAACAAAATTCAAATCACCGTAAAAAGTAATAATAATGGGGTGCCCGCTGGCCTAGTGGTCCAGGCGCATGCCACATAGGCTCTAGCCTGACAGTGCGTTGCGTGTTCGAGTCCCGTTCATGAGTCATGCCGGCCTTTGCTGCGTGTCTCTCCCCTTCTCTCTCTCCCTCTTTCCTGTCTGTCTTTCACGTATCTATCAATAGCCTGTTTTAAAGGACGCCAGTGATTTGCATTTTTTGAGGGAGGGAGTAAATTCTCCACCGAAGTGTGGCAGTGCAGTAGAAGGATAATTTACCCATGTTTGTTTTGAAAGTGGGTGGTACCAGGTCATTGTTCTGGAACCCCCTCAAGGATCCCTGGGGGTCCCGAGACACCACTTTGAGAACCACTGTGCTAAAGGACATTTCTTGAACAACGACCCATCAAACTGTCATGTTTTGTTGTGCGTTCCGGTGGGACATTATCCCCAACACAGAGTGAGGGCTATTGCTTCTGTCAGCTTCACACTGTACTATTGTCTTTGTAAATGTATTCATGAATAAAATAAAATAGTTGCTGAGGAGCAGATTGTAGAACAGATACAGTAATGTGAATAGGTTTTCAATGTAATGAGTCCCGGGACCCAGGGTGGCCTTTTAGATGGGTCCCAGGTAGGGACCGATACACTTTTTTCGCTTCCGATCCGATCCCGATACCTCAATTTCTGTGTTAGCCGATACCGAATACAGATACCAGTGTCGTGATCTCATGTTGTGTTTATAGCTATATCTCGTGTTGTGTTTATAGCAGACTCATCACTCAAATGTGCACTTGCAGTTTGGGCAACTCCAAAGCAAACTCCTCATGTCCCAACATTTTATTTACCTGCCATAGTGTCAACCCCTTACCCCTGTGTCGGATCTGTGGTTAGACTGGCATATTCACCGATACCGATATGACCCGATATGACAAATAAGGGCCGATCCGATACTTTTCCCGATACAGATACAGTATCAGGTCATCTCTAGTCCCAGGGACATTGTATAAGTCCTACTTCAACATCAACAGTATTGCATCCCAGGACCCCTGGAGGGTGACATGATTGCGTCCTTTCTCAATTTAACTCAACTCAACTTAGGCGGGGAACAGCCCGCGACGTCCTCGTGTAGTGAGGCCCATAGTGAGTCTAAGGATGCAAGATGCAGGCTATTTTGCATCACTGCAGATAGATAAATAGTCTTTATTTCTGTCACGCACCAAAGGACGGGATTTCTGTCACGCACCACATGGACTTACAGGAGACAACACATAAATTATTGCATCATTGCACATGTGTACAATATAAAATAGAATAAAAACTCTGTTTTTCAAACTTTCCAAACTTAATTCAAGTCTTTCATGATCATCTAACAAAAAAAAGTTAACACAAATAGATAGATACATTTTACAAAATAATCCATCCATCCGTCTTCAATTGCTTATCCGTAGTCGGGTCGTGGGAGCAACAGATCCACCAGAGAGCTCCAGACTCCCCTCTCCACATCAACATTAGTAACTTCTTTCTCTGATATCCCGAGGCGGTCCCGCCAGATATTGGAGATCTAAATCCTCTTGGTCTGCCCGGGTATTCTTCGAGCGGGATGTCCGTGCATCGAGGAGACGCTCGAGAGGCATCCTAAACAGATGCCCGAACCACCTACTGTAAGCTGGCTCCTTTCCAAGCAAAGAAGCAGCGACTCTACTCCGAGTCTCCTGTGTTACTGAACTTCTCAGCCTATCTCTAAGGGAGATACCAGCCACACACACTTCATGACCATAGGTGAGAGTAGGAACAAAGATTGCTTATAGATGGGGAGCTTTGCCTTCCGGTTCAGGTCTCTTCGTCACAACAGTGCGGTACACTGTGACTGCAATACCGCCCTTGCCGCTCCGATTTCCCCGGCTGATCTCCTCTGTCCTCCCCTCACCCTGAGGTACTTAAACTTCTTCACCTGCCAATCCATCCAAATTAAACTTCTACTGGACTGCACAATCCATCGGTTTCCATGACCATGGCCTCAGATTTGGAGATGCTGATCCTCATCCCAGCTGCCATACGCTGGACTGGGAACCGGTCCAATGAGAGCTGAAGGTCTTGGACCGATGGTGCCAAACTTCTTGGTGGTTACAAAATAATAAATGCCTTAATTTATCATATAATGTACAGTAAAACAAACAAATTAAAAATTTCAATTTCTTCCAAATCACATAAACAAATTATATCCTAATCAATAAAAAACTACCTACAAAATGGGAGAACACAAAATCAGAACATAATTATAACAAAAACAAAGAACAAAATGTTGTCACAGAGTGCAGACTGTAAAACAAATTCAGTATAGCAGTATTAGTGCGGCGGTTAAGCTCATATATGGAAGGTATTGTGCATTTTATGACTAAAGCATGAAACTTTCAGAATATCATCTACACACCCCAAGGTTTGATTTCAGACGTGGAACCACTTTCTGACTGACCTCTGGTGACCTTGAGGGGTCATTGACCTCAGAATTGCATTTTTGCACGTTTTGCTCCATTATTTTCCACTATAATAATTATTTATGTTTGTTAAATGGAAGTTTTGTTCTAATGAATGACAACTTAAACCCCAATAGACTACATAGATGGTTAATCATGTCAACTTTTATGATATAAATGCTATGACATTGTAATAACATTAAAAACATCTAGGAGAGCAGTTAAGCTCATATGGAAGGTATTGTGCATTTTACGACTAAAGCATGACACTTTCTACAGTGCTAGCCCAATAAAATAAAGATGCAGCTCTTCACACAGCTACAAAAAGGACTGTATGAAGAGGTATAAGGAATTGGTGGATATGGTCAAAGCCAAGAAAGCTGCACAGGAGCTTGTGGCAGCGAAGAGTAAAACATGACAAGAACCACAGAAGAGATAGTTGTCGTTATTTTAACATTATTGTATTGGTCTTAATTTTTTTTTAATGAAGTTATGGAAGAAAAAAATACAGAAAGACTTGATTGATGAGTTTGTTTGGTTTTTATATCCAATGAATATCGTTACAGTATATTCAAAGGTGCTATAGGGCATTAGCCTGGCTAATAAGCCAGACTAATATCACACAACACTGTCGCGGTATATCAGTCTGGGCTGGCTCCACTTGGATTTCATTTCCCGGGGAACATTTTCTCTTTGACGCAATTGGTCAGAGCTACTGTCAGTCAAAGGTCTCAAGCATTGAACGTCACTGTACCAAAGCCCGCCTATATTGCATACCGTGTCCCGATTGGTCCGACCTGTTCTCTGCTGTAGGAAAGAGGCGTGCTACTGAGCCTCGCCAGACCGTAATCCGCTGGTAGGCAACTTTTTTTTGCCAACGGCTGATTCGGTCTGGTTTATTAACCAGGCTAATAGGGCATAGCAGTGTTGGCCATTTTCTGGTTCCACCGGTCTGGATTAAGAGCATCTGCTAAATGCCTAAATTGTAATCCAGACTCCATTCATTTTCTGGTTCCATCCATCCAGACCCCATTCATTTTTCACATATAGAGATTTCCAAACAATATATATATCAATCATTCTAAGCCTATGTAATCAAGCCATCCAGGATCCTGGTAATTAATGACCATACATTCTGTGAAAAACAAATGAAAAAAACCTCAAAACAAATGCTATTTATATATATGCTATATAATTAAATATTTAAAAAGAAATCACAGAATCAAATGTTTTATCGTCATGATTCAGTAGGGTCCTGGATGGCTTGATTCTATAGGCTTATTAATTTGTTATATAAATATTCGTAGAAATCTCTATGGGAAAAAACAATGGGGTCTGGAACGATGGAACCCGAAAATGGCTGCCAATGCTACTGTACGCCCTATTCATCTCATGATTTTGGTTTTGGGGGCAGTATATGGCGAGCGTTCAGGGTTCATACGTTTTAACTGTAACTGTTGGATACTCTTAAACCTCCTACCAGGTGGCAGGAATTTAAGGAGATGTTGGGAGATAATATGGTACCATTTCTGTCATAACACTTGCTACCAGTGACATCGTTGGAGAATCCAAGCTAATATAAACTGAAGACTTTTTGATTTTTGGAAAGTTGCCTACCGACAATGTCACCGGTAGGCAAGTCTCTGAACTGTCCACAGCCCTACTCTGAGACACAGACCGAGTGGACAAAAATTGTACCATAATGAGCACTAGTGAGTTCACTTAGAACCACAACCTCACACTCAATGGTCTTTTACCACTATCTTCATCATCTCTCTCCTCATTTCCTTCAGCCTCTACATCTTCTGTGTCTTCATCTTCGTGTATTAGACCTTATATTAATCATATTGGAAAATTCTGTTTTCTGCTTCAATTAGGTTATTGCTGCTCAAGGCCGTCAGACCTTTGAGGTCAGGGGGTAGTTGGGGATTAAGGGTCTTGCTTATGTATACCTCGACACATTGCCGGGGCCTGGAATTGAACCTGGGAACTTCTGTTTCCCAGGTGGCTCATTCAGCTATGGCCATCCTTCTTGTGAATGGGTTGTAGAAGTTCCAACAGGAACTGTATTGAGAGACTAGGTAGGCATGGTACTTTCTCACGGGGTAGGAGAGTAAGGAGACAGTATCACATTCACATCCTAACAGGAAGGAGGACAAGCACAAGCATCTGATAACACTCGATGCCTGCTTTTATCACAGACATGTTCATCAATGTTCCAACGCAGCCAATGCATGACATCAGAGTGTGCATCATGCCTTGCTTTCAGATTCCAAGACGTTCGATCTACCTCATGAGCCACTGCTGCCCCGTCACTCCACTGGATTAGACATGTCATAAAATAGGCCGAAAGACGAATTATTATATACTTTATGCAAATTATGCAAATGAGGAACAATTTCATAATTTAGTTATGGCAAGAGATTAATTTATGTAACATAATATAGATGTAGACTCTAAAACAACCTTGATATGTTGACTAAAAGCAATAACACTGTATAGCTAATTCCTAATTTGTACCTATGTTTTACATACTTTATGTCAATTATGCTAATGAAGAAAGGGTGTATGACTTCACCATAATAACAGATGAATTTCTGGATATCACAAACATAGACTTTGACTCTTAAGTCACCTTTCAAAGTTAAATGGATGCAAAATGATAGCCATTTCCAGTTAATTTGCTCATTAAGCAATTGATTTGCTCATTATGCTAATTACTCAAATTGTCCAACATATAACATATAACATATAACAATCATCATCTGCTAGCCTATAGATGACATTTTAATCATAAAAGTTTAAAGGAAACAACATTTATGGGTTTAACATGGGCCCTATGGCGGTTTACAGCATGGTTTGACAGCCCGAAATGTGTACTGTTCCAGATGTAAATTCAGAAGTGTTTCCACGTCTAAAAACAAACTTCATGGTATATAGAAACACTGTAGAAAGTGTCATGCTTTAGTCATAACATGCACAATACCTTCCATATATGAGCTTAACCGCCACACTCTCTCTCTCTCTCCGCGATGTTTTTAATGTTATAACAATGTCATAACATTTATATCATAAAAGTTGACATGATTCACCATCTCTGTAGACTATTGGGGTTTAAGTTGTCATTCATTAGAACAAAACTTCCATTTAACAAACATAATAAATTATTATAGTGGAAAATAATGGAGCAAAACGTGCAAAAATGCAATTCTGAGGTCAATGACTCCTCAAGGTCACCAGAGGTCAGTCAGAAAGTGGTTCCACGTCTGAAATCAAACCTTGGGGTGTGTAGATGATATTCTGAAAGTTTCATGCTTTAGTCATAAAATGCACAATTGGTTTGGTTATCCGCCGCACTATATGTAAATGTTGCAGAGGAAGTGCAGATTGTCTAGATCGCTTTGTTGGTTGTGCAAAATGTTTATTGCCGCGGGGATGAAATATTCCTCATAAGTGCTTCCCCCTGCCAGTTGTACTTTATCACAGCGACCAGATGGGAGTGGTTGGAAGGAGTTGAGAAGGGGGCGTGAGGCAGCAGTGTGAAAAGTCTGCCCTTCCTTTTAACTGATTAATTAATTGTACACTTCTTGTAGATGTGGCTCGACACTAGTGCAGGTCTTTTTTCTTTTATCTGGCTTGACTGATGAAGTTTATTTTTGACTCTTGAGTCTTAACAGAGAGGGAATTGTTCCAGTAGGCTGTATGATGTTGAAGTAATGCTGGCTCGCATTCAATGAGGGATTTGTAGACTGCTGCTCTGCATTGGGATGCTTGGACACGGAGAGGAGGCTGTTTGCATCCATGGCTATGTAGCTGTGCCTGCAACTTTGATTGATTGATTGAAATATTTATTAACAGTTTGCAGAATTACAGTACATTTCAAGCACAACTCAATTCAGATTTTACGGGGGCCAGTTTCGAATTGCAGCCGTCCATAGGTGTCCTTTGAGAGTGGTTTTGAAGGAGTCAAGGGATTTGCATGTCTTAATGACTGTAGGTAGGGCGTTCCGCATTTCGGTGGCATAGGAGCGAAAATAATGTAGTCCCTTGTTTGTGCCGAATCTGGGTTGCACATGGTTTGTTGCACTCCCTCTGGTGTTGTGGGTGTGGACTTCGTTAACATTAAGGAAGTATTTAGACAGGTACATGGGTATCTTGGTGGTGTATCGAATCTTGTGGACATTGTAAGATGCTGTACTCTGTCGTCGACCCTGAGCCATTCCAGCCTGTCAGAGTGGACTCACATGAGCCTTCCCCTTGACCAAGGTTGAATCCCCTTTGAATAAATGGTAGGGGATTGCATGGTTTCCCGGGGGTTACCTTAAACATGGAACCTACATCATTTCCTATCCTTACGTCCATCATCCTCAACTGTATGCTTGTGGAATGGGATTCAGAACAGCCACTGAAGAGTACATTTCATGCCAAGATAACCACATGCACACATAGCGTCCCTATTCTGTGTGTGTGTGTGTGTGTGTGTGTGTGTGTGTGTGTGTGTGTGTGTGTGTGTGTGTGTGTGTGTGTGTGTGTGTGTGTGTGTGTGTGTGTGTGTGTGTGTGTGTGTGTGTGTGTGTGCGCGTGCGCGCGCACGTGCGTGCGTGCATTTGGTGAAGATTTGACAGTGACAATTGGTGAACATTCTATGAAAATGGCAATACTAACAAAGATGTGGTGAATAACATTTAACAAAACATTTTACCCAAAATAGCGAAGTTACAATGTATCTCTTTGCATCGCTTTGCTTGTAAATCGTCTATTTTCTCTATTTGCCTATTAGTACAGTGGTTCAAATGGTTAATGAGAAAGAAATGATGTTGTCAAATGAGTGTGTGCTGTAAATGTACTCATCATGGAGTTATTGGAGTTTGGCAGTGTCTATATTAGAATTAGGCCATGCTAATAACTCTTTCTTGCAGAATGAATCATGCTGCTTAGGTGACTAACATTAATCAGCATTCCCTTACCATTCAGAGCGATCGTCTCCAAACCCAAACTTATCAGTGACAGGCAGGGCAACCTCAGGCTTCACTATGTCTCTCTCTCGTTCCCCGCAAAGATGAATTGATGATCGCTCATTCAATTAAAGGTCATATGAAAATGATGAGTTGTCAGTTCTAAAATCAACACAGTGAAACCGAAAGATATGTCAATAGTTATCCTCTACATTCACAGCAGAATTGCCAAATGTTCAAGCATTATTTTACTCCTGGATATTGATAACCTTACTCCTATGCGAGCCTATTCTCATTCAAGCCATTTTTTATACACTAATGATATGCCACAACCAGAGGTGTTAAGTACTTGCGCTGCAGAAGCTGTATCCTCTAAAATAGAGCCCATATAGTCTCTTTGCTGAACCTGGCAGTTATGATTGAGTGAGTCATTCTTGTTTGAGGATCTGTGCTGTGCTCAACAGAACTTTACTTACTTGAGTACATTTAATCACGTTCACTCCACTACCATCTTCAAAAAGGTTTTACTCGAAAAGATAATAGACTGTAAGCTTTTAACAACATGAACTTTAGCGTGATAACGTCCCTGTTCAGGTCATGTCATAATAGGCGCACATGCTTTGAAAATAGCCAAATATTCTGTAAAAATCACACCTGTGTGAACTGAGTGGTGCAAATCCCCCCCCCCCCCCCCCCCCCCCCCTCCTCTCTCTCTCTCGCTCTCTCTCTCTCTCTCATTAGCAGGCAACAGTGCAGCACTATCTCTCTCTCTGTTTCTGGCACAACAGTGCCACTTTTGGTACTCATTGGTACTGGTGCACATGAACACACGGTTGAACAGACATTGCTGTTCCTTGGAGTGGTTGCACCACTCAAAAATAGCAGATGTACGAGCTCAGACCACTTTGCAATGTGACATGTCACATGTTGTGAACTTGTTGATTGCCTGTTTTCAGAGAGAAGACGAGGGGGTAAAGTACTGGGCCCTGGGGGGACCCCAGTCAAAGTTCTCCTTTAACGTCATTGCTACCAAGCAAGAGGACAGCAGCAGACTGCAGTTATCCCTCCCACCAAAGAACATCACCCATGGGCAAAGGATAGGTTCAAATTCATTCAAGTGAGGGGATATAGTCAGCTAAAAATATCTTCCTTTTCAGCTGCTGGTGAATGAAAAGTCAGTACTCAAAAAAATGGGAAAAATGTGCAGATACTAGCAGTTACTGCGGTTAATGAAGTACTATTGTCTTTTACTCTTGTTGGTCTATTAAAGAGTCATTCTAGTAAGCTTTCACTATTTCTATTCCACATAATTGGATATGATTTAAATAGTTATAATTAGAACTAGGCCCAAAGGCCATTGAGAATGATCCCGTTGGGAACGCATGCCTCTTTGGTTATGCAATACCTTGAACCTATCCATTATCTGACGGCAGTACTACGTTGATATATTGATGACATCAGGGATCTCCTACACAGTATATGGGCATAGAGGGGCCACAGACAGATGCACAGATACTGAGAGTTTTGGATCCTGATCCGCTCCTCCGCCCGACTTCCCACCCGGCCCAAGTTACATGCCCTTTGGGACTTCGGCAATACACTCGGCCAGTTTGAAGTCGGACAGTCGGACAGTCCACGAGACTGAGACTGACACACATACAGCCGGCAGTGGCTCAGGTGGTAGAGCAGCGGCTTGGGAACGGTAAGGTCCCCAGTTCAATCCCAGGCTCCCCCAGAGTTACTGTCGAGCAATACTCGGAACCCCTAATTGCTCCCGATGTGAGGTTGGAGCCTTGCATGGTTTCCGGTTTCCGCCCCCATCGATGTATGAATGTGTGTGTGAATGGGGTGAATGTAAGCACTTTGGATAAGAGCTCTATATAAATGCACCATTGTGTAAAATGCTGAGTTCTAGAAGCCGGGCAAAAGCACTGAGCGGGCTGAGGTAAACTAAAGAGAAACTAAGAGCAAGACTCTGCATTTACCAGGGTCTTTATTTATTCTCTGTAGCCGAGAAGTCATAATGGTCGCACTTTAGATCTATTTTTTTTAATCAGATATTTATCATCCTCCTGGCCCCAGCCAACGTGCGTGTCAAGAGATGGTATAATAAAATGTGTCTTAATCAAAACCAAGCAGGCACGGAGACTAATGTCTCCCCGCAGTGGAGTATCTGAAACAATCAGCCGGGGGCTTAACCTCATCAGAGGCCCTCATTTAAGGATGTGTTCACTCTGGCAGCCCAAATCCCATTTTTGGCCTCACTTCACACAAGTGTGATTTTTTTTCATTAATTATGATTAAGAAATACCTTTCCCCCTTTATTAAGACATGCTCAAAATTGGGGTTCATTATTAATTGATTGTTTTCATGGATTATTGATTATATCCTATAATCGATTCAATCGTTTAGTTTGATTAACTGTTGAACGCCTAGTTTTCAGTTTTAGGTGGAGGTCTGGGGGAGTCTAGAGGAGTCTAGTTTGAGAGATAATCACGAACAATTACGTTCTTTTGATATGTTGCCTTTTAGTCGATTACTGTATGTTGTCGTTGTAAACACTCCCGTGTAATCATTCACTGTTTTCAAATCCTTGGTCATATTTATTTTTTCATACTTAAGAAATGTCAGTGGTAGAACCGCATAATGTTCCCTGGACATGCATAATATGTAAGTTGAGCAATCCATATTTAATGAGAAGAAGTGACATTCTGATCAATGTATTGCAGGGTTTTGTGCCAGCTGTGGCACTTGCTGCCTCCCCTGAGCCATGTCTGCCATTTGTGAAGCATAAAGGTATGTGCAAAGCATTAAATAATGAACCAAACCAAAAAAAGAAATCTACAATATGTCCCCCATATTCCTGCAGAGGTAATACAAGGAGGAAAGTTTAGGCAAAAGACTATTTCAGCCTTTCTACACTGGGGCTGAAATCCCCCCTGAAAGCTGTGCGAAGTGATGTGTGTCTGTTTCTGTAATGGGCTATACCATGGGAGCGTTTCCATGGCGACGTGCGAAGGCGCTAGTACATCTCAATGCTGCTCTCTGGGGAGTTTCTGGGGAGTTTCTGCTTAGCGGGAAATGGTGATAATAGCAGAGTGTTGGATAAAACCAAACTGGAGAAGAATGCTCCCTTTCCTGCTGTGGAGGAAAGCACACACTTAATGATCCTTCTCTTCCATTGCAAAGTTTTTTCTTTTTTTTAAACAGTTTTCCCCGGGTACCATACCAATGTGTTAATCAACCTCTTTTGTTGTATTAGAATTTTTATTGCACGTCTTCCACTAGTAACTCGACTGTGAATATGCTGAATAATGCAAATAATGATGATTTTCATTTAAACCACTTGGACGATATGGGACAATTTAGTGCTGGCCAGCCGCCAGATTCAGAAGACGAGGGCATGTTTGTATACTGTTATTAAATTAATCCTGGTTTAGACTTCATCTAGAATTTGTGAATTCAAGTTTAAACTGGTTTATATACAGTAATTGACCAGACTTCACGATTAATCACAAAGTACATCATACAGTTCATTTCGGTCACTGTAGGACCTAAAATGTGCTCGCACGCCCCTTGTTTCACTGGTGTTTCGTTTCGTAGATCTACAAGCGCGTATCGCGGCACTCTGTGCCGTGCTATGAGCTTGTAGATCTGCTATTTTTCAATATAGCTAAAGTATAACATAATGCTTAAAACACCAAAAGGGCTTCCCGCCCATAATGGGTTAAAGGGGTGGGGTTTGCACAGTACATGGGCATTTCTTTGATGGCATCTCTGTATTTTAACCTCTGTGAATAATATAGATAGACATTTTAAGTTTAGAAAGATAGACCAGGGTGTATTCTCTACACAGGTTCACCAAGTGGCAGAATTCAGTGAAATAGGTGCTCAAATCAGCTAACCATATTGACACCTTGCTTGTTTGCTTGGAGGGAGACTGTGTGTGTGTGTGTGTGTGTGTGTGTGTGTGTGTGTGTGTGTGTGTGTGTGTGTGTGTGTGTGTGTGTGTGTGTGTGTGTGTGTGTGTGTGTGTGTGTGTGTGTGTGTGTGCTGCCCTGTTAGATGTGGGATTCCAGCAGCTTAGAAACATGGCTTTGTATTAGATCACGACGGTGCATAAATTACATTCACAGCTAGCATTAGGCAGGGAGAGGGGGGAAGGGGGGGGGGGGGGGGGGGGATGAGAAGGCTAAAGCCCTTTGGAGTAGAAAATGTCACATTAATTTCAAACACATTACCCCCTGCCGGAAGACCTAATGAAAAAGCCCATTAGAATGTCATACCTGCTTACTTGGGAGTTTTGCTGAAAGTTTATTTGATATGTCTAAGCCAATTACCCAAAGTCATTGTGATAGCAAACTGCTCAGCAGACCTGAACTCATATCATTCTGAATGGAGAGAGCAGTGAAATAGTTGCATATTGCTTGCGAATGTCACGTGAAGAGTGTTGCTTCTCAATTTTCCCGCTGCTCCCAGCTTAAAGGCTTTGTCCTTGACATGGCTTTGAAAAGTCTGTCCAAATGATTAAAGAATTAAAGAACTAAAGGCACTGTCTAGTTCTCTCCACAGAAGACTGACATAGACCGGGGACAAGGAGAAAATCAAGTACGACAGTATGTTGACAGTCTGGAGAGTTTCAAATCCCACCAAAGCCTAAACCCTCTGGTTGACCGGAGTCCTTCAGGGCTCTATACTAGTATCTTTACCATTTTCTGTTATTGTGGGGAAAACCTTTGCAGTAATTAGCCGAACGACGAGCTCAAACCGCGTCGGAAGCTTGTCGATCTGCTTTTTTCTGCGAAAATCTTCTCCACAATAAGGATGCTGGGTGTTAACCGTATTGAGCGAGGTGGTCGGTACCTGGTTCCCTTCTTTTTTCAAATCTATTTGCCAAATCTACAAGCTCACAAAGCGTCACAATGCAACATGCTGTGAGCTTGTAGATCTGCTATTTTTGTCAAATGTTTGCCTTTTTTTTCGCCGAATGACATTCGCTATAAATGACGCTATAGGGTTCATATATAGGTATATATATATATATATATATATATATATATATATATATATATATATATATAGGGTTGAAGCACTCCACCGTATATTGTCTAAATATACATCATATACATCATTTTCTCCCACAAGACCATGCAATGGTCCAGATAGGATCCATACTATATGAAGAAATCAGATATCTGATTACATGACCACAGAACAGGTTCCATACTATGAGGAAATCAGATATCTGATTACATGGACCACAGAAGGCATCCAGCTTTCTGTTTCAACACGTCCAACTCATTCCTTTCTAGTAGTACAAGTTCTAAGTCTGTGTAATAGCTAGGCCTCAACACCGCTGCTACGGGTCTCGTGAACTGACTGCACAGCGTGCGCAAACTGCGCATGCATGGAAAACATATCCGCTGTAATTGAATATACAATGTCATGCGATATTTGAGTTGACTTGCTGTGACAGTTGGCCTAGTTGTTTTTAAATGGTATGACAGTCACATTTATTTGTTGCTGTTCCCACTGTGGAGTTTGTCTCCACTGTGGAGTGTGTCTTGTGTGGACGACGAGCATTTCATGTCCTCTTCAGACACATTGCTGGAGCACTGGGGCAAACATTGGAATGAGTCATTGAGAAAACAATTCCCTTGGATATGCCTGCTGTCTCTCACCCTGCACCCCCCCCCTCTCTCCCCCTCTCTCTCTCTCTCTCACTCTGTCTCTCTTTCTGGGTTGAATCATATTTCTCTTGCTCCCCCTCTGTGTCTCTGTCATATGTAGGCACACAATTGCATACAGAAGCACGCACGCACGCACGCACGCACGCACGCACGCACAGCCAACACAGCCACGCACACACACACCCATTCGCTGCTCTGACATACACACACTCTGACAAATCCCCTTCTGCAAGAAAGTCGATAAAAAAATGCATTGTCTTCTCACTTTCTGCTGTCGGCGTCAGCCTGTCTAAATTGTCTGAGAAAGCAACAGAGTGTGAAATTGAGTTCAGAACTGTGTGCCATGCGAGTTAGGCCCAAGATGAGCATATGTTTGCTTATTTATTCATATTGCGTCAGAATTCACTCTGCGGTTTTGCATGAAAAGGTCAATTAAACATGTTGACATGAGCCTTGTGAGCTCTATGGCAGGATTCTCGGGTGTCCAGCTCTATGGCAGTATTCTCCGGTGTCCAGACACTGTTGACACTGTTACTGCCAAAAGGCACAGGGTTTTGAACCCTGCTGTAGTTTTCCATTAAAAAATTGTTATTTAGTGTCTGTGAAGCTTCTAAGTGCAAATGAACAAATGGCTAAGGGTTTCTTGCCGAGTAGTTCATTGAGTGAATTGATGTAGGAGGACATATTTGCGGTGGGTCACTGGACACCACCTACGGAACACCGATGTTTAGCAAAGCAAAAAAAACAGTCATTTCTGCTGAACGTACAGTATGCTATTTAGTGATGGAGTGACTCAGTCCACTGTTATGCTTCTCTCCATCTTTCTGAGCAGAAGATGAATTTCTTCCTCAAGGCCAGAGAGTTCATGCTAGAATAATAGCACCTGTCCATACTAATTTGCCGAGAACAAATTATTTTTTGCTGGAGAATGTAACTTTTGTGCTGCGTTTTCCAGATTTAATCAGTGGTATTGTGCAAACCGCTTCCTTCTCCCGGCTCTTTGCTTGTCGCCCCCACCCATGATGAATGTGATGTTTCTGGATGATGTATGCCTATAGATCGGTGGGGATCACTGTCATTTCAAAGACTTATGGCTCCCCTCACATCTCTGTGAGAGTTTCTATACAAAGATCATTCAAGGATTTCTGACTTCTCCTTTATGTTGAGCCTGCACAGCATGATAAATGTGCAGCTGCTAAAAAGCTATGTCTCTAAACTTTGTTGCCAGACAATTAAAGGCTGTGTGAATGAGTCATCTGGTGAAGTGAAGACGTAGCAGGTACTTACTCCATTTTGAAAGATTTGTTCTAATGGTGTCGTTTTGCTGTCAACAGAATAACGAGTATGGAAACCTTTTATAATATTGTAATTCTTATTTTTGAGTGGTGCAAACCACTCCAACAACTGGCTTTGTACCCGTGTACCCGTGTACCCGTGTTTGTTCGTACAAAAAACGAGCATGGTTGCTATGGTTAGTATGTGACGTCACTGCGGAGAGTACTTATGACACAGATGCTTTCCTGGTTCTAATGTACAGTAACTATAACAATAAATGTGTAGTTGCACCACTCAGTTCACACGGGTGTGATTTTTGAGTGGTGTAAACCACTCCTACAACTGGCTTTGTTAGTCTGTGCAGAAAAAATGAGCATGGTTGCTATGTTCACCCTGTTCACCCGGGTGTGATTTCATTACGTCAGACATGATTTCATTACGTCAGACAGGCCTTACACCACTCAGTTCACACGGGTGTGATTTTTTAATATATTTTAGACATTAGACCTGACAACAATAACATCAATCCTGTCTTATATAGTATATAGTATTCCTATTCTCCAGATCAGTGGTTCCTGTGACCTTATAGTCAATGCAATGATCCATTTGATTCAGAGGTTGCAGGTCAAATTAGGTGGTTTTTAACCTGAACCATATCATTGTGTTGTGTGTTCTGTTGTGCATATCCGATAAATACTTAATGTGCTCTCTGTGTCTCAAGAGCTTCCTCTCCAAGTCAGTGGTGCTCATGTCAAGGACCCCCACATTGATCTGTATTTGGCTGCGGACCCCAATCTGAAAACATTTTGACCCTACATGAGATTTGTGTATAAAGTCAAGACGAAATATAAAATGGGACCAGTGTTGTTTTGGGCAGCAAATTTTTGTTTTTAGTTTTAGTCATAGTCTCTTCAATAGTTCATTTAGTTTCAGCCACATTTTAGCCACCTGGAATGTTTTAGTGTTAGTCTAGTTTTAGGCGACTAAATATCATAAGATTTTAGTCGACTAAATCTACAGTTGATTTAGTCGACTACAATGTATTTTGGCAGGCCTTGATGCCGTCGTAATGACTGTTATTACACTTGCTGAAAATAGCCGTTCTACAAAATTTTCAGCATGCAACCAAGTGTAAAATAACTTATACTGGATCTCTTGTCTCTAGTCCCTTCCTAACATTTTAGTCTAGTTTTTATTTGTTGACGAAATTGTCAGTATATTTAGTCTTAGTTTTAGTCACCATAGCTTAGTTTTAATTTAGTTTTCGTCAGTGAAAAAAAGGTAGTCGACGAACATTTCTCGTCTTAGTTTTAGTCGACGAAATCAACACTGATAGGGACACCCTGGAACGCCCTCAAAACCCCACTTTGAGAACCACTGCTCTACACGTCACAACAACTCAATGAATGTGTTCTATTTAGACTGAAAGAGTTTGTTTTTTAATCCTTTGAAGATCAGCTCTGGAGATACAAATTGCACTGGGATATGATTTGTCTCAGGTTTGCACATATATCTACCCCACAATAGAACAATCACACCCGTGTGAAGTGAGTGGTGCAACTCCGTGTGGGTGTCCCCAGAAGTTCCAGACCCACAGAAACGCAGCCAGGGTGCCGGCCCGGTTCCGGCGAGCGGCCCCACGTCCGAAACGGTTGAGAAATGACAGAGTTACTGTGTGGGTGATTTTCATACTCGGACAGACGGACCCAGGCAGGGACCCAGGGACAAACATAGCTCCGTAATGGAGTGGTTGCGCCACTCAAAAATAAGACTCGGGTTAAAAATCATTGAACTGCCCCTGTAAAGTACACCTTCATGAGGTACTTTGCAGGGCAGGGCTTTTGGTGTGAACTTTCCTTAGTGTGGTAGACTGTTTTATCCATAGTGACTCACAGAAGTGCAAGACATGGGCACCAACCCATGTCAACTATCAAACAGGGTAACTGGTCAAGTAAGTAAATAGAGTGCCAAGATAACAACTAGCAACGTATTAGTGAAGTATGATATTTTACTAACCATAACTCCTGCGATTAAATGTTTTTTTTTTATGGCCTTCATTCCTGTATCTTAATCAGAAATATGCTTATTTTCGTACAAAACACAGCCTGAAGCCTAATCAAAAGTGTTATGTAATACTAATAGACAAAAGGCTGCTTTTAAGCTAATCACACTACCTTGTTGAGCCATTATATACTTTTATGCACCTGTACTCATTATCTATGTAAATACATAATGTCATACTAATTAATGTGTCACCCCTCCAACCCCACAGTCCCTCTCACATGCACGTAGCAGACAAACAGATTGATCTTCATACTTTTAAGGCGTATTTGGCCGTTTGCCCCTCCCTCCTTTTCTGAGAGGGAAGGTAATGCAATGTGGTTAATGCTATAATTATTCTGTCTTGGAAAACTTGCTCTGCGTTCAGGGGCTCTAATGCCCCTGCCTGTTTACTTTTCATAAACCACCGTTTGAAATAGAGATTATGTGTTCTGTCTTGGCTGGCTCGAGGCCTGTTTTTAGAGGTGTAAACTTGAGAAAAGTGTAAATGAGAGATGTTTTGAGCACATAATCACAGCAAACAGGAGAGAATGGAGACCAGGGGTTCTTTAAATTCACGGGCCTGCATAAGATGGTTATTACGGATTATGCATTTGTTTTTAGCTTGCCAAACATTTATGCTTTAAGTTTATACTGTACTGTAGCTCAGTCTGCAGTAGCTAGGAGTTTTCGGCACTCTCCTCAAAATATCATTTTTGCTTAACCTATTGTACTCTGTACTTGGATATGTACTGACATGTTGCTGCATTTGGTGCAGTTCTGGAGGGGGTGAAGGTAGCAAATGCCTTGAATTTGAATCATCCTGTCTGGAGCCAATTATCCCAATACATTCACTCCAAACCCTCCCTCTAAAACATGCACCTGCTTCACCCATTAAAACTTTATCTCTGCCGACTTACAGTACAACTTGATTTATTATGGACATATTAAGTTTAATGTTTTGCCTGTATTCATTCCCCAAGCCGTGAAGTTTCCGGAGACACTACGTCATTGTTCTCAAGCTCACCGTGCTCTTGAAGTACGCTCAAATCCATTCCTATGTTCATTGTTGATATATTGATTTTGTAGATATATTCTTTCATACTGTACAGCATATGAATGTATATTCATATTTTCACCTCAGACCTGTATAATCGTTGTTGATTGGTGGTCATCTATCTATCATCTATAGATGTATCTATCATCTACTCTTGTATTGCAGTGGTTCCTAAACACTGGGTCGGGACCCATTTGTGGGCCGCGGACCAATTTTGATGGGTCGCAAGTACAAAATATCCCTTTTGTTTCCTACATAAAGAAAATATTTTTATTTTAAAAAGTTTAAACAAACAAATTTCACCAATTAAAAACGGTTTTTTTCAAAAGTATTTAATGATAAAGTAAAAGAAAAAGGCTTAAGAAGTAGTGGAAATAGCAGATCTACAAGCTCGCAGCGCAGCTCACAGTGCAGCGCGAAGCAAAAGTAATCTTTTGGATCCTTGAGCTAAAAAATGTTTGAGAACCGCACTGATCTATTGTATAGTCATTCATATCACTGTACATTTATTTATTGATAGACTGTACGTACATGTTCGCTCATTCAGAGATCCAGTGCAGATATCTGGCCACAGCAGCTTACGTTTATTTTATCCTTATTTGTATTATTTATCATTATGTTGGCTTGGTTCTTGACTCTTATTCTTACCTGTGTCACCACCAAGGTTCTCAGAAAACTATACAATATGTCCAAAACTCCGCCGCCCGCCTGCTCACCAGAACCAGATCCAGGGACCACATCACACCCGTCCTCCGTGAACTCCACTGGCTCCCAGTCAAGTCCAGAATTGATTTCAACCCCTCAACAACCAGGCCCCCCTCTACCTCTCTGAACTCATCCACCGTCATGTCCCCTCTCGCTCCCTCAGGTCAAGCACTGCCAACCAACTGGAACCCCACAAGTCCAACAAACGCACTTGGGGAGACAGGGCCTTCGCAGTGGCCGCCCCTTCTTTTTGGAACTCACTCCCAACTCACATCAGATCTGCCCCCACCTTCGAAATGTTCAAAAGCACACTCAAAACCCACCTTTTCAAACTGGCTTTCCCTACATAACCCCCCCCCCCCACCCCCACACACACACACACACCCTTCCTGTTTGTCCTTTTCTTGATTTTGATTTCTAGTTTTTAACCTTTTAAACCTTTTTAACTAGTTTGACACCATTTTTTAAATAAAAATGTCTGTATTAAAATGTCTGTAAAGCGACTTTGGGTACCCAGAAAAGCGCTATATAAATCGTATGTATTATTACCTGTACTGTACATCTCTCACTGATGTTACTGCCAGTGGTGGAAAAAGTACTCAAATGTTGTACTTAATTAAATGTATCAATACTGCAAATGTATACAAATACAAAAGTACAAAGTACTCCTTGTGCAGAATGTTCAACATTTATGACATAAACCTTTTGAAAGTAGCCGATCTAATGTGTCACATCATGTGTTTTTTGTGCTCCCACCCCAGCATCCACCTGTGCTCTGTTTCCCATATTTGGGTCTATTTAATTCCCTGTACATATGAATCTATTTGGCAAATAATATGTCATGCTCACAGGGAATGAATGAAACAAAGTACTCTATACACATTTATTCAATCCAAGAGTTGTCTGACTGAACTTATCTCATCTTATCTTATCTCAATAATTCACGTTCAAATGACATGTCCTTAAACAAAAATGATTTTCTTTGACAACCTGAACAGACATGAACCCAGTCGGGGGGAGGTTTTGCTGTCCTTGGAGCCTGTTAAAAGCGTTTTAATGAGGGCAGAGTGGAAGGCTGCAGCAGACCCCCTACCAGCGTATGATACAATGCACCGTCGCCTCATTAAATCCTAATGAAGTTCAGCAGTGGTCCAGGGGGTAGCAAGACCAAAGTGCCACTCTGTGGAGCCTCAGTTTGTGTAGGGGCACTGCCAGGGTAGAGTGGGCACTGCCAGGGTAGAGTGGGCATCAGCTGGATTTAGCCATTGTTGCTGTCAGGTGGAAACCTTGCATGTCCAAAACTGTTACTTTCCAGTATCCAATGGATACAAATGTAGTTATTAATTAGTCACAAGCTCTTGTTAATAATTCTCATTGGTTCAATATAGTTATAACACTGACACTCACTTAGCAACTTTCACTTTTGCTAATTGTTTATTTCATAGCAAAAATATAATATCTACAACCGCTTGCAGATTGGCTTTTTAGACACTGTATTATGACGAACTAGACTAGAGCATTAATGTATGCGGAAAAAAAGAGGGAAAAGAAAAGTTGAGATACTGTATGAGGTTTCTGCCCGACAGCTTGTCGCGCCATAATTGCTTCCCTGCTTCGCGGCCAGATCTCATGCTTTGTCATTTAAAACGGCTTCATAATGGACTTGATAGGCTGTTATGAATTGTAAAGTGCAGTTTAGCGGCTGTTGAGTGAGCAGGAAACTAACTCTGAATAGGAAGCAGGTTGGTTAGTGTGGCTGCCAATAGTCGTTGACAGGTTGCTGGTTGATGTGGGCCAGCCAGCCTGTCCAAGAAAGGCTACTGGGAAGTAGCTAACATCAGCTAAAGTATGGTGACTAAACACAAATGGGCAGTTGGAGCGTCGCAGTCCCGCCCCCTACCAGGGCCCAGGAAATGATTCCCAGTTCATTTTCCTCATAGACATTTTCAAAAAGTATTTATTTAAAGACCTTTTAAACGTCGTACAAAGCCAACTCGAGTTGTGAGAAATCATGACAACAAACACAATTTTTCGGGCCGAACAAATAATTAGAAAGAAGAAGAAAACGACAGGTTACAACACTTTTTTTCTTGTTTTTCTTCTTTGTAATTATTTGTTTGGTCTAAATATTGTGTTTATTGTCATGATTTGTCACGACTCGAGTTGGCTTTGTACAACGCTTAAAGGTCTTTAAATAAATACTTTTTGAAATGTCTATGGGAAAAATGCATTGGGAATTATTTCCTGGGCCTGGCGTCGTCATGAAAGGGGCTGCGACCGCGACGCTCTATTCAGGAGCGCGAGGGTGACAAACCTGTGCTGGTTGGTCAGCTGCCGTATCTTCCCTACGAGTTATACGCCAGGAGGACTAATCAGTGCAAGCTGTAAGCCATGCTTTCCCTAGGGGTTAATCAGCTGACTATTATATGCAAGCTAAAGCTGTATCTTGCCTATAGGGCTTATACGGCAGCTGACTGTAATCAATGCAACCTAACGCTATCTTCATTGGGTTATACGGCAGCTGACTAAACAACGCCAGCTAAAGTCATTATGTCCCTATGGGGATTATACGGCAGCTGACTAATAAGCAAAAGCTAAAGCCGTATCATCCCAAAAGGGTTATAAAAGAAAAGGAGCTCCTACACTGATCTGGCACTGCTAGAAAAAGATCCATGCTTCTGGAACTTACTATATGTAAACATGGACTCAATCGAAACTCACTGTTGTGGGTGATGTGGTAGAATTGCAGACTGAGGAGACACTGAGTTTATCTGCACAGTACCAAAACAATGACCTTCGAATGTTCACAGAACGGCTGCTTTGCAATAAATGCTAGGTACCACAACTCATCTTTTTGTCAGATCTAACTGGAAATTAAGTGAACAGTCCTAATGGGTGGGGCCATGATGACTAAATTAATTAGTACCCAATATAATAAAAAATCTCAATCTTGTTTGTGTGTGTGGTGTGGTAACCTATACTGATCAGTACAGTAGTGATATGGTGAACATAATTATCTACAGTATAAATGTTTTTTATGTTAAACTATACTTAAATAGTGAGCTAAAGTAGGCCAGCAAACTGACATAATTATTTGCTCATAATTTAGAGTCTAAATGTTGCAAGTTCTATTTTTGAGCAGATTCTCTCATTGTCTTCTAAAATACATTGTGGAACATGGAGCAATGGAGCAATTTGTTGTTGTTTTGATGTATTTTGCTTTTGTGGATAATAGATGTTGTTTTCTTTGTGTGGAAAATGTAGCTCTTCAAATTAGGAGGCTTTGAGTACAGAGCACAGCCATCTCAGAAAACAAGCATAAGGAAATCATGTCAGTTGCTATGAGGCTGTATTGTTTGTACACTTGAATTAGTGCCTAAATGAAGCATTATGGTGCATGCACACAGCTAGTCGTGTTATTCTCAAGGCCTTTTCTGTGGTTCGTGTAAATGTAATCACATTGAACCGTGCTTTTGTAGAATAATGAAATGAATGGGGAGTCTAATTTGAACAGTTTTCATTTTTCATTTAGTTCAACCAGGAGGTATTTTAGGGCCTTCCCAAGCGAGCGTGCGTGCGTGCGTGCGTGCGTGCGTGCGTGCGTGCGTGCCAACTCCATAGTTATATAAGGTCTACTCCGCAGTTGTAGACACGAGGCACTTCTGCGTTGGCCACAGAAACGGGGCGTGGTTATAAGCACAACCCGTGTAGGATTTAGAATGTCGCCACCGAGCCTATAGGGTTGTCCCAGTGTGAGCGCGTTACTGCGGTATCTCGAGCACTCCCCTGCAGCGGTGAAAAATGGTGGAAGAAATGTTTGCAAAATGCAGCATTTGTGGCTTACTTGATTCTTTGAACTTTATTATTACACACGCATCAACGTGTAGACCAACAGCAGGTAGCCCTTAATTAAGCTAATGTTATGAATTACCTTTCAATCTTAGTTAATGAGTATGTATTGGCAATAGAACTGTTGTAAGAGAAAGCTAAGCTAGCTAAGGAAAGCATTTAAATGAATACATCACGATACAAGTGTTCATCATGTTTATTCAGTCCACAGGCCCTGTTTAAAATATTGTGCTATAGCCTACTATAGGTGGAGGCATGACGGTGGAGATTGATTTGTATTCATACATTCTCTCTGGACTAACGTCTAGCTCTAGCTGGTGAAATTAAACTGTTCCTCATTTTACTGGGAACCCCTCAAGGAGTGACTCCCGGGGGTTCCTGAACCCAACTGTGAGAACCACTGCTATAGGCCTAAAGTACGAGTTCCCAGCCTTGAACACTGGTTCTGTTTGACTAGTCTAACATGCACCTAGTGTTGATTTCGTCGACTAATATTATGACAAAAAGTTGTTCGTCGACTACCGTTTTCCACTGACGAAAACTAAACTAAATGAAAACTAAGCTATGATGACTGAAACTAAGACTAAATATATTGACAATTTCGTCAACAAATAAAAAGTCCAGGTGACTAAAATGTAACGTATGTATGTAATGTAAAACTAAATGAAAACTATTCAAGAGACTAAAACTAAAATCTAAATGTGCTGTCAAAAACAACAATGCATGCACCCCTAACCCAAATTACACCTAATAATGATCATTCTTATGATTGTATTCATTCACTTGTTTTAGAGCCAGGAGGACCACAGGACCAGGTCAGTGAGTCCAGTCGGTCAAGCCGGGCCAGTCCAGTGAGCGTACAGCAGACAGGATGACGAGACAGACAGGATTCCTTTTGACTTGGCTGCATCCTGCTATCCTGCTCCTCATCGCTCTCTTTGAAGAGCACAGAGAGAAAGAACTTCTCCCCTGTCAAGATGACCCCCCGAAAACAGGTGACTAAAACAGGAAGTGCACATTAGCTGTGTTTGTTGACATTAGCTGTAGCCACCCCAAGCTTTGATTGATTGATAGATTTTTTTCCCCACAGTATGTAGAATGAGTACATTTCAAATAAAAGTCATTACAAAAACTGCTACTTTGAGGACGAAACCATGAAAAGCACTAAGACTTGTTTACATCAGGGTCCCCCATTATCAATTCATCAGAAAGGTTGTACCGATGACGACATCATCATGAGATAACATGCGGCCGAAGGTCACAGTTAACTATGGAATTGTGCGTTTTTCGTCACTCAAAATCCCCATACATGGGAAAAGCCCCCATATATTGTGCCCAGGTCTCGTGACATCACTATGACATCATCATCCCCATACATGGGGAAAGCCCCCATATATTGTGCCCAGGTCTCGTGACATCACTATGACATCATCAGGGATATTAAGCCCATATGGGAATGTCCCCATATATGGTCACGCATTGTGATATCACGTCTAGTCACGTCTCCAAGACATGCTATATTTGGCCATGAACCCTGGCCATGGCCATGAACCCTTGTCCTTACCTGTTTTTCATTGTGCATTTCTTGGTAAAAGTTGATCCCATGCCAAAGCGACAGCACTCGCCCAGCAGTCTGCCGTCACCCAGGCAGATGCACGCCGATTTGCCCCAGCAATTCGACTGACACACTCACGGAGGAGACTGCCAACGAGCGGCGCCGTCATCTGGCCAGGGAACGCCAGAGGCGCCGCCGTCAGAGACTCACGCACCAGCCACCTTTTGCCACACCTCAGGAGAAGTTCGGCAGTGCTGCCACTGCCGATGTCTCCTCGCCTGTGGCTTCTGTGGCATCTGCGACGTCTGTAACCCGTTGCCACCCTTAGACAGTATATGGAGCTGACCTGTTCTGACATTCCATATGTTGATCTGACCTCATCACACCCTGTACACTCAAGACATGCACACATATGGCCAGTGCACGGGGAGAGGTCTCTTCTCGCCCTCAGGCGTCTTACTGGTACTATAGAGAGTACAATGCAATATAGCTAGGACAATCTGCAGTGACTGGAGGTGGTGTTCTTTCCATTCCTTTGAGAAATGTAGACCCTATTGTCAGGTACAATGCCGTTATGTGCCTACTTGTTGACAATTAGTACTACCTGAAGCTCATAGGCTCAGTATCTACCTTGGCCAAGCGGGTATAGTAAGTGGTAGAAATGTGGTATCTTGTGCTGGAGACCAGGGTTCGACTTCAAATCCCAGGTAGGACATAAAAGTAATGGATTACAGCTTTAAAGTATTTCATCCATCCATCTTCAACCGCTTATCCAGAGTCGGATCGCGGGGTCAGCGGTTCCAGAGGGTATCCCGAGTTTTTCCAAGGCCAGTGTGTGGAGATGTAATCCCCCCTATCTGGTCCTTGGTCTGCCAGGGGGTCCTCCTCCCACAGTTCATGACTTAATGTTTTTTATGACTACATTGTTACTTTTAATCATCACATAAAAGCTCCTTGGTCGGTCTTTGGGAGTTGTCTAAGCCTAGAGATTTAACCACTTAAACCCCATACGTTGTTGAGTCCCTCTAGGCTCTTTAATAGTGCATTTTATTTCGTCTTTAGCTCTACATTAAATATCTTTGCTGAAAATAGCCAGTCGACATAAGCTCATAATGCTTTGCCGATCGCCTATTTTCAACCGATCTACAGAAAACCTATGGCAGGCTAGTAAGCACCACAGCAGCAGCTATAGTGAATTCAAATAATGGTTGTGTTCGATTTAGATGTGCCCATGCAGAGCCATGGGGGTGCCACTGGTCAATGCTTGGACCTACATCTAACTCCTAATTTACTGTTAACACCCAATATTATATTACTAATATTACGCTGTATTACATCACAGTGTAATCTAAGGTCAGTCTTGTGCAGCCAGCTATGTTTCTATCCTGCTGTAGTTTTTAACCTGAACTGGAAAACAAACAACGACATTAGCCTATAGGGTTTCATCCCCCTTTAAATAAATTGCTACATTTCTTTCACAAAGTTCCTTCGACCACAAACCATTTGGATTCCCCAGTTGACATATTGCTGTGGCAATTACCAATGAGGCTCATTTCTCCTATTGCTTCTTAGTCATCCAGACAAAGACAGAAGGGGCAATTTTTCATACCATTTCACATGCCCGCTTTCCAGTGACAGTAATAGCGTTCATAATTAGGCCACAATTACTGGCAAATCGTACAAAATGCCAATGCTGGATCGTCGTTATCTATGTTTTGCACAATGCAGAAGCTCCAAATAATGTCCTTTGGTCTGGCCTGAACTTACCTGAAAAAGGGCCACTTGCCCATTCAAAGAGAGATCCATAATTGATATTGTGGATTTTTCATTTAAAATATTTATTACTGGCTGTTTGAGATTGGCTGGGCCTAACAGTATGCTCCTTTGTCAAACTGAGCAGATTGTAAAAGCTGAGAGATGCACCCAGGGGACTGATGCACGGCTAAACACATGACATGAATCTGAACACGAGTTCAGATGAACTTTCCTTGAACTAGAGAGGCAACTGGTGAGCCATGGCATTGGCCATCTTTCAATCTCTCTCTCTCTCTCTCTCTCTCTCTCATATCACACCTCTACTCTCCCCCCTTCATTTTGCTTAAGTTCTCTTCCCTCTCAGTCAAAAGGAGTTAGCAGTACTAGTTTTTAAGCGGGAGTCTCTAACAAGCAGCTGTCAAAGTGCAGTGCCACTTGAGTGCTTTTTTCCATCATGTGGGATTTCGGTGTGAAAGACAGCAGTTCATTTTCCAATGTGTGGGCTTTCAGTCCCACACCACGCCCGCCCCCCTACAGTTGACCAAGTGTTCCCAGGTCATTGGTTTGATTTATCCACTCTGTTCAGGCAGTAAGAAACAACAGAAGGCCATTAACAGGAGATTCTGCAAACCTCTCAAGGTGCGGTCTGCGTGCCGCCTTGAGACTTCACAGCGTTTTGCGATGACACAAACATACCCGCCCTTTTCCACAAACAAGAACCAAATGAACATGTTGTGAATGAACATTTTTGTTTACTGTTGTTCGGTGTTCTGTTTAATAAATCAATTCAGATCGTGCGTGCGTGCGTGCGTGCGTGCGTGCGTGCGTGCGTGCGTGCGTGCGTGTAGCAGGCCTATGTGTATGCGTGAAAGGGAAGGAGAGGAAATTCTATTATTATCTAACTCCAGTTACTCCATGATGGGCAAACCTTGGATTGTTTTATCCATAGATCCTTATTGTGCACATTTCACTTCCACCAACAGGAGGCAGTCTAGTAGTTTATAATGATGATGTTTCTTCTCTAGCTTAAAGCCACACTTGTCTTTCAATTCAGACACAAAACATGAGCTTGCAGCCTGTGATTTATGTTATCTATATTATTAGTTGGCAGTGGTGGAAAAGTAATAAAGTACATTTACTCAAGTACTGTACATTCAAGTCCAAATTTGAGTTACTTAGAGTTAGGGGTACTTTATTGACTATACATCTTTGTATACTTTATACTTCTCCACTACCTCTCAGAGGCAAATATTGTACTCACTGCAATTATTACAACTTGAGTTTCCAGTTACTAAACTTAAACTATTTGAAAATAGCCTACAAACAAACAAAACAATCTACAAACTCACAATTACAATTACAATTTACAATTTAGGCATTTAGCAGACGCTCTTAATCCAGAGCGACTTACATTAAGCAATAACAAAAGCATGGCATACATCACATATATAAAAAGTAGTTATCATGAATCATGCGTAAACTAAGAACGTAACAGTGGAGTATCTATGTAAACTATACATACTATACTATATTATACATGTGTACTATAAAGTGCTATGACTACATAAAATGCAATTCTAGTGCTGTCTACGTAACAAGCTATAAGTCTGTTTAAAATACTATCTAAGTCTACATAAAGTGCTATCTAAGGGGCTAGGCTAGGTGACAGAGCCAATGCAAATACCAGTCAGCCTCTTTGGTTGAAGTCTCTTTGAGAGAAGAAAATAGAAAATGTATTTAACCCTAGAACATGAAACATTGTTTTTGTCACACCATCACTAAACATGGGTATATTTTACCCAATATAAAATATTCCATAGAAAATATTTCTCATCAAAATATGTTGAAGTACAGAATACGTGACAACTTGAGGTACTCTTCTTTAATATTTCATCATGACGTTTCACAAAAACGGGGCCTTATCATAGGGGGCAAAATCTGTGAAAAACATGGGTATTTAAAAATTATTCATAAAAATATATAATGGAGCTGGGAACTTCTCCTTTGGTCCACCCCTTCTTGGGACATGTGAGAAGGGTCCAGTAAAATATGGGTGTATGGGATTTTTCTCTATCACTAAACACAGTTGAAATTCACCCGAACACTTTCCTGTAGAAAAAAACAGATGTGGGCAGGGAAACAAACCTACCTTCTGATGTCACTGAGCATCATGAAGGTACTGAAAGACCCACCCACCTCAGACATCAGCATCATTATGATGTCACCGAGCATCATGAAGGTACTGAAAGACCCACCCACCTCAGACATCAGCAACATTATGATGTCACTGAGCATCATGAAGGTACTGAAAGACCCACCCACCTCAGACATCAGCAACATTATGATGTCACTGAGCATCATGAAGGTACTGAAAGACCCACCCACCTCAGACATCAGCAACATTATGAAAATGACAAAAAGCATAATTGTCCGGATGAAAATTACCCGTCTTTAGTGTTCTAGGGTTAATACAAAATACAAGTAACAAGTTAAATGTCTACTTTTGCTCTTACATCTAAGAAAAAGTAAAAATAAATCAAAGTAAAATAAGAATCACTAATAATACAAAATGTGAAAATATTGATAGATTGTAACTGTTTTTCATATTATTCAAAATGGTGGGAGATCTAAAGGTCATGAGATCAAAAGTCAGAACACGAAAGTTGTTCTTGAGCTATGGCTGTACGAAGTTTGCATTTTCAATTGAGTGATATAGCGCCACCCTTTGGCCAATGGTCGTAGACTTCCCGTCTTCACCATTTTGTATAGCCTTAATATTGCCAAGTTTTGCGAAAAATGATTAAGCTATTTTTGGAGAAGAAAAAAAACAGACAAATACAATAAGGGGCCAAAAGTCCCTTCAGGCTTGGTCTCTTAATAAATGGGCCTGTACAACTGGCCAAAAGGCACATTCAGTGATCATCATTCAGTGATCATTCAGTCATTTCATCGACTCCCGGTTTGATTTAGGGTACAAGACCCCCCTTAACAGTGTACAAACCGAACCAAATGGACCTGTAAGAGCTTTGTACTCCCTGGAACCTCCTCAAGGACCCCTGGGGGTCCCCGGACCCCACTTTGAGAACCACTTGCTATAACTCTTAACGATGAGTAATGAATGGCTAATGAAGTATCCTCTTAGCGTTCACAATCATTCAGCCCTTGCAATGGAATGTTATTGCAAATATGAATCTAAAGTAAATAGCAATTAAATATGGAATGAGTATTGAAGCTCGTTAGGATGTTATAATAGCTAGATTATCCATTACCTGGCCATTATGTATTTAATTGTCACTAAACTGTTGCCAACTAACGTTAATTATCAACAAATAAGAGGCCATGCAAATTACAGCAACCCGGGAGAGGATTTATTAATTTATTATTCATTTTATACTTGAAGACATTCACTGAGAGTTGCACAGCACGCTTTTCCATGTTTTGATATGTTTTAATAATATTAAAACTCATAACTCGTATATTATACGAGTTACAGTATGTGTGAACAGCACCACTATTCTAGTTCCATTGTTAGGATCTCCGCATTGGGAACCATAATAATATGATGTGATGAAAAAACAGCAGTCCAATTACTTTGGACTGTCCTTTAAAGATCAAGTTATTTGTGGACCTGACTCCCTATACAGACTCCCTATACAGCAGCTGAAGAAGAACTCTTGAAAATTGTCACTGGCTCAAGCACCCCCACTCAACTCCTTCTGTTAAAGGCATGTAACTTCCTGTTGATACAGGAAGCTCCTTTCTGGGATCCTTTCTTATCTGTGACACAGGTCACCCCACTCACATGTCCTTCAGTTGTGGCATTCTACCCATGGGCTGTGCAAATAGCATATAGCCTAGAACCGATGCCTCTGCCTCAGACCTCAGGATTCCGAAAATCCTGGGCCTTGATTCTTGGAATTCTCGGGAGAGAATAATCAACGAGGCATGTACAGATTTGCAAGTGTCCAAGCAGGTATGACAAAAAGGCCTCTCTCCTAAACAAGGACATTAAAGGTGTTTTTATGGGTGACAGAGCTTTTCAGGATTCTGACAATCTTTCTTGCCATGTCGTGTAAGTCCATATAGGCTGAGTCTCCAAGATGTCCGGTTTGGTGCGTACTTGTCCTTGGACTTTATCATTTGGGTCTTAAAGAGGCACTTTTAAATTGCATTACAGAGTTCTTTCTATGCCAAAGGGCATGCCACATGGTTTGATAAGAATGCTTATCAGGAATGGCTCAACATAATGAACTTGGTTACACAAGCATAGAGCAATGGCATGATTTGGCACATATTCAAAATGGTACACAAATTACCAAATACCAAACTATTGATTATAAAGTAGTATTTTGTGTTCAATTTGGTCTCTTTTCTTTCTTACTAGGTTTGGTTAATCTTGTAGCACTTAATTACAATAACAATAACTCAACATTTCTGTATTGTTCTCTTATTAATGCATAACGTTATTAAACTACTAGTGGGCTAGTCTGATGTCAGACATCAGTATTATGAATTTTCAGTCTAGTATAATATATACAGTATATACGCATACTGGATGGATGGATAGATATGTTCTCACATCACAAAAAATGTGTATACCTTCCTCTGACTAAAATGTTATAAGCCGAACCCTACCCTGTATTCCACCAATGTACCCCTGCCATACACTTTGAACGGTCCCTTACTGCCTCTTGCTGTGGGCCTTCCCATAATAGAATAGAAAGCAATGAACCGAAGCATGTGGTCTTTCCCTGAATTTCCTCATCTTCTCAGGCAGAAATGGCTTTAAAAAAACAGTGCTGCATTTCCAACAATCCTAATTGTGAAAAGAAAAATACTTGCTGAAGCGAAGGCAATTCACGATTTCCAGGAAACAACACAGAGTTGACATCATTAGTTATTTCTGTGTCAGAATATGGAAATGGATTCGAGGTTCTTTGCATGTAGATTATAATAAGGCATCATTAAACAAAAATAATTTAAAAAGTCATTACCCCCCCTTCAGCTCCATATATTCACTGGATTGTTAAAACAGCATGGTATACAAACTACAATTAGAGTATTTAATTGATTTTGCAAGCCATTAATGCAAATTAATGTGTTGTAAACAAACGGCACCAAAAACAAGCCTGCTTCTCCAAGACTAGACTCACTAGGGGCTTCCTATTTGCCCACAGTTTTTCATATTTCAGTAAAGGCATATGACTATGACTGCTGTAACTGAAAATGTGGTACCGTTGCATCATACTCACCTAGTGAGTTAGCATTTCGGTTAGCTTTTGACCCCAAAATAACTGAGAGAATGAAAAAAAGTTAAATAGATAACCAATTTTATCCAATCACGAGAGAGAACTCATACCGGATAAACAAGTGAAATTGGAAGTGATTCTAAAATTATGACTGGAACTGGAACAGTATCAAATTGAAGCTGATGAATGGGTTCTCTTTGCTGATTGTTTGACCCAACTGAAAGTTTGTTTTATGTTTACTAAAAGAGCTGGAGAGCTCCTTATTGAACAAACACTCTCTAGTCTACAAAATTAAAGAAAATGAAGGAAAGAAAACACGACCCCCTCACGAATTTTCACGTAAGCTTTGTTTCCAATTGATTTGAGATTGAGGTCTGGGACTTGCTTTTACCTTTTCACAGCACAGAGGAATGTCCCATTGCACTGAACAAATTACATGTTGCATGCATGGCTGATACAATGACATGCTAATACTGTAGATAGGTCTACATGCATCGTACGACAACATCCATTGTTGTTAAAGCACTACATAATTGACCATATTCCAGCTATACTGTATGTATTCACCCCAAATACCCATAATATATAACATAGCATTATCACATAACTCTTCACTCACATAATGCCATTTATGAGAGATGTGTGGATGATTATTGTCTCCACCAGGCCGAAGGCCTGCTGTGTGTGTGTGTGTGTGTGTGTGTGTGTGTGTGTGTGTGTGTGTGTGTGTGTGTGTGTGTGTGTGTGTGTGTGTGTGTGTGTGTGTGTGTGTGTGTGTGTGTGTGTGTGTGTGTGTGTGTGTGTGTGTGTGTGTGTGTGTGTGTGTGTGTGTGGACAGCTAATCTCTGGCACCGTTGGCTTTATCGCAGCCATACTCTGCACACACACTCCCTGAATGCCACAGCTGAACTGAGGTTTTCACATTGGCCTCTTATAGCGCAACCAGGAGGCCACTTCGTGCAAAACACTTTTTTGGACAGTACACCTACAGATTTTGTTCAAACATCACGCAAATTGGTACACAGTCTTTTTAGAGCCATTCAACGAAACGGGTCTTTCAGATTTTTCAGACTCCATCCTGATTGGCTAAGATTGGCATTGCAGGAGTGCTCAGTTTCAAACAAAATGCCGCAAATCATGAACACATTGTGCGATTTCCATGAAATTGTGCACGCACATTCCCACTAGGCCGAGGAAGAAATTGAACATTTTCAACTCAGCCTCATGGTGGCGCTATAACTGGCCGATTCGTTTTTTTTACCTCTAACTGCACGGATCTGTGTAAAACTTTGTATGCACACTCCCTAGAGGCCATGGAAAAATCTTTGCCTGGAATTTTTCACATCTGCTCTTTATAGTGCCACCAGGAGGCCGATGTATGTAAAACACATTTTCTAATATTACTCCTTCAGATTTTATCAAAATCACATAGTCATGTGATCAAGACGGGTTTGTTTGATTTCTCATAATGGCTACGATTGGCTTCTAAACCTTTCAGGAGTAGCCCGCTTTGTACCCGTTTTGTACAAATAGCCACAACTCCTTAACGCAGCGTCCGGTTGCGGCGAAACTGTGCATGCATATTCCCACTAGGCTGAGGAAGAAATGCCACTTGACAGTTTTCAAATCAGCCTCATGGTGGTGCTACAACAGGCCAAGTCGCGTCTCTCACACACACACACACACACACACACACACACACACACACACACACACACACACACACACACACACACACACACACACACTAGTTTATATTACTCCTAAACATTTTGCCAAACATCACACACACTCCTATCCTCCTAGTGGAGACCTGTGCAGACATGTTCATAAATCACTCACTTAGCTAATGTGGATCTCCTTTTTGGAAGATAATTACTATGGATTTGTAGGTGATCGTGATTGCAGGGTAAAAGTAAGCACATTTGTCATTGTTATCCTTTGTTCGGATGGTGACCACTGGAGGACACATTGTTCTTAAAGATTGGAGATGATATGATATAAAAAATCACACCTGTGTGAAATGAGGGGCGCTAATATATTAAAGTCTAACTCATGTTGATTAGGTGATGTAATGGTGCACAACACAAACATTAAATGCCATTAACAATAAAGAGACAATATGACGTAATGAGTTACATTATGACGTACATTTTTACCTTCATTGTCAATGGCGTTTTAAAACAAACATTGAACTAAAAACAAACCAAATTAAACCTGAACTGAGTTGAAAATATTGTAAAAAGAGAAAGACACTCAATCTCATATCAGTCTTCACACGAGTTAGACAAAGACAGCACAGTGAACCATACATCTGATGTAGTGAATTCTGAGCTGAACCATAGCCCAGAAAACTAGACGCAAGACACCCTGGATTTAATCACTTGAATACTAGCATACCTATACGTAACCTGACTCCGCCAGATGGGGCAGCAGAGAGTACACTGGGTTCCCCCCTCCTGCTCCCATCTGGGAACTCTCAGGCAGACTTGATGCCCGGCCACAAAACGGCCTGGCCAATCAGCAGCAGCTAGAAGCTAGAAGCTGCTGCTAGAAGCTGCTAGAAGCTGGAATCTGGCGGAGTCAGGTTAACCTATACGGGCATGTCATAAAAAGGTTTGGTGAAAATAGCTATAGATAATAGGTAAAGCTCAGAACGTATCAAGTTGATTTTAAAGGGCCACTTCACCCCTTTTGCAACCAGAGCTTATTGTCTCCACCAGGCCGAAGGCATGGGGAGAGAGTATGTTTTGCACTCCGTCCGTGTGTCTGTGTGTCCGTCCGTGTGTGTGTCCTTCCATCCGCCCGTTACCAGCTAATCTCCGGCACCGTTAACCCGGTCGATGCCAAACTTTGCACACACACTCCCTGGATGCCAACGATGAACCTCTGCCCCGCATTTTCCAGAACGGCCTGTTATAGCGCCACCAGGAGGCCGACTTTTGTAAAACAAATTTTTTGATATTACTCCTCCAGATTCTGTCCAAAAATCTCACAAATCGTTACACAGTATCTCTATGGTCATGTGCTCAAGTCGGATCTGTCCGATATTTCATATTCATATAATATATATAATATAATATATATTGGCTATAATTGGCTTTCACAGTTTGCAAGATTGCCCCGTTTTGAACAAAAGCCTCAAATCATGAACACAGCATGCAATTTACGTGAAATCTTTCACACATTTTCTTACTAGGCTGAGGAATATATCCCACCCTTTTCACATTGGCCTGTTATAGCGCCACCAACAGGTTGATTTTTGCAAAACACATTTTTGGAACAAAATGCCTCAAATCATCCAATTGCCATCAAAGGCAAACATGTTTATATTACTCCTAAACATTTTGCCAAACATCTCACACAGTCCTATCCTCCTGGTGGAGACCTGTGCCCAGAAGGGCACTTTTTCTAGTTTTAATGTGAAATTGTGAAATGTCCCTTTTAAGATTGATTCACGTTATGCCACGATTCAACACATCGTGAGCTTGTAGATCAGCTATTCTCTGAGATTTTATTTTGATGGGGAAAAAAGGTGGTCCCCTATTAACAAAGGATTTAGGGTTTAACTAACTATTATAATTAGATAAAGTGCCCCTGGGGGCACAGGTGTCCACCAGGGCAGGTCAGGTTCTGGCCTCCTGGTGGCGCTACAATAGGCCAATGTGAAAAGGATGCCATTTCTTCTTTTGTTCCAAAAATGTGTTTTGCAAAAATCCACCTGTTGGTGGCGTTATAACAGGCCAATGTGAAAAGGGTGGGATATATTCCTCAGACTGGTAGGAAAGTCTGTGAAAGATTTCACGTAAATTGCACGCTGCGTTTTGAGGCTTTTTGTTCAAAACGGGCCAATCCTGCAAACTTGGAAAGCTGGAATATGAAATATCGGACAGATCCTTCTTGAACACATGACTATAGAGATAGTGTGTAACGATTTGCGGGATTTTTGGACAGAATCTGGAGGAGTAATATCAAAATATGTGTTTTTCAAAAGTCGGCCTCCTGGTAGCGCTATAACAGGCCGTTCTGCAAAATGTGGGGCAGAGGTTCATAGTTGGCATCCAGGGAGTGTGTGTGTGCAAGATTGCTAGGCCCTTTCTAGCGTTTTTCATCGCTAGAAATGCCAAAACGCCACAATGCGCGTTTTTCATCGCTAGAAATGCCAAAACGCCACGATGCGTGTTTTTCATCGCTAGAAATGCCAAAACGCGACGATGCGCGTTTTTCATCGCTAGAAATGCCAAAACGCCACGATGCGCGTTTTTCATCGCTAGAAATGCCAAAACGCCACGATGCGCTTTTTTCATCGCTAGAAAGGTAAAAACGCCACGATGCGCTTTTTTCATCGCTAGAAAGGTCAAAACGCCACGATGCGCTTTTTTCATCGCTAGAAAGGTCAAAACGCCACGATGCGCTTTTTTCATCGCTAGAAAGGTCAAAACGCCACGATGCGCTTTTTTCATCGCTAGAAAGGTCAAAACGCCACGATGCGCTTTTTTCATCGCTAGAAAGGTCAAAACGCCACGATGCGCTTTTTTCATCGCTAAAAAGGTCAAAACGCCACGATGCGCTTTTTTCACCGCTAGAAATGTCAAAACGCCACGATGCGCTTTTTTCATCGCTAGAAAGGTCAAAACGCCACGATGCGCTTTTTTCATCGCTAGAAAGGTCAAAACGCCACGATGCGCTTTTTTCATCGCTAGAAAGGTCAAAACGCCACGATGCGCTTTTTTCATCGCTAGAAAGGTCAAAACGCCACGATGCGCTTTTTTCATCGCGTCAAAACGCCACGATGCGCTTTTTTCATCGCTAGAAAGGTCAAAACGCCACGATGCGCTTTTTTCATCGCTAGAAAGGTCAAAACGCCACGATGCGCTTTTTTCATCGCTAGAAAGGTCAAAACGCCACGATGCGCTTTTTTCATCGCTAGAAAGGTCAAAACGCCACGATGCGCTTTTTTCATCGCTAGAAAGGTCAAAACGCCACGATGCGCTTTTTTCATCGCTAGAAAGGTCAAAACGCCACGATGCGCTTTTTTCATAGCTAGAAAGGTCAAAACGCCACGATGCGCTTTTTTCATAGCTAGAAAGGTCAAAACGCCACGATGCGCTTTTTTCATAGCTAGAAAGGTCAAAACGCTACGATGCGCTTTTTTCATCGCTAGAAAGGTCAAAACGCCACGATGCGCTTTTTTCATCGCTAGAAAGGTCAAAACGCCACGATGCGCTTTTTTCAACGCTAGAAAGGTCAAGGCATTTCTAGCGATGAAAAACGCGCATCGTCGCGTTTTGGCATTTCTAACGATGAAAAACGCGCAAAACGCTAGAAATGCCAAAACGCGACGATGCGCGTTTTTCATCGCTAGAAATGCCAAAACGCCACGATGCGCGTTTTTCATTTGGCATCAACCGGGTTAACGGTGCCGGAGATTAGCTGGTAACGGACGGACGGACGGACGGACGGACGGACACACACACACACACACACACACACACACACACACACACACACACACACACACACACACACAGTGCAAAACATACTCTCTCCCCATGCCTTCGGCCTGGTGGAGACAATAATGGAAAACATACAGACCACAGGCTTATCAAATACACTATCTGATGCGTTAGTACAACCTTGAACCGTATTTCAAACGCTCAAGTAATTTGTAATAAGGAGATAGCAGCATTTAGTTAATTAAAGCCTCCCTCACAGATTTACCATGGGACTGATAAAGCAACTGCTATTTTACTGAAAATGAAATTTGCGACAACAAATTAACGTGCAACAAATTAACTCTAACACTTTATAGATACTTTTTTTCCCCAAAACTTTTCCAGGCCTAGAAAAAAGAAGAAAGCCTTTTCCAGGCGTTTGTGGGAACCCTGAATAATATTAATCCTTTCATGGTGTGTTTATGAATTGATTTGTAAATAATTTAATTTAATACCACTTGGCTCAGTGGTGGCACAGATTACCAATGAAGAAAATAAACTATGACTGCTCAATTCAAGAAGTGTGCCCTTCTGATCCTCATTACTACAGTATGTACAGTATGATCTGTTTATGACCACAGTAGCTTCCTTGACTCTTGCTTAAAAAGAAAATGGTTGAAATATATATTGAAATTTGATTTATTTTAGAGGATAGCCCCTTGAGTTGTATGGGCACAACACAATGAATACAGTACATACAGGTAGACAAAACAATACATTAAATATGTCGACACAGCACAATACACTTACATCAACAAAACATAGATGCTCTCCAAACCACTCAAACACTACATCAAGACCAGAAACAACTGCACTGAAACACCTAACAAAATACTAGTAATAGTGATACTAATAATGAAATAATAAAAACAAGTACAAATGGGCTTCAGGTCTACAAGCAAAGAGGCCTTGAAAATGTTAAATGATGTAATTGATCTCAAAGCAACAGACAAGTTGTTCCAATCAGATGAAGCTTTAAACTGAAAAGCACGTCTCCCAATTTCATTAGGTAAATAAAGGTACAGTACATAGCGGTAACCACAGAAGGACAAGGTCAAGTGGTATACTAAAATATAACAGCTGACATAACACCACTGGCTTGTATAAGCAAAACACATTTGTGGAAGGATGTATTGATATCAATTTGAGGTTTTCATTTTAATGACTATGGCAACGGTTTCCGTCATTCATCTCAGAACGTAGACACTAGGACAGGAGTATGTAACATTTCAGTTTATTTCCCTATTTGCTTCCCATCTATGTCTCAGCACAGTTATTTCTCTTCATTGATTGTTATGAAAACATGATGCTACTCTTTGGCCCTAAGTTTGTCTATTTATTGTCTTTGATTTTCCATTAAACTGTCCTTCCTGGACCACAAAAGTTAAAATAAAAAAAAGTTAAGTTATCAAATTGGACAAATTAAATTTGCTCCTGAGTAGGAGACATCAGAACCTTTTCGCAGGAATACGCTGACGGTGATTTCATTTGTCTAAGTAGATAAATCATCCATATTGAACTTGTCTCTCACGGCATGTCACTGCTTAACCCATTTTGGGCGGGAACCCCTTTTGGTGTTAGCATTATGTTATGCTTTAGCTATTGAAAAATAGCAGATCTACAAGCTCATAGCGCCGCACCGAGTGCCGCGCTATGAACTTGTAGGTCTGCTATTTTTGAAAAATCGAAGAACGACTGACATAGAAACATAGATTTTTCAGAAAACTGTCAGGATTTAGAAGACATTTTTAGAATCTGATCTCAGGTCAACATGTTTTAAGCCTGATTTAATTTGCCACTTTCCGGTGGATCAAGGAGCAAAGCTTATACATAGGAACACTGATGGATACGCCATAGAAGCATTTTAATCAGTTGCACAGTACTAGGGCCAGACCAATACTGGATTTTGTGGCAAAGTTATGTAATGGAGGCAGAATATTTTACAGTTTAAAAATATACTGTATTGTCCAAAATTACATCAGTGAATTAACTACCTATAAAAAAAACACAAATAGAACCATTTCTAAATGACTCCAAGCAAGTTGTGTAAAAAATCATACGCGGCTGCTTAAAGAGCACATCATTTACAGTTAGGTGTCCAATATGCAGCAATATGAAAACCTTGTATTATATGCCAATTGCAATATATCTGTGATAGTCAAATACTGGCCATCATCAGCTAATAAAATCAGCTGACCAAAATTGGTTGGGCCTTACAGAAACCCTCCCTGTCACCCAACAAGATTTTCTGGAAGTAACTATACAGCACCTTTTTGACGTGCAACATTCAGACAACAGCACTGGCATGGTAACTATGAAGGGTGTCGCGGTTGTGCTTCCTATAGGAGACAATTGACAGGATTCAAATAGGGTTCCGGCAAATGCATGTTCAATTGGGTGGGGTTGTGGAGGAGGTGGGGTTCAAGTGCATCTGATGTGAGATCAATTGTATTGGAGTGTTGGAGTAATACTTACTGTATAGTGCAATTTCAAGGGTGTGTGTGTGTGTGTGTGTGTGTGTGTGTGTGTGTGTGTGTGTGTGTGTGTGTGCGTGTGCGTGTGCGTGTGCGTGTGCGTGTGCGTGTGCGTGCGCGCGGCGCATGTCTGACAAGAGAACAAAACAGACTCAGGAAATGTCCGCAAAAAAGACAAGCCATTTATTCCCACGACTGAATACTGAAAGCTATACTTTGTGGGTGCTATTCTATCAAATTGCTTTTGTGCATCGGGGTGGCTTTTTAAATAATGCAATCGGTTAAAAGCTCTCTGCAAATGCCCATGATTGCGCAGCGTGGGAAGCTGAAATGGAATTGAGTGCATTTTTTTTTACGGAAGTGGATTATAATTTATGCACCACTGAAATATGACCACTTTGTATTCTTCTTTGCCACTTTGAGTCAGCCGGTGTCAACAAGTGCACAACCTGTTCCTGGATGGGTTTGGGGTCCATGGCCCCTGGTTTTAATAAGTAATTCACACTAGTGCCCTCCATGGTAATATTGGCTTTTAGATGTAATAATATGATATTGACAGCAATGTGTGACGGTGGCTCTGTCTTGATAGTTTGGACTGAATGAAACTCACTATATTGATAGCTGCACCACTGACAGAGCTGCTTTTTTCTGTACATCAGTAAGCCTATATGCTTCGGCGAGCAACAATATGCTGGTCCCGCTCCCTCCCTCCTATGTTGTAATTAAGAGCTGTAAGTGCTGGTTGTTAGCAATGGACACGCAATCACGAGATAGGCCTGCAGCTAGCTCATTGGCGCTCCCCGCCACCGTGGCTACTGCACATTGACGAAACGCGTGGCTCACCCCCAGGACAATGGCTGACAAAATGATGGATCAGTTCTCTCCATATTGGCGTGTTGATCCATACTCGCCCCCTCCCTCTGCACCGACCAGCACAGTGGATATTGGCATTTGCCACTCAAACGGTTGCGCCCCCGAGCCACATAACTGCTGATTAGTCAAATGGGCCCTGCCCTGTGGAATAATGAATGTTTAACATTGGGGTCTTCTCTCCGGGGAGGAACTCATAGTTCAATGAATGGCACAGAGGTGAGAGTGGCAGGGAAATTGGACAGCAAGGGGGCCTGGCACGCTGTAAGAAAGGATGGGGGTGGGTGGCGTTCGGGTGATCGATGCTAACTTTAACTTAGCACAGGGTATAACCTTGTTGTCCTTGTGAGAAGATGGGTGAAGAAGCCGAGGGAGGGGTTAACGTCTGACATTGGCACCGCCATTTAATTGTCTCTTAATTCATTTGTTTATTGCTTATTGAATCAGGATGGACACATTTATAGTGGTCATGAAGGGAAAGGGGCGAAGGTGTGTTTGCCTTTCCCAGCGGCCAGTAAATGTCACCTGGTATTTTGCATGGAGGTTCATTATGTGTTGTTTGCTGCTTAAGCAGCTAAACCACATGCGATTTGCTGATGGGAGATAATTGCTTGAAAATATAAGCATTTCGCTGGAATGTGAAATTTCCACCCTTTGCCAAAAAGCATTAATTATTTTGCTTTCAACGGTTCTAAGCCATTTCGTGCCTTGACATTGAGTGAATGCAAAATGATTTAATTCATGTTTTAATCATTAGAAAACAGGCTGATGTAATTTATAATCATAACCTATGAACCTGATCATAGAGACATTACTACGGTCTAGTGCGGTGCCAATTCCTCAAACCCTCCAGTGGAACATAACAAAATAAATAAATAATAATAATAAGTATGGCAGAGAAGAAAAAAATGGATTAACCCGACCCTGCATATTGTCTTCACAGCGCCAAACAGCTCCTACACACTATGAATCACCTGCAGGGATGTTTGAATTGAATCTATTATTTTTCATTTTGATGTGATGAAATATTTAAGGGGCAGCCAGACGTCTGTGGGACTTGTTTGACCTTCATGGGAGAAAGATTGCACTGTTATTACAGTATTTATATGGCTGTCCGCGACCGCGTATAGGCACGGCAGGAGGAGTATAACAAATATTTAATTACTCAATTAACTGAGGTTGAATTTGACCCCGTAGGAAGATGGTGTGAGCTTCTGGAGAGCACCTACGACAACCTTCAACAACACAGACAAGCTGCCATCACAAAGCCAGCGAAATCTACATATTCATCATCATCTATCTATTAAGGTGTGTGTGTGTGTGTGTGTGTGTGTGTGTGTGTGTGTGTGTGTGTGTGTGTGTGTGTGTGTGTGTGTGTGTGTGTGTGTGTGTGTGTGTGTGTGTGTGTGTGTGTGTGTGTGTGTGTGTGTGTGTGCGTACACGTGTATTAACGTGTATTTATATGTAGGCCACTATGCCTATATACTGTGTTCCTTCACACACACACACACACACACACACACACACACACACACACACACACACACACACAGAGAGAGAGAGACAGTATATATTTATCCATCATTGATGGGTGTGGCCCTTCTGTATAATAATGCCAGGAATGAAGGAGGTAGCATGTCATATGAACTCTGATGCATCCTCTGAGGGCTTAGAGTGCAGCGTTGTTGACAGTCTGCAAAGAGCTCAGTTCACCCGCAACCCCGTTTCTCGCTCTGGCTCTGTGACTGTTGTTTCATGATGTTATGGATTTTATAGGGGAAGAACAGATTTGTATCCCAGATGGGACTATAATGTGTCCAGATTCAGTTCAGTTATTGATCGTGCCTATTTTAACTACGGCAAGCGGGGTTCTTTGTGGCAATGAGAAAGGGATTACCGCCTAGGAGAGGGAGCGCTTTCACCGGATAGTGCAGTTTGCAACAAAAGTTAATAATGATCAGAGCTACTTTGAAGTAGTATCTAGAATTTGCACAACTTTACTCTTCACTTTTTGTTCAATTTGAAACGGCTCTTGTTGAAGTCGTTATGATCGATGTCAAACCAGGTAGCAATGTTGTAACTGATCTCCCCAGTGTTTGTGGAATTTGACTAAGTAATCAGTGGGAGAAGTTTTGAGAGAATTTGCAGAAGTCAGATAGTTTCCAGGGGATATCTTAAATTGTCACTTGATAATGAACAAAAGCAGCAATAAGAGTCAATTCAACAAGATGACTGTGAAAGTCATCTAAATTGTCTTTAATAATTGTATTTCAAGTTGCAAATAACTTAACGTTTATAACTTCCTGCCATGGATCACTGTTGAATCACTGGTTGAATGTCTACAGACTGAAATTTCCATAACCTTTTAGTTTTGTGTGTTTTTGGTAACAATATTGTCTTTGTTTTTTGCAAGAATATTGTTGACAGCGACAGGAAAGGTGGAGAGAGAATAGGGGGATCACATTCAGTAGGTCCAGTTGGCCGGGAATTGACTCTGGACTCTTAGAAGTATAACAATACATTGTAATGCTATAGTCTAGTTGACATAGATGCCATACAGCAACGATAATGCTCCAATAGTGCGCATAATAGCCATTTTTTTTATAACACTTTAACTACATATTTTGTATGTGTTATGTTTGGTGGTATCCTATAGTAAAACTTTTATTAAAAACTCGACAGCGGTAAACCTCGACCGCGGTCGAAAAATGATGAGTAAAACTTCATAGTGAATTTCATCAGCCACTGTATAATCGTGTACTGTACAGTATAGTTTAGACTAGCAACATTTTACTTTTAGTCCAGTAATTTCGAACAGCTGAAATATAATGATCCAAAGATGATGTGCAGCACTTGAGAAATACTGTAATGTGTGTTTTCGATAATTGGAAGTGAATACAAAGGCTGACGGATACAAAAAAGTACAACTTAATAGTAATCAGCAGTTCCAGAGGAGATTCTTTTGATTGAGAGAAAAATCGTCATTTTTGTTTAAAACAAAATGAGAGTTCATACTATCTTCAGGAGACTTGGATGAATCATCTCCTGAGGAGATTCCAGGTCCATTCATGGGGAAAGAGAGGCTCCATGGACTTTAAGGCAAAGATTAATCGCCTTTTTGATTTATTAAAAGACCGCTGTAGAAGTTGACATAGACGCTTATTTGATCTTCTTTTTGTGTGGACTGCAGACATCATCACTCACAAAGAGATTTGTCTCCACTATTTTCTTCACAGATGTTTTGAAAAAAAGTCCCTGCATTTTTGCTGAACTGTTGCATCTCTTGTGATCCCCCGCACAACAGAGGATGTTAATCTAAACCGTGTTTTGCTCTTTTGTCAAACCTTTCAAAGAATGATCTGGCCACAATGTGATTGAGTGTCACAACTAGTGTTGCTGAAAATAGGCTGTGAAAATATGAAGGTGTTCAAATCTACTGCTGAGCCAATCGAATGAAGCTAAGAGAAACTGAACAGGAAATGGTTATGCCTCTTCCTACAAAAGGGAACTATAGTTATGCAGTTATCTATACACCAATTTGGTTCTGCTTGTGTCTGCATTACAAGTGTAGGACATGAGGATCACTGTTGATGCAATGGCTAACATCCAGTTGTGCAATAAATAAGTAAGGCTATGCATCTTCAATGTTGGATAGCCTTACTGGGGGCTTGGTCAAAAGAAGCACACCAGCATACTCCAATCACGTCTCTCACCCCTCAGAGGAGTGCTCAATGCCTGGGCAGAAAATCTACTTTTCACACTTCTCACAATAAACACATTCAACAACAATAGTAAATACTAAATAGTGCATTTCAGAAAAATCTGCAATGAAACCATTAAAAGTACAAACAAAGAGCAGCATGACAAGACATACAGTACTGTACTAGGCCATTCATATGTTTTTTTTTTTTAATTATTTTATTTTAAATGTTGTGTTAGTGTCCCTGGTAAGATTCGAACCAGGGGTCTTCTGCACAGACTAACATTACCGCTAATAAACATGCTGATGCCATATCGATTTAAACGGGCCACACATTTTTGTATTTTTAGTTTCCCCAGTCTTTTTACCCTACAAAAAGTAATTTCCTTAACACTCAATCGTTCATTGTGAATTCAGTGATTTTCTGAGCAACAACTTGCTTCAAAGCATCTCTGGACTCCCTCCCCCTGTTCAATGCCACCGTCCCTCCCTCCCTTCACCGAGACTGAGGTGGGCGGGGATAAGCGGTGAGGAGGGCGGGGGGAGCTGATGATTGACAGACAATAGCGCCCACTTCCAATAACAGGACATTTTGGTATTGCAGCTGAAATGCCTTGGAAATAACACACTGACAGAACCTGAGTGGTTGTTTAGGCTTCAGTGTATAAAAACGTATTAAAGGCCAATTTATATATATAATACATTTGCTTTAAAATTCATGGTGTGGCCCCTTTAAACATCTGCTGTCGTAGCACAGTGAATACATGCGTTTACCACCCAATAAACAGTTCCTTATTGGCAAACGCTGACACGCAATAATCTCCGTTTTCCTCGCACACCCTTCCTCTGTGGTCTGCCACACTTGGGTTTCGTATATGGACTGCCTGGAATGACATTTCATGTAAATCCATCAAACCCACCAGGTGTGAAATCCCAGCGAGATCCCATGACGGAAGACATGATCAGGAATAGATTAGTACTGTCACCATCCTACATGCTCCCAGCAGGCCTCGGAGCCCTTAAGACCTGAGCGCATATTAGGACGTACTTTAGAAAAAAAGCCAATACCGCATACAGTACATATTGATAGACTCCCTGCAGCGCTGATAGCCAGAGACTGCCGCCTCCGCTGCTTCATGCTCTAGGGCCGTACCTGAGGCAGGAATTGACATACCGCAGGGAAACGGTGACATTATTTATCACAGCCTGTCCTCCCATTGTCCCTCACACACGCACATGTGTCAAAACAATGCACACATGCACCACAATGCACGCGCGTGCGCGCACACACACACACACACACACACACACACACACACACACACACACACACACACAACCTGCTAGGTTATTAACGTGTAATAATGACACAAAGATTTGCAAACAAAAACAAATTACATAATATTTGGGGTGCTGTGGCTGCACTCCAGTGTAACAAGCCAGGAATAAAACTGCCTTATTCAAACCATAATGAGTTTCTTAAAGCATGCCTACAGTGTACATTTTGAATGAATCTAATTTGCTTATAGCCTCAAAACAAAGCCAGTCCTCACCCAAGCCAATATGTTATGTTTGAGAGCACCGCTGTCAGAGAAGCAGTGCAATTACACATTGGTACAAAGCTATAAACTAATCTACTGTAGACAGTAATGGCTTGCACCGGTATGCCTGTGTCTCTGTGAACGGTGCCTACATACTGGATTGTCAACATAATGTCACACTCCCATCTCAGGGTGCGCGGTGGAGCAGTGCCTCTCTCGTGTTACTTGATAATGAAAGCAAGATGATGGCAGCGAAAATGCGCCCATATTAATCTCTCAGCGTTTTCTACCATGACAGCACAATTTTCATTCCCCTTCCTTGAGCCGCCGCCCGTCTCGCTTGCATACGTATTTCAGAAGACATGCCGACTGCATTCTCATCTCCCAGATTCAATCTGGAAAATGATGTTTCAGGTTGTGTCACTGCGCCGCTGAAATTGAGACCCTGTGAAAGTGTAAAAATCGCATTGACGCGAAGCAAACTCTGGGAAAACTGTAATGTTCAAGGACATGGGTTGGGACTTCAAGGTTGTTTCCTCTACCTCTTGATTTGACTACTAAACTTGTTGACGTTTTTTTTAAGTGTTCTGTTGCCAGCAATAGACAATGTACTTAAGATCTCCCGGCCCTAACTACTATAGTTTATTGTCATGCAGTCTTCCAGACTGATCCACAGCATAATTAAAGTAGCAAGCAAGATTAATAACCAGCTGGCAAGCTGGAACTTGAAAACTCTCCAACTGTGTGATTGTTGGAGAAGTACCGGAGTATATATCAGAGAAGTAGCCTATTATCCTATATGGTATATATTGGTGGTTCTTAAATTTCATGTCAAAGACAACCAAATTGTATTTGGCGGAAAAAGTTGTGCAGGGACTCCCATACAAGATTTGTGTTTAAAAAATATTCCAAATGTTTCGCATTTTTTTGCAATCATTTTATTTTTTTATTTTTTTAATCTTCTTTTTTTTTTAAATAACCGATACAATTCAAGTGCCTGGACTGAATTTGATGCAAAAGTATGGGCCGATTCACTCCTATTTTACCGCTGTAGTGCCGAAATGATTTCGGCTTGTCAGAAATTTTCAGTAGCACCGAAGAGCCGACTTTAGGACAGTATCCGCCCCCCCCAAACCTCAAATGACGTCACATTGTAGGCCTCTACAGAGCCGAACCGACTTTTATTCGGCTCTAAAATAGGAGTATGAGTCGCGTCTAACTCCCTTTGCTAGGGACGTCCTGGAACCTCCTCAAGGACCCCTGGGGGTTCTCAGACTCCACTTTAAGAACCAATGGTTCATACAGTGCAGTGTGTGTTTGGGCTTATAGTAGGCCTAGTACTCACAATGAACCTGACACTGTATTTCTGGTACAGTACCTGCCATTCTTGGTGACATCTGAAGGCTTCAATAAGCCAAAGATGTCCTTGCCACATTGTCAGGTTCAAGTGTAGAATTATGACTGGTTGGTGATGTCTCCGTGAAGGGCAGTGCATGAGAAGGGATTTGAATTAAAAAATACTTACTGTCAAGTGTCATTGCACATAATGTCTTAAACAAGTGCTACTGGGTTGAGGAAAAGTCAAAAGTAAGAAGCCGGGCACCCGCACACTTGGCGCCGATTAATAAAATATAATACAATGTTTTTTACTCCATAAAATATATTATCCTATTTAATGTTTCGTCAGGTGACATGACGAAGACTGCTGTGTCCGATTTAAGCTTTTTTGCTTAAATTGAATGGCACTCCCCCCAACCTTTCATAATTAAATAAAATGTTGAAATACTTTGACAGCTTTCAATCCCCATTTCATCTTTGTTTCCAGGGATCACCGTGACTTAACCATGCAGTCTGGATTCCTCCAATGATCTGTTGACGTCCGAGCACACGCCTAACCAAACCCTGCCGGAGGAACATGGAGAGTGATATTTCTAAAAGGTTGGCTGCCCCTCTCCTTCATCTGTCCCCCTCACTCACACTCATTCCCTGTCTGCCTTTGGCAGATGGGGAATGCTCTCTCTCTCTCTCTCTCTCTCTCTCTCTCTCTCTCTCTCCCTGCACCATTTTCTGACAGGCAACATTACCGCCATCACAGATCACTAGATACTGTTCGGCGAGATGTCAAAAGAATCGGATTGATCGCACAGTGCGGCAAGGAGAGCTGCACTGTGGCGGAGGGGACAGTCAAATGGCAGAAAATAATAGGGTGCTTGCCAGGCCTGACAGATAACTTGGAAGAAATCGCACAATAGGCAAGCAACACGCGGGGCTGCAGCTGCACAATGGAACAGACAGGAAATGGCTTTACCTTTTAGCTGTCCTCTCACATTCCAGCCGACAATCCAGATAGTGTACATGCATGTCACACTGTGAAAAACATCAATGTAAGGATACCGTTGAATTATGCCTGCAGGCGAGGCCATTTCATCCATTGCTGCACCACTGTACGTGTGTGTGTGTGTGTGTGTGTGTACGAGAATGTTATTTTTGGTTGTTTCCAATACAAAGGGACTCCTTGATTTATGCACAATTAGCTTTTAATTAGAGCTCAATCTAACTTGAATGAAAACATAAATGCTTAGTCAATATAGGCAATTTATCTGCAATTACAAAACCCATTAAAGCATAATTAGACTTTCACACTGTGGAAATTGCATCAGGATAATACGGAGCATTTTTTTCAGCGTGTAGCCCTCTCTTGGTTCCTTACATGGCAGTCTGTTGTTGATTTCTCTAGCGAAGAAAGTCAGGTGTTGATGTAATTAATGGCTGGTTGATTTACAGATCATGACCAGGCGCTGTTTAGTTATCATTGCATCAACGCTTGTCAATCAACTAGTGAGAAATGTCTTACAGGGTTATTTTCTTATTTCCTCAGAATGAGTAATGCAGTATGGAATTAACCACTGAACCCGACAATGAACCTAAATCACTTAATATAAAAGTAATATTTATTTTAAATTGGCAGATCTGCAAGCTCACAACACATTGCATTGTGACGCATTGTGAGCTTGTAGATCTGCTGTTCTTTTGTCGCAATTCTTTTTTGAAAACCTGCTGTCCAATTTACAATTTAGGCATTTAGCAGACGCTCTTAATCCAGAGCGATTTACATTAAGCAAGAACAAAAACATGGGAATACATCACATATGTAAAATGCATTTATCAAGAAACATGCGTAAGCTAAGAACGTAACTAGAACATATCTATATAATGACACTATACATATAAACTATACATATATGCTATACTATGCTGTACATATATACTATGAAGTGCTATGACTACATACAATGCAATTATTGTGCTGTCTACATGACATGCTATAAGTCTGTTTCAAATGCTATCTAAGTCTTAAAAGTGCTGTCTAAGGGGGTAGGGTAAGTGCTATGGGCCATGGTGGAGTCTGAAAAGGTGGGTTTTCAGACTGTCCAAATGTAGGGACGTCAGGCTAGAAGTCCCTTTGATTATTTCATTTGGATCAGCATAATGGCGCGATGTGTCGCATCTTTCAGTTGAAAAGCAGTTATTTTCACGTCTCTAAATGTTTTGATGAATTGAACAAGGTGGACCCTCTTGTGAACAAGTGGAATGCTTTATTCGGTCGTCCACTCACAGTTAACAGTTTTTGTATTGAGTTTGTGCTTGAAATGTACTGTAATTCTGCAAACTGTACATCAATCAATCAACAACAGTACAACAAACTTCAGGCTTTAACTGGAAGCGTTGCTGTGCTGATAAACAGCTATATCCCCAGCAACAGTATGAGTGAATCCCACGTTGTGTCTCCGTGTGTGGGTGGTGCACGTCGGCTTTCCCCCAGACATAAAGAGCACACTGCTTTTTGTATTATATATATTTCAGCATAAACACTCAAATTAGTTTGACCTTTGTTTTCACCTCTACTTTTAGGTGGTCTGTGAAGGGAGCCCATATTTTTTGTGAATGTCTTGGGAGATCGGATTCTCTCCATTTGTTTGATCACAGTCATCTCATTTCTTTGCTGCAACCATTCCAAGCATCAACGCCTTTTGTTCTTCATTTATATATCTCTGAACATCCAAATGAAGCCATTTGAGGGTCAATTATGATATTTTGTTGCCGTTTGGTGCCGTTTAACCTTGAGCTGCATATCACCCTCACGGCTCCCATCAGACACTGATATAAATCAAAATGTCTGCTGTCATTTAGGGATGAATCAGCAGGTTTGGGGGCTGATTGAATTTTATCTTGATTTCATAAAACATTTAGACAAACCAATTAAAGCGGTGGCGGACTGCAGCCACCAGCACTTAATCCATCATGCTGGCATGGGGCTAAAATCAGAGTGACAGTAATGTAGTCGATATGTTGATGTATTTGCGATCCCATACAATAAAGTGGAAGTTGATTAGAGTGGGCCAGCGATAGAGTCATGACTTCTGTATGAAGGTGTACATGGCCGGACCTTTGACAATAAAACACCCCTGTTGTGTGGTAGACCTCTCTGGATATTCCATGAGACAAAAACATAACATTTGTACTTTATTTTGATCATGGAGAGTGTGTGTGTGTGTGTGTGTGTGTGTGTGTGTGTGTGTGTGTGTGTGTGTGTGTGTGTGTGTGTGTGTGTGTGTGTGTGTGTGTGTGTGTGTGTGTGTGTGTGTGTGTGTGTGTGTGTGTGTGTGTGTGTGTGTGTGTGTGTGTGTGTGTGTGTGTGTGTGTGGCCAATCAGCAGCAGCTAGAGGCGGGATAGCTGCTAGTTCTAGTTATAATGGAAACTTAAAGGACAACTTTATTTATTTTTCAACCAAGGTTCATGTTTTAGGTTGTTACTAGAGAAAGTAAAAGATGAGTGTTATTTTTTTTCATTTGCTGCTTTCTTTCGTTTTAGGGATATTAGCTGTTTTTGACAGGGGGGGCGGTGCTATTCGAGCAGTTTTATAGTGATTTATTTTTTTATTATTTACTATAGGTCCTACTAGATCCTAAGAAATTATATTTGGCCACAAAAAATCTCGATCTACTGAATGTGTCAAACTGAGATATTGAGCCTATGACACACAGTATTAGTCGACGACATACGTAGTTGTAGTTGACAAAATCAGCACTGGTCCATAGACCCCACTTTGAGAAACAGTGCCGTTTACCATGATAAGATGGATGGTCTATGCACCTTTTCCTGGGGGACTGCCTCTCTCCCTCGTGTCCAACAACTGCAGCCAGGTGAAATACAACAACTCCATTAACATGCAACGGCTCTCCCCTGAGTTAGAGGTGCACTTCTGCCCAACTCCTTTCCTTTTTGTTTTAAGCCGGGCTTCTTAATTACTAGCTGTCCCATTCGGGTTGTAAATGACCCTTTATTGCCATTCTATAATCAGAATAAATCCTCAACCCTATTCACCAGCCTGACGCCCCTTCATTGATTTACAAATGACCTATTTATTATTAATCCAATGTTTTCCCCACTTTTTTCCCTCTCCACTATCTGCAGCTGCTGAAGGGCACCCCACTGCAGTGTTATCAGCCATAAGTTGTAGTTGAACGATTTTTTTTCTTCTCCCGATTATGATACTGCTTTAAATGCTTTCTGTTGATAGCCAAGAAAAGGTAAACGAGCAAGGTTATATCAACACTTTTCTGTACCACGTCTAAAGTGAATTTGTAGTGCATTGTTTATCTGGTGTTGTGACTTTGTGAACTTAGTTTTTTCTCTTTCTACCTCTTCTTACTTCTTACCTACGCCTTTGTCGTTGTGAGGATACAAGCAAATAGACACAGAGGCCAGCTAGGGCATGAATATAAAGAATGGAAATTAAAGTTGTATGACCTCTGACGCTGCCGATCTGCCCCCAAGAGACAACACATTAAAAAGTAAGATAATACATTACAGTTAGCGAACAGCTTTCTTATGTGTGGTAAATGGTAAATGGTAAATGGTAAATGGTGCATTTATATAGCGCCTTTATCCAAGGCGCTTTACATAGATTGTGCATTACATTCACCCATTCATACACCGATTGCGGCGGAAGCCATGCAAGGTACCAACCAGCACATCGGGAGCAATTTGGGGTTCAGTGTCTTGCCCAAGGACACTTCGACATGTAGACAGGAGGAGCCGGGATTCGAACCGCCGACCCATGAATCTGCTCTACCTCTTGAGCCACAGTCGCCACAGTGTGAAGTGCAATAGACGAGCTGGTGTATGTTTTTAATTTCTATGCAAATAACAGACAACATATATCTGATATTTAGAACAGATAACCAACTTAAAGGTAGGATAAGTGATATCCCTTTGTTAAAATAAGTGTTAAATAACTATATATTCTGATAGTAACCATAGAGTCAGTAACATACTGTAGGTCTCCCTGTCTCTCCAGCTCACTTCATAACCCGCCAAACCCGCATTTTATTCCAGTGTCACACTGAACCCGCCCTTTATTTTATATGTATAATTTGCCGTTGTTTAATAATTATTATAAAAATCCGGCTTTGTCGCGGACATCGTGATGAGGCTGACGCGTTATGATGACGTAACCGGAAATCTATATAACTGGCTTGCAAGGGCTTCTGGAGAACTGAGTCCAATGCAAAGTGAGCGAGGGTGTATGGACAATCTTAGCTCGCTTTGCTCTTTGTCTGTGAGTCGGAGAGCGGAAGTGGCTTATGTGTCGGCTCAATAACAAACCGTAGGACTATTTTCAGTCGGACTTCCATCATAAGGAGGTAGAATTACGACGCATTGACTCCTCAAAAGTAACTGTAAACATCGGCAGTCAACGTAACTTCTTATTTTGACTAGTTCGGCTTAATAAACAGAAAATGCACTTCAAATATATATTGGAGAGAAACATGGCAAATATTGATCCCATAAAAATGATGTGAATCAAAAACCATATACTTTGTGTAGATACATTGATTTGACACCACAGGATGCAGAGTGGAGCATTCCCAAGGAACCTGTCATTATAACAGAGCAAATACTGTATCTTCACTGCAGCACTCTCTGTGGCGGTTGCCATTTTCAGTGGCTTAATGAAACTGGAGATGGTAATCGTAGAGATTCATGCACTCTCCCTTCACTGAATGGGCCAAATACAGGAATTAAATAAGATGTCTTTATTGACCTTTTAGTTTCACATTACAGCCTGAAATGAGATCATAGGAATGAAAGACTCTGATCAATTTCGCAGTGGGCCACTGAGATTAATAAAAGTCATGGCTTTATCGATAATGCCGTTTGGAAGATAGTCAAAATAGCAGCGAAGATGATGCATACAATCAAGATGTTTTACACACAAAGTCGAGGTGTGAAGTTCCACCTCTGTCTCTGCAAGCTAGAAACTTGTTTTCTCTCTACATTCTCATCTACTTGTCTGTTTCGGGTGATGTATATATTTACTGTAACAAAACACTCTAAAACATGTCAGGTGCGTAACCTGAGGGATAAGGTCTCAAACTTAACTTGAGTTAACTTGACAGAACATTTGCATTCACTATCGTGATGCGTGCATTACCTGCATTGTGCTCCCAAATGTGCATAATCCTAGATAGACCTTTGTTGACCCACAAGGGGATTGTCATATCAGTACCACGGTATGACACACAGGTCACATACAGAAAAGGAGAAGCAATTAAGAATGTGTTAATTAATAGTAATAGTAAAGAGTAACATACAGGGATTGGGAAAGTACCAAAAAACTAAATGTGGGTCCTTGCCTGGTCCTATACACTTGGACCACTTGAGATTTGAATGTTGTATGAGCCATATGTAAACTGTATAAATCTACATAAACATAAATTATGTAAGTACTGTATCAAACAAGAGTATTGTGGGTAAGTAATATGAACAGTCAATCTACAGTGAATAAATGAGGAATGTACAATATCTGTGCGGCAAAGTAAAAGTATACAGTAGGCCTATGGCATATGTTTGCATTTGTGTTGTTTTACATAATGATGACAATTGTCTGGTTAACCTATACAGAATACTCATAAATGCTGATGAAATTATAAAACGGCTCTGCAGAATGACGACGTACAGCATGCAGTGCTAATAGAATTTGTGCCATATGGAAATGGTCAAAATATGTTGTGAATAATTCACCACATGAACCCTAGCATCCCTATTTGGCAACAATAGCAGATCTACACGCTCACAGTGGGTGAGGAACTCACAGTGGGTGTTATTTTTCGGTGAATAGATTTGACGTATATAGAAGGAGAGGGAGGAGAGAGCATACTTTAGTATAGAGCCAGCTGGTCAACAAAGCATATAGGGTTTAAGTTGTTAATGACATTCTGATCTGTATTGAAACAAACACAAAGTGTAAGAAACAAAAGCTCTGTTCTGAGAGTAAGCATTCATTTCACCGCCTTGAACGCAGCCAGCGTCGTGCTGCGGCTGTGTCAGCTCACGGGAATTGTACAGGCACTGAATGCAGTCATCAATTCTAATCAACATGCCGCCACAAGTCCATTGTGCTCGCAATTCCATCTCCTTCATTTACCATGGCAAATTGCCTCTGAACCCTGAGAGCTGACTGAAGTAGTTAATTCTTAATCAGTATTATGAAAGTGGGCGTGCTATTGATTAATATGCATGGGTCACACAATAACTAATTTACTTTCCCTCGTGGTATTGTATTTCATGGAGAGAGACATTTGAATTTGTTATCATTACCTGTAGAATGAATTGCTTGTATTTGTTGTTGTGTTTTGTCAAGTGCCTACTGTAGGCGATAATCTTGAGTGAGGAGGGGATTGTTTTTTGTCAACACTGCAAGCTTCCGAGTACTTCGACCATTGAATAACAAACAAGGTTCAAGGAGTTTTCCTGAAGGAGAACAAAAAGGGCCAGCACTTTACATATCCGTGATCTGACAGAGAAATACATAAACAATGCATCGGCTTCTTAAAAAACAGCTGTCAAAAAGTCACTCAGGGCAGGGGCTCCTCTCGAACAACCTGCCGGTAAATCAGAACCGAACAAAGAGGATTCTTTTATTGTTCCCCTTTGTTTTTCTGCTTCTCCACTCTTTTTATCTTCCCAACTCAGAAGCAAATCAAGCAAATAACATCCTCTGAGGTGTTTCTAGTTTAATGTGACGTCTGCTGTGCAGTGTCTTACTACAGAGTAATACTTCCATAGCCCCAGGATTTGCCTGTGATCTCCGCTTTGAGAGAGCCAAGGAGACTTACTAGCAATGAAAATGTCATATTATTGCCCCACACATGCGAGACCGAGTGCAAATGACATAAATTAAGGAGCATGGGGAGCAGTTATTGGATGAACAGAATAGTCAAACATAAATGCACAACATTTCCTGCATGCTGCTCCTTTTTTCCTCTCCTGAATGATGTATGATTTGATTTGATTTGCATGTCCTGTTTCACATTGTATTAATGTAAAAAACAGATAAATGGCTGCATCCTCATGTTTGACGTCACGAATAGAGTCAGTCCGCAGCTACTTTTGTTAAACTTGACTGTGGTGTTATGGCCATTTTGCTGATCTCAAGATAAATTCTCCTGGTGAATTTAATTTGCAAGCAGTCTGTTGCCATAGATGTACAGGGATGATACTCGCAGATGTACATTCTCAGCACAACAACATCCCATGTTATTGGATTTGGCATTCACTAAAGCAATATTCTGTGACGTTGTTGTTTAGTTGTCAGAAGAATGTTTAGAACATTGACAAAGCATGCTTGACATTCATTACTGAAACCTGATGCCGAAATATTAGTTATGTAAGGATAACAATGCCACCAGTCTGTGGGGATGGCTGTTTATGTTTACGTTTTGTGACACTGTTGTTACGCATGGTATTGTTTCCCATATAGTCTGCCCCATAAAATGAATTTGATTTGGTAGACACTTCTATTCAAAGCACTTTATAGCCAGACAACATACAGAACATGTTGTGGCCGTAGAGACCCACATTAAGACTTACATTAAAGGAGAATTCCATACTAAATGGCTTTCTTACCTTTCCTTGTAGTTGTTACGTCCCCACCAAAGAGGTCCAGGTGTTATTTTGTGCAAAAGCTCCTTATTGGCTATTTCCCCTACCATAAGCCCTAAATGAATTGCATTGAATTGAATGGGAATTGAATGGGGCTATGGGTGTTGTGCTAATTCGCTTATTTCCATCACTCAAAATTATATATTTTTTGTATATATCCTCTCTTCATAATGTAAATAATATCCCAAGCGGCACACTTTACTACTTATTTAGATGGAAATAAGCGAATTAGCACAACACCCCATAGCCCCATTCAATTCCCATTCAATGCAATTCATTGAGGGCTTATGGTAGGGGAAATAGCCAATAAGGAGTTTTTTTTTTTTTTATTACTTTATTGAGTCAATCACATGTACAAATTATTTGTAGCCAATACATTTTCTTTTCACATTTTTTCTACATGTTTCGTGTCACTGTTAGCTGACTTTGACCCATTTTTTTTTTTTTTTTTTTTTTTGTGCACACATACACAGAAATAAAATTTAAAAAAAAAAAAGAAAGAAAAAAGAAGAGGGTAGGCCCATGTTAGGCATTCATACATTCATTCATTTGTATCTATAAACCCATAAGGTACATTTAATACAAAATATATATAGTTCATATATATAGTCTATATAAATATATAAATACATAAGGAGTTTTTGCACAAAAAAAACACCTGGACCTCTTTGGTGAAAGGTAAAAAAGCCTTCTAGCAAGGAATTCTCCTTTAAGCAAGAACAAAAAGCATGGCAATACATCACATACATAAAAAGTAGTTATCATGAAACATGCGTAAGCTAAGAACGTAACAGTGGAATATCTATATAATGAAACTATGCATATATACTTTAGAGTGCTATGTCTACGTACATTGCTATTGTAGTGCTGTCTACATAAAATGCTATAAGTCTGCATAACATGCTATCAAGTCTACATGAAGTTTGCTTGATTCTTTGCTAGCGAGATAACAGGATGGCCGGATTTTTAAATGTCAAGGTCACAATCAAGAAGGGATGGACAGATAGATATCTATGAAACTTCTGATTACATTTGAAAAGGGCAAAGGCAAGGCTAAAATGGCAAATCAGCATTTTCTCAGGTGGAGAAGATTATAATATATGTACAGTTTGAGTTACACCGTGTCGGTGGAGGTTTGCACTCGGCTGAGTGATGTTGTATTTTCAGTTGCCAGTGGTGGAAAAAAATGTAAAAATCTCGTATTCAAAATGTACTTCATGAGTAAAAGTACAACAGTATTGGCTTCAAAATATACTTAAAATACCAAAAGTAGTAAATGTCCTGTTTCACAAGTTTTTCAATTGTACAAAATATATCTTTAGAAAATAGCAGATCTACAAGCACACAACATGTTGCGCTTTGCGATGTGTTGTTGCCTCAAAGAATATAACAGAGGAGAGGGCGTAACATCAAGGTTCTTATTTTCTTTGTATTCATTTTTAACCCACAATTTTGTAACCCATTTTTTCACCCATGTGTCAACTGTCTAATGTAATCCTGGGCTCTACACTCCCTCCGCCAACCAAGGGGGAGGTAGTTTAGAGACTAGGATTACTGCATGTTTTTTGTGAGGGTACTTTATTCATGTTTACAAAAATACGCCCTCTCCTCCATTATATTCTTTGAGCGGCTTGTGCTTATGTACTGTACCATTCGCGGTCAGGACCTCTTTGAGTAATCTAGTTGGGACTGGATCCAGGGGACATGTCGTTGATTTAGAAGAAGTTATCATTGAAGTGAAATCAGAGAGCTCGATTGGGGAGAAACTGTTCATATAATTAGGGTGTGCGGCCATCTTTGAGGCCACCACATTTGAGGGCAGTCCAGTAGGGGCCGAGAGTAGTAGGTTATCAATTTGATCAAGGTGTCTCTGTCATTGTCAAGGGCCTTTTTATTTTAAGGCTATCCTGCCAGACTATACAGGATTCCCGTTGAGCACCTCTAGGTTTTTAATTCAACTTGCATTGAGCACCTCGTTGTTCTCTCTCTCGCTTAAGAATATTGGCATTTTGAAACTCCAGCCATTGAAAATGAATGACTAGCTAGGTTAATCGCTGCCCGTTTGAAAGGACCTTTACAAAGCAGCATAGCAGAAAGCAATGTGTGAAATGTCTTATTTTATTTCCCTGGACCGAATATTTTATAAAGGTCTCAATTGTTCAGAAATTGTGATTATTGATCTATATGTGTATGAGTAGCGCCGCATATTTATTTTCTACCCAGAAACCTGGAAATACCGGTACACAGAAATAGCTACAATGCTATACATAAACAGCAGAAAGCTCTGAAACCAGAAGCCTATTGTACTGTAATAATGAGAATTGTAAGAGAATGAGGATACTCTAATAATGATAATTGTAATGAGAAAATTGCACCCTATCAAGGACACAATTACTTTTGTTAAAATCTAAGAAAAAGTGATTTTGGCTGTCCTTCGCTTTAAGTACAGTACTTGAGTTGAGTACTTTGTTACTTTACACCTCTGTCAGTTCAGTTGTATTATATCACCTATTGACCTATAACACTGTGTTTTCTTTGGATGTGTTTGGACCTGCGTTGTTATACCTATCTTGTAGTCTGTTGAGCAGATCCAGACCTGCATGGTCACAGAGGAGAAGCACATTTCAACTTTGAAATGCTAGGTCAGGAAGAGTGGCAGGCTGGTTGACTACAGAAACAGGCAGAGGGAAAGATCAGCAGACAGGATGTTTGAACTAGCAGCCTAGGGCGACTGAAAAGAGTCAAGGGTATCTATCAACACTGATTTGAAAATGGCACTAACCAGGGGCAACAGTATGGTAGAGAAAACGATGGGCATTATCTATGACTAGGAGCATGGTGGGAGAAAAGAAAGAAGGCTGTCTCTAAACTGCAGATCTTCGCTGGTTCAGAGCAGAACAAGGCAGCTGAAAAAGACAAGACAGCCTCCGAGAAACAGACAAGAAGCTAGACAGAACGTAGCAAAACTTTCTTTTGTCCTTTTTTAGAGATGAAAGAAGTACATGAGAGGAATCCTGAGATCAGTGCTCAAGCAAAGCAGGACGAATTTGGATTACAAACAGACTTGTGTGAGGCAGCCTATTTATAGCCCTTCTCCTTAAGGAGAGGTATGTCAGTGTTGTAGTACAGAGGATGACAAACTATACTCAGAAAAGAACAAATTAAAAAGGTAGGTCACCCATTTTTTTTAATGTTATTTTACAATGGTCCTCTCACTATCTGGGTTGCCAAAAGCAACAGAACCCACAAACACTTTGACTATTTACAATTATTTCTGAAGCTAGGGCCAGAGGCAAGGTAAGCTTGTTCCTCAAAGTCAAACTGGGGTAATATAATAATAATGGATGCACTGGGACAGTTTGGAGGAGATTAGCTGCAGACCTTTAGACTATGATAGCAAACCAAGTCTTGGCTTCATCATCACAGACGCCTTATGATGTGCTGCTTAATGCCCAGTCTTGCAGCTACACAGGAAATTCCAAAGTGTCCATTTAACTGTGAAGAAGCAGGACTCTGCAGGTTTTTTTTTGCTTTGCAGGTGTATTGTTGGTGCATGTTCAAAAGTTCTGTGTGGAGAATCCACCGACATTTTCCTGCATGTGGGGTCACCCCAAAACGTTAACCAGCAGTGATACATTGTCCCCTATGTTCTGACACAGCACAGCTCAGCCACATCCTGTGGAGATGTGAAGTGGCAGCCGGGGACGGGAGAGTGGGGAAAATACAAGCGGATGCAGGGCCAACGACTTGCCCACACTCAGCAGGCTGTCTACTCTGTGGAACTCACTGTGCCATGGGACGATGTGCCGGATGAGACGTTGTGGAAGGAAGCTTAGATACAGTATGATACATGGAAGTATAAGGCTACACAATGTGCCTGGAAATTCTCTCTCTTGCTGATCTCTCTCTCTCTCTGTCCCCGGGCCTTATTCTCTCTCCCTCGCTGTCTTTGTCTGTTTGTTTATTCAGAGAATTACATTCTGTCGGATTAAAATGGAAATGAGAATTAACCACATGAACCCTACCACCCCTCTGCTTGGCCAAACATTCTGTGGAAAATAGCCGCTCTAGCCTCTATACAGGGTTTTGAGTTTGTAGTTGGTCTGTTTTCTGCGAAGATATTGGTGTAGAGGGGGGACAAAAGGAGTGGATCAAGTAATAGAGCCCTGGGGGACCCCGGTCAACTAAATATATCGGGTTTAAAGGGACAGGGCACCTTTTCTTAGATTTTAACAAAAATAATGTGTCCTTTCTGATAGGGAGCAATGATATAGTACAACTTGCTCATAGGCTTCTGGTTTCAGAGCGTTCTGCTGATATGGGGCGACTGTGGCTCAAGAGGTAGAGCAGGTCGTCCAATGATCCATGGGTCGGCGGTTCGAATCCCGGCTCCTCCTGTCTACATGTCAAAATGTCCTTGGGCAAGACACTGAACCCCAAATTGCTCCCGATGTGCTGGTTGGTACCTTGCATGGCTTCCACTGCAATCGGTGTATGAATGTGTGTGTGAATGGGTGAATGTAATGCACAATCTATGTAAAGCGCCTTGGATAAAGGCGTTATATAAATGCACCATTTACCAATATTTACCAATATGTAGCTATTTCTGTGTATTTCTAGGTTTCTGGGTGGAAAATAATTATTTGGTGCCACTCCTTACATATTAGCTACATGCGTTTGATTTCTGCGACGTGACGTAGGCATATCTAATTAATATTTGTGTTTGTTTCATGTAGATTTGTATTACGGGGGCGTGGTTTGTTTCATTGTTGACGAGAGACAGGCTATACGCTGAGCAGACAGACGACTTCAAGCTGTTTCCTGGTTTTCTGAACAGTGAACAGTACACACACACTTCTCTCTCACTCGTCTAGCAGTTTTTTCAAGTAAAATGTAGTCTTTTACAAGTAGTTTCTTCAACTGTAGTGTTTTATAGTTTCGAAGTCATGCTGAAACAACAGCGACATGCTCATAGTAGGTTGTGCTCCAGCCAGGAGCTCGGGGTTGTTTCGGATCAATCCAGCAGTCATAGCCGAACAGGGCGAGCCGAGCATGGGAGGAGAAAGTTAGACCCTGGATTCTAATCTCTGATGATTTATTTGTAAACAATGTATTAGGTTTTAGGGGTAAATATGCCATGAAGTTGTGTGATCTGTATTCTTTTTACACCTGCAACAGCTAGTTTTCAGAATTTGTATTTCCTCCGAGTCCTCACAGCAGACAGTTTTTCTGTGGCGTCCATACAGAATATTACGGAGCCCTTATAAGGGGACATGTTGTACCATTTTTTTCCACTCCATGTCCCTTTAGGGGCACCATTTCTTCCACTCCATGTCCCTTTAGGAGCACCATTTTAAAGTCGACTTTGAAATGTCCCCTTAGGGGCACCATTTTTTCCCCTCCATGTCCCTAGGGGCACCATTTTTTTCCTACCAACCCTGAAAGAAAACTTCACAGCCGTGTTTTTGATTTCCTCTCCTGAAAAAAAAAATATACCCACCCTGAAAAAAAGTCTTCACACAACATGTCCCCTTAGGGGCTCCGTAGAATATAATGATATGGACCGCACCACTCCGCCCCCCTCTCCCCCACAACAACGGATGGCGGGTGTCCTGACCTTAAGTAGTTAACATTTCTAACTTTGCTGATTTCTCATATATATTAACCTTTGAATTTTCAATTCAACCAATTATTCTAGAATGGAAGGAGGTACAACATGATTATTTTTGTTTTCCATTAGGCAGAACGCATCTAGTATGGAAGGAGGTACAACATGATTATTTTTGTTTTCCATTAGGCAGAACGCAGAAGTATAAGTAAGTAGCCTTGCTGAGCCATGAGGCCCATATAGGGCAGGAGCCTATCTCCTGTTTCTGTACCGTGAGGCAGCTTGATGTACAAGTACACCCCCTGGACATGACGCTAGTATGTTGCAGGGACTTCCAATCCGACCCTTGATGCTGAGTGCCAAGCAGGGAGGCACTGGGTCCCATTTTTAGAGTCTTTGGCCGGGGATTGAACCCCTACCTCCCAGTCTTAGGGCGGACACTCTAACCACAAGGCCACTGAGCTGAAGTTCATATAATACTTTTTTTAATCCATAAAGACAGGGAAAGCATCTGTCATTTTACATTTCTTTGGATATTCAAAATAGCAGATCTACAAGCTTGTAGATCTGAGCTTAATTGACATGAGCTTGTAGATCTGCTATTTTTGAAAAATTGTGAACCTTGTGTAGCCGGTTTGAGCTCTGCGTTGTGTGTAGATGCAGGACAAGGGGACTCGGGCTCACTCTTTAGCCTTTGGCATATTTATTTCTGCATGAAATAAACAGAGACACACAATGCAGCAGGCATTAAACTCACAGCATCTGCATGCAGCACACCAACCTCTCTCCAAGCTGGCTTCTAGCAAGAGAGCTAGTCAAACATGACTTACAAAAATACAAAACTACAAAATACACAATCAGTCACAAAACATTCACATTACATCACAAATACATTTGAAATTAATACACCATCGGCTAAACAGTATTTTATATAAAAGGTAAATAAAACAACAACACATAGCTCCCAAAACGATCTATTGCACAAAACATTACAAAATTAAAGTGACAATACATAATATGGCATGTGAGGGATCTTTGGTGGAATGCATTCACTTGTATATCTTATACCTGCTACACTTGTACCAGTACACAAGACATAACAATAAAGAACACCTTCAATGTTGATAGTTACCAGACAACATTAGCATTAGAGTTTTACTTTACTTTTATTATTAGTAGTAGTAGTACAACTACTATGCCGAAGGTTGGACTACAGTGAAAACGTTGGGTCAGGATGTGGAGCTACGCAGTTCTATGTAGGGTTGCAACAATTAATCGAACTAGTCGATTTCATTCGAAAATCATGAAATTAGCCGATCTACTGTATATGCTCACATTGGGCAGTATTATGCGTGTCTTAAGTACCAGGTCTAATTACTTAACTTAAGACCTGGAGGCGTGATCAATGCCATTTGGCTATTCTGAGTGGCCAAACAGCATTGACCACGCCTCCAGGTCTTAAGTTAAGTAATAAGACCTGGTACTTAAGACACGCATAATACTGCCCATTGCGTCATGTGGCCCAACATACCAGGCCCAGTATGCAATTGCAACCTTCTGGTCAGTATACCAGCACTGTGGACATGTATAATGTGTGCACATTCTTATTCCTATTCGATCTCAGGCACTTTATCTTGCATATAGGGCACTTTTAACAGCTCATCTGCTCTATCAAACACCATATTTTCTCCCTTTCTTTTCTGTGTCTTTGAAATCTTGCTAACCATTCAGTAGCTCGTTCATTAGCATCATGTGTCCTTGCTGCAAGCGAAGGCTTTTGGAGTGTGCATTCTATTCTTACTGGACTGTCTTGGTGTGATTAATTTTGATGACATTGTAAAAACAGTAATGTATCCTATTTTCTGATACAGTGAGCTTCCATTACCCAGTGATATTGGGGCTCGATGAGTCTGTGCCTGAATGTATGATATATCAAATGACTGACCACGGAATTTTATTGAACGAGTGCAATGTGTCTGCATTACAAATGGATGTGCGGAGGAATTAATTTCCAAGTAGTGCGAAACGGATGAGAGGGAGAAAAAAAAACGAACGATGAGGAAGAGTGAGTACTGGATAGAAAAATTCAAATAAAGTGCAAAAAAAAGTTCCAGCGCATCAATCCTCCTGGCCAGCTGTCTGAGGTGACATTTCATTAGCACATTTTGTCAATAGAGAAATTGTCTGCAAAGAAAGCTGTTGGGCCAGCATAATGTGGAAGGGGGGGGGGGATTGGGAGAGAAAGCGAGGGAGAGAGGGAGGAAGTGTGCAGTCCTTTTTCATTAGACCCATCCTGACTCCAGCCACTGGAGATTACAGACAGCGGGGGCCCGTGGGGCCCTGGACGAGAAAAAAAAGGAGAGAAGGAGAGCCTCACTCTCACGTCATGAACCTTTGTATATTCTCAACCTTTTCCGGATCAGGGCCTAGTTGAAAGATGGGTGGGCCACATGCATTTCCAAAGCATGTTTATTCAATCAATTGAGTGTTCGAGCTTCGATAAATGGAACATATATATCCTTTAAGTTACTATTTATTGGTAACACAATGAAAACTCATTTTCAAGGTTTCAAAGAAAAAAATACCATGACATATAGTATTATTGTTTTTACATTATTATTATTTATTTTTTTAAATGTTTTTTTTGTGGCTTTCACCTTCATTTTATATTTTTTATGGAGGGACAGACAGTAGGCTGACAGGAAATGGGGAGAGAGATGGGGGGGGAAGACATGCAGTAAAGGCCATCGGGATCGGGAGTCGAACCCGCTACATTATTAGCGGGTACCAGGCTACATTATTTTATATTAATGTAATATTATCAACTAAATCGTTGTGTTTTGCAAATTATCCCTCTTGCAATACCCTCATGGCCCACAGGGTGAGAACGGCTGTTTTTTTTTATCATTCAGCCCCTGCTTCCTCGAGCCCCCACCTGCCCACCTATAGATTCACGTGTCCCGCCGCCCGCTCAGGGTCCGAGGAGGCTGCCGTTTCCTCTTCCCCTCTCTCCCCTGCCAAGTGACAGATGCATTTGAAAGAAAATCACCAGCATAACGACTCCTGCCATTTCCCATAACGTCCTCATCCATCAATTAAGAAGTTTCCAATAAGTGGGAGATGGATATGGCAGAATAAGGCCGGCCTTTCCCGATGATCTGTACCGGAGCAATCACAAGGCACCCGCTTTCACCACTGCGGATTTTCTCCACTGGCTCCCTGACTGTTAGGCTCCACATGCAAAACCACTAACTAAGTAGTAACGTTTACTTGAATACTGTATTCTTCAGTAAATGTTTTGAGTATACAGTACTTTACTTGAGTCATTTGTATTTTTTAACCCATTTTGACCTGAGATCAGATTCTAAAAATGTCTTCTACATCCTGACAGTTTTCTGAAAAAGCTATGTTTCTATGTCAGTCGTCAGTCATTTTTCAAAAATACCAGACCTACAAGCTTGTAGATCTGCTATTTTTCAATAGCTAAAGCATAACATAATGCTAACACCAAAAGGGGTTCCCGCCCCAAAATGGGTTAATACTTTCACTCCAGTCCACTAGATCTCAAAGGCAAATATTGTAATTTTGAGACTAAATTTCTATCTCGGGAAAAGGTAGTCCTACATTATGAATTAACCAGTTAAGCTATACTGAAAATAGCAGATCTACATGTACAATACAAGCCCATAACACATCACAACCTGTAGATACATATGCTATTTTCAGTGATCGTTTTTTTTATGTTGTGCTGGAAAATCTTAGGGATTTTTTTTAATATAGCAATGCATTCAATTAATTCATTCAAATTCAAATCAAGACAGTATACTTTGCAATGTGTACTTTTGCATACAATAAGTATTTTTTTTTAAAGGAAGTACTCAAATAGAACTTTCACTTGTAGTTGAGTAATATTTGACCAGGAGTATCAATACTTTGACTCAAGCTTTGTCTGTAAAGTGAACTTGTAATTGAGGAATGATTGTGGCGATCAGTGGTGGACAGTAGGCCTAACTATACCATCGTTTTGACTATTTGTTTTTTTTGCAAGCTGATGACTTTCACTCTGCTACATACACACTACAGAACTTTTGGGACCGGAACGTACCATATATAATTATAAATGAACCAGTTAAGCCTCATTTCAAATAGCTCACAGTGCGTCGCAGCGTGACACGCTGTGAGCTTGCAGATCTGCTATATTCAGTGTGTGACACCGTCCGGCACGCAATCATGAAGCACAATCATCCTTTTTTGCCTTCACAGCCCAGCAAGTTCCCCATGCACTTCAGTGCACGTTCCCTCCCTGTGCACTGTGCAGTGTGCTTCTCATTGTCTGCTGTTAAACTGCAGGCTCTCAGAAGCCTGTGAGATGCACATCACAGGAAGCAAAGGGGAGACTTTGTCAGTTTTCAGTCTTTTCAAGTGAAATACCTTGAGGCTCTCGCTGTGTGAAACGCAACCCCGCCCCCACCCCCCCTCCGCTCCAATGCCTTTCATTTAAGTCCAAGGCGGTTAGTTCCTGCTATTTGCCTTGCATCATGCATTGTAAAGAAAGGCCCACATTGTGTTCAGTAAACACACGTGGGCACAAACACGCGTGCGTCACATACAAGCTATGAAACACCGAGAACAAGACGGGGACTGATAAGGGCATGTGGATCTAGTGGATCTCTGACATCATGTTCATCAGTGGTTCCCAACCCATGGGCCCCAAATTATCTATCTATCTATCTATCTATCTATCTCCAAATCTCCAAATAGATAGATATTTATCTCTACTGTAGATATCTATCTATCTGTCAAAAATCACACCCGTGTGAACTGAGTGGTGTAAGGTCTTATATAGCCTGATCAGCTGTGGTCTGACGTAATGTCTGACGTAATGAAATCACACCCGGGTGAACTGGGTGACCGTAGCAACCATGCTCATTTTTTGAGCACAGACAGACACTTAAACTAACAAAGCCAGTCGTAGGAGTGGTTTACACCACTCAAAAATCAATCAATCAAAAATAAACATGCTCTGAAAATGCATGCGCCATACTCTACCCATCTGATTATTTACCACGGCAGCCGGTGTGTTGAGTGTTGAGTCGCCTGGTCGGCATCGGATCTGCGGTGTGGCGTATAGGTACAGTATGAGGGCTATAGCCGCCCAGAACCTCCTAGTTGCTCTAAAAAGACACACATTACATTAATTTAGAATATTATGCAGAACTAATTGGTCCTTTTGGGGTAAACAACACAGCACTTTAACTACTGTTTTGGACCAATCACCACTGGTAATGGGATCACTTACACAGTAGCTTAATTGTAATTAAGTGGCGATAAGCGGAGCTAGTGAGCAACACGAAAAGAGCCCATCATCTGTATGTATCTGTGGACATGAATAGAGGGTATGCGTGTGACATCATCATCATACCCGGAAGTTATGTGGGAACGCCTACTGAGTGTCCAAACAGAAAAGTCCTATTTGATTGCTTTAAATGACTTTAAACAACATTAAATTCACTTTGTTGCTCACTTTGCCACTCGATCTGCCACTCGATCTGCCATTCACTTTATGCATGCGCATACCCTCTATAGTAGCAGCAAAGCAAAATGCTTTTCAGTCATATGTTCTTACCGTACTAAAGGCAGAAAGCCTTCTTTTATGTATAATATTGAGAGCATGGTGTGGGTTCCATGGATCATGGATGTCAAATGGCCATTCTGTGATGTCAGTATGCCTACTTTGAAATCAGTAGGCCTAGATATATACTGTATGTACTAATGCATTAATTATCTCCGTATTTTGGCAAGGTTACATTACAGCCCAATTATTCAACAACCATTAAACTCTAATTAGATTCACTCCCATTTAAAAGATTTAAGAAGTTAAAGTCGTGGTTGTAATTGCTTTTTCTGCCTGTTTTTTTTTTTAAAGTTTCAGTTTGAAATGTTGTCTCAACCTGGTCTCAACCAATGAGAAGGTCCCATCCCCTCAGGCTATGGAACGCTGCAGGTGTGTGCACTGTGCAGCATGCCACTCAGGCTGCCCAAGGGAGAGAGAGACGGCCAGTGTGAAGCATGTTTATTAATATTTGACTTATTTCTATTTCAAAATGTATGACCATGGATCTAAAAGTGTGAACATAATGTTTCATTTCAAAATATTTATAATATGTGAATGTAATGACTAAAGCTGGACTAACACTAGAACATTTCAGGTGACTAAAATTAAATTAAAATTATTCAAAAGACTATGACTAAAACTAAAATAAAAATGTATACTGTCAAAAACAACACTGGTCTGGTCATTGTGGTCCTTTCACCAGCTGGACATAATGTCCTTGGGTTTCCTTGGATGCTCACAATTGTGTCCTCCTATTATCCACCATAAGAGCCGTCATGCCGTGTTCTCTATTACATTGACAGAAGCTGACAGAGTCTCCATGTCTGCCATTATCTGCACAGTGTGTGGCATGCCACATTCCCCTTACGAAGTCCTCTTGACCCATGCACCCTGACATTGGGACCAGTGATTCTCAACCTTGTCCATTTCAAGGACTCCCAGTTTGAACCTTTTTTTGTCTTTTGGACCCCTGTCTACACTGTAAAATCCTAAGTGTTTTTTGAGGGGCGCTAGCAGCCCTATGTCCATGCTTTGACCTGCTCTGACTGTCTGTTTCTGCAATTGGGTCCTACATCTCCTGAGTCGCACCGTGACTGACAGTATACCTGAAAGACCAGGCATAAAGTAGCACAAAAGTCCTATGTGATGATGAATTAGAGTAATTAACCCCAATATTCATGCTAATGGATGAGGTGTTTATCAGCCTAGTATTTTAGTGGGATTCTCCTATGATTCTGGAGATGACCACACATAACATAACTCCTCCCCTCATGCAGCCTGTCGTCACATTGGCTGTCTCTGCCGCCTCACTCTGACCCTTCTGACAAGCGTGTTATGGTCCAACAATTTATTAAGTTCTCCTTGGTGCATAAATGATTACATGCTATAGACCCAGCGCTCAGTGAAGCCTTCCATATATCGATAACAGGCTGACAGGGGACATTCTCAGTTCCCAAGGCCTTTTGTGATAATAATTACATTTTGTATTTATCATATGGCTCCAAGTATGAGCTATACATACTGTACACACGTATACATGCATGTAATACGCATACAGTACATACAACAAAACATTTATCTCCAATCTGGGGCAGAGAGCAGTCAATGCACAAACTTCCTGCTGGTCCTTTGACAAGCCGGCGTGGTTTCTTTGAAACATGTGCAGGAGGCTTAATGGAGAAACTGTGAATAAAAAGAACATTCTCGGTGTTTGCATATTGTGTTAAGCCACCATTTAAAGTCTTGTCAATACTTGAAGTGAAGTATTGACCCGCCGTGTCATCTTGAAGGCCCAGCGTATTGATAGATTATGTAGATGCATTTTGTGGAGCGTGATGGTGAGCCATCCCTGCAATGATGTACGACCAGGACAACAATTTCATCCCATTTCATGTGACTTACAATATCATCAATTATAAAATAAACAGACCTGTGACCTGACAAGACAAGACAGAGGCAAGACATTGTCAATGAGTTGACGTCATTTTCAAAAAGTGGCTGACTTTGGAGAAACCAAGACTGTTCGAAAACACAGTGAGGCAAACACGGTCATTATCCCCCCAAAAAACACTTTCGGTTTACACTAAGTCAGCGGTTCTTACAGTGGGGTCCAGGGACCCCCAGTTCCCATGGGGTCCCAAGCAAAATGATTTACTATAGCATCGAAATCAGTTTAACAGCTTTAATCCAACATACACTGGCTATTTGAAAATGTTCAAAGTTCAAAATGTGTTGTGATGCACCGTGAGCTTGTAGATCAGCTATTTTGTTAATCTTTGAACAATGTTTTTGTAACATTTCAATAACACAAATCTTGTATAGGTGTCCCCATGGTATAGCCTATAAATAATGTCAAATGGGGGTCCGCAACCCGATACATGTTAATTCAGGGGTCCTTGCCATGGGAAAGTTAGAATCACTGCACTAAGTAATGCAGGTGCCTCCGAAGGGCGAAACGGGATTAGGGAAGTAAAGTAAATTGCCCTGTCACTTTGTGATGGGTATCAAGGCTGTATTTTCCTGTGACACCGGCGCCATACCAAGCGCAGATGACAAGGTGTTGCCATGGAGACCACAGCAAGGAGCCTGCAGCAGCATTACTGTATCTATGGACAGTTTATGCAAAACGCATATCGTCGGGCGGAAACCTCATATCTCCATATTTCACTTTTCTTTTTTCTTTTCTTTTTAACGCCCTCCTTCGTGATACTGCGTGTCACACAAAAGTTGTAAGAATATATCTGCTAGGTATTAGTGTTTTTTAAACAGAATTGTAACCAACTAGATGTTCGGGCCGCTTCACGGTGCGGGTGCGCTCTGGAGTGTATGAAGTTGGATATTTTGTCCATAAAGTAATAAGAATACCATACAGAATTGTCTGTCTGTCTGTCTGTCTGTCTGTCTGTCTGTCTCTCTCTGTCTCTCTCTCGCTGTCTGTCTGTCTGTCTCTCTCTCGCTGTCTGTCTCTGTCTATCTCTCTCTCTCTCTCTCTCTCTCTCTCTCTCTCTCTCTCTCTCTCTCTCTCTCTCTCTCTCTCTCTCTCTCTCTCTCTCTCTCTCTGTCTGTGACCCTGGCCCATGCATGAGGTTTTGGACCCTGGCCCATGCATGAGGTTTTGGCAACGTGTGAGACCATCTGCGTAAGACAAAAAAACTCAGTTTCCCATCATGCACCTGTGTCGACGTGTGTGTCACGTGAAGCCAACAACACAGGCTCCAGATGATGTGTGTGTGCCGAGACAACAGACTCTATACTATGGATATAGCACGGTTATGTTAGGTTATGTGGGATGTGCATTAGATGAACATTTGTGAAATAGGAATGTGGTTATTGGAGTGGCTGAGTAATGGATTATGGACATAAACACAAACATTGGCTTGTGATTGGTTGATCACCCCATAGGGATGAATTGATTAGCTGAGCAAAGTACATATTGAAGGACGCAAATTGTGATTGGCCAGAATGATATGATGTATAGCGCCCTTCACTTCACACAGGTTTCTTTTCTTTTTTTTTCTTCCTGAAATGTCACATGACAGCATATTTACACTACTATTGTGCTGTTTACAGGGGTACACATATTCGATACACATATGCATCTCCTCATTCCGAACAACTTTTGTGTTGTGACTTTTGACCTCTGACCTTTAGTTCTCCCACCATTTTGAATTTTATGAAAAAGTTTTTTAGTTTTTTAAGCTTTTATGATCCAATGAAAATTGCAGTTTTATGAAAATTCTTCTGTATTAGTATAATTATTATACATACTAATACATACATACAGAGTCACATGTTGAAACTTTACAGGGGTCATGCCAAAAAGCGCTTATTGTCTTACTTTGACAATTGGTCAAAAGGGGGGGTTGGGGGCTATAGCAATCATTTGAAAATGAAACCTTTGAACAGGCATAACTCAAGCCTCATTTGGCCAAAAGCCAATGCACTCTTTTTTTCTTTTTTTTCCTTCCTGAAATGTCACATGACAGCATATTTACACTACTATTGTGCTGTTTGTGTGGGAAAACAAATGGTCATAGTTGCGCGTTGCCTTATTGGGCTTATTTCTGAAATGTATTTGCTTATGTGGGCTTGCTTTCACCATTCTTTTTTGAAAATAGCTGATGTAATAGCCCCTCCTATATACAGGTTTAATGTTTGTTTTTAGTTCAATGTTTGTTTTAAAAACGCCATTGACAATGAAGAGAAATTAATGTTTGTTTTGTCCCTAACACAAACATTAAGTCCCAATAACAATAAAGAGAATTTAATGTTTGTTTTAAATCATCATTACATCACCTAATCATGTAAGATAAGAGCGCCCCTCACTTCACACGGGTGTGATTTTTAATTTACTACCTCACCAATGTCTGTTTTGCATCTCCGACTTATATTTGTTCATTCCAGCATTGGAATTGATGATAATGTACAAAATATTGAGGGCAACTTTGTATAATAAAAATGTCATTGAATACAATGTTTCAACTTTGACACAGAATAGAAATTGAGACCCAAGGTTGTATCTGATCAACATCAACTGTCATGTCATTTCAGCAGTAACCTTATCTGTACATGAAACCCACATGTTTGGCAAGAGCATACAATTGAAAGAAGATCTCTGTCATAGTTTTTATGGATCCATGAAATTATCTCTCTCTCTCTCTGCTATCACAGGGAAAAGGACACTGTATTTAATTAAGGGACCAAGCCCCAAGGGACTGTTTTTTTCTTCCCCTCTTCTTCTCCTTCCGCCAAAAGTAGCAATAGAACTTCGATACACATATGCATCTCCTCATTCCGAACAACTTTTGTGTTGTGACTTTTGACCTCTGACCTTTAGTTCTCCCACCATTTTGAATTTTATGAAAAAGTTTTTTAGTTTTTTAAGCTTTTATGATCCAATGAAAATTGCAGTTTTATGAAAATTCTTCTGTATTAGTATAATTATTATACATACTAATACATACATACAGAGTCACATGTTGAAACTTTACAGGGGTCATGCCAAAAAGCGCTTATTGTCTTACTTTGACAATTGGTCAAAAGGGGGGGTTGGGGGCTATAGCAATCATTTGAAAATGAAACCTTTGAACAGGCATAACTCAAGCCTCATTTGGCCAAAAGCCAATGCACTTGTTTCCACATGTGATTTGACACATGGGGAACACATCTGTCACTTTGACCAGTAAGCTCCGCCCTCAGTTTTGTGCCGGAATCTTTTAGTAATTTGTGTGAAAGGTTTTACACGCAATCTATGGACCATTACTGAAATCCCAGTTGAAGAGAAGTTTGTATGTGACAATTTGTAAAAAAAATATATATATATATATATATATATATATATATATATATATATATATAGCTGCAAGCAGCGATAACAGTTTAAAAAAGAGTAAAATCCGCAAAACGAAGGGTATTTATTAAATATTCATTATTTTTTCTCTTTGTGTCTCCATAGGGACAATGGATCGAGGCAATGGATCGTGTCTCCATAGGACAACGGAGGCTCTTTGTGTCTCCGTAGGGAACCACTGCTGGTCATCAAATCATTGGCTTAGGAATGCAACAAAAACAAACAAATATCCATCAATTCAATCTCAGTGGGGTGAGTAATCAATAGAATATTTTTTTTGGGGGTGAACTATCCCTTTAACTCAATCCCTCTCGATACACTATGCGGGATCGTGAGGCCAGTTCCAGTCAAATGCGTGAAATACTGTACCACAGTAGACGAAGAAGAGATCCCAGGGCAACCAGGAAGTGTAGCCCCCCCAGCACACACACAGTGTGCTTGACTGTAGGCTGCGGTACCGTAGACCGGCGATGAGTTGTTTTCGTCCGTGGATGTAAGAAGAGGGAATAATGTTACAAACACTGGCTTTTGGCTCATTTTGAGCAGAAAAAGGAGTAATATGCGCGCGCGTGCAAGAAATATTATTTATTAATTACTCGATTAAATTAAAGAAAGACGAGTTCCCTCGTTTTGGCACAGGCTGGTCGTGGAGAGAAGAACAACGTTCTTGGCATAGATTCGGTTAAGTTAATACTTAAACTCTCTATTCTTAGTAAAATAGACCAGAGTTACTTTGAGCAAATCTTTGGTCCGGTCTACACCGAATCTCTTTGCCAAACGTAGCCCGCTCCGTTGCGTTGCGTGTGAGCTATTTTTTGGTGAATGTTCCCCCACCACAGTCGTCAGCATAAGTATTGTGTGGTTCAAGTGATTCATTCTTATCCCCCTGTTCTGTTCCCGGTTTCCTGTGTGTTTGAGACCTGAAAGCACTGCAGCTGTGCACCCATGCATGTGTGCACACACACACGCACACGCACACGCACACACACACGCACGCACACACACGTGTACTACTAGTACTACAGCAACAATGGGACAAGTATTTTGTCCTGTAACGTTGCCTTTATCTCCCTACAGCACTTCACCTCTTTATTCTGACATTAACGTTCCGAAATATTAATCACTGAATTATCCCGCGGAAGATGTTTCACTAAAATGAGTTCTGTTCTCCCTAGACCGTCTCCCACGCTCAAAGTATGCAAATAGCAGAGGAGACTTTGCAATAATCAAAGGACGGGAAAAAAAGAAAAAAGAAAGGAAGATACCCCGAATTTGCTTGCAAATGGATTACTTGCACATCCCTATTATATAAATCATATTGTCATCCAAAATGAATTGAGTCGATCCAGCATAAGCATTATCAAAGACAAGCAGGCATTCTGGGCCACAGTGGCACAGAGGAATGTGTTTGGGTTTGAGCTCTATTTGACTTGGTCTGATGGTAATCGGGTTGAAGATTAATACGGCCACATCTGAGGTGTATGTATATCAGTCAGACATTAGCATGGATTATTTGAATATAGATTCATCCACATGGTCCACATCAAAGAATGATGCATATACCGTTAATCACCCATCAATGAATCACACATCAGTTAATCACCCATCACTCAATTATTTAGCAGATAGATTTCTTATCGTATTGTAAAAAGGGTATTTAATGATATGTCTTTAAGGCTCTCCATGACCTTCCCATTCAACCGCAGAGTAGGTCAAGTCATTCAGACAAAGCGATCTCAAGATAGCACTTGAATAGGAACATAATTCATCATTTTATCTGCTGTTCTTTGCACTAAAAGAGCAATAGTAATGCTACGGCGGTTTGCCGCTAGGAAAGTTGCTGCAGTCTTCTCTGCACCAACAACACAGGGCTAAGTTTCCTCTCCTCAGCCCAACTAAAAATAAAGCTGAATCGCAGCCAGGGAAGGTCAGTATGGATTATGGGGCTCTGTGCTCCCCCCGGAAAAGAGTTGTTTGTTGTCTGTCCCAATGTCAGATCGAGAATCAGGGGGGAAAGTGCCTCTCTCAGCAGGTCCAGGCTTCTCGTCAATGATAATCCGATGGAATGGCTGATCCATGCTAGATGGACAAGGGCCGATGTGGAACAGACGTAGGAGATGCAAGGATGTGCTGTGCACAATGCTCAGAAATTATCCAGGCCAATAAAACAAGTAGGGGAAGTGGATTGGTCTGGTGCTGATCCATTCTGTACATACTGTATTGCGAGGACTGAGAGGACTTTATTGGGCCACGGATGGCTGACTGGACGTGTCATGCTGAGACATGGGAGACTTTCCTGGATAATGCATAGTTAAGAGACTGAACACTCGTAAGATTGGAAGTACGTGTAGTGCATTATACTCAGTGAGTCTGCTCTTGAATTTATTCAAAGGTCTCTGTATCTTTCAGAGAGGATCAAAGGCTTGTTTCCTTTCAGTCTTTTCAGGTGGTACAACTTCAAATTATACCCAGGAGTGGTAAGCAAAGTTGGGCAAAAAAAGGCAAAATGCCACAAACAGTTGGGCATGTACAGTACCACATGTTTGACTTCCTAGTAAAATATTGATGCTAGTCAATGAAGCTCCGATCAGTCTGCAGTGTACTTATTTAATATACTGTAATAATGTGTAGAACACACAGGCCATGAAATGGTAGGCTACATAATTACCAATACCTCTTCTGGAAGATGCAAAAACCTTTACCCTACCCGCATTTGCACTATTACGTAGTATCTGGTTCACTTGGCCATGATGGCTGATGTGGCTGCTCTCCCGGTCAGCTCTGTGATGCTGCACGTGGAGCCCACTGCCTCTCTGCAAGCGATGGACTTTGGCCAGCTGTTCGGGTGGTGTGGGAGTCTCCCATCTCCTGGAGTAGGACTGTAAGGGCCCTGCATCAGCAGGGTGGCATTAAGGTGGTTACCGGCTGTGAGCAGGCTGTAGAGCAGGGGTGGGCAATTCTTTTTCCCAAGGGGCCAAATGAGAAACGGAACATATTTTGGAGGGCCGGGCCAAAAGGCTGAACTTAATTATGCATTATAAACAATTTTATTTCCATATAAAAAACAGTAAATGGCCATTTATGATGATGTACAATAAATCATCATCAATCACATGGGTGTGATTTTTTTACTTTCTACTTGCATGCTTGAGACGTTTCCTTTCCCAGTTGAAAACTATGTTTTTGTTTAAGTTACAAGTCATGTAAATACTAGCATTTTATTTTACATTAGAGGTAGCTGTTTTAATAGTTGTTCTTCCATACGGAGGACCCTGGAGGTGCCACTTTCACAACCCACATGGCGCACTGCTTACTATCAGCGTGAGATGAGTGTTGAGTCACTCACAACAACGACGTTCTGAAAACACAATAACAAGCCAACCAGTGCTGATATTGTTGAGACTTGGCAGCCTGGCAGGCATTGATGTGTGCACGTTCTGGCAGATTTACTTTGTGGTACAACGGTGTCGACTTGTGTGCCGAAAACAGATGATCCACAAGCTCACGGCGCATCGTCCAACCGTTCTGAACTTCAGAAGCATGCCACATTCGGGGCGCAACACCGCCGTATGATGCAGCACTTAAGACATCTTAAGTTAACTTCATTGGCGAGGCGGGTTAGAGCGGGTTAAATAAAGCATAATGGGATTTAACTTGTCCTCCTGCGAGGAAGTATATGCGCCTGCCCTACCGTGTTGTGCAGCTGCATGCTTAGCTGGGCTTCATGGCTATTTGCATTCACCGACACTGTTGTCACCAATAAATCCAAAAAGCCGACATTTTCGCATATGAGGGGGGTGAAGGAAGGAAGACAGGTTCTCAATCACACGCAATTCACGTGCACAGTTGATGTGCAGATTGCATGCAGTGTGAGAATACATGGGCTTCAAAATAAAAGCAATGCTGTTTTAGTCCACCCATTTGGTAATGAAAGTATGTTCGTCTCCCTGAGGGACGTCGTCCTCGACGGCGTCGGAGCCGACGTCATCTAGGACTCTGAAGAGCTCAGGCGGGTAAATGGTAAATGGTGCATTTATATAGCGCCTTTATCCAAGGCGCTTTACATAGATTGTGCATTACATTCACCCATTCACACACACATTCATACACCGATGACGGCGGAATCCATGCAAGGCACCAACCAGCACATCGTGACTGTAGCCATGTCTACTCTACGGTCTCTTGAGGCAGAGAGAAAGTCATCAGGACTATACATCCTGTCAGCCCTGCTGGTCTCTGGTAGAGAGTAGGAGCCGCATGCTGGCGGCGGTGGGGCACCGAGTATGGCTGTGCCTCCTCGTAGAAGCGGGACGGGTCGCATCCGGTTCTTGGTGCTTTCCTTGCGGGGGAGGGAGTCTAGGCCAGGGGTCTGGTCGGGAGAGCCGGGCTCTCAGGTCCACGTTGTCGTTGAAGGCCCTGTCTCAATGGGTGAGATGCGTCGGATGACCCGTGGGATACGTCAGCCTTTCTCCCTGTCAGAGAGCATGATGCAACATGGGCTGAAGCCTGGAGTCTCGAAGGCTTGACGCTCATGTTCCACACCCAGGCAGAACATGCAAGTGGTATGGGGGTCGCCTGGTGATATGATGTGATCGCAGGAGCGGGTGAAGCATACCCGCTGGGGGGTGCAGGAGATTTATATCTATCATTGTCTATTAACCATAGAGTGACTATATGGAATTGTTGTCGAACATAGTGTGTGGTGTCGAACATAGTGTATGTATAATTCACTTGTCAGGATGTGCACATTGTTAGCATGTCGGACTAATTGGACACACACACACACACACACATGCACACACATGCACACACGCGCACACTCATACACGCACACACAGTGCACGCACACACATGTACACACACATATGGCCGTTGTATTCGGAGCTATAGGACAATGCAAGGCAAGCATCGGGAGTCACATGCCCAAACTGTCATCTCATGGAATACGTTGTGTCAGACTAATTGACCCCATACACATGCACACACATACAGACACATACGTTATGTTCGGGTACTATATATGTTTAATGCAAACAGACTAAGGGCAGTCACACGAGCGGAGACGCTGTCACCCACAACTCTGTTCAACTCTGTTTAACTCTGTGACTCCTTAGCAACTAATAAAGATTCTTGCTGAGTAATATACAACGCATCCTGAGGTCTTCTTCTTTTCAACGATTCTACAAAGGCTCATCCTGTCATCATCACCGCCATGTTAGCTCAAGAGGCATTGTGTCAACTGCATGCTCGAAGCTACAAGGTTAGCGCAGGCGGCAGGCTCCGGGACCGAGAAGGCCGCAAGGTCGGAAGCCGGGGCTCTTGTCTCGTCGCGATGCGACTTACTAGTAGGTATGTGGTTACAAACTCCGGGCCGAAGAAGTGTAGAAGCCGTGGTCCCGTCTGTCGAAGGAGAGGCGAGCAGCTAGGCTTCGTGCTAACAGGGGTCTGATGACTCAATGTTATGAGGCGTTAGGCTTCGGGAGTTGTAGTAGGCCGCGCCGGGGTGGTGGAGCAGCAGCGCCGTGTTGAAGAGACGGCAAAGTGCTTGTAAGAAGACTTACAATCTGTTCTCTGCGAATCGTTCATGAGTAGAAACTACCACTTCGGGGCTGGTAGGACTTAAATTCAACCAGTGCTGCTAAAAGTGTCGGGGGTGCGCAGTGATTCAGTGAACATTCATTATTGCATTATTATTCCTCATTTGACATAGCACGACAAAGCATCAGTGTTCTACATTGCGGGAAATGGCGGCCAAGATGTCCCCGAGCATTTGTGTTCACCTCAATGTAATTCGGCCACTTAAGTAACTTATTTGACCGATTTCCTTTGAGGGAGAATGCATACGTCCCAGACTAATGCTAATGTGTCATTTGGCAGAACTCTGTATGTAAACCTGTTGGGAAAGGATCAGATGGGTCCACTTGTGTTTTCACACTAGGCATGGAAAATACATGTACTGTATGTGGCTTGCAACTTTGATATGAAGATTTGTTTGCCAGCTGTAGTGTTTGTTGGTTTTGTGAATTCGCCTGCTGCTACTTTGAGCCACAGAATAAATAATAAAAAACAAGCAGTTGTTTATGTTTACCTTGCATAGTTGAACTAAGGTACCTGTACTATAGACAGTCCATAGAAATGTGCCAGCCATACACATCTTGCACTTTTCGTGGTTGATGTTGATGCCTGTGTGGATAGCATTTCCACAGTGCATTATTGCACCAGCATCTTCGGTGTGATGCAATGGCGCGTATCAGTGGAATTGTGTTGCTAGGTAACAGCTTGGGTCCAAGTTTATTTCCTGTCTGCTTGCTGATTATTCACAAACACACTGCGACAGGAAATAAACTTGAAACCGTTTAGAATGTTTGTGCTGCCAACTGTTATTGTTGGATCAGATTAAAATGTTGACTTCATCTGTTGTAGCCTAGGCTAGAGCAACCTTTTCTGGATCACCACGTGCAATACCCTCATGGCCCACAGGTTGGGGAATTACTTGGGGCTAATATATCCTTGCTTGACTCGTTATTTTAATAGTGTTACTGAACTTTTGGCGAATTACGGTAGACAATTACAATAAGCCAATTAATACCGCCTCCATGCTCAAACCCTTAAAGTAGAACAATGCTGGAAATAATCCCACACGCTGTAGCAGTTCAGCTCAAGTCATAAAGATAATAATTCCAGATGCAGTGCTCCTATGGGTCATTATGATCGTAGAAAGAAACCTTTGCTGTCTGGCAGAAACCTTGTATCTCCATGTTTCAACCTTTTTTCCCTTCATAAATTAACGCTCTACTCCATCGCACAGCCGCGTCTCACAAAAGTAGTGAAAATGGCCGATCTACAACCAGCTGTGATTGATTGTTGATTGCATACTTTATTAGCAAGTTTGTTAGTAGAGTACAGTCAAAGGTTATGCTAAAAGGATACCACAAACAGCTTGAAAAGTTAAATATTGAACCACTGACAAGTCTTAACAGGAGTTTATTGTGACTAAATAGTAGCTATATTGGATCCTTTGAACACAGCCAGGTTCTAAGTAAGGCCTTTGGAGATACAATATTTCCATCCGACAGCGACAAAATTATACCAAGTGTGTAATCGTAGGAAGCATTTTTAAAAAGCAGTAAAAAGGCAGCAGGCTGTGAAGCAAGACATTGAAGTAATGACAATGAGGCCCAGAAATAACAGCTGGAAAGCACGAGGGTAATTGGTTTTAATTCAGAAATACAAAATGGAGTTCATGCTGCTTCACGCCACAGTTCTATCTTCGCTGTCGGGAGGAAAACGTACTGTACACGTCCAAAAAGTATTGTTAGTATATTGTTTGTAAACAAAAAAACTAAATAGTGAAAATCGCCATTGTGAGCTTGTATGTTGGCTATTTTCACTACTTGTGTGCGACACACTTATTAAAAAAAAGAGGCGGAAATGTTTTTAAATATGGAGATACAAGGTTTATGCCCAACGGCAACGCTATGCCACATTGTGTTTGTGGAACGTTGAGCGGGACATAAAGGCATCGGGGGAGATGGGGTGTCAGATGAAGGAGATGGAAGGAGAATGTGTACAGGAATGATGACTCCAATTAAAGACAAAAATGAGCTCTGGGAATTATTCCGGGATGATGCAAATGTTACAGCATCATTCTGGTTGGTTTGTTATACAGTATGACCTCATTCTGCCTCCAGGAACCTCGTGAAGTAACACATTGTTTAGCTTGCTGTATTGGTTTCTGTATACGTAGCGTAGGTTTCATATGATATATGTTATACAGTCGTCTGGGATATTAATGGTGTCTGGTGGTTCATTGGTTCTCAAACCTTTTCGTATCACTTACTTACTTACTTATGCCTATCGCTCCTTTTCATGGAGCATAGGCCGTTGACTACAGTTCGCCAGAGTCCTCTATCCTGGGCCTTCTTTTCCAGCTGTTTCCATGTCAGTCCACACTGCTTGATGTCAGTCTCAAGGTTTTCTTTCGTGTCAATGACTCCCAAATTGATTGAGCATCGATTGAAGTATTTGAAAAGCTTATGTGCCAGAGACCCCCATAAACAAAAGATTTTCAAAATGGCTAATTTACAAGCTCAACTTACGTCGCACAGCAGTGTGTTGTTGCCAAAGTATAAAAGATGGTATTTGTAACTATACCTTTCAAGAGGGACCCATTGTGGGGTTATTGTTGCTATGTATGTACATATAGCAACAAATATTTTGTCATTTTTTAAATTAATATTAGAAGTTTTTCAGAAAAGTGGGGTCATGATCTAAAGGGTGTTTTTTAGTACCCGACTCCTAAATGGGTTAAACAGATTTTGATGCTATATTATCTGACTTTGCTGGGGACCCCCTGGAACGCCCTCAAGGACCCCTGGGGTTTCCCAGACCCCACGTTGACAACCACTGGCCTTGTTAATGTTGACCAAACAGACAAACTTAGGCAGTAGTAATTCCCCCCCACGGTGGTGAGGTTTATTATGAAATTAAGTTTCAGTGACCAAGTCCATTGTAATTGTGTTTGAATTTTCCTCAGGCGGCAGTTTTAATTGTAGACCTTAAAAAAAACTGCGGGGACAAAAGATGAACGGAGAAAGCACAACATTAATTGTGATGCGCTAGCCTGTAATTGCTGATCTTAGGGGGCAGAACAATAATTATCAGGTTCAAGTGAGCAGCCGGCAGCCACAGCTCTGTGAGTTTGAAATGAACCAACATGCTGCTAAAATGTTTACATTGCCGTGACAACGCCTCAGTCATACTGGCATCATATTTACCATAAACAGAGCTGGGATCATAGGATCATGATGACATTACAGGAATAGCAGGTCTTGGAAGGCATTGAATACTGAATAGCCTTTGATGTGTGATGGAGATTTCATAAACTTTTACAAAATCGTTCAGTCAATCATTACGACCCATACTAATTCACACCCCAATAATTAATTGCCCAAAATGGTCTTTTGAAATACAGTTTGAATAGGAAAACTTATTCAAACAATTATCCTTTGCTTTGACTTCATGAAATAATGTGAAATAATGATTGCTATAATACTCATGTTGTCAATATTATTCTATTTGTGGGAGAAAATTACAAAAGTTCAAACATAATGTACATGTATGCACCATTTTATTTTCGCTTCAGGCAATCAATTTGGCGCCGTTGTGAAACTGTCTGAGGTGTCATTTGACATATTAGCTACTTAGCATTTTACAACAAGTTTAATTATGTGCATTTTAATGGGGCAAACCTGGGAGGATGCCAAGGTCAGTCTCTGGGCTCTTCAGCAGAAAACCCTTCATGTGCCTAGCTGGATTTCAGAGGCTGGGTGATTTTACTCAAATTCAGAGAGGTTCCAATAGTATCATTGTCCTTTGTCTTCAAACCATTCAACAGTGGACTTTAATCTCCCTCTCTACATAAACGTCCCCATTTAAATTCCTCTACATCTCTCATCTGTTTTCATTTAGCTATGCATAAGCCTTCTCTTCCCCCCTGTGACCTGACTTGGGGGCCCCACCCTCGCTCAACCCATCCATAATAGGAATCAATTGTCCTGAGTCACTAAACAATTATTGCAACCCCTTTTAAAATGCACATGTCTTCAGAAAAAAAAAGAAGCGCCTTAGCCGGCTGATTAATTTGCCGTTTGTCTCGGACATCCTATCGATTGCATTACTTAACACGCACGGATCCCTTATGGGGATCCTCGCCCCCTGTGCCCAATCAAACACCGCAATGGACCCCTGTGGTCCATCGCCATTCCTCACGAACACACATCAGTGACAGGGCGATGAGGAGGAGGCATGCCTGCCCTTTCTTCTACACCGCCGTGACCTTTTTGAAGTTTGGAAATGGCGCTCTGGGCTTTGCAGTGGCAGAGGACGGGGACCGTGGGGTTCTTGAAATGACTAGAAATGGGCAAAGTCTCAAAGAAAATGATAGGCTACAGTACTTTAAGGAAAGGGTGTTAAAGAGTATTATTTGGTCAAGGAGCTGACTGGCATGCAATTGGCAATTGCTTAGAAAACTATACAGGTATAATGTGATTTAGTTGTCATGTAATGCAGTAACACAAAATCCTTCCGTAGGGTTGTCTGACTACCTTTTTCCTCATATGCATAAATAATGGCTAAATGAACCCTTAAGCGACACTATTCTGAGACGGACATTCTGTGAAAATGGCCAATCTACAAGCCCACAACTCGCCGCATTGTGACGTGTCGTGAGCTTGTAGATAACTATCTTTACGAAAGAGATTAGGGGCTCTCCATTTTCGTCACCGCTAAACCCCTTATCCCTAAACTTATTTGCCTTTTTTACTATTTTGAAAAACATTTTTGAATAGTTCAACTAGCCAATCTACATTGACACGTTGTGAGCTTGTAGACTGGCCATTTCAACTATTCAAAAATGTTTTGCAAAATAGTAAAAAAAGGCAAAGAAGTTTAGGGATAAGGGGTTTAGCGGTGACGAAAATGGAGCCCTTGGTGTAGAGGGAACAAAGGAGCCAACCTAGTATGGATAGACCCATGCAGGGCGACCCCGATCAACTGAGTGGCAGCACCAACCCAGGTCTCGCTTGCTAGCCCGAGCTCTGATGTGCACTCTCCATTCACTCCCATCCCAATGATGGGAGTGAATTGCCCTTTTAGCCCCTCTTACCTAATGGCCTATGGCACATTGATCAAAGCCCATGCTGTCTGTCACCTTCCGTTTGCCCGCCTCGAGCGCTGACGAGCTCAGACAGACGAAGGTCTCTCTCACGTGCAGGCACGGTGACCAGGTGCGTTGGATCTGTGACCTTTACAAGTTTGGACCTCGGTGTGCCAAAGATTAGCTGACCCCACAACATGTAAATGAAATGAAGGAAAGGGCAACAGAATCAATTTCTCTTTAGTTTAAATATGATCTTCTGGGAAAGGGGAGGCAGTGGGATGGAAAGGGAAAACAATTACACAGATTTAAAAAGCAGAATGTGTGTGTGTGTGTGTGTGTGTGTGTGTGTGTGTGTGTGTGTGTGTGTGTGTGTGTGTGTGTGTGTGTGTGTGTGTGTGTGTGTGTGTGTGTGTGTGTGTGTGTGTGTGTGTGTGTGTGTGTGTGTGTGTGTGTGTGTGTGTGTGTGTGTGTGTGTGTGTGTGTGTGTGCGTGTGTGCGTGCGTGCGTGCGTGCGTGCGTGCGTGCGTGCGTGCGTGCGTGCGTGCGTGCGTGCGTGCGTGCGTGCGTGCGTGCGTGCGTGCGTGCGTGCGTGCGTGCGTGCGTGCGTGCGTGCGTGCGTGCGTGCGTGCGTGCGACATGACCTTTTTAGTTGGAATAATAAAGTGCAGAGGTTCTTTAAGATGCCGATTCTAGTGGTTATTAACCGCAATTACTCAAGGGATTTGTATACCATTTACCTATGATGAAATTATAGACATCACTGCATGTGTTAAAACGACACAAATTAATATGTTGAGATTGAGATCAATTTCTTACATGCTATTACTTAAGTTCACATGTACTGTAAAGCGAAGAACGTCAATGGCTACTCCTCGCTAATGGCTAAATATGTGGCATCTGTGCAATAATGCTTGAGTGGCTCCCAGTTCATCTCCTTTATTTTCACCATCGCTCACGCTCTTATCTCATCTTAACCCATTCTGGGCGGGAACCCCATTTGGTGTTTTACCCCCTCAGGCCGGGAACCCATTTTTGGGTTCTGTACAGTATGTACAGTATTCAAAAATTTTAAATATTTGAATCTGCTATATCAATATTTGAAGTTTTTCATAAAACTTAAGTCAGGATTTAGAGGCGTTTTTAGAATCGCTCTCAGGCATATAAAAAGTATTCTGAAAGAATATTATATTCAAAGATTTGTGCAACATTTTCACGATTTTTCTAAAATAGCAGACCTACAAGCTCATAGCGCGCCACTCGGTGGCGCGCTATGAGCTTGTAGATCTGCTATTTTTCAATAGCTAAAGTATAACAGAATGCTTAGTTAAAACACCAAAACGGTTATTCCCGTCCAGAATGGGTTAAGCAGGTCTCGGGTCAACATAAACAACCTTCGGAAAGGCCAAAGGAAGCTAATACATTACTGGAGCGCCACAGGGTCAGGCGGATCGAGCCAGTTTAGGGGGAGATGAGTTCCCACGATGAGAAGTGGTGTGGTTTGGTTGGAGGGGGGGGGGGGGGGGGGGGGGTCAAGGTTGGGTGGTATAATCCAATAAAGCTGATTCACAGCATCGCTGTAATATGAGGTCACGGTGCTTGCCGATACCGGGAGAATAGGAGAGGGCTACTAGTAATTGTCCTTGAGGAGCAACCCTCTGTGAAGCGGGCGCACGCAGCTAGACACTCATGAGATATATTGAGCACGTTATTTCACGCCCAGCAATTACTGTACACTTCAGAACTTTGCTGACGCCGACCTTTTCGAGACATTTAAGTCTTTGGTTTGGGGTTTTATAGATGATGGGTTGTAAACAAATCATGCTTAGGTGCATGTATTTGTATGCTAATGATCATTATTTTTAATGAATGAATGAATGATGGGGATTCGTCCTTGGTGGTTCTAATAACGTAGCCATTGCATATGGAAGGAAGCAGGGTTACCTAATTGGTCCTATAGACTAATATACCACAGGTTGGGCGTACATGGATGCATGATCATCAGACCTAACTAGATGATCACAGAGCGCATGGCCTTCCCTTATCATGAGGTCACTTCAGAGACATGGATGTGATGCGTCTGAAAAGGCCACTCTCTTGCCAAAGGCCAGCAATGTTTTATGTTTAATCACGGTGAGCTTTTATCATGGAGTTACCATCGCAACACGGCAGGGGACAGCCATGGTATTTAATTACCATTAGGCTTTCTTTCCACTGGGATGACTAACCCAGAAAGTACTCGGATTGCAGGCATAAGAAAAAGTAGCATTATAAAAATACTTAGAAGAATATAATTAAAATATTGCATTCCTTAAAGGAACACAAACAAATATATGGTAATGACGTTTAGAAGATTTACAACACTTACCTGGGGTCTTTATGTGTGTAATATGTGGTTTTAGATATTTTAAATTTTAGCAGTGTCCATGATGTCACAGACACTGGGCTCACTTCCTTCATGGACTACAATTCCCATAATGCTTTGGTGCACTGCTCCTTGGGGATAGGGGGAGGGCTGTCTTACTGAGACAACATGTCTTTCATGGGAGACAAATCTCGCACCGGAAGTCACATGAATACAAAGCAGTGAATGGAGCACGCTGGACCAGAATAACAAACATTATTTATGGACCATTGAGACCTGTGTCATATAATCGGTTCAGGAATATAAAAGAAGACATATCACAGTTTGTTTTCTAATCACTTGCTTTTCGATGTGCACAGAGTGCACAGTACATCATTTTATTTGAGGATTTAAACAGCAGCAGGTATCGTTTCTGTTCCGTGGGTATCGCGATATTAGGCTACCAGACAGGAAACGGTGGACATAGTCTCACGATACTTGGCACGTTTAGAAACATAGTTTTTGCTCTTTAGATACCTCTATAAAATTACACAGTGTACACATCAAAAAGCAACACAGCAGACATAATGTGTTATATGTCTTCTGTTATTTTCCAGAAGCGATTACTTTACAAAAGATCTCAGTCATTCAGATATAGTGTTTGTTCATGAGCTGGTCACTGAGGTCTCATTGACTCCAGTGCATTCTGCCGAACTTCCGGGTGTAGTTTGGTGCGACGAATCTGCCGCCTGGAATTGCGTGATAGCGAAAATGACGTTGGTGACCTTATCCCCATTTCATATACCTTGGACTAGTCCAGGAAGACTTAGGAAGAATCTAAAATATCTAAAACCACATATTACACATGTACTGTATCTTCTAAACGTCATTAACATATATTTTTAGCAAAAAGGGTGTCCCTTTAAGTAGAAAAGTATTTGCATAAAAAAAATACTTAAAGTAGCAAAAGAAAAGTACTCATCCCTTTTCAGAATCATATCATGTTATTGGTCTATAATTATTGATCATTAACCACCTTGAGATTTACAAGCTCACAATGTGTTGCGTTGTGAGATTGTAGCTCTGCTATTATCAAAACATAATAATATGATTCATTATTAATAATCTAAATATGCAAAGTAACTAGAAACTAAAGCTGCCAGTGCCACATAAATGTAGTCGAGTAAAAAAGTACAACCATCAGGAGACACAAAGGGCTTCAACGTATGCCATGCCTTACCCGCATATGGCGGGTTTAGAACCTTCCACTATCCATAAACGGTATCAATCCAGTAATCCACGCAACCCACTATACATTTTGCCGACTCCTATATTTGCGGGTGGAGTTGTGTTCGTGGACGTGTTGATGCGCTTTCCTTGAAATTTCTATCTTGCCCACACAGGTTTAGGACAGCAGAAAGCGCCTCCTCAAACCACCCCCAATGTGTGAGCTGCCTCGACGCACATGTTGCAGAACATTCACAGCTTAATCTGTGAATTAATTGAATTAATCACAGTCTTAATTCTCCACAAATCTCTGCATGTAATTGTACTATAATCAGCAGAGTGTCAATTGCTTGTGTCCATTGTGTTTATATAATTGTCTAATAAAATAAAATAAGTTATTTGATTTGTGCCGTGCATTTTGCGCAATTCCATTTGCTCGTTCAGTTTCATCACTCCATTGCGCAGCAAATATTGAATGGATTATACATTACAATAATATAAAATTCCAATTATTGCGAGTGAGATAGAGGAGCTACTGGACACACAAAACAACCCTCTGTATTAAATATAAATGTATTCGAAGGCATCAAAGCCGTGGCTCTTCCATGGGCCATAGTGTAAGGCAAGATATCATTGGGCGTAATGGATAATGGATTGAGCAGAATCATAATGGGATGCCTGAAGCCCACCCCTGTGTTCCTCTTGCCAGTCCTTGCGGGAATAGCACCGGCCGGCCTCCGACGGGAGGCTGCCACCCTCGTCCTGGCCAGGAAAGCTCAAAAGCACAACTGGCACATCCTGCACAACTCCAGCGCCTCCAAGCAGACTCAAGTCCCGCCACCCCTACAACAAGGCAGCACAAGAGATGCTCAACTCCACCTCTGAGGACATCTCCAGAGATGCTTGGTTGGCAGCAGCGTGGAAGCAGGAGTGGGAGTCAGCCGGGCCCTCCCGCATGCATCGCTACACCTGGGAACCAGGAGATGGCACCATAGGAGGAGATGACCTACCTCGCCAGCAATGGATTACACTGAACCGCTTACGAACTGGGGTTAATTTACTCAATCAATTGATAATTGATTGAGTAAATGTAAAGACATTATAATTATGCATTATGCATTATGCAAATATTGCATTTAAGACATTGAGTTAGAATATTAGTATAATTATACCAGTAAGACGGATGAGGGCGAGAAGCGTGCACGCATCCACCTGGGTGACAGCAGACTTCCGGGGCGAGTGCTGGCGCTTGGGAATGGGGGGGTCAGATCAACATATCTGCCTGGGTGACAGCAGACTGCTGGGCGAGCGCTGGCGCTTTGGCATGGGAGGTTATTAGTGCGGTTTGGGCAGGCCCATCTAGACATCGAAGAGGAAGGATGGATGGGGAAGGATCAACATATGGAATGTCAGAACAGGTCAGCTCCATATATGGAGATCTAAGGGTTTGAGGTCAGATGTAGAGTTTCTGGCCAATATTGATGACATCAGGGATCTCCATAATATCATGTCACGTGATGTCACGTGACCATATATGGTCATGCCTTGGGTGACCAAACAACACACTGACGGGAAATGCTCGATTTCATAGTAAATGCTAACTGCGGTCACAATTACTTTATAGCAGATCTACCAACCCTCAATGCGTCATGAGTTTATGAAGTTGACATTTGGAGATACATATGTTTCTGCTCGACGGTGACAATATCAATATTGAGCTAGAGAGAATATGAATCTGTTCAAATATAAACAAGTTTTCATCAGTATAACCTTCAGAACAGTTCCATCAGTTCCTTATACCTAAAATGTTTGTGCAGAGTGCGTTGGAGGAAGCAATATGTTTCCAGCTCAAGGCTGTCAGCTTCACTCTCCGACATTCGTCGGCTTACAGATGTGTAAATACTGTTTGTGTTGACGTGAGTCACATCTACTCTTTTAATATTGCATGGTTTACAGCACAACATTTAGAAAAGGGGAAAAGAAATACAATATGCTGCATATTTAAGAAGTAATACAGGGTTGGGCTGTGGTTCATGAAGGCTGTGTCGTGATTATATCGGGTATATCATGTATCACGGCCTGAAGTGTATTATTTATTTTATAACACGATTGACTGCCGATTCATCCACTATTTGGGAAAATTCTGTTTCTAAACAGAATTCTAAACAAAGTTTTATGAACTTCAATACACTCCAATGGTGATATCCAATTTGTGTTATGATATAAAATATCTTAGCACAAATACGGTGTTTTGTTCAAGTGCATACTTAAACTTAATTTTGAGGATTTTATTTCCTAAATCAATGCTATTGGACACACTGTGTGTTGGTTAAAAAAATATTGAACCAATGAAAAGTATTAAAAAGCGGACAAATCCTATTAACTCTATTGGACCCTCACACTGTCTGCTAAAGCAGCTACCACCTCTCTCCATCTCATGCCAAGTAATTGACAATTATATCAAGTCACAATACCAACTTTGAGTATTGCATTGTTTTAAAAAATACAAGGTTTTCTTAATTTCCTGAAAAATGGATATTTTTCATTTCTTGAAAAATTAGTTAGGTGGTTTCTTCCCGACAGCAGAGATATGCCGACCAAAACCACTTTCAGCCTTGCAATAAACGTCACCTTTGAAAAAGGTCTGCGTGTGACAGTGTGAGTGAAAACCTGGCAGACACGGTGTCCCCTTTGTCAAAATCCAAACACGTCTTTGCCTCTCCATGGTTACTGCTGCCCTTTTCTGAGGCCTGCAACACAACACATGAATAGATGTCAAGAGATGTTATCGGAGACATTTCAACCTTTCTGACATAATATCAAAAGACTGGCGAAACATGTATTAACATGCTGCTGAATTACTTTGGCTTTCTGGTGGCCCAATATAACATCCTTGATGGGGTGTGATATCCATGTAATCAGTACCGGATGGGTGCCTCATGTCTGGAATGCTCCCTGCATTATGATTTCCGTAGATATTGTATATAATCTAGATAGATGATAGAGACAGAAGTGGAGATAAATGTGAAATTGTAGCTGCTTGGTGCCTTTCTAGCATTTTTCTTTGTGATAAGGCCTATAGTGTTATCTGTAGTGAAGGCAGCGATGGCAAGATTCTGGACTCTCAACATTGGTCCATCAAAGAAAGAGTCCTTTGTCGCCTCACAGCTAGAAGGTCCTGGGTTCGATTCCCGCTGGGGGCGCTGGGGGAAAAAATGGGTTGCAAAATCGTGGGATAAAAATTTGAGATTTAAAAGAAAGAGTCCTTTGCAGGACTACAGCATCTCACAGTTATAATGGTTATGATTGGTGGAGGGAGATTACTGTCATTGGGAGCATTTCAAGTATCATATCATCACCCATATCGTTGGGCACAAACCTTATATTTCATATTTTTTTGAGTGGTGCAAACCACTCCAACAACCAGCTTTGTCTGTACCCGTGTACCCGTGTATGTACCCGTGTACCTGTACGTGGTACCTGTGATTGGTGAACATGGTTGCTATGGTTAGTGTGTGACGTCACTGCACCACTCAGTTCACACGGGTGTGATTGTTATTCAACGCCTGATCTTGTACAGCAGATCGGCTATTTTTAGCAAAGATAATAATGTACTGTAGTGAAAAGCACCTAGTATAGAGCTCTGAGGGACTCCAAAGGCCAATGCTGATCTGTGATGTTTTAATTATGTGAGAGCGATGGCGTCCTTGATGGCGAGTCGGCGACCGGAGAAGTGTTCCGAAATGATAGTTAGCCGATCTACATGTTCACAACGTGTCACAATGCATTGTGGGCACAAAAATCTAATGACGAGCCCAAAATAAAAATGCATTATTAATTGATTAATACATTAACTTACTGATCATTGTCATTTTTGAGGGACGCCCTCCTATGTCCAGCTTTTAGTGTGCGTGTAAACACAAACTGTCTAAACACAAACATTAAATGTGTCACGTGTAGGTGAGGTAAGGACCCAAACGCAGGACAGCCAGGCATGGTAGTGTTCAAAACCAAGAAATGGTGTTTTAATTCAGAAGGTGAACAACTTAAAACAGACTGAAACAGGTGACAGGATACAATGACTCAACAAGGACTGACTGGGGAACAAGACTGATATACACATGAGGGTTGATTACAAAATGAGACACAGCTGGAGCAAACAACCATAGAACCAAGAAAACTAGACCAGGGAACAAAAGTAATACATAGAAATACAAGAACTAGACTGTACAAAGAATGACAAAAGTATGTGACTGTGACAAAATGCCATTGATATTGGCCATTTTTGAGTGTTTGCGTAAACACAAACATTACATAAACACAAACATTGAACACAAAAATCGCAAATTGTGATTGACCGGAATGAGATGATGTATGATGAATGATGATGTATGATGATAAGAGCACCCTTCACTTCACACGGGTGTGGATTTTTTTTAGAATCAATTATTAATTAAAATTATAGTTTCATTAACAGGCACACCGCTAATCCATATTGTATATTAAAACAATTGCCCTTCTGGACTGAATGTCATGCATCTTAAAGCAGTGTGGGAGAGAGTTGGCATAAAAGGTGTTCTAAGGCTACACAGCAGCAGCTGCTGCACTTGTAAGGGCCTTCAATTGAGTCTCTCTAGTCACGTACGGAGCGTGGGCGAGTTGAGGCTCAGGTTTCCATGTCTTCGCGAGGCCGTCGGTTTCATCACCGGCTGTGTCAAACTGTTACTCAGCGCCCGCTGTTTTCATCTTGAAGTCTTATGTCGGCCCAAGGTTCTGTGATCAATCTGTCCCTGTCAAAGGGGGCCGACATTGATTCACAACCGCAGCTTTGGGATTTCACCATTTAAAGAACTTCACCACTTTTCAACCTTCTGTTCATATAATTGGACCTCACTAATGCTCATTATAAGATGGCACAGATTCCGTCTACACACTCTGCGTCGCATTGGTGCTCTCTGGAGAGTTCAGAAACATGCCTATACCAATGACACCATCAATGGGTTTCATCAATGGATTTCAAGCTAATATTAACCAGCCTTTCACCTCCTGAAAAGTTGCACATGCTGTCATAGAAGTAATTATTCTTGCATTAATTGAATTCAATTACTGATACTAAACCTGCCTACCGATGATGTCACTGGTTTCTGAACTGTACTACACAGCCCTCCTCTGAGAGGCAGACCGAATGGACGTTAAATCGACATCTTATAATGAGCATTAGTGAGGAGTCTGAGGACCATTTCTATGAATATAGATTGAAAATGGGGAAGCGGTCCTATAAACCTTAAATACCTTTGTTGTACATCAAATAGCAGCGCTACAAGCTCACAGCGTGATACAAGCGACACGTTGTTAGCTTGTATAGAGCTGCTATTATCTCCAAATGTTCACAGAATGTTCACCTAATTTCACCGAACGTTTGCCTATTATTATGACATGCCCAGAACCGGGTTCAGGTGGTTAAACATTACGCTGGTTGCGCCGTACTTGAATTGTCGCCAGTTGGAAGGTTGTTGTCAGGAGGTGGTTTAACAAGCAAAGTTTAGATAACACGCGAAGATTAGATACATTTACCAAACATTGTTTGCTTGTGTTTTTGCATGATAGAATTGTTGAGCAGACTTTTTGACTTTTGATCATCGAAGTTTACCCGCACAGATGTCATTGAATCTTTGACACATCACCACCAATGGCACTTTTTTTCAGCGATGTATGACTTTCGTCTGAACGCAGACAGATGTTTCATTCGTGATGGGTAATTGGGAGCCACAGGGGTGCTAGGAGGGGAACAAGGAAGCGAGGATTGAGGAGTGAGGGAGGACAGCCCTTAAAGTGGCTGACGTTGCAAGCTAATGGTGCTGTCACTGGCTAATCACACTGTCAGCTACCATTACCATTCAGACGGCCATCTTGTCTTCATAGCCTCGACTTTGAGGCGCTTGGACTCTTATTCTCTTAGTTAATATTCAACATATAAATCACAATGGCAAAAGCGTGTGGTAACAGTCTGCCGTGGGCAGTTAAGGTGTCAATACTGATTAATATCAACACTTTAACACTGATTCATTTTATCAGTGTGCATAATTTCAAATTAAGTTATGCAGTAGGTGCAAACGGAAAACATTCATGTTGTGACAGCAGACTTGTTGACACTACATCAATGTGTGAAAATCAAATCAAGAACCTCTAATTGTACCTTTTGCACGAGTCTTTTAATTACAAATTAATTTTGCTGCAAACACACTAATCTAAAACACTTAAATACAGTGCAACAACCGTTATTGCTTGCCTGTTCCTTTAGGTATTGTAGACATTGGTTTGTACTTAATTCTGCTTCTGCTAACACAGGTGAATTAAATAATTAGATATACAATGGCTGTGTAGGCCTATTGCTGTGTGTCACAAACATCTATGCCCCGTACTAAAGCCAGATCAAAGCTGCCGGTAAATACATTCCTCCCCCAAATCCATGCAAATCAAACATGGCGTTTGTTGTTTCTCAGGGGGCCGAGGTGCACATGCTCTTATTAATCTCTGTAATTTCATCAGACATAAGTGAGGATGCTTTTGCATGGTGCGCTGAGCGTTGGAACATCGGCTTATTGGTTACGTTTAAATTATTCATTGGAAGCATGGGACCGCTTCCCTATGTGGCTGGTGTCAATGACTGCCAAAGGTTGACATGGCTGAGTAGTGTGAATAGTATGATGATGATGATGTAAATGATCTAATGCTCTCCAAGTGTCCATGAACAATTTGAACCATAGCCTATAGCATATTCTGCTGCGAAGATTTGGCGAAAACATTACCGGCGTTCTTCCGTTTGCCTTTTTCTCCGTTGTATATAGGCTATAGCTATATTTACTGAAGACCTGTATTAATGTGTAATATTTGATGTTTTGTTGATGAATTGAAAGGACCACAATGGAAATATCCCCATGCAGGACTTTATTGTGTTATCCTTTTCATACTGTACCACATGTGCTGTTTATATTTCTCTCTAATTAAGTATCCAATCAATCAATCAAAAGACAGTGTATGCTTGGTAGCTCCAGACCCAGTATCACACTTTCATTGGAAAAGAATAACGGAAATAATGGAAAAGAATAATTGGAAAAGAATAGCTTCAGACCTGCAGTATCACACTTTCATTGGAGAAGAATAACACGCAAAAAGCACGACAAAGGATTTCCACTCGCTATGATGATGTGGGTGTTTGGAGTTATGTTCCCAGACTGGCCCTGTACAAACATAATTGACACAAGGCTGACCGATCAGCATCCTTTATCATACAGTATGTGTCGTGAGCCAAATAAATAGCAGTTCTCCCAGCTCACAACGCACTGCGGATGCGACACATTGTGAGCTTGTTGACCAGCTATTTTCACACATTACCCTGTATGTTGTATGTATAGCTCAGCCTTAAAGAGGTTTTTTATTTTGTCACAAATCTTTTCCTCTGAACTTATAGGCTTATGTTAAATACTTATTAGTGGCAATTCAAATCATGGTTTATTTTTCTGCAAGTTGAGAGTTTAAGAACTTTCACTCTGCAGTGTTAGTTAGTATTGGTAAAGGATGGCTGGGTCCTTAACCCATTTTGACGTAAAAAACAAAAAAAACAAAAAAAAGTCTTCTGAAAGAATATAATATTCAAAGATGTGTGCCGCATTTTTTACGATTTTTCAAAAATAGCAGACCTACAAGCTCGTAGCGCGCCACTCGGTGGCGCGCTATGAGCTTGTAGATCTGCTATTTTTCAATAGCTAAAGTATAACATAATGCTTAGTTAAAACACCAAAAGGGGTCCCCGCCCAGAATGGGTTAAGCATACCAATGATACTGCCAAATAAAACATTATAGCCCCAGAGCCGATGATTCATGTTTTGTTCCCTGTAGCTACATTAAACACCCATTGATCATCCCTGACTCCCACCCTAATCCTAATGCAAAAAATAAATACCGTATATATTCCCCCAACAGCCATTCCTCCCGCCTTTCTCGGAGAGAGAGAGAGAGAGAGTGCACACAATCAATACATGCTTTTGGGTGCAGAATAACCTTTTGATGACCAGTGAGAAAATGCAAGCCGTTCGGACCATTTCCCTCATGCACGCACGCACACATACACACACGCACACACACACACACACACACACACACACACACACACGTATTATTGATCTTTCCATCTGTACGCTTTGTGTTTTCTCCTCGCATCCATCCACTATAGGACTCTGAAGTGTCCTCTTCATCCTGCTGTTTGCAGGCAGACATGGTCATCCTTGACGATGCGTAAGGCGCACTGGGCTGTGTCTGAGTCTTAACAGCGCATGCAGTTTCTTAAGGTAAGCAGAGAGGTATGGCGTCCTCTTTCGCCCCTTCTCTTTCCCTCAGTGGCTTTAAAGGTTAGTGTGGCTGCTTCACTTCCCTGCTCTGCAGTGAGGGGAAAGTGTCCTCCTGTGCTTACTCAGCTGAGCACCCACCACCATGCAGGGCCCATTTAGTAATTTCCTGTTCTGTCCAACACTGTTTCCCCCCAGGCCCTCTGTGAAATGTTACTTTCGTACTATACTGGCAAACGCTGCAGCACATTAAGACTTTTAGTTAAGCCATCTACTGCCACCTGGTGGACGCAGAGCCAACCGCAGACTGCCGAGCCGGTTGTAATGTGACACACGCTGGATTCACATCCTGTTTGGGCATCTTAGATGCTAAATAAATAGCATCAATGCTAGCGAGCTAAAATGAAGCCATCCTTGCTCTAGAAAGCGCAAATGTTCCAATCGGGATCACCGGATAATCAGCAAAGACCTCCGAACATCGCGTGTTTTATCCAAACCATGGAGAGCTCCGTAGATTTCGAGTTATTCAGCTTTTTAGTCAGCCTGTATAAAGGGAGGTGAAAGGCAGTGCGGATGCGCACTAGAAGGAAAGGCCAAGCCAAAAAAAAAGAAATCGGTGATCCGCTTTGATATCAATAATAAAGCTTATCTGACGTTCCGCCAGAAGCAGTTGCCGGTTGGATTCTAATTGGCGGAACATTCCGTCGCGAGCAGTTCATTTGTTAACCTGTGTTAATTTGTTAATGCACAACACATTGTCTTCAGGTTTCCGGATTATTGCCTTTTTGTCAAATAAATAGGCCATGATGTTCTTTCAAGTGCGTTCCATTGAATGTAAAAAAAAAGAAGTACATCAATGAACAAGTACAGTAACTCTCTCTCGCACGCGCGCACACACACACACACACACACACACACACACACACACACACACACACACACACACACACACACACACACACACACACACACACACACACACACACTGGTTACCATTATGAAAAGGCATGAGCTTGGGGGCCTGATGATTCTTCACAAAATTGTTTGAATTACTTTAAGGTTACAGTAGGTTGAAATCTATATCTTCAATTGAAAATGTCCCATAGCCTGGAGGGATGATCAAGTGAGTCAGTCCCTAGAAATACCATAATACGTTGCTGTCTGGGGAAAAAAACACCTACAGTAACTCAAATCTTTAGGTTATAGATTTTTTTCTTTTTGCATAAATCAGTGCTATTGAACACCCTTTACGTCTGTGTGTTGTTTCGAAAATATTGAACCAATGAAAAGTAGTAAAAAGCGCTTGGGACAAGACCTCTTAACTCCATTGGACCCTCAAACTGTCTGCTAACTCCACCACCTCTCCCCCTCTCATGGAAGAAATTGACAATATATAAAGTCACAACAAATTCAATGACTTAGCCTCGGTCAGAAACGGTCACATATAAGGTTTTCTTCATTTTCTGAACAAAATATTTTTTAAATTTCCTGAAAAATGAACATTTTGGAGTTAAGTGGTTTGTTCCCGACAGCAGAGATATAATGTATTATAAGTAGAGAGGCCCCAGTCAGTCTCCGATGGGATGTGGCTACCCTCACCATGACAAGAAAAGCCCAGAGTACGACTGGCACATCCTGCACAAAGCCACAACAACACCGGCACCACCAGGCAGGCTCAAGTTATCTATGAAGAACTGGGGCCTATCGGACAGTGCGGCATGCAAGTGTGCCGAGCCTGAACAGACTGCCGAGCACAAAATCACTTGGCTGCCCCCTATACAGCCCACCCTCAGAAGCTGGCCTTTTGGCCTTAGGACTGGAGACAAGGGCGTGGCTGCACGACACTGAGTTGGCCATCTGATGATATACGAAAGAACGATTCGATTAAAAAACAATCTTCAGTCATGCTAGCTGGTAGCAAAAGTGTAGTTAAGCTGTGCCCGCGCCTGCGTCCCCTTTAAGAGAAGGTTAGCAGCCTGCAGACTGTTATTGTGAGGGTCTGCTATCATTAGCTCACAATGTTTACCTTTTGCCAGAAACGTTTTCATGTCGGGAGCGATGCCGAGACAAAGTCACAAATGACATCCCAACTTTGGATGGATGATGATCACTCTCGCTCGTAGTTTCAGAGCTACGGGGCTTTGAAAATCCTGCTTTGAGCCGAGGTAAATTAGTTGATTGTAAAGAACCCATAGCTGGTGGTGACGGAGGCGTTGCATAGCAACCGGACCAATGTAAAAAAAATTGGGTGGGATTGTGGTTTTGTTTTCAATTCCCCACTGCACAGTCCTCTCATCTAAGTTAGGCTTAGCTCCTGCTAAATCTGAACTGGTGGTCTGTGGTTGCTCCATATATTTAATGACATATGTTAATAAATCTCCCTCTTCCACCAGAGTAAGCAGCACTTGGCTGCACACTCAGCTTTCTTTGTGGACTCTGGCACCGACCAAATAAGATTTGTGCCCTACTGTACATAGTGGGCATTTACTTTATCTGGCGGCTTGTTACCCTGCCCATGTCTTGGCATAATAATGTACAATGGAATGGAGGGCTGGGACAAATTTGCTAGGTCATTAGCAGTGTTGTTTTTGGCAGCAAATTTCATAGTCTTTGGAATAAAACTTAATTTAGTTTTAGTCATATTTTAGTCACCTGGAATGTGTTAGACTAGTTTTAGTCGACTAAATATAAGATTTTAGTCGACTAAATCTACAGTTGATTTAGTCGACTAAAATGTATTTTGTCGGGCCTTGATGGTGTCGTAATGACTGATTTTACACTTGCTGAAAATAGCCAATCTACAACTTGTAGATCGGCTATTTTCAGCATGCAACCAAGTGCAAAATGACGTATACTGGATCTCTTGTACACTAGTCCCTTCCTAACATTTTAGTCTAGTTTTTATTTGTTGACGAAATTGTCGATATATTTTAGTCATCATAGCTTAGTTTTGATTTAGTTTCCATTTAGTTTTCGTCAGTGGTAGTCGACGAATATTTTTCGTCATAGTTTTAGTCGACGAAAACAACACTGGTCATTAGGTTAAGGGTAAAGTTTTCACTGCGGACTCTAAGTCATTGGAAAATACAGATGGATGTAGAGTGTACACAGGGGTGAGATGTATTAAGATACGCTCTTATTTTTAGAGACAACACTACATTCATTTAGTATCTCATGTATGATGTGCACTCTGTATTATTGTTATTTAAGTCTTGTCTACCTTGTATTCTTAAATAATGCGATATAAAATACAAAGCATATTTGCTGCTCGCACTGTGTGCACAGAATTGCATTAACATTGATCGTATCCACTCGTGTGTTATCATCTGTTGGTGAAAATTGTTCCGACTTAAAATCAAAGGGTTGGGCGAACGGTTAATTTCAATGAAATGGAGGGGTAATCAATGCTTGCATGTGTTGGTGTCTTGGTGAGCATGTGCCTCAGTCCTGTTTTTCATGTTGCCATCAATATCAGCCATTGATCGCACCTCTGTACATGTGTGGTTTACGGCGCACATTTTGTTTAAGATACCGAAGGAAGGCATTGAAAATCTTTGCTTAAGAGGTTTACGATGATTGCACAGGTGTCAGGCCCTGCTTTGTCAATAGCTAATTATTTGTCTATGATGCTCTTTCAAGACTACATTTTTAACAACTTGAGATCCATATAGTTTTGTCATAGAACGAATATACGAAGATAGCCTATTTACATGGTCCTGGGAGGCGATGTAGCAATTTGTTTTACATTTGGCAACTTTTTTTTTAATATAAAGACGTGCCCAAAATAGGAACGCCAAGCTGATGGTACTTAAGCCATTGAGACCTGGAACGCATCCATGTCACGTTAGCGTTTAACCACATTAACCATTAACCCATTTTGGGGCGGGAACCCCTTTTGGTGTTTTAAACATTGTTATAATTTAGCTATTGAAAAATAGCAGATCTACAAGCTCATAGCGCGCCACCGAGTGGCGCGCTATGAACTTGTAGGTCTGCTATTTTTGAAAAATCGTTAAAATGTGCCTCAAATCTTTCCGAAAATTGTCATGATTTAGAAAACTTTTTTTTTTAATTTCGACGTCAGGCCTGAATGGGTTAAAGGCGAGTGCCCAGGCCAGGACATCATTCTTGTATACCGAGTGTGGCCACTTTTCCGGGAATTTCCCAGTTGGCTATAGGGCACTGGTTGGTTTCCCATCTCCTGGCAGAGCCGTCCCTACAGCAGCTGCTCCAAGATGTCGTCGTCATCACTCTCCCCGTAATGAGCCCAGGGTGCGGTGTGAAGGCTCAGGCGCGAGGAGTCTGGGTAGTACCACTTGGCGTTCTGGGAAAACCCCACAGTGACACAAGCTGTCTGCACAGACACGTGTGGACAGCAGGCCCTCTGAAGAGACTCCTCAGGTGAACTCTGTTAGAAATGGCCTCATTAGCAGAGTTTCGGCAAGTCGGAAACTTCAAAGGAATAGCCAGGAAGGAGCTGAGGAATGCGCCCAGGCATGAGATCATATATTTTGCGGCGTGTTTTACAGTGTCTGTGAACCCATAGTGCATGTGCTGTCGACGTGCCCGTTGGCGGGGGAACGGCGCTTTTAGTTTATATAAATATCCTTGCAATTTATAGGCAGGGAAGGGGGGGTGGGGGTGGGATGCGGGGGTTAGACCCGGCGGTCATGTGAAAGGTTTGTGCAATTATGATGACACTGTGAAGAGGGTGCATGTTCCCTCAGTCTTATCGATGGCGGGGAAATTCAAGTGCCCTTTATGAACACTCAGCTATGTTTGACAATTTAGCCACCTCATGTCAGGATTTCATGTCCTCCCCACAAACCACTTTATAGCAGAAAATGACACAAAATCGCTCACAATTTCTACAAATCAGCGTAAGGAGAACACTCCAATTGCTTTCGATGATGCCCATTTTTTCTTATCTTTTTTTCTCCTCTTCTTACACAAGGCCTTAGATTCAGAACCCGCTCAGTGGGGAAAAAAAGAAAAGACAAAAAAAAGAAGATGAAAAAAGCAATTAAGCTAATGCAGTGTGGGAGTCATAAGGTTGTAGATATTTCAAGAGTAGAGCAATTTACTGCTTGGAGAAGGAGGAGAGCGCTTGCATTAAAGCACTCCCTCACTCCTAGATTTATTATGCTTTTAGTTGTGTTATATGTGATACAATTAGTGGGAGGTGCCAATAACCACCCCCTGCTCAAGGACGTGGTCATTCGCTGGGCCATCTGTCATTAATTGCATCGTCCCGTTATGCGGAGTGCAGGCTGGTGGGAAGACGTGCCCAAAGGGGATGAGATGAACCGGGTGTCACACGGCTCATGACACCACAGGTGTGGGGACTGAGGAGCTGAATCTGTGCCTTGGCGTGTAACAATGGACGGTCCTTTTTGTCTGGGAGCCAATTGGATGCTAAGCTGTTATATGACCGAAATCCGGAGTGCTTCTCTGCGGCCTGTTATGTGACTGACACAGAATGCGGAGGTGTCCTTATTTTGGGAAAGTTTGTCAAAATGTTCTCAAAGGTGTTAGAATAGCAACAAAAACAAACAAAAAAAGAAAAGAAAAAATATCTACTTTACAGGCTTACAAAGAAGTAAAGGGTGGAAATTTGGGGAAATGAATTCAAAACATTAATGCCCTTTAAGGATCAAATCCTCCACACATTTTCAAATCTCTATACCATAATAATAATAATAATAATAATAATAACAATAAAACATAACATAAACATGAATTGTATTTTTCATGGCACAGAATTATTTGGCCCAACAAATTAGCATATTTGCAACACTTTTTCTGTGTTTACCAAAGCCACATTGTACAAGAGCTTTGTTCAGTACACTGTCACACAACAGCCCATTGCATACTTATCAACTAATTTGGCTGTCATCTTCATTAGGAAACCAATAGGGTTATAACTGCAGAGGGCAGCAATGATATGTGAATAGAAGGCCCTGGAGTGCCATATTGTTATCTAGTGAGAAGGCTAAGTACTAGCCTGTAGACTTCATATAGTCCCACGGTGCTCGTACAATGAACGCAGCAGTGAGGATGATTTCTACAGAACATGAAGCACGTTGTCTCTACTCTACGTCAGGGGTTATCAAACTTTCTCATTTCAAGGGCCTCCAGACCCATGCAGTTTTCATAATATATGCATTAGGTTACAGACCCACACTATTACGATTTTCTATCTTTGGAATCCCAATTTACACTATACAATCCTAACTCAAAGTTTGTAAAAATGTTCCTTTTGTACCCTCAAGGCTTTCAGAACAGCTGCTCCTCAGTGTATCTTTGGTCGTGGACAAATCCAGTCTTTTTTTTTCTTTTCCTAATGATGTAAAACAAATTAACCACTTAAACACTATAATATAGTGACTATATCCTTGGCCCCCTCATTTTCTCCATCTGAATCAAATTAATTGAAAGTTTTCCTGAAAATAGCTGATGAAACAACACTTTGTGGAACTGTTTTTTTTTGTGTGCAAATATTCACCCATTGTTCAGCCAAATGTTCGCCTGTTATGATGTGCCCAGAAAGGACGCTATAGGGTTCAAGTGGTATACTCCAGCCACATAACGCTGGTAGTGTAGTGTTTAATAAATCCAGATTCTCACTGTGAAAGCTGGCCTTCACTTGACTTTAATTTTTAATCATAATTGCCTCATAATTATTTTATCATTTCTTCTACACAAAATGATGACTGAGTTTTGGTGGCTGGCTTGTGTCTACTGTATTCCCCAGTGGCACAGCTGCACTAATTATTAGGCATGAGCCTTTACCCACTTTCAACCATGGAGTCTCTATTTTGGGGCGTGTCATTACAGGCAAACATTTTCCAATTTTTTGGAAAATTATCGAACTTTAAAAAAGCAACAAAATAGCCAACGAGTTTGTAGATTGGCTGTTTTTACAGTAGTATATATATTTTTTTAACAAACATATCACATTGTGAGGTTGGAGATCTGATATTTTCATTGAATGTTTGGCTATTATTACATGCCCAGAATTGGGATGCCATACAGGGTTTATGTATACAGTTTTAAGGAATGCATATAGATTATACATTTCTTATAATATCATTTCCTTGTTTTAAAAGAATTGTCATTTCTGAACAAAAAGCTTAATTTCATAAATTAATTGAAACGTGTTACCGTAACCAATGTCCCGATTTAGCTGAGTATTAATTTCTTACAGCAGAGGGCCTGAACAACAGCGGAGTACATCTGGTATATCTTGAGGTGTGACTAACATAGCATGGCAGAATGCAACTAGAAAAGAAAGTTCATTCCTGTACGTATATACTGTACATCCACAGGCTGCATCAGAGTCACTCCCCTGGTGTGTCAGCTGTGTTTTCAAGCTTAATGGGATTTTATCTAAATTTAGAGGAATCACGCCTTGCATGCATGGAGCAAGGTATTCTAAAAATCACACCTGTGTGAAGTGAGGGGCGCTTTACCAACCCTTATCATCTTACATCATCGCGATATCATAACATAACATCATATGCCGATTGCTCAGTGACAGACAAAACAAACATTAAACTATGTCCATTGTCAATGGCGTTTTTAATGTTTGTCTAGACAAGACAAACATTAAACCTGTATATAGGAGGGGCCCTCAAAAATGAGGGGCGCTCTTGTTATCGTACATCAATTTATGTTAGCGGACATTTGACCTTGCTACATAAGGTATGGTCCCTTTCTGGCCAAGTGCCCCCACCAACATGTGATGGGTTAGCTGATTTGCTCGTTTACATATAAGTTTTCCCTTCAATGTCAATGGCATAATGTTTTGATGTTTAATTTACGTCATATTTAGCGGAATTATCAGATCTTATCATGATACATCATCTCATACTGGCCAATCAGAATGCCTGTTGCCTGTGATTGGTTAGCTGAATTGCTCGTTTACATGGCGTTTAATGTTTTGATGTTTAATTTACGTCATATTTAGCGGAATTTTTACGTAATTTCTCCGGTCATAGTCAATGGCAAATATTGAGACGTGTGGGGACAAACGCTGTTTATAGAAGGGGCTAACACCCCTTAAAAATCAGTCCCGTCTGAAGTGAGTGGTGCTGTGCTGTACTTGTACTGTACTCGTACTGTACGCCTCCCTGGCGTGTGTGTGTGTGTGTGTGTGTGTGTGTGTGTGTGTGTGTGTGTGTGTGTGTGTGTGTGTGTGTGTGTGTGTGTGTGTGTGTGTGTGTGTGTGTGTGTGTGTGTGTGTGTGTGTGTGTGTGTGTGTGTGTGAGAGAGAGACGCTGCTCAACAGTGCCATCCAGTGGTATTGGCGAGGTGTTTCATGTGTCCGTGTTTGGACGCGTATACGTGGACGCGTACACATACATACATAGGGACACACACAGCTACGCAATGGAGTGGCTGCACCACTCAAAAATTAGAGCAGAGAGATACCTGCACAAATCACTGCTTTGCATATAGCTTTCTGACAGCGTGTCATTAGTACACAGCACCTGTATTCATTTAACTCAGAGTTTAATTCTTTCAGCGCCATTGCCATACATCTAGGTCAATTGAAGCCTATTTTTTGACACTACGCTTACCGCTATTGCCGTTGATTAATGGCAATTGCGCTTTTGTAGTGCATTCGATCGATCGAGCCATAATGCTACTTACGTTAGCCGGTTAGCTATGTTGTTAGCACAGCACTGGATCGCCCATCTTAGATCGTCGTCGCCATAATAATCCATTCTATCTGTTTCTTTCAATCGCCTGTATCTCCTATTCCTTGTCCCAGATGGCATCAAAACAACGTTTATTTGACGGCACCGTTTGGATTCATATTGTAAACAAGGCCTATCCAGGCTCCGTTCAGCTTCCTAGGTTAATACTACTTCCGGTAGACTGGAAATATGGCTTTTCAAAATAAGAGCTTGACTGGAAAAAAATGCTGGCGTAAATTAGATCCTACTTTTTCAATAAATGCTAGCGCTGTAAGTGTTAAGAATGGACACTTGTAGGAAGTCATGCCTATCAAGTGAGGGGGGGGGGGGGGGGGGGGGGGGTTGGGACTACAATCCCCCACTAACCCCCTCCACCTCATCACCAACAGTGTGTAAAAAACTAAATGGAATCCTGTGCCATTGTTGACGGACAGGTGGGGAGATGACTTCCTACTGTGGCGTATACGTGCAAGAGAGGCAGTCCCGTCAGGGGCTGACATCGTTCATTTGACTTGACAGGGTGGAGGGGACTTAGGATTCAAATGATCATTTTCTACTACTTTTTTTTTAATGCAGGGGGTCCATAAAAGCCCCAAAGGTTGACAGACTAAAATTGCTTAAAATATTTGTGGGTGAGGGATTTGGCGGGCTCATGTTTTGGGAGAGAGTTTAAGTATGTGTGACTGACAGCTTTTTATGACAGAATTGGCACAATACATGCAAACAAACAGACAAGGGCAAAGGCAACATGTTTGGAATCCTGCACGTCGTCTGCCTGAGACGAGCTTCCTTTCTGTTTTGTTTTGACATGTGATACCAAGCGAAACTGACAGTGAGCTTAATTCAGAACACTGTGTCACACTATTATCTTTGTTATCAAGTTAAATCATCACCCCAGCACATAATCAGGAGTTCACCTTAATGATTGAATAATGTTTTCATTTTGTAAATGTGCACAGTGGTTTAATCGAGACAGCTTGCGACTTGTAAATATTTTGGAATTATTTGTTAAGGGGGATGCAGAAGAATAGACCCAGGAATGGCTCATGGGCTGGGGAATAGCATGCAGGCTGGGGTGGACCATCTGGCCTATTCTGCATATTCTTACCATTTGAATTGCAGATTGGAGTTAGGATGAGCTTTTGGATCTAGAGCGATGGCAGACTGAGACTTCACACAGCACGAACCGAGGCGGTGGCAAAAACAGAAAACAGACAGTGTGAAGGCAGCCATCATTGCACCCGATGGCAACAAAGGCTTGCATGACCATGTGTCTTTTTGCATAGATCTTTTAAATATGTTGCATTAACATTAGTAGTGGATCGCTTACGAAAAAAGAAAGGCTTCAAAGGAAGCTTGAGCTTCTAAAATAATAACAGAACTAAGAAGTAGTTTTATTTAAACTGACTAGTGGTTGTGGGCCGTCCAGAGAGCCAAATGGTAAGGGTGCATGTACCATATTGGCACAATGCTTTGTTTAGCAAGGGACCTTTTGCTGAATATCAAACCACACTCTCTGCATTTCCTGTCTCTACGTTGTCACAGTCACTGTCAATATAGGCCCGAAAAACATAATATGCAGTGTGTATGTAATACACAGTACACTATATCCAGAAAGGGTTGGGAAATGCAGTATTATGGTGTATTTGTGAGTGATCCCACTGGACTGTGTGTGACAGGACTCAGGACAGGCCATACCGGTGGCGTAGCCGTGGTGGTTGAGAGCTGCATTCCATACATGTGTCAGGTTCCTGATTATATCGGGCAGATCGAAACCTCCTATCTCTCCATTCACGCACGTGTGTGCACACACACGCATGCACGTGCACGCGTGCACACACACACACACACACACACACACACACACACACACACACACACACACACACAGTGTGTATATATAGTATCTGTAGCCTACATATTATTCCTAGAAGTTTCTTCCCTGATCGAAATGTGCTGATTCATTTGTGGTACAGTAGATCCCATTTTAGTTGCAGGAAGGTTTCCTTATTGGCAAGGCATTAAATGACTGCTGTTTCACTGATGAATCTCAGGGTCTTAATAAGTACAACCCCTCGGAGGAATTACAGTCGAGTTTCACGTCTCTGGTCTGCATCCACTCACCCTTATTACGGCCATGGATCTCCTTATGGGCAATTTCAAGGACTTTGTTTTACTTTACACTTTAAAAATGTCGGGTATAATGTGCAATTGTGGTCAGTGTTTATGAACAACCATAAAGTCAAACTTGGTGTAGCGTTAAAGCCAGGCTATTATGCAGTAAAAGTTAACGTCCATGAAGAGAAGTGAGGACAATGTCGTCATTAAAGAGGACATTACTGGTCTGTGGAACACAGGGACACTGTGCATGATAACAACGTATTAGGTTTTAGTGCCATGGGAAAATGCAGCAAAATTTGACATGCAGAAAGCTTAAATCAAACTCTGTCAGTCAGTTTTATCGTTTGTTGTCTCCGCTTTTATGGTCACAAAGAGGAGGGGATGAGAGATATGCAGCAATGAGAACGTAAAAAGTACAATTTGTGATTTATCCAAAAGTACGGCATTTAATAACTCCCAGAGGCATTAAAAATAAAGAAATATATAAATAAATGGCGAGAGGAAGAACATTTGACACTCGCAACACTTGACCTCAGATTTGGCCATAGAGCATGCATAAGAAAAATCAATAGTGACAGATGCCCTCTTTTTCCTCCCTCTTGAAAACAGATGTATTAAAAAAAGGCCTATCCTCAAAGGTTAATGCCTCTTCTCGCAGCCCATGTAGGAGCACCGGAGCCTGGGGACAAAAGGCCTGATGGAAGGCACAACCGGGATGGAGTTCACTTGGTCTGGAACATCTCTGGCATTTCAGTCTCCTCTGAAAATGATGTAACATGTGCCCTGACATTAATCCGCCTAGAGAAGATGGATCAGGTGTGTAGAGCCCAGTCGCAAAGCAGCAAAGTCTGCACTCATTTAACCACTTAACCACAAACAATATATTCTATATTGTTTCAAAAAAGAGCTCACGTGTCAACAAATCTTTCACATGCCAACATTTTGACAATAGTGTTAACATTGTTAAGGCCATAAAAGTCCAGATTTAACAAGCTAAAATGGCCAGAAAACAAGTGAAAATAGTAAACATTGGCAAATTCTGAGGAACATGTTGCACCTTGTACAGGTATCTCTGTGGGAAGAAACCACTTAAAGGGGCATTCCACTCATTTTCAACATTAATAGTGTGCCGTGATTTTTTTTCCACCCTAAAACATGATCATCAGGTCTTATTGTTATATAAGGAGGTATAATTTTTTCAAAAAAGTGTAGAGTATTTGTTAAAATGTTGTTTTTATGTGGGCACGCCCACCAGTTCATTAAGTATGCCTGGTTTGCCTGGTGGGTGGTGATCCACCTGAACTGAAGCCGCACCCACAGCTGTATGATAAAGGGGGAGGGTTAGGGGAAGGGCTGATAGTGTGATGTCACTATATTACTGTTTATTTCATTGGCCTGTTTGACTGTTAAAGGTTCAGCCTCCAGGAAGAAACCCTAAATACAAAGTTAATACACCATTGCACATAAAAACGACTCCAGGGTGTCTAATGAAGTACTGTCCTCATAGACACATGAAAAACTGGAAAAATAAAAGAATTGTGGCACTCCCTCTTTAACATGGTGAATCACATCTTGATGATGTCTTCTTTCTTTCTTTCTTTCTTTCTTTCTTTCTTTCTTTCTTTCTTTTTATTTGTTTCGAACACCATACAATAAAATAAGCCACAATAAACAATAAAAGTAGATACAAAATATATTAAAAAACAAAACATTTCAATAGACAGTAGATCAAACGTGTGTTCGAAAAGGAGTAGGAAGAAGCTACTGCTTATGATTTCCTACCCCTTCTTAACAGTTTTGTTAACACAAAATCTTAAGAGAACAAAATTACATTAAAGAGGGAGTGCCACAATTTTTGTATTTTTCCAGTTTTTCATGTGTCTATGAGGTGACGGTACTTAATTAGACACCCTTTAGTCGTTTTTATGTGCAATGGTGTATTCACTTTTTATTTAGGGTTTATTCCTGGAGGCTGAACCCTTGACAGTCAAACGGGCCAATGAAATAAACAGTAATATAGTGACATCACACTATCAGCCCCTCCCCTAACCCCTCCCCCTTTATCATACAACTACAGCTGTGGGTGCGGCTTCAGTTCAGTTCATCACCACCCACCAGGCAAACCAGGCATACTTAATGAACTGGTGGGAGTGCCCACATAAAAACAACATTTTAACAAATACTGTACACTTTTTTGAAAAAAATTATACCTCCTTATATAACAATAAGACCTGATGATCATGTTTCAGGGTGGAAAAAAATCACGGCACTCCATCTTTAAGGGAGCTCTTTGCCTCTTATAGGTGTTTCCCCAAACGTCCGTACAATAATTTAGATATGGTAGGATAAGTGCACAATACAGAGTGTGTAAAGCTTTATAATTCAATATGTGCTGCTAAATGCTTAGTTTTGGTCAAGATGCCAATGATCTTAGCCATTTTAGAGCACAGATAAACTTCCATGAGAGGGGGACAGGTGGAGTTAGTTTTAGCAGTTTAGACAGTTTGAGGGTCCAATGGAGTTAAGAGGTTTTGTCCCAAGCGCTTTTTACTACTTTTCATTAGTTAAATATTTTCCAAACAACACACAGACGTAAAGGGTCGATTTATGCAAAAACATAAAAATAAAAATAAAAAAAATAAAAAACCTTCAAAATTGAGTTAGGTGGTTTCCTCCCGACAGCAACAATAATGTCTTATATTTTCTCCGAACCCTGCTTATTGTTTTTGTTGTTGTTTACCGGTATTTGTATCCCCATTAGTAGTTACCAAGGCAACACTTCCAGTTGCTTTCCTCGAGAAGTTGAGGTAATAGATGTTGGCGTCTGAATGAGTCGCTGCTTACACGGGTTATGACCACTCGATGTGGGTGGCAATCCAAGAGACAACTGTGAATATTCAGCAAAGCCACTGTATACACAACAGGTATCAAAATATAACAGTTAACTCTGTCTCTTGAGTTCCAAGGTTTCAGCTGCTGCGCACGCCTTCGTGTCGACAATAACTTAATTAAAAAAGCTTTGCACAACATTTCTGTTCGCCGATTATTATAAAGGGTCCACTTCCCACGCTTTCCCAATGGCACCACTTGTTGTAGTAAATGCTTTGGGAACGGTGGTTTATAATGAGGAATTGTTGCCTGCACTGTACAGCAGGTAATTCGTCTGTACTCAGTCATCATGTCACAAGGCATTATTTCATGCCTTGGAACTTGTTCACATGAGCGCTTAATTAGGTCCCCGCCAGGTAGTAGAAGTCAATCTTATAGGATGAAACATGGGAAATCTGGTCACATGACTATAGAGATAATGTGTACTGATTTACGCGATGCTTTGCAAAAATCGGCATCCTGGTGGCGCTATAACAAGCCAAAGTGAAACATTTGGGGGCAGAGGTTCTGCTCTGGCCTTCGGACACACACACACACACACACACACACACACACACACACACACACACACACACACACACACACACACACACACACACACACACACACACACACTCTGTGTCCGGACGGACAGGGGCCAAAAAAGAGTCTTGGCCACTCCCTTGGCCTGGCGGAGACAATTAACATAAGCCTAGTCCATGCTTAGGCAAAAAGGGGTCAAGCAACATCTTTGTACCAAAGCATAAATTTGCCTTTAGGATAAACGTGAGAACCTTTGGACAAAATAAAGGTATGTGCACAGGGTGACCTCGGAAAAGGACACATGTGCTGGCACTTCCTACAGCCAGCAGATTACTCTTATCACATTTAAAGGCCTGAGACCTGAAATAATGCACCTTTAATCAAATTTACTGTCGGCTGCTTCCGAACCATAGTGTATCACATGGAAAAAAGGCACAAAAAAAGCCGTCTTTTGAGTGTCACGCCATATCTCTCTTGACCCCTGGTCTGCTGTTTACAATTTGTGCTGCCATAAAAGCTTTGTTCGCTTAAACTAGATTTTCTTTTTGAACTGGTAACCTTGGGTAAAGTAAAGTCAATTTTAATCCAGGAGAGGAGGTTTTAATCAGCCTTTATTATTTGATAAAGTGGAAGTGCCTGGCTCTTGCAACTAGGCAGAGCTGATTTAGTTTGCAGCCTTTTTATTTTCAACCCCTTGACACTTAGATATCAAATGGAAGACATTCTAGGAAGGTAAATAAGCGCTGCAGGATAAGCCTCTTTCTTAGTATATGAACCGGTAATTGCACATATAATCTTAGTGTACGGTTTCATCTGTGCTAAATGTCTTATGCTCTCTGCCACGAAAGCAAATCACCAAATATTGTTTCACGTATGCTTTATATTTATTGAACTATTTGACTTTGTAAAACTTAAATTCTATAATGGAAGTCAATGGCAGTCGAATCAGGCTGAAAACCTGTCCAAATAATAATGTAAGCCATGCCGTTATTAGACCCATACCCTGGGACTGAAATGCACATTATTGTTTTATATTTTTATTCTAATTTATATGTGTTTAATGTTGCGTACAGACACAGTTAGACTGAGGATCAGAGAGAGAGAGAGAGAGTTAGTTAGTTAGTTAATATTCATCAACAATAAAGGCGCAATGCATTCACTGTGTTGAATGGCCAACACATTAGTTGCTAGTTTGGAGTTGATTTTCATACCATGCTGAAAATGTGTGGAATTAATGTAATATGTAATTGACATGGAATCCAATGGCTATACCTCAAACAAACTATGATCTGATGTTTTCAGCATAATAGAGTCGATGTGGTTACTTCTTATGGTTATGGAGGGGTTACACAGATATGAAGTTTGTTTCATCTATTCAAACCATCCCAAACATTTCGGTGATACTATTTGGCTGTACTAGCCTTGTAGAGTACAAACACAGTGTTATGGTTAAACCTGATACTACAGGAGTACTGTACGTCTGGGTGAAATAATTGCAGGTAAACAACAGTCTGTCTAGCTCATCCATCCTCAATTAGTCTGCGTTAAGGCTCATACATAGTCTGGATTTACGGTGGTTGGGTGACCACCAAACTACAACATGACGTCATGAGCCGCGGTGAAGAGCAAACCACCGCTCCAGCCCTTCTCTCTGTTTTTACTCACCACCGCTCAATGTTATTTCAGCTCCGGTGGTCAGCTCACTACCGGATCGGTGGTCACCTCATCACCGAAAATCTAGACTATGAATAGGCCTTTATTTGTCGGGAAGCGACACTGCCAAAATACGTAGCTACATTTATTCAGTTGTATAAATGTGTTTGATTCAATCTAGTGGAAAGGCTGCTCACATTAGCTTCGGATGGATATATGTTGTTAGCTTAGACCCTGGGCTGCACCATCTTCAGTGTGCTTTCAGTCTCCAAAGGCCCCTCCCAGACGGCATTTCTGGTCAAAACAGTGCTTTTAGTATGAAGCCTGGCGGTCGTGGTAATGGCCAGTAGTTATCATTAAGCTCCAGGCAGACAATAACAACCGGTCGAGAGTCAACACACACCCTTAAGTTGACACAACAGCCGGTCGTGGTCTTTTGGATCTTCAAAATAAGGGTTGAACGGCACCATATCCTGGCATGTTATTAATTAATCCTGGCGGGGAAGCGGTTAATTAAGTCCTCTGAAACATAAACGTACTCTTTGCCAAGCTTTATGTAAGTCATGCCTTCCCTTGACAGGGTCATTTTGATGAATATGTACAGTGTTCGCTAGCCAAGTCCATGCCAAGACAGAGCATAACTTAATTGCCCTCTTTGGTAATGATCTGCATTAAGTCCATTATTGCAAACTATAAAACCAAAGCAGCGAATGGATTCAATCGTGTTAATATTGATTTCCTTAATGTTAAAAGCACGGAGGAAGATACCTAAAGGAGAGATAGGCTATATACAGTAACGCTGATGTCCCCTTTGGTCTGAGGGAGAAAAAGGGAGATGTTCTGATGCACTGCACCAAAGCGAGAGCGTATCTAATCTGACACCTAGCACTCCTGGCTAATGTCTTGACAGGGTGTAAGTGGATCATTTATGCCCTTGGAAAATGTTACGTCGGTGCAGCTAAAAGTAAAAGGCGGAGAAGTCTCTGAGCCTAGTGTGCTAGTCTGTGCCCCGCAGTTCTTTTACTGTATTGTACCTTCAATATGTTCTCTGTCTCCAGCCATATTGATTTTGAATTAGAAGTGGTTCATGTTTCCCTGTATCCATCCGCGCTACATTTAGATGCCTAATGATGCTGCCAAATTTTGTCATCAAGCCCAGGGGCTGTTTTTAGTCGTTTCGGTAACTTTTAGTTTTAGTTTAGATACTGGTTCAGATATCGATACAGATGCCACAACATGTGTGGTTGAACTGTGTGTCTGTTTCTGTGATAATGCAGACATTTTTACTGATTTGACACCAGATGTTGTTGCGGTTGATGAAGAGTCCAGAGAAATGTCTGCACCTTTGACCCTAGCCTAGAGGAAGCCTGTTTGACCAAGGTCATTAAATACCAACCGCATTGACTTGTTGTTGTGAAAAAATAGAGTCCGCAACACTGGTAAAGAAACTCAAAGTTTTTCTCCCAACGTACTGTGCTGTCTCTGCCATAATTGGTAGCCACCACATATGGTGGAGATGCTGTTACTTATAACCATAAGATAGCTCTGGTCCATAGCCTTATTGCTTCTATGATTCTGCCCTGCAGTAAGGCTATGCTACTTTCGTTTTTAAATCTCACGTGGAAATCAGACCAGCCTCTCCTCTTTAGTGGAAATCTCAAGAACGTTTGACCTACTCACCAATACAAAGACGGGTTGCGTCATTAGAAACGCCTACTTTCCTTAGTGGACGCACTCTGAGCCCCCCACCACACGTATAAACGGTACTTTTTGTCCAGAAAGGGATTTGTTTTCACCGGAGGAAAAATGTTCTCTAAATTCTCTGTGCAATATCGGTGGAGGGCACATTGGAGTAACTAAAAGTATTTTTTTTCTGGTGGAAACAAAATCCCCTTTTGGCCAAAAAGTGCCGTTTATACGTGTGGTGGGGGGCTCAGAGTGCTCCCACTAAGGAAAGTAGTCTTTCTAATGACACAACTCGCCTTTGTTTTGGTGAGTAGCAAAAACGTTATTTTTATTTACGCTAAAGATGAGAGGCTGGTCTGTAGCATAGCCTTCTTACTGCAGGGCAGAATCATAGAAGCAGTAAGACTATGTACCAGAGCTACCCATAAGAGTACTGATATGCTTATTGTATTATGAAGACATCCTATGCCATGATTTTGTGACTGCAACCTCAACTGCACTGTGTGTCCTTGTATGCTCTCCTTCATGTGGACATGAATAAATTGTTAAAATGTGTGTGTAATCTGCCATGAATCATAATGATGGGGGCCATAATGGCAGATGAGAGCGCTTGTTTCTGTAACAAGCTCTACTTGTTACAATGTTTACTGAGCCGGTCCAATCCCTCAATCTGGTGTCATGCAGATGCGTTCCCCCGTCAAGATGGATAATTCTCTGTATGCAGTAGTTCATGGTAGTTATATTGGTGGTTATATTGGTTATATTCAATGATTAGGATTGAGATGGTTTACATTGAGGTGTGAGGTTTAACTCGTTCAAAATGGTTGCGTGCGTGCGTGCGTGCGTGTGTGCGTGCGTGCGTGCGTGCGTGCGTTTGCGCGCTGCTCTCAGATCTCACACATGCTTTTATTTGTTATTGTCAGTAGTTATAGTAGTAAGAGAAGTAGCCTACAACAGTATTGCCCTGGGTAAATTCAGAATAGATATATTATATTTAAAATAAGGAAAACATAGCTCACTATATTATCCACAAATGGCTCAACTGTTGAATAAAGGAGAGGATGTTACACTATTAATTACATGTCTTAAATTGACATTGAGCTTTTTTGTTAAATAAACATTTGACCTCTTATTTAAGTTATTTTATACCATTTTGGAACCGAAATAGGGAACCGAGCAGAACCGGAATCGGTACCGGACTCACAAAAATCCTAACGATACCCATCCCTAGATGTGGTTAGCTCAGTAGCCATGTAGTGTCCGCCCTGAGATTAGTACTGTAGGTTGGGGTTCATTCAATCCCTGGCCAGGTCATACCAACACTATTAAAATGTTACCCGGTGCTTCGCTACTTGGCACTCAGCTTCAAGGGTTGGATAAGTCCCTGCAACATGTGATGTCCATTGTTTGTACTACAAATACACCCCATGAACATGATGCTAGTATGTTGCATCATGGCCAGGGATACCTTACGCTATAGAAACATGCGATAAGCTCCTGACCTATTATATGGGCCACATGGCTCTGGAACCATTGCCCAATCGCCAAAAACCACAGCATGAAATTACTATATCCAAGCCGAAACAATATTAATCTGTTACTAAAACACCACATGAAAAAGGAACTAATCACAGTTTAGCCACTACTGATGAGAAGGTCAACACAAACATGTTTGCCAAGTTACTCGTCTGATGAAGAGCCATGAGGCTCGAAACGTCATGTCCACTTTGGTTCCCAAACTGTGGTGCGTGCATCCCTTGTGGTGCGCGAACGCCTTCTAGAGGGTGCGTGACATGAAAATGGTAATGGTGGTTTTATGGTGTTATTTAGCACAACTGGCAAAATCCAGTAAACCACTGTTGTAAGGAGATGTATATTTCACTGTAAAGGATCTTTAATAAATACTTTTTAAGCTTTGGCGCTTAATCCATCCTTACCTTTTTTCTATTATTAACCTCGGCCCGGCACCTGGCGTTTAGTGAGTGGATGTGCGTGCTCTATTGTATTTTTCCAAGTTACTCCTCTCACCACTCTCATATCATAGCGACTTGTGACTCAGCCCTTGGCGCACGTTTTCATATCGTCGCTGTCAGATGGAAACCTTTATGTCCAAAAGCGTTACTTTTACAAAAATGTACGCAATGATCCAATGTAGTATTTGTCACAAGGTCTTCATTTTATGTAACATGAAGCCTGAGCTAATGTGTTTCTGGTCTAGAGGGGCGGGTCGCGGCAGAGATTTGCGCACGCCCTGATTGGATCTCACCAATCTGTCAGTCACCCCCGGCCCCTCCTCTCCCCACCAGCGCAGCGCTACGTCACATCATTTGGAGCGACGCCCACCCGGCCAATGCGTTCCTCCAGGCTTTCATGTTTTGCGCCGACGAAAATGAAAGCCTGGTACCGAGGCTATGTAACATGTATGAGCTATTATTAAGTTCATTAAGTATTCCGTTCATACATTGACCTATACAATAAGGCATTCATTTACGGCAATTAATTAACATAAAAAGATGAGATATGGAGATACAGGGTTTCTGCCCGACAGATGATGATGATATGCAAATGGTGATACATAGATCACTTAAGCGACGTTAACCACTCGTATTGGTATCCACAGGACTAAGCACATAGATAGGAGAGCAGGGCTCGAGTCGACACAGAGGGGCGATGGTGCGAGCTAACGGTTAGCCAATGGCTGCTCAAAATGACAGCGTCCCCGCCATCCACGATTGATGACTTCATTTATCTCTCCCTGGTGTATGCACCGCTTTTTGCTATGAAAACGAATAGCCCTGTAAAATGGAGAAATCGTGCCCTGAAAGAATCCCCCTTTACAATACCACCGAGGCATATTTATTTCATCTTAAAGGGGAGGTTTGGACTCATCCTCCAGTCCCTCCCTAGTGACATTTTCCAACTTGACATTCAGTGACATTTCCAGTTAAATATTCGCTGATATTCCTGCAGTAGAATTAAAAGCGTGTCTAAAAAGGACATCAGCATTAAAGCTCTCTCTCTCTCTCTCTCTCTCTCTCTCTCTCTCTCTCTCTCTCTCTCTCTCTCTCTCTCTCTCTCTCTCTCTCTCTCTCTCTCTCTCTCTCTCTCTCTCTCTCATTCCTTGGTTGTCTTTCTTCCTCTATCTTTCTGCCACTGTGTTATTCCCACATTCTTTGATTTGGGTCTCTTTCCCCAACCCATTCTCTCTCTGTCGCTCCATTGCACTCCATATGGCAGAATAAAAGGATCATATACTGTATGTGTCCTTTGATAAGAGTTTTTACACCTCTACAGTCATCATAGGGAGTCATTTTAATCCAGAAGGATTTCCAGAATTTCTACCACCCAAAATATGCAAGAGACAGATTTACATAAACAAAGAAAGATTAGGGGGTGATTTATTCATTTATTAAATGTATTAGTACGGCCTAATGTATTTATTGAGACCGTATAGGTCGCAGTTTACTATGAAAACCTGCATTTCCCGTCGGTCGGTTTGTCACGAGACGCCTCGTGACGTCACACCTCGTGACATCACGCATCCATATGTGGTCACGCCTCGTGACATCACGCCTCCATATATGGCCACGCCTCCATATATGGTCATGCCTCGTGACGTCACACCAACATATATGGCCGTATCCAGGGTTTGATGACAGGGTTTTGATCACTACACTGACCTCATCAAAACCTGGATAGCCATACATGGAGAAGACTGGATCATCACCTAGATCTGCATATACTGTATGTTGATCTGACCTCATCAAACCCTGTATACATTCAAGACACGCTCTATATATGGCCAGACCTCATCAAACCCTGTAAATGGTAAATGGTGCATTTATATAGCATAGATTGTGTATTATATTCACACACACACACACACACACACACACACACACACACACACACACAGAGATAATTTAATATTTGTTTTGACACTTTGTCTTACATCATCATTACATCACCTAATCATAGCATGATAAGAGCGCCCCTCACTTCACACGGGTGTGATTTTTTTAACCACATATACATTCAGTCAGTCGAAATGTAATGTGAGACATATATATATCATGTATTGTATACTGTATGTAACAATACAAAGATCAGAACTCAGGCGACCACAACATATACTGATTGATTTGCTAAATTAGCTACATGTTTTTTTTCAAGAAAACAGCAGTATAAGTCAATCACTGCATGCATGTCTAATCAATCTCAACAATCACCTCTGCCACCACCACCTTCATAATCACTGACTGCCATTTGTCTTTGCCATCACCACCACCGCCACAGGCTAAGATCATTTAGCCGGCCACTCACCGAGAACAATGATTGTACGCCCTCTGGCCTTAGTGGCAATGTTCTGTGCATACAAGTTCCTTTAAGTGCTTTCTATTGATTTATTAGTACTGTAAAACATGAGCAGGGAGTGGTATTTTAAATGGGCTACATGGCATGCCACATAATCCCAAAAAGCAATAGGTAACAATTAACTATTGACTTCTGTTTTCGTTCACAGTGTCTATTTTTAACTTAGTCATTGTGATTGATCTCTTCTCTTTCATCACCATAATGAACTAAACATTGCTCTGTGTCCATGTTAAGCGTGTTTATATTTTTAGTGTCTGTTTCGACTCCAGTGTCTGGAGTCGAACAACATCAATTCATGAAGTGTTTTTAAGAAGTACATAGCTTACTGAGCGGGAAATCCACTTTATATATTGTATATTTAGATGAGATTCAAGCTGTATGCCTATTCTTAGCACATCATTTAGACAAATAGCTCATGCTAGCAGGTTGTCTATTTTCAGACAAGAGATTTGAGGGAAAGAAGCACAGATCACTTAATACAGAGTCAACCCGGGTCAACTAAGTGTCAGTTAAGTACAGAGAGAGTTTAAGTGGTTAGGGTGACCAGACGTCCCGGTTTGTCTGGGGCAGTCCTGGACTGGTGTCAAGATCAGTCCCTAGTCCGGACAAATATCAGTAAAACATACAAATACATATGAAAATAATGGTCATCCTACTATTATGTTGATTTTGACAACATGTTTTGATTTAATTTTAGTCATAGTCTTTTGAATAAAACTCCACTTGGTTTTTGTGTTCACTGTTTAGTCCTCTGAAATGTTTTAGTGTTACTGATGTTCTAGTTTTAGTCGACTAAATATCGTAATAATTTGGTCGACTAAATTTGGCGGGCCTTGATGGCGTCGTAATGCCTGGTACACTTGCGTTGTGAGCTTGTTGATCGGCTTCTCCACTAGTTTCTCCCTAATATAAAAATGTCTAGTCTTTATTTGATGATGACATTGTCAGTATATTTAGTCTCAGTTGTATGACTATGACATCAGTGACGTACATTTTTCGTCGTTTTGTCAATCAACACTGTACAGCATACGTATTTTTCCCTGACTTGAGATTTGCAGCAGTTTCCATGCCTATATTTTGCCATATGCTCTTTTTGTCCTTGGTGGAGGACCCTGCCTGCCTGTGTAGGCCGGACTGATTCATGTGCCATGTCTCCACTCCCTACACATCACCCACACTCATCACTGAGAATCTCCCCGTAAATAACCAATGATAAATATGGTGCTACACCCACCTATAAATCTTTGTCATTAGAAGCCTCTGGATTTCATTTGCTGCTTCCCATTCCAGCGTGATAACGATCAGGGCCTTGCAGTCACGCCGCTGAGCGGCGTGAACCGTGAACGCATGGAGTTTAAAAGACCCCAAAATCCAAATTATTAACTTTGTGATGACGGGTCCCGTTTCATTTTGCAGGGACGTAGTGCACCTCTGCTCCGCATATTTGAATGAAGGGGTAGAATTCAGATCTGAGGTTGGGGGTTAGAGTAATTGATTGTAATCAAAATGTAAAGTAAGTCTGAGCTGTCCCACTAATGGATTTAATAGTTTATTTGACTTGAGAGGTGAATCAATCTTAAAGTATTGACCATGGGATCCTGGAGGATTAAAGGAGGGCCAAAGGGTCGCGCGGCCCGTCCCGCTTTGCTGTGAAACGGCCACCGCTTGGACAAGGTCCTGGGTTCTAAGCAGTTTAGCATATTGAATGGAAATTAACCTTCCTCGTCGGGAAAGCCCAAGACAAGCAAATCCTCTTTAATTTGTTAATTCATTTATTATAGTCCCGGAGAACGTCGGCACTGCTAAAAGATGCTGTGATTATCACTTAGCAAAACTTTGCCAAGGACAGCGCTTGTTTAATTACTAAAAGGAAACTGCCACTTTCTGCCAATGAAAAGCTATTGAGCAAATTCCATTCTAAATGCAAACGCAAAAAATTTAAAGCGTTCCATGCAGTCACTCAGTATGAATGACTAATTTGGGCTGCTATCAAAATTATGTGCACTGTATCAGCCCATGCATTGCAGTGGGAATATTTCCTCGATCAACCGCTCACAATATTGGCATAGTAAGCATGTTGGTGACGGAGGGTCTCAGCCATTTGTAGCCCTCAATGGAGCCAACAATAACTTCTGCAGTCACCGGCGACAGCGCCGATCAATGACGTGTCGAAAAACACCAAGCTCTGCCGGGTGAGATATGGATTATGAGCATTGGGAGAATTCGGCCCGCTGCAACCGGGTTATATACTGTGCATGTGGCATGTCCACCCAAGGCGGTGTAGATAAAACCTCCATTTGCATACAGCACTGACGCTGGTGCCCCGTGGGGCAATCAGTGCTGGCTTGCTAGCTTCAGTTAGCAACACATTTCTGATTGTGTCATTAAAGACAGCCCTCATTATGGCTTGACAAGGACAATTTACATGCTCTATTCTACAGAATGTGAATGAGGCTCTGATCAATTATACCCATTACCTAGACAACTGATTGGTATGTCTTCAGGCACTCGGCCTGCCGAGGTAGTGCCATGGTAACTGGGCAGACAAATATACGCACAAATGCAGATGCATGTGTGCACAGGTGTGTGCACACACACACACACACACACACACACACACACACACACACACACACACACACACACACACACACGGCTTTCTCCAGAGCAGTGTTGTCAAGTAACTAAAGTAATATATTACTTTTTCTAGTAACTAGTAATGTAACTAGTTACTTTCACATTTTGAGTAATAATATTACATTTACTTTTTTCCAAAAGTAACATGTTACTATTGTTCCTTGGTGGAACTGTGCGTTTGAGTGTTTATTTATAATGGTAGACTGGGTTGGGGTCGAGTTGCTTTGCAGGCTGCTGATCCGCTCTAGATCTAGACTCTAGGGCGGATGCGGAAACGATGCACACTTGTCTGTACGTGTGAAGTATCGGATGCAGAAGGGCGGGCCTTAAACCTACCGGAACGCGGAAAAACAAACTAGTGTGTGACTCGTGTTGTTAAACTGCAAGAGAAGTAAACAAACTAAACATGGAGGAGGTGGAGGAGCACCACAAAGTGTTTTATTCACTACTTGGAAGTATTCGCATTATTTTGAGTGTGTCCGCGATAAAGACGAGATGAACATTATTGTCCGCTGCAAGTTGTGCATAGCCTAGGGAAGAAGGTGTGGTGTACATGTACACTATACAGTACACATTTCAGAGTTAAATAAACACTGCAGAATAGGGAGGGACTGCTAATGTTGAAAATGCAAAGTAAGACTTTTGGGGACAAAAGATGCAGTTACTGGGGGTGAGAAAATATAATAAGTAACTAGTTACCTTTGGCAGGGAGTAATAAGTAGTGTAACTATATTACTTTTTTTAGTAATAAGTAATACATTATTGTTTAAGAATAAGCTCCAGAGCATGTTGATGCTACTGTAATGTCAAATGAATTAGCTTGGGAAAACATTACCTTTTTTCCGTTTCACGAATGTGCGTGCGTGCACGCACGCACATTTGTGCGTGCGTGCGTGCGTGTGTGCGTGCGTGCGGTTCGGTCCTCTCGTGCATATTCGAGAGGTTTTCACTTCACTTAATGAGGACCTCTGTTTCAATTTAGATCTTGCCAGGATGACAACTGCACCAAAGTTACTGCTTGAGCTGTGGAACTCACTGTGGTGTGTATAACTGAACGATGCATAAATGCTTTGAAGCCAATGCAGTGAAGCTAAAACAGGAGTAATATGTTATCTCATCTTAGTTTTAGTTAATTACTTTTACAAGTGCTGTTTCTGTGCTGTGACCTTTCCTAAAGACAGATTGGAATTCGTTATGCACCTTCTGTAGAAACACATCCAATTGATGGAAGATACATTTTTCTAAAACCTTGCCCAGAAAGGGCAGATTAGAAATAGGTCGATAGTTACCCAACACAGAGGGATCAACATTGTAGAGAGCTGTTTACAATTTTTAGGATATCTTCAATCACACTGTCTAAAACCTCTTTGAGAAAGGGGGTGGGAATTGTAACTAATGAACAGGAGGATGATGTCATCTGTGATATGGTTTTGCGGAGTTCGTCTTCATCAATTGCGCAGAATGACATTAGGCTCCCCCTGGAGAGATCTACCCTGGCACCATTAGCTGCAGTTTGAGGGTTTGTGATGACGAGGAAACTTGTTGGCTGCAGATGAGCTTAATTTTTTTTTTTTTATAGTATATTCAGTATTGTTTTTCTCTAGATCAGAGACAGTCATATTAAAACACAACAAATAGTGGTCTGATAGCTCAGTCCTTTCCACAGTGATGTTCAGAACACTAGATATCACCAGGTCCAGAGTGTGCCCATGTTTATGAGTTCATCCAACACGTTGTTGGGCCTACACCCAACAACGTGTTGGATAAACTCAAAGGAGTGCAATAACTCCAAGAAACCCATAGCCACAGCATCTGAAGCATTGTCTAAGAGAAGATTAAGATCACCTGAGATAAGAGTTCTGTCATAGTTAGTGGAACGAAAAGTTCTGATGTTTCTTGATTGTGGCAACATCAACTGTGAGGCTGATGAAGGACCTTGGCATCAGCGGGACAAGTCCTACGTCGGGCCATCAAGGAGCTATTCAGACTGGCAGAGTGGAGTAGCCAGTGGCTCTGGCTCAAAAGGAAAGAGTCTAGCTGGTCTCCGAAATAAGCAGGCTGGGCAGATGCAGAGGGGGGTGTGCTTCTGGGACACCAGAATGCACTGCTGAGCCTACTGGAGACGTTGTGGGGTTAAATCAGCGAAACGTTGGTGAAAGTAGGACCCCACTTGACAACCCCTGTGAAGTGTCTGTCCAGCTGTCTCGACATCACGGTGCACAAGTCTTCCATCCTTAGGCATGCGGTCAAGTGCAAGCCTGGCTCAGGGAGTAGGACGCCCCTACCTTGCAGAGTCCCGACTAGACTTAACATCATGTCCTGCTGGCAGTCACAGAAGCACTACATGCTGCCCAGGCTGCTTCCCACTCTGCAGTCCTGATTCTCCTAGACCTATCAGCAGCATTTGACACAGTGAACCACCAGCTGCTCCTAGACACCCTAGCGGATCTAGGCATCGGCGGGACGGCACTAAAGTGGTTCTCCTCTTACCTCACCGACCGGACCTACCAGGTCTCCTGGAAAGGTCTGTTATCATCCCCCCGAACCCTCCAAACTGGGGTCCCACAGGGATCTGTACTTGGTCCCCTCCTTTTCTCACTGTACACTAAATCCCTTGGCACTATCATCTCTGCTCACAATATATCCTATCACTGTTATGCCGATGACACACAACTGTTTCTATCCTTCCCCCCCTCTGCCACCCAGGTGGAAGAGCGCATCACTGCTTGCCTGGCTGACATCTCACAGTGGATGTCCTCCAACCACCTCAAGCTGAACCCAGACAAGACTGAGCTTCTCTTCTTCCCAGCTAAGTCCTGCCCGATGCGGGAGCTAACTATTTCCGTAGACAACGCCCTGGTAACGTCTGTCCCAACAGCCAGGAACCTTGGTGTTGTCCTGGACAGTCAGCTCTCGTTCAAAACTCACATCACAGCTGTCACTCGATCCTGTAGGTTCACACTCTATAACATACGACGAATTAGACCGTTCCTCACCCAGGAATCATCCCAGCTCCTAATCCAGACAACAGTCCTGTCAAAACTTGACTATTGTAACTCTCTCCTTACTGGCCTACCGGCATGTGCACTGAAGCCTCTCCAACTGATCCAAAATGCCGCAGCTCGCTTGGTCTTCAACCAGCCAAAATTCTCACATGTCTCCCCCCTGCTCCGCTCCCTGCACTGGCTCCCGGTCGCTGCCCGCACAGAATACAAAACTCTGATGTTGGCATTTAAAGCAACCAAAGGTATGGCTCCCCCATATCTTGCCAGCATGATTGAACCCTACAAACCCTCCCGCGCACTCAGATCAGCCAACGCAGGGAAGCTGGAAGTACCCTCACTAAAAACGCCGGGACAACGCTCCACACGTCCCAAACTCTTCTCCCTTCTGGCCCCAAAACTGTGGAATGCACTTCCCGTTGCAATCAGAACTGCAGCATCACTCCCGATCTTCCGCCGTAGTCTGAAAACCCACCTTTTCAGACTCCATCATGGCCCATAGCACTTACCCTACCCCCTTAGACAGCACTTCTTAGACTTATATAGCATTTGAAACAGACTTATAGCATGTCATGTAGACAGCACAATAAGTGCATTGTATGTAGTCATAGCACTTCATAGTATATATGTACAGCATAGTATAGCATATATGTGTAGTTTATATGTATAGTGTCATTATATAGATATGTTCTAGTTATAGTTTATATGTATAGTGTCATTATATAGATATGTTCTAGTCACGGTCTTAGCTTACGCATGTTTCGCGATAAATGCATTTTTTTACATATGTGATGTATTCCCATGCTTTTTGTTCTTGCCTATTGTAAGTCGCTCTGGATTAAGAGCGTCTGCTAAATGCCTAAATTGTAAATTGTAAATTGTATGTCCTGTGTTTTCGAAATCATTAGAAATACTTCTTTGCTGCACTTTGGAGGACGATACATGCGAATCATTGGCATAGAGGATTGACCCTGCAGTATTGTGGCCTGGTATTCAAAGGATGAAAAGCTGCCAAGAGTCAGAGGAGCCTTGAATTTTAAAGTGTCTGAAAAATGATTTGCCAGTCCACCTCCTTTTTTAGCCTCGCGAACAGAGTGAATGAAATTGTAGTTTGCGGGACAGGCTGGCGCTAGGAGAACAGCTCCATCCGAGCCAAGCCAAGTCTCTGTTAAAAAAATATATCTTTACAGATTATATAATTTACAGAGGAGGACTTATTTGTTAGTGACCTGATGTTAGGTGCAATGTTTAGCTTGTTATCACATTTTTGGGGGCTGTGACGCCCGTGGGGTACAGTAGCCAAACAGCATTCTCTCTTCGAACCACTCCTTGTCTTGGACACTCTATTTGAAATAACAGTAGAAATGTTGTAAACCTCATCCTGTACAGTGATTGAAACACCAGGCTTTCTAGAAGCATGGGGTCCATATACATGTTTGTTGCTACGCATATTGACCCTGTTGATATCAGTTATCAAATGTATTTTCTAGGCTATTTGGAGCTGGGCTTGACATATAGGAGGCCACCAGTCGATGGTGTCGTGGGGGGAGGATGGGTGGACTGCATAGCGTTTTCGGGGGCTGTAGGGCTGGCCGTCTGGTAAGGGGGGTCATCTTGACTCCAACGTTTATCAAGTCCATCATGCCCGAGGAGATGTATTGGTGATGGAGTTTGAAATTCTTCCTCTCGACTGTCATTGATAGACCTCTCGGCGGCCTCAGTATATCTTCTCCACCAGGGGAGGCTGTCACTTCACTCTCTGTGAGTTCTTCTCCACCAGGGGAGGCTGTCACTTCACTCTCTGTGAGTTCTTCTCCACCAGGGGAGGCTGTCACTTCACGCTCTGTGAGTTCCTCTTCTCCACCAGGGGAGGCTGTGACTTCACGCTCTGTGAGTTCCTCTTCTCCACCAGGGGAGGCTGTGACTTCACACTCTGAGTTCCTCTTCTCCACCAGGGGAGGCTGTGACTTCACGCTCTGTGAGTTCCTCTTCTCCAGGGGAGGCTGTGACTTCACGCTCTGTGAGTTCCTCTTCTCCAGGGGAGGCTGTGACTTCACGCTCTGTGAGTTCCTCTTCTCCAGGGGAGGCTGTGCCTTCAAGATCTGTGAGTTCCTCTTCTCCAGGGGAGGCTGTGCCTTCAAGATCTGTGAGTTCCTCTTCTCCAGGGGAGGCTGTGCCTTCAAGATCTGGGAGTCCTTCTCCACCGGAGAAGGCTGTGACTTCCTGAATGTCATCCAGCCACAGCCTCCCACCAGGGGACATCCTCCCACTACAAACTGTTAATAATGTATTCAATCAATCAATAAAACTATAATTTAGTCATAATGTAACTTTCATATTCTTTTAACCAGTGACTCAATGTTGTCTGGATGTCTCCTGGGAGCTCAGCGGTTGTTTGGCGGTGTGTTGGCGGGTGGGAATCAGTATTAATGTTGTCGACTGCAAACATGACAAAAATGTTTGTTTACTACCTTTCTAACTGACAAAAACTAAATCAAAACTAAGCTATGATTAAGTCAAATTAAGACTAAATATATTGACAATTTCGTCAACAAATAAAGACTAGACTAAAATGTTACAGAGGGATTAGCGGAGAAGACATCCAGTAGAGCTAAAAGACTTAAGTCATTTTATGTTTGATTGCTACCGCACCGCACTGTGAGCTTGAACATCGGCTATTTTCAGCATGCAACCAAGTGTAAAAACAGCCATTACGACACCATCATGCAAGGCTGGCCAAAATACATTTTACTAAAGGCTTAAGCCAACTAAAACTTGACTAAAACTAAAAAAAAGTCAGGTGACAAAAATATGACAAACTAAATGAAATGTTATTCAAAAGATTATGACTAGAACTAAATAAAAATTTGATGTCAAAATTATAACACTGCATGGAATAATTTCCTTGTTGCAGAATTGGAGACCACTGCAGGTTGGTTGGGGCCGGGGGATGCATGTTCAGTGGGGTGGGTAACTGGCGAAGAGAGAGAGCACATTAGTCACACTGTCCCAGTGAAGGAGCCACGTGGTCTTCTATATCCTCCCCAGACCAGTAGACAAGGGGAATTGGCAATGACTAAACCATAGAAAACACTAAAGTTACTCAGTTTTATTATGGGCTGTCATAGAAACAGTTTGCATATACAGTAGCTCTAACTGCCAACACTAGTTGAGGAGGTCCCCCTCCACCCACTGCGATCGGTAATAGAACACTTAGCCTCCGCTCAGCTTAAATATCATCATCATGTCAGTGACCTGTGCTGTATGTGTTCCTTCAGAAGAATCCCCCGGTGTGCCTCTTCCCAGCAGGCGGGAGGACTGCTTTCGAGCAACGCGTCGGCCAAGACTATGCCGAGTTGAGGAATGTCTTGGCAGTTAATGGATGGTGCAGAAGACGCCCATTTCTTTCCCCTCACGGTGCTATAGCCACTCAGTGTGCTTCCCCACCATGGTCTCAGCTATAGCCTGCGGGGTAGGACTAGCTCTCAGGAGCCTCCTCACGCTCGTGCCACTATCTGCAGGGTTAAATGATTGGGCGTCAGCCAGATACATGATGGCTTGCCACAATATTGGCGAATAGCCTACTACACTTTTGTGAAGAGAGTTGAGAATGGAGGCTACATTACAGTGTTTGCCAAAAAAAGCTGAAAAAGCGGAGGGGAAAAAAATAAAAGAAAAAAGACTGCTCTCTGGTAATCAATGCAGGATTAACCTCTCTTATCAGAGGGATATTTGCAGTCTAACATTAAGCTAGCTCGTGTTTTGGGCATTAAACCACAAATACCATGATTGCTTTGGCTATTTGTGCATGTCTATAGAGAGTTGTTCTTGTTGACAGAACCATTAGTCTGAGAGATACCACAAAATTCATCATAGTCAGCCTGCGGTAGTTTCACAAATTCATCATGTCATTACACTTTTCGTGTGTGTGTGTGTGTGTGTGTGTGTGTGTGTGTGTGTGTGTGTGTGTGTGTGTGTGTGTGTGTGTGTGTGTGTGTGTGTGTGTGTGTGTGTGTGTGTGTGTGTGTGTGTGTGTGTGGTGGGGGGGGGGGGTCAGAGATGCCACGTTCACGATAAGAAAAGAATGCCAGCCTTGGTGGTGGTGGTAGTATAGCATGTTTGGGTTTGATACTGCTATAGAGTAATGAATGCTTCAATAATAGCCACATCAAGAATTAGAATGAATATGCAAAGTCTTTCGTTAGAGGACACTAAAAGGTCTTCTTCGTTATGTCTTGATCAGAAAGCCATTTATCTCCAGGCTCTCGATGCGACCGACTCCCTAATCTGCGGCATAGATAATTAATATCTGCTTATTGACTAAATGAAAGTCATTATCTTGATTTCCTGTGGATAATTTATCTGTCTGTGTGCCTCAAGGACATTCTTTTACGGTGTAGGGTTGCCTGCAGGTATCGATGTGAATCTTAATGGTCATACACATTTTGATTTATTTATTGGACACGTGCACACATCTATGGAAGAGAGAAATTATGTCTGATTTATAATTTGTTGTCAGTATAATTATTTTGTATTTGTTAATCTTTCCCCCTAAGATACAGTTTCCATTATAGGACAGACTGAAAATAACTTTACAATTGACATTTAACCACTTGAACCCCAGCATCCCTATTCTGGTGGGAACATGATTCACCAAAAATAGCTACTCTACAAGCTCACAACTTGTGAGCTCTTATCTTATGGGTGTTTCTTAGTAGTGGTAACGGTATAGGTAGTCGACAAACATTTTCTTTCCGTTTTAGTCGACAAAATCAACACTGAGTCATACTAAATACATCTCATCTTTTCTGAAATGGGACTCTGAACCCTACCACACCCGGTCAAGTCATTTCCTCAGATTCAAGGTACCAAACGTTAACTCTGAACTTGGTAAATCTGCTTTTAGCTTCTGTGGCCCTAATACATGGAATGACCTGCAAACGACATTCAAATTGACCACATTGGTACCCTTGAGTCGTTTTAAAACCTTGGTGAGCATACAGACCCCCACAAATTTGTCTTATCTTTTTATTTGTAAACCTATGTAATTCACATGTATACCTTTTGTTTGTTTTTTCCTGGTCTTCTGATGTATTGTGATGTTTTTCTATATGACTGTATTACTCGACGGCACTGAAAATGATCTTATTTACTCTGTAATTTCAGAATAAATAAAACTTGAATGAATGAATATAAGCCTCGCATAGCCAGATAATATCACTGCGTGGATATTTGTCTCTTGTGCTTCTCAGTGTAGATCTCAGGTTAGATCTACAACCAATTAGAGCAGCGCAGCCCGCTCTTGCAATGTTCGTCACAGGTGATAAGCCCGCCCCATATTTGCATAGAATAGAACCTGGTTGGTTCTATTCTGGTTCCAGACGATTCTGGTTGGTTCCTCACTACTACTGTATGTAGCTGCGAAATCCTCCCACAATTGAGCAGTGCCAGACATAATCTGCCTGGGGCCATTTTTCAGATTCGTCTATAGCTACGAAAGGCAAGATTCATACACACATACAGTGGAGGCGACCAAGCAACCACCCACATCGGGAGCAGTTAGGGGTTCTTCGTCTTGCTCAAGGCTCAAGCACACCATGACATGAAGCCAGGGGGAGCAAGGGATCGAACCGAGAACCTTACAGTTCCCAAGTGACAAGTCTGTGTGTCTGGCCACAGCCCTGCCTAATAACATGTTTTTTTCTAGTTGCAGAATGCATCTCAAATGAGGTGAAAAGTTTTGACTAAAGTGAAACACAACAAACAATGGCAAACTAAGGGTCACACTCAGAATGACAAAACATTTCTTTCTTTAACAGAAACAAGTTGACTTCAGTTAAAGAAGACAGTTTTCCTTTCTTCACATGGCAAAACATAAATATAAACAATCTAATATGGATCACAAGTCGCAGCACATAAAGGAAGAAACCATGGCAACATACGTTGACTGAGGCACACAATGTACACCTGTGGGAATTCCCTAAGGTGGTCATTATTTCTTAACCCTAGAACACTAAACACAGGTGATTTTGACAATTTTTTTGACCATTTTTTGGAATTTTCATAATGATAATAATAATAATAATAATACACTTTATTTATATAGCACCTTTTTAAACAATGTTACAAAGTGCTTAAAGGGACACTTCACCCTTTTTGCAAAATAATATATGTTAATGATGTTTAGAAGATTTAGTACACTTTCCTGGGGTTCTTTATGTGTGTAATATGTGGTTTTAGATATTTTAGATTTTAACAGTGAGCCCAGCTCTGATGTCATTGTCACTGGGCTCACTTCCTTCCTTCCCATAATGCTTTGGTGCACTGCTCCTCCTTGTGGATAGGGGGAGGGCTGTCTTACTCATAGACATATATACATAGACGCCTCATTTGCCGCTGCAGTTCATTGGAGCGACGTGTATCCCAATGAAGGCGGAAGTGCAGTGCTGAAGGCTTTTTTTTTTTTAACAAATCTTTATAACAGTCATGACAATATACATTACAAAACAAGACAAACAAACAAACACAAACAACAAAGTTATTAACAATACAACATCAGAGCCAGGGGGGATTAGATTACTAACAGAAAACATTAAAAGAGTGAACACAAAGCAACAGTTCTCCGCAGCTTTCTTATTTAGAAGTGCTGAAGGCATTTGCTGAAGGCGACTGCGTCGCTGCCCGAGTGACGTCACTCATGTGAATCCTCCATGTCTCTCGCTGTCACTCAAGTGACTACTGGCCAATCACAGCGCGTCTTTTCCGGGACTTATGTTACGCACGCGGAAGCTTGACAAGCTTCCGCTTTGCTTCCGCTATTCTTCGCAAGGAATGTCGGGAAAATAGTGCCTTCAATTTTGACACACGCCTCAGAGCCGGAAGGGGCGTCTATGTATATATGTCTATGGTCTTACTGAGACAACATATAGTCCAGGAAGTAAGTGAGTCCAGTGTCCATGACGTCAGAGACACTGGGCTCACTGCTAAAATCTAAAATATCTAAAACCACATATTACACAGATACTATGAAGACCCCCAGGAAAGTGTTCTAAATCTTCTAAAAGTCATTAACATATATATATTTTTTTTTTGCAAAAGGGTGAAGTTTCCCTTTAACAATATAAAATAAAACACACTATTGCTGTACTTCAATATATTTTGATGAGAAATATTTTTTATGGAATATTTTACATTAGGTAAAATATACCCGTGTTTAGTGATGGTGTGACAAAATATATGTTTAGTTTTCCAGGGTTAAGCTAATGTGTAGTTCTGTGCATCGGTATAATATAGCTTAATCAACATTGAGCTGTCATTGGTCAAACCATTTGATCATTTTTGTTTTGTTTTTTAATCTTCCCTTGTACTGATGTGGTACATGTGACCACGACCAGCCAATTGGATTTGAGCTCACCTTTCTGAGATCTGAGTCATTAATTTCACAACATGCCATGGACTCAAAACCTGTTTGGACAGCTTTATTGCTGGTGTTGATTGCAAATAACGTGTGGCGGTATCAACTGCTAACTGTATATATTATGCACATTTATGAAGGCAGGCCCCACACACACATACAGCACGTACAAACAGCACTTTACACACATGCTGTGACTTATTTAGATTATTTGAACACATCCCACACACAGGCACCCAACACTTTATATTTGTAATTACGTGTCTATATGTGCGCACGCACGCACGCACGCACGCACACACGCACGCACGCACGCACGCACGCACGCACGTCGCACGCATGCACGTCGCACGCACGCATATATATGTATAGGGCCCATGCATACAGCACCTAACAAAGGCACATACCGTTATATAATATTGCTATTTCCCCCTATGTTGTTATTTCCCCCTATGTTGTTATTTTCTGCTATTTTGTTCAAGAGTCAAAACCCTTTATACCGTCTTCATACAACTTGTATAATGGGATAAAACAATGAATCATCTTCAATCATGGGGGTCTGTTTTTTTCCACGAAATTAACACAATTTATTGTATTGTAGAAGAAAGAATGAATATTGTATTGTCTCTCTTAATTAGATTCATGCTTTATTTCTACAATTAATTGCTTTAACCACCATGAACCCTATATTGTCAATATTCTGGGCCAAAGATTTGGCGAAAATAGCAGATCTAACGCATTCTGTACGGGAACCCCTTTTGGTGTTTTAACTAAGCATTATGTTATACTTTAGCAGATCTACAAGCTCATAGCGCGCCACCGAGTGGCGCGCTACGAGCTTGTAGGTCTGCTATTTTTGAAAAATCGTGAAATATTTGTGCAAATCTTTGAAGAGCGAACGTTTTTAACTAAAATCTTTGGTTGTGCATGGGAGGTCCCTGGAACTACATATTTTCAGATGGGGGTCGGCGGCCAAATACAGATAATTCTGGGGGTCCCTGACATGAAAAAGGTTGAGAACCACTGACATAGAAACATGAGGTTTTTCAGAAAATTGTCATGATTTAGAAGACATTCTTTTAAATTTCGACGTCGTGTCTAAATGGGTTAAATTACAACACGAGCTAACAGTTACATCAGTTAGACTAAGATAATGTAACTGTACTAACCTATAGGAAGGGGGAGCACGGTCAGCAAGTTTAAATGTGTAGTATAACTGCCATTATGCTGTATCTCATTAATATCCATATAGGGAATTGTAGTCCTTATTTTGTAATTCTGGGATGTTCTAATCTAGTCCATGGCAGTGTTGTTTTCGTCGACTAATATTGTGACGAATACCTTTTTTTCACTGACAAAAACTACATGAAAATTAAATAAAACTAAGCCATGATGACTGTCGATTTTGTCAACAAATAAAAACTAGACTAAAATGTTAGGACGGGACTAGTGGACAAGAGATCCAGTATAAGTCATTTTACACTTGGTTGGATGCTGAAAATAGCCGATCTATTTTCGGCTATTTTCAGCAAGTGTAAAAACAGCCATTACGACGGCATCAAGGCCCACCAAAGTCCATTTTAGTCGACTAAATCAACTGTAAATTTAGTCGACTGAAATCTTATATTTAGTCAACTACAGTAAAACTAGACTAACACTAAAGCATTCCAGGTGACTGAAGGCTCATACATAGTCATAGTTTTCGGTGGTTAGGTGACCACCGAACTACAACATGACGCCACGAGCCGCGGTGAAGAGCAAACCACCGCTCCAGCCCTTCTCTCTGTTTTTACTCACCACCACTCAACGTTATTTCAGCTCCGGTGGTCAGCTCACCACCGGAGCGGTGGTCACCTCACCACCGAAAATCCAGACTATGAATAGGCCTTTAGATGTGACTGAATGAAAATTATTCAAGAGACTATGACTAAGATAGAAATTTGCTGCCAAAAACAACACTGGTCCATGTCTCTCCCGCGCAGAGCTCTCTTTATCCACTCCCTGCTGAGAGCCCTTGAGAGTTAGTGGAGACCACGGAGCTATATTCACCCTGGGTGACATCCAAGTATAGAAGGCTATCACAGCCAGGCCAAGAGCCCCTGCTGCCATGTGGAGCAACAAGTATATACGTACTCCAGTAAATACTCAAGTATTCAAAATTACATGCATGTTCTCTTTAATATCAAATGCATTGCTGTTATTAGCCTATTTCCCCCCCTAAAATAGATATTTAGTTTTTTTGTTTAGTTTAGTTTTTAGTTTTTTAAATAGGTTTTAAGCGGTTAATTCATATATATATACGGGGGCATATCCCTTCCTAGAAATGTAGGAGAGTCAATATTTTTTATTTGAAATGCAAAGTGAAAATGACAACAGGAACTTTAAAAAAAACAAAAAACAAAAAAAGACCAAATAAAAAAGGCCATCTCCATGTCGTCTGTCCAGTGGGGGGAAGTAACTAAGTACATTTATTTACTCAAGTATACTGTACTTATATAGTAAGTAGAACTTTAAGGTACTTAAACTTTACTTGAGTAAATGTACACTTTTCAGTCATTTGTATTTCTACTCCATTACATCTCAGGCGCAAATATTGTACTTTTTACTCTCCTAGATTTAGAAGATCTACAAGCTCATCTATACAAGCTCACAAGATCTACAAGCTCACAGCGAGCTTGTGATGGCATCAAGGCCCGCCAAAATACATTTTGTTCGACTAAATCAACTGTACTGTAGATTTAGTCAACTAAAATCTTATGATATTTAGCCGACTAAATCTAGACTAACACTAAAACATTCCAGGGGGGACTAAAATGTGACTAAAACTAAAATCAAAATTTGCTGCCCAAAACAACACTGACTGAATAACCACCTGATAGGCTACTCAGTCCTCCCTCCGACCTGTCTGCTGGGGCCCACAGGGTGCAATGCTTGGCAGAGATTGACAGACAGGAGGCTTTATCTCGACATCTCCATCCCCGCATTAGACCTTCCCAGTCCCACTGCCGTCGCGAGAGCTGTCACGCCACGGTTTGCCGCTCAACCCCGCTAGCGGCGCCCCGCCACCATGCTCACCACGTTACGTAAGCTGCCACCCCGGGCCCAATCGCACGGGCATCACAAACCTGAGGTGCACGCGCACGCGCACACGCGTGCGCACACACACACACACACACACACACACACGCACACGCACACGCACACGCACACACACACAGAGAGAGAGAACTTCAGTAGGAATGAAATTTCCCCTTGATTTCAATCCCTGCATTAACCCATTAAGACCTGAGGCCAATTCTTCTTAACAGTTTTCTGAAAAAAACGTATCTTGCTATCAGTGGGTCTCAAACGTTTTCATGTCAAGGACCCCGAAAATGATACGTATTTGAACACGGACTCCCATCTCAAAATATTGTTTTCCAGGGACACCCAGAAGCAAAGATTTGAGTTACATGTGTTCACTTTCAAAAATATATTGTCGGTGTAGGGAGGGAACCACCTAACTCCATTTTTGAGGTTTTTGATTATTATTCTTTTTTTTCTTTTTTTTCTTCCTAAATCAATGCTATTGGACACCCTTTACGTCTGTGGGTTGGGTTAAAAACATATTGAACCAATGAAAAGTATTGAAAAGCGCTTTGGGCAAAACCTCTTAACTCCATTGGACCCAATGGACGCTCAAACTGTCTGCTACAGCAGCTAACTCCACCACTTCTCCCCCTCTCATGCAGTCAATATATAAAGTCACACTACCAACTTTGATGAGGCAGTATTGCATAATTGTTTTTTTTTAACTATAAGGTTTTCTTATATTTAGGTGCTTTCTCCCCCCGACAGCAGAGCTACTGTATATTCAAAGATTTGCACACTTTCGCTGGTTTTCAAAAACATCAACCGATCTACAACCTTGTAGATCTGGTGTTTTTGAATGAGCCAAAGTATAAATCGACACTGAGGCTTTCCCGGTTTCCCGGGGTTAAAGGGCACAGAGGAACGTGTGGGTGAATGAGGTTCATTGCTGTGATAATACTGATCGTACTGTGTCGGAGTCCAAAGCAATTTCCTGCCCGCCGCCGCTGCCTCTGTATCAGTATATACGCACGTCCTGAAACCACGGAGATTGGTGGCCAGGATGCTGAATTTTTCATGAGGCAGGAAAGGTTAGATAAGATCCTCCCGTGCATTGGAGATAGTGTACCTCCCCCTTGACAGATCTCCCTTTAGGGCTGAAGGGGAAAAAAGGGAAAAGAAATAATGTATAATATATTTTAACAATCGAATGGCTCATATTTTCACACACACACACACACACACACACACACACACACACACACACACGGTGTGTGTATACACACTGTAATGACCCGTTATAAAACATGTATATAGGCAGAGAGAGAGAGAGTATTTAGTTTTTCCCATGTACTGTAAGCTGTACTCCATACAGCTGTATGGAGTTGTAGGGTCCATTAATCTGTACTCTCTGCTGTCAGATTAGACTCACACAATGAACGAGTCATGTGTTCATGAGCATCAAACATACTGTTTGCCTGTAATTGCCTGAAAAGATTGTAGAAATTGTAGAAATGTCATAACACCATATGTCATGAACGCAACATCCAATAAACCCCAACTTGGAATCACATGTTGAGGGGCCTCTAATAGAGCACACTTCCAAAAGAAATCGCTTTCACGTCAGTGGGGGGCGCCACAAACATGAAAAGTTGTACCATCTGTCATACAATCTCTTTTTTTCCACCTGCCTTTTCCTCGTTCTTGCCGGCTGAACCCCATGACTGATGGAGCCCTCCTGGGTGTGGACACATACTTAGAGGCAGTTCTGTTGGCCTACACACTACACTACAGTATAACCTGTGTGTTAGAGGCTTTCACACATACAGTATACCACTTTTCTAATTATTATAGCTAATTTTGGCGAACTGGCCAGTCATGACAGATGGTGTAACAGAATAATGAACTATAGAAAGGGGTGCTCCGCAGAGTGCATGTCTGGGAAAATAACTAACATGATTTAATCACATAATACAACGATAACAAAGTTAATTGGAAAATAAAATGCCTGCTTAAAGTTTAAAGTTCTGTTTAAAGATGTCAACAGGGCCTGCCTCTCTAATCTCTTTAGTGTTCCATAATTTGGGATCATAATTTAAAGGTTCTACAACATGAAATTCAACTTTTCAAAAATGTCTGGTGTTTTTCACGCTCCCCTATGTCTTTTCTATCCCCACAAATATGCAATTTTGAACAATCAGGCTTTCTGCATCATATGGGCTTTACTTTTATGGAAATTGCTCTCAGGAACAGCTCAACTGATTTGGTCGTACGCGTGATGTCATCTGTATCGCCCTACTTTGTATAATTCCTCCCCCTCTTCAGTCTTCAGTTCCAAATTTGCATTTCCACTTTGTTTACAATGTCTGCCATTGTTGATTTTCCAAGCTGGCATGGAATGGAAACAAGCCTGGGTTTATCTAGCATGATACTGACATGATACTGGACATGATACTGACCTGATACTGACCAGTATCATGTCAGTATCATCTCAGTATGTCCGTATCATGGTCAGTATCATGGTCAGTAACATGGTTAGTAACATGGTCAGTATCATGTCAGTATAATGGTCAGTATTCAGTATCATGTAAGTATGTTAGTATCATGGTCAGTATCATGTCAGTCAGTATCATGGTCAGTATCATATCGGTATGTCAGTATCATGGTCAGTATCATATCGGTATGTCAGTATCATGGTCAGTATCATGTCAGTATCATCTCAGTATGTCAGTATCATGGTCAGTATCATCTCAGTATGTCAGTATCATGGTCAGTATGTCAGTATCACGGCCAGTACTATGTCGGTCACGTTCCAGTTCAAACTTGTGGCAATACTCCTCAAAAATTATGTTCCATTTCAAAGAAGTATCGTTCCACTTCAAAAGTGTGTGTGTGTGTGTGTGTGTGTGTGTGTGTGTGTGTGTGTGTGTGTGTGTGTGTGTGTGTGTGTGTGTGTGTGTGTGTGTGTGTGTGTGTGTGTGTGTGTGTGTGTGTGTGTGTGTGTGTTCATTTTTTTTCCAATTTGCTGACCTAATAAGCCACCTGCATATTTGTATAGTGTTATGTTTCTATTAAACACCAAGAAGGCTAATAACAGGGACAGAGAGCATTCCCCTTCCTTTCTGTGCTCTGATTTGACTAAAGCTCGACACAGTACTACTTGATTGCAGTTCATGTCACCGATCTACAGACACTGCGTGTTAGTGATCTTGTAGATTGTCTATTTTCTGTGCACGACACCCGTGTGTGCACCTGAATCACCCATAATTGAGTTGGAGTCACAGTCGGATAGTGTGTGACAAAAAACTGTGTTTCTATAAAAAGTCGTTGTCATGGCTACTCCTCCGGAGGAGAAACCGACCGGTCATTACAATACTAAATTACCAATACTAAAGCAAGATTGGACTGGTCTTGAAAAAAATATATACGTAATTATGTGTGTGTTATGTAAAGAGAATCTATTTGTGTAACAAAATATGTTATTATTGCGACTGTAGGTAGATTACTATGAACACTTGCAAAATCGTCAGTCAGTCAGGTCAGGTCACGCCTCCATATATGGTTGTCATTCCATCACGCTTTGTGACATCACGCTTCGTGACATCACGCCTCGTGAGTCGTTACACATGACCTCAAACCTCAAACTCTTAGATCTCCATATATGGAGCTGACTTGTTCTGACATTCCATATATGTTGATCTGAATTCATCGAACCCTGTAGACTCAAGACACGCTCCATATATGGCCAGACCTCATCAAACCATGTACACTCAAGACACTGCCCCCGCTGCCACCCTTAGATCTCCATATATGGAGCTGAACAGTTTTGACATTCCATATGTTGATCTGACCTCATCAAACCCTGTACACTCAAGACACGCTCCATATATGGCCAGTACAGAATTCATTCCATATGTTGATCTGACACCTAACCTTAACCCATGTCTAACCAATGACTAAATGTCTAAACTAAGTATTCACCCCCCAGTGCTCGCCCAGCAGTCTGCCGTTACCCAGGCGGAAGCGTTCCCGCTTGTCAGGGGACTCGTGTTGCATGTCGCTTCCCTCAGGGCTTCTTACTGGTTATACAGTCACGCCCCCTTTCAGAACGACGAGTGGCCCAGGAAATGGTTCCCCATTCATTTTCTCCATAGGCTTTTCAAAAAGTATTTATTTAAAGACGGTTATGCCGCGGACAAAGCCAACTCCGATCGTGACAAATCATGACAACAAACACAATGTTTTGGGCCGATCAAATAATCTATAAGACGAAAAACAAAACAAATAGTGTTGTATCCTGCCTTTATTTTCTTCTTTCTAATTATTTGTTGTCTCTCATGATTTTTTTCATTCTTTCATTTTATTCTTTCCTGTTGTGCTTGTTTCTTTGGGGGGTGTACGCTGTTGCTTTTATGTTTGTGTTTGTCTGTGATGCTTTGTGAATGTTTAAAATCACACCCCTGTGAAGTGAGGGGCGCTCTTATGATCTTACATCATGATGTAAAACAAACATTGAGACAAAACAAACATTAAACCTGTATATAGGAGGGGCTAGCGCCCTTCAAAAATGGGTGACACGATGTGCATTGATTTTCTTGCCAGCTATGTGCTGTTTACCTGTCCCCAATAAAAAACTATTATAAAAAAAAGTGAAAGTGAAGTAACTGAGAGTTGTGGAGGTCCATTAAATTAAAAAGGTTTGAGAACCACCGCTATTGTAATTATATAGCAGACGTGGAGTCCACATACCAGATGGTGTGATAAAACCGGTTGCTGAAATGGTTCCATATGTGATGGAACTGATTCCGGGTTGTCAATGTCTGAGCCGCCACCTCCCGATTCCTCCGTCTCTGGGTCTCAACTCTACTCACGACGCGACGCATTTAGACGCAGAATATGGATGCTGAGGTTCAACTGGTTAAGAGGTATCCATGAAGTCACACGATGGGGCTCCAGCATGGGTGGCTTGATGCTAGAGCTCGTAAAATGTTCCCATGAGCTTTCTCCAGTCAGAGTGAGCTGCACATATTAGCATAATGACTACAAAGCCCACTGACTGCTAGGTCTAAACGCAGACATAAGTGTAGCAAGCACAACACGTTTGAGTTCTTAGCTGGAAAGGTCAGAAGCCTGCTTCTCAAACATAGATAAAAAGCATTGCTGCTATTTTTGCTGGCATGCGTGACTACGGGCCTTTTTTCTCTTTTCTCTGACAGAGGATTGTTTCTTTTTCTCTTCTAGCCAAAAAAAAAGAGAGACGGCCCCAGGAAGTGCTCTCCTCTTCCCCCTACATGCGTGTCCCTCTGCAGATAATGCTAGCCACCGTCTTGTGCCCTGCCTGAGCAACTCTGGCTCGACTCTGCTGGCTGGCTGAGCCTTATTGGTGGTTATTGGTGGTTCTTCAACTGAGGATGTCCTTTGACTTGAAGGTCAGCAGTAAAGTACAGTAAGCCTGCGTGCCACCAATGTTAATCAAGAAATGGCTAGACACTGCTTGTTGAGCCGACCATTGCCTGGAACCACGGACTATGACTTACCACGTTTGAGGCTGCTAAAACTGTAGAGATGAACCGCATGAACCGTAGCTTCCCTACATTCTGGGCATGTCGCCTCTATCTAGTGCTCTCTCTCTCTAGTGCTCAACATCAGCAAGAGAACACATGTTACCAATGAGAATCTGTATGCTGGAATATTCAGGGTGAGTGACAAAATAGCAGCTAGGAGAATGAGACTTGCAGGACACTGCCAAAGACACCAGGAGCTGCCAGCCAGCAAACCAAGACATGGGCACCGGTCACGCGGACGTCCCATACTAACATTATGTGGATGTACACTCAAGAAAGATGCAGGAGCGCAAAGCACCAACGAGCTGGCCGGATGTATGGAGAACCGGGATGACTGGAAGCGACGATGGAAGGCTCGTCTGAGGACGACCTAGAGAGAGAGAGATGTCGTAGTGAAAACAGCTGATCTACAAGCTCACATCACACTACATTGCAACGCTGTATTATGAGCTTGTAGATCGGCTATTTTCGAAGAAGAGATTTGGTTTAGAGGGACCAAACCCCTGTGGGACCCCGGCCAACGAACTATAGGGTTTAAGTAGTTAAACATGCCAGTCTATAATCAGTTAACTGAGGGCCTGATTTACTAACCGTTTTTTAACCTAATTTCAGAATCATTCTGCAACTAGAAACACAATGTGTAATTCAGCAAAGAAGTACATTATCATTTTAAACCCGCATTGTGTGTCATTGGCATCGAAATGTGTAGGATATTATGTTAAGTGTGGTCGAGTATGCATTCCGCTGGATTTACACATGCTCATGCATAACATGCATGAAATTTCTCCAACACTGAAAACCAGGTGCAAATTAGCACAGGCAGGTTATATCATAAGAAGCGTCTGGTGGAGATGACTGTAAATAAATGCAGCAAAGAGACACAGATTTCCGATCGGTCTGCATAATATAGATATAGATTAGACCTTGAACCTCCCACGCAACGTTCCCATATGGCAATAATCAAGCTCCTTGAAACTGTAGCTACGCTATGGTGAATATAGAATCTACAATAGCACTGCACCTGAAATATGCTTCCCCCAGGTGGATGCTGTTGCAGTTCACAAACACTACAACAACATTCAACATACTAAACACATTTGCAGAAACAGAAAGAAAAAAAAAATCAAGTCAAATTTAATTTAAGGCACCAAATCCTTGAACTATACCATCTGTTTTGTGTACAATTTTGGCTTGCTCTTATCCAGAAAGACGTATAAAGTAAATGTAAGTAAATGGCACGAACCCTAGTTATTATCAAATTAACTGAAAATAAAATAACAACGTGCTGAAAAGTAACCAGGATACCAAGTAACATCCAAACCTTGTATCTGTCTAGAGCATTAGTGGACAAGCCAACTGTATAGACCAGAGCAGAATGTTTGCAAACAAACGTGTGGAGCTTTATGTTACGTGCAATATAAACGTGTCCACTCCAGACCATGAACTACTGTATGTCTTTGTTAGAAGATTTGTATTTATTCTGCCTTTATTGATAAGTGAAGAATGACAGGAAAGAGGGAGAGAGAGATAGGGAGAGACATGCTGCAAATTAAGGTCGTCATGAACAGGACTCGAACACACATGTCAGGCCGGAGCCTATATGTGGCATGGATATTTAGAACAAAATAAATCGGTAGGCAAAATAGCAATGGCGGATCATAATGGAGTTAGCAGCAAACACTGCTAAAACGGTCAGATTGTACTAGTGTATCATCACATCCAAATTAAGTTTACATGTACGGCCCTAGCCATCTGATGATCAAGCATTTTGGACTTCCATTGAACACTGCTCTGTCCTACTATTTTGACAGCATATTTTGATTTAGTTTTAGTCAGTCTTTTGAGTAAATTTGCCAATGTATTTTGGCAGGCCTGAGAGAGAGCGAGTGCATTTTCCGGCAGTGGCATCAGCCGCGGAACAGGCGGCAGTGTTTCTCGGCGGCATCAGTCCGACACTCTACCCCAAGCCCTTACTGTACTTACCCTAACCATAACCGCAAGCATGTCGGACCAACGCACTGCCGCGGAAGCGAGCGGCAGTCGAGTATCATAATCCCCCCAGCTTCCCTGGCAGATGCCACCCCCTTCTCCCGGCAGCGCCGCGGCTGTTAACCGGCAGTTGCGGCGTGGCACGGCGGCCCCGAGACGGAGTGGCAGTGGAGTGACATAATCCCCCCAACTTCTCGGCAGATGCCGCCCCTCCCCCCGGCAGTGCCGCGACTCTTACCGGCAGTTGACCAACACTCCGACAGTGCCGCGGAACGGAGCTGTCATATTCCATCCACCTACTCCGGCACCCCGGGCAGCGTCGCAATCGCCGTTGCCGGAGAATGCACTCGCTGCTTCTGTCGTAATGGCTGTGTTGTGAGTGAGCTTGTAGATCTGCTATTTTCAGAGCGCAACCAGACCTAAAATTACTTAGTCTTTTAGTTCTACTGGATCTCTTATCCACTAGTCCCTCCCTAACATTTCTTGTCTATTTTTTTTTTTATTTGTTGATGAAACTGTCAGTATATTTAGTCTTAGTTTTAGTCATCATTGCTTAGTTTTCATTTAGTTTTTGTCAGTGAAAGAAGGTAGTCAACAAAATACCACTGAATACCGCTGTCCGATGCAGGTTCTTGGAAGAACCGGAGTCTTGTCTGCAGTGAGCTGGAAGTGGTGGGAAGGGAGGAGTTCTGTTTTGTGAGTCCTAATGTATTCATTTTATGAGCAATTGTCGCCCAAATTGAATTTCACTCGGTTGGAGTTGCATTGCATTGCAAATATTTCAGTGTTCCGGGTGGTCTCATTAGGGTGATTGCGTAATTAGCTGTTGCCTTAGTAAATAAGACATTAATTCCGTGCACCTTATGAGTGCAAATTGCACTGAAGGGAAAATTTGCAATTTGCCTTGATGCACGTAAATCTGCCCTCCGAGTTAAATTAAAACTCTGGAGTTCACTGTGTAAGCACTAAGCAGAGCACGTCAAGTTTATTTGTATAGAACATTTCATATAACAAGGCAATTCAGTGTGCTTTACGTAAAGGCATTAAAACATAATACTACATAATACATAATAATAATTGTAATAAATACATAAATATGCTAAAAAGGCAGTGGAGAACATAACATATTTTAGCCTGGATTTATCCCATTTTGACCTGAGATCAGATTCTAAAAATGTCTTCTACATCCTGACAGTTTTCTGAAAAAGCTATGTTTCTATGTCAGTCGTTCTTCGATTTTTCAAAAATAGCAGACCTACAAGCTCGTAGCGCGCCACTCGGTGGCGCGCTATGAGCTTGTAGATCTGCTATTTTTCAATAGCTAAAGCATAACATAATGCTAACACCAAAAGGGGTTCCCGCAAAGAGAGTTTAGTATAGTTGGTGTGTAATTCCATTTGTTCCAACTCCTGTGCATAGCTAAACATTGCCTCGCCATGTTTTGTTTTAACTCTGGGAACAGTGGTCTGACTCATGGACGACCTCAGACTTCTCACGAATTCATAACATAGCAAGTCAGTGATGTGCCCTGAACCATTGAGTGATTTAAGTGCGATCACCAGTGTTGTGTGTACTGTGGTGCAAACCCACTCTTTTGACACTAATTGCTAAGGTTTTTTTTTTTTTTGCTGGGATGAGATACTCATATCTCAGCATAAAATAATTACCTGAAAGTGCTTTCCAGAGCTGAAGAGCTGTTAACAGTAGAATGAAGAGTCTTATATTCACCCTGTGGATTAATTGTGAATTTGCCGTTAGTGGACATTGGAGTCACTAAACTAATGGCCATGTTCTAACCTTAAAGGACCACTTCACCACTTTTCAACCTATCTTCATATAATAGGTCCTCACTAATAATCATGATAAAATGGCACAATGTTTTTTCTACTCAGTCTGTCTCTCATAGGAGGGCTGTGGGCAGTTCAGAAACCCGTCCACCAGTGACATAATCATTAGGCAGATCTTTTTTTGGGCGGGAACCCCTTTTGGTGTTAGCATTATGTTATGCTTTAGCTATTGAAAAATATCAGATCTACAAGCTCATAGCTCGCCACCGAGTGGCTCGCTACGAGCTTGTAGGTCTGCTATTTTTGAAAAATCGAAGAACGACTGACATAGAAACATAGCTTTTTCAGAAAACTGTCAGGATGTAGAAAACATTTTTAGAATCTGATCTCAGGTCAAAATGGGTTAAACAATATACGATACGAAAATGATAGCTTCAATTTCGCATTGCGACTGTTCAGGACTAGAAAGCCTGCCGTTTCTATTAGATGATGTCACTGGCGGACGGGTTTCTGAACTGCCCACAGCCCTCCTATGACTCGAGACACGGACTGAGTAGGAAAAAAAATGTGCCATCTTATCATGATTATTAGTGAGGACCTATTATATGAAGATAGGTTGAAAAGTGGTGAAGTGGTTCTTTAAACTCAACCCTGTGTTTTATTAGAAAGATAAGGGGGGGGGGGATCATTTTGTGAAGAGAAAAGTTTATAACCTTGCATTTTCATTTCTCCACATAACAGATCCCTGTGATACCAGTTACAGCTGCCAGGCCAGTGAGGCCACAGCATGGTGAAGTAGTCCGGTAATCACATCAATCTTTTGACATTCAAGGACACATTATATTACGTAGAAGACAACACACAAGACGGTGGAAACCAGTCGTGCGTGCGTGCGTGCGTGCGTGCGTGCGGCTGTGTGCCCATGCGACTAATGATATACCTTTACCCCTACCAATGTGCTTCAATAAATATGTATATGTCAGTTCAGTGGTGTGCAACAACTGGGCGAGGTTACTTTACAAGGTTGAGGCATTTGTAAATGTGGCAGGATGCTCGGCCGTGTGCTTGCATGTGATAGTAAAGTCAGATCTTGGCGTTCTGAATAAAGTGTGTGACCCACAGCACCTTGGACTTCCTCCGTGGCACGCCAGGGGGGTGGGGCTGCGAACACAAGCGAAGGAACATTATACTATGGTCCCCTCTAACTTTGTGGTATATAAATTTTTTTGTCCTCTGCATTTAACCCAAGTCAAAGTCGTACGATTAGTCACACACGTTACCGCAGTGAAATTTGTTCTCCGCATTTGACCCATCTCTTGCAGCGTGCGCCGCGCTCAGGAATCATTCGATGATTTGACCCCCAATCCAGCCCATTGATGCCGAGTGCCAAGCAGGGAGGCATTGGGTCCCGGGTCTTTGGTATGACCCGGCCGGGGATCGAACCCCCGACCTCCCAGTTTCAGGGCGGACACTGGCTCAAGAGGTAGAGCAGGTCGTCCAATGATCCATGGGTCGGCGGTTCGAATCCCGGCTCCTCCTGTCTACATGTCGAAGTGTCCTTGGGCAAGACACTGAACCCCAAATTGCTCCCGATGTGCTGGTTGGTACCTTGCATGGCTTCCGCCGCAATCGGTGTATGAATGTGTGTGTGTGAATGGGTGAATGTAATGCACAATCTATGTAAAGCGCCTTGGATGAAGGCGCTATATAAATGCACCATTTACCATTTACCATTTACACTCTAACCACAAGGCCACTGTCTGGTTTATCTATCTATGAGGACATAGTGTCATTAATACAGCAGTTGTAGGGGTTATGTGTCTTTCTCAGGGACACTTTGAATAAGACAGTAAGACTGGAGGTGAACCGAGGACTGATTTCCAGACGGCCTACAACTACCAGTGGGGGAAAGTAAGTAGTATATTTACTTAAGTACTGCACTACATCTCAGAGGCAAATATTATACTTTTAATTATTTGAAAACTTTAGTTACTAGTTACTGTAGATTTAGATTACTATTACAAAACATGCATGACCCATTTCAGCCCTATGGCCATTTGAAAATAGCCGATCTACAAGTTCACAATGCTATTTTCAAAATATTTGTATAGATTTTATACATTTGAAAACTACTTTCGGTACTTTAAGTACATTTTGATACGGTTGATACCAAAACATTTGTGCTTTTATTGAACTAGACCTGTACCTGCCCGTTGCATTCGGCCACCGGCCTACTTGGGAGTTAGAGTGCAGAGTGTGTGTGAAAGGTGGAGTGTGTAAGTAAAGAAGATGTCAGAAAGGCCCTTTTCTGGCCACAATAGACCACTGAAATAATAACTGACCATAATACATGTCAAATGAAAGTGTACTACCAACCTTTAATTGTTGCTGTTTTATCAAACGGAAGTCCTCAATTTTAGACGTGTGTTGCTGTGTCGGCTATGTAACGATGGCTTGTTGTCAGCCTGGATGCATTTGAAACAGCACATAGCTGGAGATCTCTGTGGCTGTGTGCCTGTGTGTGAAGAGTGCAACCTGGCTGTGAGAAGTGGGAAAACTGACTGTGGAAAGTGTACTTGGCAATCAATTCGGCCCACTGGAAGAGCCTGATTGGTTGAGCCTCAATTGGCTAATTGGCTGAGGCAGAGGCTGGAAATTGCACAGGTGAAAGGAGTTGGCCTCATTAGGCCCACTGGCAGAGCCTGACCAGAGCCTTTTGTGGTGGTTCTGGACAACAGTGTATCCCACAGACTCTATACAGTGCACTGCAGTGCACTCCCTGCGGGGGGTGGATCGCGTGTGTCGAATGTGAAGTCGGTGGGTCAAACGGTTCTCGAGTTACGTGCATTACACACACGCACGCAGACAGAGACGTGGTGGCGCATTTATAGTTAAGAAGATTCCAGACTTTTACTGGTAATAGAGTAATTCTAGTATTGATACTTTTACTTACTGACTATATAGCACCCTGTTTGGCCACTTTCAAGTCAACGTAGTATCATTAAGCATTCATTTGTTTAGATTGTTTGAATAAAGATTTGAAGTTTTTTAGAAAACTTCAGGTAAGAATTTATAAGGTGTTTTTTAGAATCAGCCTCAGGTCGTCTAAATGGGTTAAAATGTGTGAGCTCAGATACACGTGAAGGTCTCTTCCATACATCCAGTTAGCATTACAATATGCCCTTGCTCAGCTGGAACATTAGGAGGAATTCTTCTAATTCCAATCAGTTGGGAGTCTGGGATGGCATTGGCCACACATTAGTGAACGGAAATAAATGAGTGAATGCATGTATTTTACCATTCAATGCATTTATCTCTGTGACCAGCTTTTTAATTCTCATTCATCCTAAAAGGTGCAGTTCCAACACTATTGGGTCAGTCTAAATAAGCTCTGATTCATACATGGCTCTGATTCCATATATGCGTTTGAATTTGAAATGACAAAAGCTAAGATACAAAGATTTGGAATGATCAGGTATTTGTGTTGTATAAATATTCATGCTTTTGAACTTTTGGTTTGTTTGTTTTTTAAATGCACGCCAACTACCTGAACATGGTTCTGTATCTGAACAGAGCTGTTCAGTCCTCTTTCCATCACTTTGGCTATACATGGCCTTTTCAGGTCCCAAGGGGGTAATCACTACATTTCCCAGTGATGCCTGCTTGGCTAAGCAGTTTTAATACACAAATCAATTTTGCATTACCCCCTTCTGGCTGTGAGTGCTCATAGTGTGAGAGCCATGAAAAATTGATGGGCCTTAGCATGCAGATTGCAGCCCCAGTGAATCTTAAATCTGGCCAGAGCCTTTTTCCCACCCCTTCCTTCTTTTTATTTTTTTTCTCACAATGTCGCGGGGGTGTTTGTTTTGCTTGTAAATTGTTCCTTTGGACGCCCCCCCCCCCACCAGTGAAAATAGAAAACCTTCGTGTCGGAGAGGAAATTAAACACACTGGAAGTAAGAACGAGAAATTGCCCTTGATAACTTCTGTTTCTACAGTGTGGTGGTGATCGCGTGGGCGCACACACACACATGGTTCCACACAACATAGACCGATAAGCAGTATGAACCTGTGTTAAAATGCACCACACATAATGACCAGTGTCTATAAACAGTGTTTGTTTTTAACACTGGAATTATATAGTGTCATTATATGGTGTAATTTGGCAAGCCTTTGCATTTGAGTAGGTGATGACTTGACTGCTAAAAGAAATTATAGTGCCCATAATTAGCTTTCACTATGAAATGAAGCTATCAGAGGAGAGAATGAGGAAATTTCACACTTTGGAAATTAGATTGTGCAAGGTGCTGTGTTGATGTCCTTGACTATAGGACTATCAAAAGCCCTTTTTCTTTTCAACGGCTCTCGCACACTTTGTCCTCTGACGAACACTGACAAAAATCTGCAATGAACTGCAATTCCTTACTCTGAGGGTCTTTTTCCAATACCACTACATTTTGTTAATGTAATGACTTTCCAGTTCCAGAATAGGGTTGATCTCAACCGGTAGTATAGTGGGACATTAAGACACTTGAATAGATCAGTACTGAATTCCTACATCTAATGTGGCAACAGGGAGATTTTCCGTTCTAAAACACAGCAGGGCAATATCCATAGTAAGTCCATTTGTTTCCTTTTAATGGTCTAGTCTAGGGAAAACCTCGATCTTTTCTGGTAATTTAAGAAAAGGCATGCATACTGACCACCAGGGATCTTTGTGGAGGTTAGGGGTTCGTTCCTCAGCTAAATGAATGATAGTTAGGAACCAAATGGACAATTACAAGTCTGTAACTTCAAGAGTGTATGGAAGTAAGGGCCCTTTTGTTTCCATGTTGTACACTCTCAGAGTATATAGTAAACTACAGATTTTGCAGTGTAGACTGGAATCCCAGAGATAACCCATAAGACAAGGGAGTCTGTTTGTGTCTGATAAATTAGAGATATAATGAATAAATTAATCAATTTGTAGGCTTAAACACAATAGGAGGGTGGCAGAAGGTAGTGGTCATGCACAGCGACAGCGTGGATGGATTAATACAACAAAAATATAGCTACTTTGTTCGGTAATGCGGAAAGCAACTTGTAGTAACTTTTGGTCTCTGATGGGTGGAAACCTAAACTGTTACTTTTCAATTAAAAAAATGGCAAAATGAGGAGAAGAAAATGGCAAAAGAACAAGAACCTGTATGATCGAATGCCAAGGCCGAGCCAGAAAATAGCAGCCAGGAGAATGAGACTAGCATGACACTGCCAAAGACACCATGAGCTGCCAGAGAGCAAATCGGTGATGTGGTCACCAACATACGGGCACCGGTCACGAGGATGTCCCACATTAATATATGTGGATGTACTCAAGAAAGACGCAGGAGCGCAAAGCACCCATGACCATGGCCATGACCAGGGGCCAGGGGCCAGGGGCGGCGGTGGTTCAGGGGTATAGTGCCTGGATGGTAACCGCAAGGTTGCCAGTTCAAACCCGGGCTCCCCCAGAGTTACTGTCGAAGTGTCCTTGAGCAAGACACTGAAACCCTAATTGCTCCTGATGTGCTAGTTGGTGCCTTGCATGGTTTCCGTTGCAATCAGTGTATGAATGTGTGTGTGAATGGGTGAATGTATAATGCACAATCTCTGCAAAGCGCCTTGGATAAAGGCGCTATATAAATGCACCAATTACCATTTTCCATGGCCATGACCACCCATGAGTATGGATGGAACCGGGATGACTGGAAGCAACGATGGAGGGCTCGTCTGAGGACAACCTAGAGAGAAAAGTAGAAGCTCTGAGTCTACAAGCTCAACATTTGTCGCTTCGCACTGCATTTCGAGCTTGCAAATCTGCTACTTTTAATACTTCACTGTGACACAGTACTGTGATCAAGTAGGCCTAGGGTGCTAATCTATAAAAAAAAAAATAGAATATGGACTTAAGAGGTTTCTGCTCGACAGAGACGTTTTGTAACTAGTTTCTTCCAACACTGCAATGTGTACGTGACCCTAAAATGTGAGGTACTGTACCTGCATACAAAAGCAAGCCCTGAAGATTCAGTGCTACACCTTTTGTGTAGAGATGGGGGTTTGTTGCCATGGCAATGATAATGTCACTTCAATGGCAGAGATGGTAAGATGGTGGGTGGGTTGCATTTCATATGCAGGTGCTACTGTATGCGCTGAGGAAAGTGATAGAGATAATGGAATCAATTTCCTGTGATTTCTGAAGCATAGAGCTTGCCGAGAAATAATAAAGGAATTACATGAGCTAGGGCTGAACATCATCCAGCGACGATTTGACTTCAGCTTGATCAGTGGAATTGAAAATAAACAAAATGTTTCGTGTGTTCACCTTCGTAGTATACGGTGGCTCATTGCTGCCATGTGGGGTTTATTTTTTCTGCTTGGTTGTGTCATATTATACCGACATCTGCTGTGGTAAAATCGACATCCTACTGTATGTGGTAAAACATCTTTATATGGTAAACACTAATACCACAGGGGCCATATAGCCGCCCTACCCATGGCATCTTGTTCTTGTCACATACAAAAAGTGGGATTTCACAAGTAGCATAGTTGGATATGGTTTGTAGTACTTTACCTATGAGGGAAGGCAGCATGTACAGTACACATGCTTAAACCATATAGCCACTTAATGTATTCACGCTTAGGGAGAAGAACCTAACTACATTATAGGAGATTGATTTGAAATAGCCAGCACACAATGAATGTTTTTTTATTTACCTCTCATGGACAGAAGCAACGGACGCGTTTCGACCTCCTCAGCGTTGTTACGACACTGTGGAAAACCTATTACTGTAGGTCGAAACGCGCGTATATACATTATTAATATATAGCCTATATAGCCACGCCCGAGGCACCAGGGAGGAAATGAACCCCAGTCAGGGTAGTGGGCAGGGAGTTTACACCTATGCCACCAAGACATTCGGCCTTAAAAATCTATCCCAAAAGATTAGAAAACAAATTGCTTAAACAGTAACGTCTGCGTTTCCCAATTGACACACGGCCAAGTTACAGGCCTTATCGTACAGTAGAATGTAATCGGATCAGCCTCCACTGTGACACTATATTTGGCTGATGGTCTGTGTTGTGGGTCAATGGCAAAGATTTTTTTTCCTCACCATCTGCCTGCTCGATACTAACATGCTTTTCTTGCACTTTGGACTGCCGCAGCTTGCATGCAGCGATGTCGCAAGGAGAACGGGCATCTGTCGCAGACTCACTTTCCCAGTGCAAATTCCCTCCAGCAAAATCCTCTAAGGGTTTCAGTTGGAAATGCCAATAGTGAAATCTGGTCCGTCAGCTCTAGGAGGTCAGAACACAATGTATTGAAATTGACATCTGCCTCGATGACATTGAATAGCCATCAGCTTACAAAATCTTTTTGGTCAGCAAAGCAGCAGGGGATAGCCTACATGAGTTGTCCTGTCACATTTGGCTCATTTAGGACATTAATATACACACGCTATGCTAACAAACACCATTGCACGCGCACACATGCTTCAAATTATCTTGGGCCCTCTTCTGCACTTAAAGAAATGCGTCAGCTCAAGTACGGGGTCATGGTTGTGATATTTGGACCTCCTATAGTAGGTCACGGTCACTGATGTTTGCTCTGCCTGGCAATGGAATGAAACCTGTCAAATATCCTTGTTGCACCCCAGCTCTACGTGTGAGACCTGCTCAGACAGAAAATCAATTTGAATTCCATTCCAATGGTGTGCGTGTCTGCGCATGCATGTGTGTGCGTGAGTACACCGTTTTATTTCATGTGTGTGTGTGTGTGTGTGTGGGGGGGGGGGGGGGGGGGGGGGGGGGGTGGTGTATAGGCACATGTCCTTGAGCAAACACCGGTGCTTCTGTTCCGTATGATAGTATGTGATATACTAGCTAGGGTCTCAATGTGCAGCGGCATGCATTTTGCACACATGTCGTGTGCTCGCCTCATCGCGTGCCAGCATAATGCACATCCGTGCCAGGCTATGTCTTCACACATCAGTGCGCATGCATGCAGGTGTGAGGGCGAGGATGTCAGGGTGGTCTACCGCAGGCCAAACCCCGTCCTTGTTGTGGCTATATACGCTTCTCGACTGAGGCTTTACAACGACTAATTCTGATCCGGCAATCGGTTTAGCCAACCGTTATGATTCTGAAATGCCGGTTTTGGGCTGCCAGGTGGTGTCCGGTCTCTCTGTTCCATCGATCAGACAGTCCTCTGGGCATCATCTGAGCTCAGTTAAAAGGGACATTAGCTTACCACGTGACTTGTTGAAGGGAATATTGGCCCTGTAGATCAACTGTACTCCAGGATAGGCTGAGCAGCCCAGGCTCTACTCTATCTATCCATTCAGTGGTGGTGGGGTGCTTACAAGCAAGCAGTATTTATGGGCTATGTGGTTGCTTTAGTTTATGTGCACTGATGGGCAGTGTTGTTTTTGGCAGCAAATTTAGATTTTAGTTTTAGTCATAGTCTTTTGAATAGTTTTAATTTAGTTTTAGTCACATTTTAGTCACCTGGAATGTGTTAGTGTTAGTCTAGTTTTAGTCGACTAAATCTACAGTTATACGGTCGACTAAAATGTATTTTGGCGGGCCTTGGTGCCGTTGAAATGACTGATTTTACACTTTTGCTGAAAATAGCCGATCTACAAGCTCACAACGCGTCGCGCTGCGAGCTTGTAGATCTGCTATTTTCAGCATGCAACAAAGTGTACAATGACTTATACTGGATCTCTTGTCCACTAGTCCCTAACATTTTAGTCTAGTTTTTATTTGTCGACAAAATTGTCAATATATTTAGTCTTAGTTTTAGTCATCACAGCTTAGTTTTCATTCAGTTTGTCAGTGAAAAAAGGTAGTCGACGAACATTTTTCGTCATAGTTTTAGTCGACGAAATCAACACTGCTGATGGGTCAAGGTCTGGGTTGTGTTCAGTTTATCCTGAAGTCCAGTGTGAGATAATACACAGAGATTAAAGGTATATTCAGTGATTTCACGTAATACAAATATCTCTTATTTTTTGGATAATCCTCCCTACTATAAAGTGTTCTGACCATATAAGGAGTTCCTCCCTGTCCCCAGTGAGCCCCTGGGGTCAAAAACCCCTAGTTTTGGTTTGGGCTTTGGGTGGCAAAACCTTCATCCAATCAGGATGAGAGGGGCCTTCCTCCAATCATGACCGAGTGGGGCGGGCCTTGGTGCACGTGTTGTTGGTCTGTTGTATTTCCCCCACTGTAGGGCGTGTCCATGTGCACATCTTGTTACCGGGGCGGACCGTTTTTTTTTCCAAATCACCTAAATCACTGAATGCTCCTTTAACAACTCCTTTAAACATAGCATACTATTCAATTATTCTGAAGTCTAATAAAAGGCTGTGTAGACAGAAACTCAATGGAACCTTAAGAAATGGCATATTTAATGATCACAAAATGGGACCACCTAATATGAATATGAACAGCAAATGACCATGGATAAAAGCCGATACGACCCGTTATATCGCAAATCTATCGATTCGCTCCATATCAGTCCGTTGGTAGGGGCGCCCCTCGAAGCGCAGGGCCAGCGCTGTCATGTCTGTCCTGGAGAGCTCCTACCTGTCTCTTGTTTATCACATGCTATAGAGAAATATCTGCTGTTTGTGACCTTGATAGGCACAGCTAGTGTGCACACTCTTTTAATGGTTATTGCTCTTAAAGGTCTACGTTATATCATCAGCACTCATGCCTCTTGAAGATGTGATAAGTAGTACTAATTATAATTTAGGTGAGTGAAATACCAGAAATATCAGTAAATATCAGAAATATCAATATTAATTGATGAAGTTTTACCTTTTTTTGAGTGGTGTAAACCACTGGCTTTGTTTGTTAGTCTGTGCAGAAAAAATGAGCATGGTTGCTATGTTCACCCTGTTCACCCGGGTGTGATTGCATTACGTCAGACATGATTTTTTGAGTGGTGTAAACCACTCCTACAACTGGCTTTGTTAGTCTGTGCAGAAAAAATTAGCATGGTTGCTATGTTCACCCTGTTCACCCGGGTGTGATTTCATTACGTCAGACATGATTTCATTACGTCAGACAGGCTATATAAGACCTTACACCACTCAGTTCACACGGGTGTGATTTTTTTACCTTCTGGGGGGCGCTAGCCCCTCCTATATTAAGCTATAGGGTAGATTTTTGTCAATCTTGTCAATGGCATTTAACACAAACAATTAAATGCCATTGACAATGCATGGAGAATTTACGTCATGTGTCTGAGAAAATCGGCTATTTTTGTCCCGCTGTTATGACCCTGTGGGTCACTTCACACGGGTGTGATTTTTGTTTTACTTTTGAACATGTATCCGAATGATTGTCCATGGGAGACAAGTGCTACTATAGTGTGCATCACTGATGGCATATTATGGACTTCTGCCATGAAAATGTATTAGATAGCTGAATATCCATCTGAGCGGGTTTTGACTACTGTAAAGACATGCCAAAGACACGTCCAATGTGCAGAAATGCATGTTGCAGCATCACCCAATTGATTTCCTCTGTCTGTGCAGGCCTGCCAAGAGAAGATATAATGAGAGCTTGTTTAGTGTGCCTGTATCCAGTCCTCAAAGCATAGCCTCTAAGCCTAATTTATGCTCCGTCACACGACAGTGTCGCACGCCAAAAATAGCAGACCTGCAAGCTCACAACATGCCGCGGATGCAACGTGTTGTGAGCTTGTATACTTCTTTTAGACGCGGGACACTGTCGTGCGACGAAGTATGAATCGGGCTTTAGTCTGTAAGCCAGGCTACAGGGGATCCTCGCATATTAGAAATCCCTTCATGGGGAGACACTTCCCAGTCGCAGTCGGCAGACTTGAACATTATTGACATATCAGACGCATGCATGTACTGCATATGCTGTAAAATAAGCCCCAGAGTTGGATGACATTTATCTTGAGCGAAAAGGAGGCAGCATGTCTAATGCTATTTAATGTATCATGTGCTTCTAAACGAACCTCCCAGAGCATTGTGGAAACATTTACCATAAAGTCGGAAACAGAGGGGTCTAATGATACTTATATCTGTGTGCTTCTTTGAAAGTGCACTGTGTGTGTGTGTGTGTGTGTGTGTGTGTGTGTGTGTGTGTGTGTGTGTGTGTGTGTGTGTGTGTGTGTGTGCGTGTGCGTGTGCGCGTGTGTGCGCGTGCGTGCGTCCGTCTCTGTTGAAGGGGAGCAGTGGGGAGAATAGGAAAGCTGTGAGTGGCCCATCTATGAAAGCGCCATTAAATTGTCAGTTATGATGGATGTTCTGCCTTTTCTGCATTAACTGGTACATTAGAAGTCATTAATTCTTCAGGATGTGCACTGGAGATCGGAGCCTCCCAGGGGGGTCTCACTGCCTTGATAAAGCAGGAGAGGAGAGAGGGATGGAGTGGGATGGATGGATGGAGAGAGAGAGAGAGAGAGAGAGAGAGACTGCTGTTGCTGAAGCTTCATGCTGGGAAAGAAAGAGAATAAGAGTGAGAAAGATCGTTGCAGTGTGATGATGACCAATTCCAATGTTGATGCCTGCTCAGTGATTTCCATAGCCTTGAGCAGAAAGACTGATGCAAGAGCAACACTTTCATGCTTAATTCAGATGATCTGTCGTATGATGGTGTTGCACGCCGGAAATAGCAATGCGACACCTTGCGAGATTGTAGATCGGCTATTCTCGCTGCGCGTTAGCGCCGTACAGCCGAGTATAAATCAGGCTTTTCACTCCTTAAGAGCTGAAAGGATTCTCTCAGCTCGCATCATTGTTTTCATGCCAAGAAGATGCAGAGAAAGTGGCTTACAACACTGTCCTCAGCACATTCTCCCCACCAGCAGTCACAGTTCACGTTGAAAAGCTAATGGCTTTGTATTTTCATAAAATATCCATTTCCTTTTGTTTTCACAGTGTAACGTTAGGTGCAATTATAAAAAAGGTCACATTTAACCATGATAAATGGTGAATGCGCAGCCGAGTAAGTCAGATTTTTTCGTCAGACACATTAATCTGCTGAGGGGTGTGTTGATATAAATCAAAAGTTCTCACATTGTAAAGGCGCAATTATTCATCTGACTTTGTCAAAAGCCAAAGTGAGCTGCATATTTTGAACTGGGTCACTTTGCCCCCCTCCCTGTGCCTATTTTCAACTTGTCAAACCAGAATGCAACATTTCACTGACAATTAAACAACAATTAGTGGGCATAGTGCTCTTTTGATGGCCATCTGGAAATTGCAAACATGGATATCGTTTCTCTCTCTCTCTCTTTCTCTCTCTGTCTGTCTGTCTGATCGTCTGTCTGACCGCACCCCCCCCCCCCCCCCCCCCCTCTCTATGTCATGTTGACACAGAACCAGCCACCAAAGTGCCTCGATCAGCACAGGAGTCACAACCTTGAAGAGAGCATTATGATCACAACACAGGGCATGGGGAATTTAAGTTCAGGCATGAGCACAGCAACAAAATCCCACTTCTACTGCCATATATGTATAGCTTTCTCTTCGCACTCCTGCCCACAAGCAGGGAAACATAATGACACCTCCAGGACGTGAAATAGTTCTTTGGCTCCCCCTCCTATGTTAACCCCCCCCCCCCCCCCCCCCCCCCCCCCCCTTTCCTCTTTATGACCTGTTCTGTACATGTACAACCTCGCCATCTGCTGTGTTTAAAGCCAGTAAATATGTTGAATGGAGGGCAACGGGGACGAGTGGGGGTGGGGGATGTGCGCGTCGTGCGTTGAGTGGTGGCTGGCTGGTGTGTGGTCAATGAAAACTGAAACAAAGCAGCCCACCAAGGTCCCACAATCTCACACTTTCGCTGTGGGCGACCATGTATGCTGCCAGATATTTATCATCCCACGACAAGCGGGTCACAAGCAAGTCCCATGACCATTGTTACTGCCTCTGTATTTATTGTCAGGCCTCTGGGGCCAAGATCACAGCTGTTTATTTATTTATTATTATTTGCTTTTTATGGCTGTGTGTCCTAAGCAGAAATGTGTGGAGAAATTGCTCTGAAGTTGGGCTATTTACAGACGTAGCCTTCCGAGTTGCGTATGATTGATGACTGCAATGCTATTGACTTATGTAAGTCCTTGGGTATGGACAGTTTATATGTTTAGGTTTTGTTTTTCTGGGGGGAGTGTTGATACTGTTGGTGTTTTGGACATGTTTATTTCCACCCACCCCATCGCTGTGTCAGTGCCTTCATTTGATGTGGCATGTCTGTTAAAATGAGGTGTTGCGATTGTCAGAGGCTCCATGAAATGGAATTTGACATGTTGTAAAAGCCATTGGTGTTGTGCTAGACGTTGTCGTTCAGACTTCTGGCTTTACAGCTAGCTTCACACTTTCCCAGGCTGCGGTCTCACCCCATAGCTCCTTTTCGCCAGTGGTAACTGGTTCACTACGTCAAAACACCTGGGAAGGTTATCACAGGGGCAGAAAGGCAGAGACAGAGAGAGAAATCCCACTTTTGCACTCATCAGCAGAAAGCCAGATGGTCTAGGACCAAGTGTTCCCTCCTATTAAAAAGTGTTAGAAATATTCCCTATGTATTATGCAAGCAGAACCAAAAGTTATCTTCTGAACCTAGTTTTACTGTGTACCAAAATTAGATCTGCCGCCCCCACGTCCTCCACACAGCCATAGGGAGTCTGTCAAACCTGCTGTGTGATAACTGGAGCCCTCCCAACAATGTATCAGTATTTTTTTTATGTTTCTGTTTTTTTTACACTTCCTGTATGATGATTATTGTCTGACCCCAGGGAGGAAGTTGAGTGTGCTGAACTCTCACTCTCCTACTGCACTTAAATACATCCCACACACTCTCTGAGCACAAGAGCTGAAGAGAGAAGTTCCCCTCGAAGCATTCAAACCTTCCTCTCATCTGGTTGACCTATGGCAGGCTTCCCTCACACCCCAAGACCTTTGCTGGAATACTCACAGGGCCTGGCTAATTGCTCTTAATATGATAAAAAAAAAATCGAATAAAAACCGAGTCTGGTGTGGGCAGGCAGTCTGTCAGTATCCGATCAGAGATCGTCCTCCTTTAGGGCACTCGCATCCACATGCCTGTTTCATTCGCATCGTCTATTACCATGTAGTGGAGAAGTGTGATTCCCATGGTGTATTAAATATTTTTTCAATATTTTTTATCCCACATAACACATTTTTCACCACTGCCAATTGCCTAAGCTGTATAATTCTGGGCACTACTCTCCCTCTGCCAACCTAGGGAGAGCCCCAAACTGAGCTCATGCTTCCTTCAGTGCATGAGTGATCAGGCCGCTTCTTATCACCTGATAGGGGGGGAGTTTCCCCGGTAGGACGTAGCACGTGGAAGGAACACATTATTCCAACCAGTTCCTTTCCCCTCCATCAGGTGCCCTACCAGGGGAAGGCAGTAGAGACCAGGATTACTGCATTTTGTTGTGAGGGTACCTACTCTAGGGGATATGGGGATGCATGGTTTATTCAAATATATTTGTGACCTGTTACATGCCCTTTATATTTAGCAAAACATACCTACAGACACTTTTATCTCGTCCAAAATTGACTACAGTAGCCTACATACAGTAGTCAATTGCTTGCGCTTATTACTGTGCATTGGTCACCCAGCAAGACCAAGTAAACTAGGAGATAAATTCAACCTGGGATCACAAAATGTACTTCAAGGAAGTGGGCGGGAACACCACAAACTCTAAATGGCATATCTACTGACTGGAGCCAGCCAGAAATGGAAGCCCTCTGTCCCCAATAATTCAACCATTGTATGCCAGCAGTCACTTGGCACCGTCCATGAGAGCGACACGTGCTGTGTTTTATGTATAGTATATATGTATGTACTGTATGTATAATGTGTATGTGTGTGTGTGTGTGTGTGTGTGTGTGTGTGTGTGTGTGTGTGTGTGTGTGTGTGTGTGTGTGTGTGTGTGTGTGTGTGTGTGTGTGTGTGTGTGTGTGTGTGTGTGTGTGTGTGTGTGTGTGTGTGTGTGCGCGTGCGTGCGTACTGTATCTATGCATTCATTTATTTTTCCTCTATTATCTTTTGAAATGCTGCACCTCCTAAAAATATTCCCATAGAGGTGGAATTCATTGCACGTATCAAGCTGGAAATTGCATGTCGGGTTGTAAATTATGTAATTTAGGCTGGTTTTGTTTGGTTTCTACCTGGAGCCTTTTGGGTGCCACACAACTTCACAGCTGTATTCACGACACAAGGAGATTTAAACACATCTCAAGATCAAGAGGGGTTAAGGAACATGCAGTAAAAAGTAGGCTTTCTGTCAGTGTTGTTTTTGGCAGCAAAATTAGATTTTAGTTTTAGTCTTTTGAATAGTTTTCATTAGGTTTTAGTCACATTTTAGTCCCCTGGAATGGCATGACCAGTGTATGGAACTCCAATCTCCCCCGTCAAATCAAACTCAGCTTCTTCTACGCAACAGCAAAGCAAAGCAAAGTTACTATATTTACCCAGGGTATCTGGGCTAAGCTCAAGAACTTGTTTCCAGCCAGGCCCTGCTCATAGAACATTTCATGGTAGTGGTTCAATGCCTTGCTCAAGGGCACTTCAGCGGTGGTAATTTTAACGTGTCGGACCGCTGATTCGAACTGGCGACCTTCCGGTATCAAGACCGCTCCGCAATCCGTTCGGCCACCGCTGCCACCTACAGTGGAGTCTGTTCTCCTATACGGCAGTGAATGCTGGACCCTGAACCAACCCTGCAGAAGTCCCTTGACGGGTGCTACACCAGAATGCTGCGTGCAGTACTTAACATCAGCAAGACTGTACATGTTACTAACAAGACTCTGTATGAGGGATTACCAAGGGTGAGCCAGAAAATAGCAGCCAGGAGAATGAGACTAGCAGGACACTGCCAAAGGCATCAAGAACTGCCAGCCAGCAAACTGGTGCTCTGGGAACCAACACACAGGCATCGATCACGAGGACGTCCCACGCTAACATACGTGGATGTACTCAAGAGCGATGCAGGAGTGCAAAGTACCAACGAACTGGCCAGATGTATGGAGAACCGGGATGACTGGAAACGACGATGGAGGGCTCGTCTGAGGACGACCTAGAGAGTGTTAGTCTAGTTTTAGTCGACTAAATGTCAGATAATGAGATTTTAGTCGTATTTTCCGGGGCTCGATGCCGTCGTAATGGCTGATTTTACGCTTGCTGAAAATAGCTGATCTATGTACAAGCTCACAACACATCGCAGCGCAACGCGTTGTGAGCTTGTAGATCGGCTATTTTCAGCATGCAACAAAGTGTGAAATTACTTATACTGGATCTCTTGTCCGCTAGTCCCTTCCTAACATTTTAGTCTAGTTTTTTTGGACGAAATTGTCGATATATTTAGTCTTAGTTTTAGTCATCATAGCTTAGTTTTCATTTATTTTCTATTTAGTTTTTGTCAGTGAAAATAGGTAGTCGACGAACATTTTTCGTTTCGTTTTAGTCGACAAAATCAACACTGCTTTCTGTCAAGGAAGTTGTATCACTCCTTAGCTAGGAGTCACTTTTTTAAATTAGTAGGCTAATAAGTACCCGCTTTCAGTTGAATTGCCGTATCCAGTCATGACCTACAAAGGAGACAGACAGTACAACAGTCTGTTGTGACTGGAAGTTGTTTTACCATATGTGTGACAATGAGTCTTGTCAACTTGGGTTCAAACTCGGTGGCAGAGAATCTGGGACGCTGCTCCCAGAAAGTATTGTGAAATCTGTTTCCCCTCCTTGCAAGAGCCAAGGCCTGTTGTTTAAGTCCATGTTCATCGTTCTCCATGAAGTACCACACAACCTTTTGAGAGGGCGTGTAATAAATCAGAGCATCCTGACACGGCAGTGGAAGATTATGCAGGAGCAGAATATGGTCGGCAATAATGAAGGAGATTTCACTTTGGCCGTCACATGTCAAGCCAACTGAATGAAAAAGAAAGAAAAGGGAGAGAAATAAAAAAAGAACATTGCAAAAGACCTATATTAGTAGAGCAAGTAGAGCTATCAAAAGCGGCCCTAAACTTTTAAAGGAAAGATATTGGGAATGAATGGAATTATGAACTGTCACGGACAGAGTAGTAAGTCATTTTCCTTTCCCCCGTGGCCATCCATGGCCTTTTCAGCAACTCTGATATTAGAAAATATTACTGCAAGAATTATGTTTTGACATTCAAATGTTATTGCATCCTTCAATATGTGTTTTGCTAGTATGCTCTCTCTCTCTCTCTCTCTCTCTCTCTCTCTCTCTCTCTCTCTCTCTCTCTCCCCCATGCATGTTCTTTTGAATATTGGGCAGGCTTGACAGACAGAGAGATTCTCTTTTGCCTGGTTGTTGTTTTAGCCATAAACCCCACCCCACTGTCCTACTGGTCTGGACTATTTTGCAACATCTTGGCTACATCATAAGTGCATCAATAATTGAGTGGCTCACAGAGGGGGGTGGGGTGCAGGGGTGCTAAAATTTTTATGGCTTGTCATTATGGAAGCCCCCCCCCCCCCAAACCCCACCCGCCTACCCCCGCCTGGCCTCCAGCACCATCCTTCACCTCCCATAGTTTCCCCTCTCCCCTGGGCAATGTCTCTCTCCCTCTCCAACAGGAAGTGGTGTGATATGGAGACGTCTCTGGGGGTGACGGTGGGGGGGAGGTGGGCATGGTATTCCTGACATACTGTGGATATTGCCGTCGGCCCAGCGGTGACATCATGTGCCATTACACAGTCTGATCTAACTTAATGCACTGGATATCAACCTGTGGGCCGAGGGCCCACTCGTGAGCCGTGAGTGACTGAGGCCAAATAATTGTGATGATATAACATTTATATTAAAAGAATATATATGGGCCTGGGCCATGGCTCAGTGGTCCAGGTACCTTGGCTGGCAATCCAGTCTGGCAGTGTGCCGCGGGCTCGACTCCCGGTCTCCCGACGGCCTTTACTGCATGTCTTCCCCCCCATCTCTCTCCCCATTTCCTGTCAGCCTACTGTGTGTCCCTCCATAAAATATATAAAATAAAGGCGAAAGCCACAAAAAATCATTAAAAAAATTATAATATATATGAATATATATTAGGACGCTCTCCAAAATGAGATACTATATCTCAATGGGGTATTCCTAAATAAAGAATTTCAAACATGTTAAACATTTTTTGAAAAATCACACCCGTGTGAAGTGAGGGGCGCTCTTATCACCTTACAACATCGAGGAGGGAATTCGTAGGCTATAGCTTGGAGCAGCTATAAATGTTACTTTATTCAATGGTCGTCCAATCCTTGTCTATTCTATGATTAGCCTATGATTAGATGATGTAATGATGATGTAAAACAAACGGTGTCAAAACAAACATTAAATTCTCTTTATTGTTAATGGGATTTAATGTTTGTGTTAGGGACAAAACAAACATTAATTTCACTTCATTGTCAATGGCGTTTTTTAAACAAACATTAAACCTGTATATAGGAGGGACTAGCGCCTCTCATAAATTGGTTTTCATTGTGATACCAATAAATAGGAATTTTATAATCCACCCATCTGACCACTTAACAAGGCAGCCCTGTTAAAGGGATATTTAACTTTCAAATAAAATAAACAAAAAATATATAATTCATAATGTATCTTGTAAATTTGGGTCCCTTAAATGTACTGAAATCAAAAGTAGTCTACAATAAAAAAATAAAATAAAACTTTACTCAAACAATGTACTTTATGGTAAGTACTCAAGTCCTAGCCTGGTTAATAAACCAGACCGAACCAGCCGTTGGCAAAAAAAAGTTGCCTACCAGCGGATTACGGTCTGGCGAGGCTCAGTAGCACGCCTCTTTCCTACAGCAGAGAACAGGTCGGACCAATCGGGACACGGTATGCAATATAGGCGGGCTTTGGTACAGTGACGTTCAATGCTTGAGACCTTTGACTGACAGTAGCTCTGACCAATTGCGTCAAAGAGAAAATGTTCCCCGGGAAATGAAATCCAAGTGGAGCCAGCCCAGACTGATATACCGCGACAGTGTTGTGTGATATTAGTCTGGCTTATTAGCCAGGCTACTCAAGTCCTCCACTGATTATGTCACAAAATATACAGTAAAAACAGTAGATGTCTAAATGTCGTTCCATTACGTGTGAGGTCACATTCCATTTTTATTTCTGCATTTGCAAACATTAGCTCTTCAGTTAGATTTCATATATAATTCACTTAATTTATTGCAGTGTCGCTGCACAGCGCTTTCATCTGAGAGACTTGCCTTGCTACAGGTGATTAATGTTGTTGTTCTGGAAAATGGGATATTTATCCAGTGCTCATAAAGCTGTTGATGATATGCCTCTGTGCTTCTTTGATCACAAGGCTTTGCGGAGACTAGTATCAAAGTAACATTTACACTTGTCATCAGTGATTCTTCATCCTGTTTCAGGGGGAAGAACATTGTGTGACGGCCACCTATCATGTACTCAATCACTGACTGTGAAACAGAGTCTTCATATAATACTGTGTTATCTTCAGGTCAAATCTTATGCAAGCCATTAGCTGGGAATAACAGAAACATTTGAAATAAATAACAACTTTAATCAAAATGTGACCATCTGCATAAAACTACTTATGCAAATACTTTTAAGTGCTTGAAAGAACATATCAACCGAGTCAAGCGTAAATAATGCAATGTTGTGGCTAGACAGCGTTTTGATCCTTGTGGTTGGTAAGACTTTCAATTATTTATATATACTTTCTTTTTACGGTTCTTTTGTCTTGCAGGGTTTTAGCGTAGAAATACCTCGCTGTATAAAGCAAACAAACAGCATTGACTAGACTAACTCACTTGTTTTACAGACTCAAGTAAATGAAAGTTGGATTAAATTGAACAAACGCACTACAGTTGCAAGTCTGGTGTTTCAGAAAGCAATATTTAACAAAGAGACTAGTGGCCCGGGCGGTTAGCTCAACCATCTGGTCACCTAGGCTGCCAAACCAGCTGGACGGCGTGCCGCGGGTTCGACTCCCGAGCCTGACGACCTTTGCCGCGTGTCACTCCCCATCTCTCTCCCCCTTTCCTGTCTGTCTACTGTTCCTTATCAATAAAAGGCATAAAAAAGCCCCAAAACAAATTCAAAAAAGTACTAGTACGAGAACACAGTGATGTTGACCATGTGTGGTTTGTTAAATTGTTTGTTTTCACATGATTAAATTCCTTCCTTTTTTGTTTTGTTTGTGGCATACAGCAGTTCTCAAAGTTGGGTTTAGGAATCCCATGGGTTACTGGGTACCACGTCCTCCCCACTTAAACACCATGTTATAGTTTGGCTATTGGGAATTAGCCGATCTACAAGTTCACACAGCATCGTGACGGAATGAATGAGTGTGTAGATGTGCTGCTGTTGTACATTTCAGAAAATTGTGAAAATCTTTGAATAATTTAGAATTAACACAAATCTTCTCTTATGGCAGGACTCCCTTGCACACAATCCTTTCAGATAGGGGTGCGTGTTCAAATACATACACATTTGTTAGTCATTCACATAAAAATGTTTGAGAACCACTGCAGTGAATGATGGATATCTTGTTAGCCATTCCTAGCCAATGACCCATGTTGACAGGAAGCCATTTTGTTCCTCTTGGTATCTGTCAAGTTCTTCTGTTTCTCTGCCTCGTGGTATCTCTGTGTCTGGAAGGTGACATGGCGGTCGTTGCATGTTCACCAGAGCATAAAACTCTGTCGTCGCAGACAACAGGACTGTGGCACAGTAGCCCACAATATACCTGCCACTTGACAGCAGTGCACATTGTGCCATGCAGCTTCTGATGACTGTGCTTTTGCACCGGCCACTGGTTTTTTGGGGGGGATATTTCAATAATACGCATACATATTTTGGGAGTCTGTACCTCTCACAAGTTTATACTGTCAAATATGGAGTTCCCCTACAGGCACCGCAGCAGCAGAAGCACTGCATGCTCCCTTTTGCTGTAACGTGTTAGCACAGCCTGTCCACAGTGCGTTTTCAGACAGGTCATGGAAACCAAAAGGACTTCACTCTGTACCTATTCCAACAACATAACGTGTTTGTTTAAGCAGAAAATGCACTTTCAGGTTGGGATACCAATTTTAACCAATCGGGATAGAGAACGCAGTCAGAATAGGCCTACAGATTAAACAAGTGGGATTGTAAGTGATGACACAGAAATGAGAAGACCAAATTGGAACCTACCTGAAAATGTATTTTCTGTTTATTAAAGAGCCGGAGAGACAGAGAGACCCCTGTTACTCATGAACAAACACTCAATCGCAATGATTACTATTAGAATATACTGATTTTACCTTTTAATTTAAAAAAAACATTTTAGTTAAGCCAAAAGATATCACCCTACCTTTAAGCGTAATTAACCAGGTCCTGTGAGTATTCCAGCTATATGGTCTTGGTAGATGAATGAAGCCTGCCATAGGTCGACCAGATGAGAAGGTTTTAATGCTTAGGATGGCACTTCTCAATAGACCTTGTCAGTGGAATTGCGTTGCCAGGGAACGGCTTGGGCCTATAAGTTTATGTCCTGTCAGCTACCGATATTCACAAACTCTGCCAGAGGAAATAAACTTGGACCCATCTAGAATGTTTATGTTGTCAAGTATGAAAAGGCCTATTCAAGTCGGAGTGTGCTCAGAGTGTGTGTGTGGGCTGTATTTAAGTGCAGCAGTGGAGTGAGAGTTCATTTTAAAGCGTGGACTGATTTGAAAAGTCCATCCGAAAACAGCCCCTGGAGAAAAGATTGATTGAATGTCCATGACTTATTAACCACTCAATTATGTTCAGCCAACATTGACTCAATTATTCAGGGGGATTTAATGACTTTGAAGAAAATGTAAACGAAAAGCAAATTCTACAATTAACGGAAAATAGACTGCATGTACACTACAATACTTGGCCAAAGCTGTGAGGGAAAAAAACACATGTACTGTATGTATTGACGGTGGTATAGTGACTGACTGGAGGTGTAGCATGAACAAGCACGATGTATGCTACTCTGAACATTTATTGAAAGCAATTGCTCTGAGCACACCTTAGGGGGCGTTATCTGTGTATTTTAATTCACTGTATTCCCTCAACCCCTTGCCGTGACTTTGTATTCAGCGTGTGGGTGCAGTGCATCGCAGAGCTCTGGCACACTGGAGCTCCAGTGAGCTCCACTGGTGTGTCAGTGGGACTGGAGTGTACACAGTACACTCACCAGCCAGTCCTGGCACAGTTTCCAATTACTTGTCCCATGCACCCTCGAGTCTCTCTCTCTCTGAAAGATGTGTTTTAGTATAGCACCGCTGCCCAAAACAGAGCTCCATTACACCCAACTTCACAGCACAATTCTGGGTGTTAATTTAGCTCAGAGAGAGTAAAAATTGACCCCGCTGGGTTGAATTAACACCAAGATTTTCCTGTGTTGTCTGCGGACAAGCTCCTGTGGAAAGTGAGCTCGCGTTTCCTATAGCTCTCCTCTCTCCCTCCCTCTCTCTCTCTGCTGTGTGTGTCATCCTTCTGTTCTAATGAGAAGCAGGGATCAGCAAGGCAGGCCCCCGGAGTTTGACAGAGATGCCTGTCGTGTGCCTCCACAGTTCTCTCTCTCTCTCTCTCTCTCTCTCTCTCTCTCTCTCTCTCACTTCCTCTACACTCCCCTCTCACACCAGAGCTGTCGACTCCTGGCAGTTTGATTCTAAACTGTTCCCTCTCGTCGGACCAGCTTCCAGGAAAGCTGCCGTGACAGAGAATAAAACGAGTGAAATGTATAGTTTGTAGCGAACAATGTGAAGACGAGCTCCCTCTCCACATGGCGTGCGGAAGGCCCATGTGTTCGGTTTCCTTTTACGGTTCGGGTGGTAGTCTTCACATCCTCTTTCCTGTTCCTATACTTCTCAACATGTTCTTAAGCAGCAAGGCGCCATCAAAGTTTAGATTCCAGAAGCATTCAGCATTTCGGAAATGAAAATGTTCTGTTGTGTGACTGCCAAATGAAGCAGTAGTGATATATGACACATTGCATATTTAACGATTGCCCTGGCGTACACCTACAGTGCAGTATGAGCAGTGGCAAAATGGAGGTTAAGAAATGGTGCTTTTTGTGATCGACCCAGCATAACATTCAAGCCATGTCACCACCAGTGAAATTCCCTGAGGTGACATGGAATGCAAAGACAGCATGTCACCTCCACCGCTCTCCACCCACGCTCCACTCATGAGGATGCCAGTGCACAGTGTGCTACTGTACTCTCTAGCTTAATCCCCTGTATAATATGACACACTTACTGGAGGCTATACTTACTCATTCAGATAATACAATGAGATGTTGGGCTGCATTGTCCCGATACCATTCTTTCATTCCCGATCCGATTCTGATCCCACAACTCTGATACCGATATCAATTAGATACCAGAGAAGAATAATAAAGTACAAAAACGTTTTTATTTTGAAGTCCACCGACTGGAAGTCAAGGGTTTACGTTTGTCTAACTTGACACATGCTAAGCTAAGCTTTGACCATTCACATCAGTAGATAGGCTACTGCACGGCTGTTTTGAGCTCCATTCTTGTATTTTCACACATCGGCTAGGGACTTGTAGGGAACCACAGCTCATGCAACAAAAGTCTCCAGGTGTTTTTGAGCGTTTGAGTATGTACTGTATTTATGTCCCTGGGTCTGTATGTCCGAGCATGAAAAGCTACAACACGGTAACTCTGTCATTTCTCGACCGTTTCAGACACAGGAGTTCCTGGGGGTCTGGATGTTCCGGGGACCCCCCGGGGACCCCCACACTGTAACTCTGTAATTTCTAGAGGGTTTCAGACGCGGGGCGGCTCACCGGAATCTGGCCACCCCCCTGGGTGCGTCGCCCGCCCTCGTCTGTGGAAGGGCAACAGAAACGTTCCATCTGTGGGTGTTGTCATCAAACTCATAAAGCACATTGTAGAACTCATCCTGTTTGTAATTACCTACCCCCAACAGGTAAACCGTATCAGCACAGCTGTCAAGCCGTAGCACATGGAAGGAACCTCAAGGTGATCTTCTCTTCCAGCTGTTACTTTTGGTAACTTCTTCTACAATAAAGACAATACCTGTGGAAACGCAGTCGCCTGGAGCAACTCACCTAAAATACACAGCCTGCTGAAGGAACTCAGGTCCAGATACCAGCTGATTCTGCTGACCAATGGGGAGACTCAGACACAACGGGAGAAGATGGTGGCAGTTGGATGTGAGGGGTTATTTGATGCCATTGTGGTGGGAGGAGAGCATGCCGAGGAGAAACCTTGTGTCTCCATCTTCAAACACTGCTTCACACTGCTAGGAGTTGAGCCCCAGGAATGTGTTGGTTTGGACATTCAGGGTGGTTTAAATGCAGGCGTTCGGGCAACAGTTTGGATCAACAACAAGGGTGGCTCCCCGCCTGACTGCTCCATCAAACCAGACTACACTGTCCCTATACAGCTATAGACATACCCACCATTTTGGCAGACATAATTGAGGCCAGTTAGTGACTGAAGCTTAATTTTAGTCGAGGATATTCAGAAGAATATAATTGGATTGCATTTAAATGTATTCTATTTTTCAGTGTTTATTATTTACTGTAGTGTAGTAGCTTTACAGTTGCCAAGCTAGCTAGCCTACCAAAAATGTCCTTGACATTTCTATGCCAAGGTCTTCTGAAAGGGGTAGCCATCTATAAGAGGGTCTGTCTGTCTGTCTGTCTGTCCGTCTGTCTGTCCGTCCGGAGCTAAACTGCTCATCTCACCAACCGCTGGATCGATCAGCACCAAATGTGCACACTGTCATTAGTCTAAAATAATCCAACTTTCTGCTCAGATAAATTATGTTCTACTTTGTAAAACAAAATGTAGATGTAGACGATGAAGACGTGTCGGGTAGTTGAACTATTTTAAAATGTCACAATATAGGGCCCTTGGCTCTATATCTTGCGCCGCCCCTTATCCTAGCTCTGGTCCATAGCTCTAATGCGTTGCATTTAGAGCTATGTTACTCTCGACTTCCGCCGCTCGCATGAATGCAGACCAGCCTCTCGTCTTTAGCGTAAATAAAAAGAACGTTTTTGCTACTCACCAAAACAAAGGCGGGTTGTGTCATTAGAAAGCCTACTTTCCTTAGGGGAAACACTCTGAGCCCCCCACCACACGTATAAACGGTACTTTTTACCTTCTACCGATATTGCCCAGAGAATTGCCTCATAGAGAATATTTTTCCTCCGGTGAAAAAGAATCCCTTTCTGGCCAAAAAGTACCGATTATACGGGTGGTGGGGGGCTCAGAGTGCTTCCACTAAAGAAAGTAGGCTTTCTAATGACACAACCCACCTTTGTTTTGGTGAGTAGCAAAAACTTTCTTTTTATTTACGCTAAAGACGAGAGGCTGGTCTGCATTCATGCGAGCGGCGGAAGTCGAGAGTAACATAGCTCTAAATGCAACGCATTAGAGCTATGGACCAGAGCTACCCTTATCCCTAAACGTATTTGCCATTTTTTACTATTTTAAAACATTTTAAAATAGTACAAATAGCCGATCTACAAGCGTGTCGATGTAGATTGGCTAGTTGAACTATTTTTAAATGTTTTAAAATAGTAAAAAATAGCAAATAAGTTTAGGGATAAGGGGTAAGGGGTGGCGCAAGATAGAGCCGATAGTTTCTATTTTACGACATGATGATGTACGGTGATAAGAGCGCCCCTCACTTCACACAGGTGTGATTTTTATTAGCTCTGAACCTGTATCCCTTCCTACTAGTGTGACTGACTACACAACGCACAGGATTTTGACATGGGTTTTCACATGTCTCCTAGCAACAATAGACAAGTTGAACTTGTCTGGAGACTGGGGAAAGTGTAAATGTTAAAAAGACCCAAACTATGCTATCTCTTGTGAATGTGCAAATGAAATGAAATGAAGAACTCTAAACTGAATTAACTTGACATAAAGTTCTTCACCCCAGGGTTTCAGAATATGATGTAGGTTGTGTCACTTTAAATGGCGGAATTGACATTAATGCCACAGCCTGACTGCATAACACTGTATGATATAGTGGCACTGTGGCAACACTCCACTGCTTGACGAGATGTGGTCAACAATGTATTTCCACTCAGCAATTATTATGAGGAAGAAAAAAAAGAACAATTCTGGGAAATGCTTTTACGGCTGGTATAGCAGCCCACTTTTGTTATATTCAGGGTTATTGATGTACATCGACAGTGTGTACATGTATTCCTATTTCCTATACATTCTTGTTTCATCATTCTCCGCTCTTCTGCACGGCATTCTAGGACTGACATAAATTAAAACTAGAATAAGGCAAGAGAATCATAGAGATGGAAAGAGAGAGACTCCCTGACTTATCGGGGACTCAAGTAGGTCAATACGACAGGCTTGACTGATTTCTATTCTGTTATGTCTGTTTTGTTCAGACTCGTCGAATCTCAGTCTTGGTAGATTCACCTGTTTGATAATAAAGCAGACGGGAGGGCTGAATGAATGACAGGGTTCATTCATTCTGGATCAGGGTGGAAAGGGCTTCCATACCGCTGTATTCTGCCAAAGAAAAACATAATACAACGAGAAAGGGGTGCACTGCGGAGGTCATATCTCCTCCAGGCCGGTGACCTACCCAAGGCTGCAGTGAAAGAGGCAGAACTCTGTTTATTGCTGGGATGAAGTGGAGCATTACATCAATTGTCATTTGTCCAGAGCCAAAAGAGCCAAAGGAGATTCCACTTTGATTAATAGCAGGGGGGTATCGATCAAAGTGGAATCTCTTTTGGCTCTGCATTCTATAGAGACCACTCAATTTATAATTCAAATTTGGAGTAGATCGGATGTGTTCATCAATTGTGTCGTTTTTTCCCTCCCACAAACTTTAGAAGCCAATTCAAGCCATTATATCAAACATCTGTAGCACACAAGTCAAGAGATCATGTGAAATAAATCTTTGTGAGGTTTAGGGAAGATTCACACTATGGTCCCGGGTGCGCACTCGGGACCACTTGGCAGATGTTGTGGTAGTGTGAACGATGCGTACCGTTCCCGGGAACGGATTGCCCAACCGTACCCGGGATCGTAATCAGTCAAGTCTCTGTGACATGACATTTTCTGTCTCCCAAAGCCCCATAGTCCACAGCACCTCTCTGAGGCACATGAGTTGAATGAAGTGTACCCGGGTGGGCTGTTGAATCTCGGCCAATGTAAATCATGGCCAGCGGGGACCAGGCAACCGTATTCGGAAACGGTTCGAATGAAACGGACTCAGTGCGTCTCAGTGTGAATCCCCTATTAGACAATACAACATCTGTAGGAGCGAGGTGTGGCAAAAAGCATGTTTTGAAGAAATTTTAAACTATAGTGAACAAGACATTTTTTTAACCACCATTAAGACGATTTTAATAATATGCAGGGTTTGACTTTCTTGGCCTACTCACTGGAACATGGAGCTGGAGCTGATCAGTCGAATTTCTTTCTGAGATTGGTTCTGAACTAGGGCTGGGTGCATTAACCACAATACCGCCCTACCGCGGTTATGTAAGAAGGGTTCATAACCGGGATTATTATTACCTGAACAGGACATTAACCCATTTTGGGCAGGAACCAATTTTGGTGTTTATAGCATTATGTTATACTTTAGCTATTGAAAAATAGCAGATCTACAAGCTCGTAGCGTGGCACCGAGTGCCGCGCTACAAGCTTGTAGGTCTGCTATTTTTGAAAAATCGTGAAAATGTGGCGCAAATCTTTGAATATATATTCAGTCATCTATGGTTCACTGTATGTCATGATGGGACATCCACTACGATGATCTTTAAACGTGGGTGTCTAATCTGGCGAAATAATTGTCACAGGGACTGATGGAATTCTACTTTGTTCAAAGTCACTTTCTTTCCTCACAACTATGCATTTTTGCTAAGCGTTTAACATAATGCCTTGTCCACTCCATGGTCCATCTGCTACTTCCAAAAGACCACATCAGACTTATAATAGACCTCATTAGACTCGTACTGAACACACTCTGAGCTGGTATAACGTAGCCTCACTAAAGTCACTATACAAGCTCTGCTGTGCCTATGTGTGTATGTCCCTTTGGAGAATTAAAGATTAATTGCCAATTTCCACCCGTTTTCAGCATTGATTAATTACAGTGAGACTCGTTGGCGAATTGAGAAGATTAATGCTGTAAGATTTGCCCCTTTAGATTGTTATTGATTTTGATTTTCTAAAAAAGAAAAAGAAAAGAAAATCTGTCTTCTTCTTCTTCTCCTCCCAGAGGGCAGATGGCTAAGCTTCAGAGGCTGCATTTAGGATTTAAAAGTGTGCCAGACAGAGTTTTAAATTATATGTTCTGTGAAAGTTGAAGTGAAATAGGCTGTTATGAATAAAGGTTCACATAATTGGCCAACAAATGGGTTAGATGATACGGTTACCAATGGCAACAAAAGAATATTACATTATACAAGTTGCCCTCTATTTTATCTCTGCTATTACTTGTGCCACAATAAAAGTACGGGGCACGGTGGCACAGTTGGTAGTGCTGTAGCCTCACAGCTAGACGCTGTGGGTGCTGGCGGCGTGTTTCCTCCTCCGCGTCATCAGTGTCCATACCCGAGGCGAGGTTGGCGAAAGGGCCTTTCTGTGTGGAGTTTGCATGTTCTCCCCGTGTCCCCTAGGGTAGGTACCCTCACAAAAAACATGCAGTAATCCTGGTCTCTAAACTACCTCCCCCTGGCCAGCCGGGGCACCTGATGGAGGGGAAAGGAACTGGTTGGAATAACGTGTTCCTTCCACGCGCTACGTCCAACCAGGGAAACTCCCCCCTGTCAGGTGTAAAGGAGCAACTTGGACACTCAGGCATGAAGGAAGCATGAGTTAAAGTCCGTTGCTCTCCCCATGTCCCCCATATATGGGGACTAGGTTGGCGGAGGGTGTGTAGAGCCCAGGATCACATTAGATAATTGACACAGGGGTGAAAAATGGGTTACAAAATCGTGGGATAAGAAAATAAAAAAAAGTAAACAAGGCCCAAGTGACTGTGACCTTTTTGCTAATTATTTCTTCTTAAAGGTATATTCAGTGATTTCACTTCAAATATCACTTCTTTTTTTGTTTTGTTGTGATAATCCTCCCTACTATAGAGGGTGCTGACCATATAAGGAGTTCCCCAGTTAACCCCTGGGGTCAAAAAACCGTAGGTTTCGTTTGGCCTTCATCCAATCAGGATAGAGAGGGGCCATCTGCCAATCATGTTCGAGCGGGGGCGGGCCTTGGTGTGTGTGCTGTTGGCATGTTGCGTGTGTCCCCCCCACGCTGTAATGCATGCATGTGCACATCTTTTTACCGGGGGAGTTTCCAAATCACCCAAATCAGTGAATGCTTGATATGGTCTCCTTTTTCCCCCCTTTCCCTGCAACATTCTTACATTATGTAAAAGACGAAAATGGGTCTCCCTGTCTCTATTTGGGGCACATGTTTCTACTGTCAGCTCTTGGGGTCTCCTGTTGCCCATAAATGCTATGATGTCATGCTGTGTAACAGAAACAAAGGCAGCAATAATCGTATAGCGTGGTTGTCACTTATCCCCCCCTTTTATGGTGGCGGGGGAGGGGGGGGGGGGGGGGGGTCGATCTCCAGTCGAAACAAATCAGGAAGACTGACACATGTCTGTTGAAGGCGCAGTGGGGTCTGTATTGTTGGTGCTCCACCAGGATGTTGGCTCCCAAACATGGGATTAGGCCTATTGTGATCTGCCTAAGCGTGTGGTATTAGCTATATTCTCATGAAAGCCACTTTGAAACGTTGGTTGCCTCTGATGTGCATGTGTCGGGGGAAAAGGTGCCATGTCTGGGCTCTCCCAAGATCTCAGATTCAATTATGGATCCATTTTAAATGAGATATCTTTGCAGTAGGAAATAAAATCCCATATTGTGGAGCTTTGAAATGGGAAAAAAGCAGCAATTTGCAAGACCTGCAGTGTGTGATCTGCCAAAGAGTGTTGTATCAAACAGATTTTATGATTCCTCAGTCTCTGTAGAATAGTCACTCCTTTTATGTATATTTAACTTTGCATGAGAATGGGGGTGGGGGGCTGATGGAAATTAATGTAAAATGTAAAATCATTCAAATACAGTAGCTTGTACTTGAAAGGCTTGCCATCTTTCTTAGCATGACGGACGGTTAAGATGCACTTGCAGTGCTGTAAATTATTCGCCTTTCAGGAATGTTGTGTTACATTTCTCTCACTCTCCATTTGTTCCCCATCGGGTTGGATGCCTGCTACCTGAATTCCTTTCAGTTACCTACAGGTTTCAAGAGGGTGTCTGCATGAGCCCGCCATTCCAAACCTGTTGAAATCAGTCGGGGGGGCCAAAGGTGCTCCATTGATTGCAGGTCACTGTTGAGCGGATGTTTGTCTCCCTGATTACACTGTCCCCTGGGAGGGCGTTTGTTGAGCTCCTGAGATGACACACACAGGCCCACATCATCAGTGTCTCAGACCCTTGAGAAGGGGACAAAGCAATACCCATCTCATGGTTCCATTTTGTGGCTTTGGATTTTATTTATTTTTTTACACTGTAAAATCCTTGAGTGTTAATGTAACTATACAGGTCTATTTGTACACTCTCAAGTTAAATTTACAATCAGATATTTTACAGTGTAATGATTGGCATCTGGCATCTGAAGATCTTCCAGTCTCAACAACACTCTCTTTACAGTAAAGTTACAGTATGGCTTTGCTGACTCCTATTATTGGCTTTCAACACCAGGGTTTTTGGCAGCAAATTTTGATTTTAGTTTTAGTCATAGTCTTTTGAATAGTTTTCATTTAGTCTTAGTAACATTTTAGTCCCCTGGAATGTTTTAGTGTTAGTCTAGTTTTAGTCGACTTAATATCATAAGATTTTAGTCGACTAAATCGACAGTTGATATGGTCCAGTGTACCTGTAACAATGTTTGCAAAAATGTTTTAGTTTTTATGTCTTTGTTTTGTATTCATGATTATAGCTCAGCCTCCGAAATGAACATTTATACAAAGCCAGAAAAAGAATCCTGGCAGCAAGGCACTCATTTTAAACCTAATTTGTTTCAATGATTTGTATTTATTTAGCATCAGTACCTTTATTGCCAAACGGTTAGAACTGAATTGAGGGAAGACAATTAGGAGAATAGGGGGTCTACTGTCTTCCCTGTCCTTTCTTTTATAGACAGCTAAATTAGCATTACTGTAGTTACCGGAAGTGATCCTATTGATGTTAAGTTTCTGTAGGCAACATTTACTTCCATCTGCGGTATGGACAGGTGGACAGGATCAAGAGTGAATCAGACACCATGGTGTCAAAATGCCTGTCTGTGGCAAAGCATCCAGAAAAAGATATGTTCATCTTTCATGATGGAATAAAAGAGTACTGTATGGTATGCAAGACATTACTCCAGGGCTTCGTACATTAGTGCACATTAGGGGACATATTTAAAATGGGTTTGCATTTTGTCTTTGTGGGCAGTATACATGTATACAGTATATTAACCACTTAAACCCTAGACTTCATTGACCGGGGTCCCCCAAGGGCCCCCTATTTGTTTCTCTCTACACCAAATCTCTTTTCTGAAAAAAGCCCATAAGATCACATAATGTTGCAAGATCACGCATTGCGACACGTTGTGAGCTTGGCAATCGCAGAATGTTTTCAGAATGGCAACCTATTATGATTGATATGCCCATGGGTTCATGTTAAAATAAGTCCCTTTGCAAGAATGAATGACATGCACGATCCATCCATTCATATTCATGGTAAAGCTGCACCATCTAATTTCTACAAACCAAGCAATTTGCTCTGGCGTTATATCAATATGACACTGCATAGCTTAACCGCGGTGGACCAAAATAAGATTGCGATGTTTCTCTTTGGATAAAATAATTATGCCTGAGAAGCCATTATCTCAGCAAACTGCCATGTCTGAATAATTAATCATTCAATCACTTGTTTTGTTTGACCCAAATGCACAACATTTATCACTTGCTCTGTGTCTCCTAATGCAATATTCTCTTTAATTTCAGAAAGATGTTGGCTCTTCATGTTTAGGCCAAACAATCCCTTGATGAATCACTGTGGGGATAATACATAATAAATTGCATTTCTATGGCACCTTTGAACAGGGCGTGAACACCTTGAGACAAGCTAGCTCTTTTGAGTTCCAGAGTTTTGCCACATTATTATCCTTTGTCTCAGCTGCACAGTGTTCAACAGGTTCTATTGGGTCACTTTGCGGGTCAATGTCATATCATTTGCAATGTGGATTTGTGGAATCATGCTAAATACCTGAAAGAAAAATGAAACAAAACTAGCCGGTGGCTTTGAAAATGTGATTGAAGGACATGGGTGCCAATGAACAGATTTTATAAATCGTGGTAGATTAATACAGTTGTTGTTTTGTTTAGTTTTTTTTAGCAAATTAAATGAACAATGTGTTTAACCCATTTTGGGCGGGAACCCCTTTTGGTGTTAGCATTATGTTATGCTTTAGCTATTGAAAAATAGCAGATCTACAAGCTCATAGCGCGCCACCGAGTGGCGCGCTACGAGCTTGTAGGTCTGCTATTTTTGAAAAATCGAAGAATGACTGACATAGAAACATAGCTTTTTCAGAAAACTGTCAGGATGTAGAAGACATTTTTAGAATCTGATCTCAGGTCAAAATGTGTTTAAATGCCACAGTAGGCCTACATGTCTTGCTGCCAGACTCTTTAACTCTTTAATGTGCCTACAGTACACTTCTTTATTCCACAGTGTCTTCATTTATTTATTTCTGTTATTGGGACTGCACTGTATTTGTCAAGTAGATTATCTGCAAATTGACCGCTTTTTTATTTCAAGTGTTTTTTCCTTTACAATTCCTACTGTAAATGAAGCCTCATGGTTTGATTAAACATACCAGTTTCTTGTAAATAAGCTGTTTGATTGCCTTAATCTTGTGCCTTAAAGAGATTGGGATCGGCTCTATATCAATGCGATCAATATTAAATTCATGTCTGCATTTGAGAGGATCCAAATCATGGATGTTCCACACGCTGAACTAGCCCTGGTCCAGTGCATTAGCGAGTTCTCACTAACGCCCTGCCAGGAAAGCATCTGCTGCACACGGGTAACAATTCCACTGCCTGCGATGGGTCCAAAAAATAAAGTAAGCCACTTTGCTAATCACAGAAACAAAGCATGTTTTGTGTTGGCGTCTATTCCCCATGCAGGCCGAGAAGCCTCTGAGCACCCCAGCTTATATATACTTTTTTGGGTTTAAAATAAAATAAAATATTTTATTTAGAGCGCCCTCTACAGATCTACAGGTCAATGGGTAATTTATGTTGAGAGGCTTCCCAGCCTGGAGAATAGACTTTCACCAACACAAAACGGGCTTTGTTTCGGTGATTACCGAAGTGGGTTTGTTTATTTTTTTATATTTTTACTGGTATGCAGCAGAGGCTTTCTTGGCAGGGCGTTGGTGAGAACTCGCTAACGCATTCACTGGACCAGGGCTAACGCTGAACAGACACAGCTAATACATTAAGACTAACTAGTCAACTAAATAAATACTATTACTGACACAGTTATAACTATAGAAATGCACTCTCGAGCTGCCAACTTGTGCACGAGCAGAGCGCGCAACTTACCTCTGACTCTTGTCAATTTACCGTCCCTCCCCCCTTTCTGCCACCAGTTTGACACCCCTGGTCTACCACCCAATGTGTGAGGATATCTTGCCTTAAGTTGCCTATGTATATTCTCTTTCCCATTGTAAATTGCAAGCTTCTTTGGCAAATGGGCAAATAGAAACAGACAGTATCAGGCCAGTATCGGCCAATCAGGGATTGTGTATTTTTGGTGGTGTCGCTTGGCCAATCAGAGCCCTGCTGCGTATGTCGTTCATGGCCCCCTCGGCCAATTGGATTGGCTCAGTATGTTGGTGCCGTCGCTCACCAATCAGGGATTGGCTGATGACGTAACTATGTATGTTTATGTAAAGACGGTGGTTCCTGATTGGCCAGGGATGCCACCAAAAATTCACAATCGCTTATTGGCCGAAGGAGTCACCGACATACGCAGCCGAAAACAGTACTTGCGCTCTGCTCGCACAAGTAACTACATCCTGTTTTCTTGTCACCAAGTCATTATAGTTGAAGGTCATAGGGTACTCTCATCGTCATACATCATCATACATCACTTTCCGTGCTCAGCCAATCAATCATCACTATATGGGGTACTCACAGACGCACAGAACTGGGCATAGGAGGGGCCCCTCAAAAATATTTATATATTCATATAGGCCTATTCACCTTTTTCCTAGGCTGTGTGTGCTCCACTTCCTGTCGATTTCATTGGACATCATTGGTCATCTGACCAGTTTCATTGGATTTCATTGGATCAAATCGACAGGAAGTGGAGCACACACAGCCTAGGAAAAAGGTGAATATATTTTTTGAGTGTTGCAACCACTCCTATAGACAGCTATGTGTGTGGCTGGGTCTGTGTCCCTGTGTCCGAGCACGAAAATAGCGTTATAGCGTTTGTTCACCACCAAGTGTCACTGTTGCACAGCCTAACACACAGACACAGACACACACAGACCAGGGAGGAGGGCTTGCCTATAGTACAGTAGTACAGTTTTCAGTGGAACCAGAAGCCCACGCCCACTGCTATGCCCTATTTAGTAATTCTATTATTGTACTTCAATCAATGTACATATTTTACAGGCTATTTGTTTGCGGGCAGTTCTTTCCACGAAAGACAGAGAGACTGCTGCCATTCAATCGGACAACAACTCACAGACTCCCTCCTCCCTCCCCGACATCTGGATTTAAAGGGAGGCCTCAGATCAAATCACACTAAAGAGACAAAATGGCAAACGAGCTCAGGCCACTGTTTAATGATGCCCTTTGTTTGCTGTCTGGGAAATTCACTTTCTAATCTCCCGGACGCTGTGAAGGCTTGCCAAGGAGTAGTGTGCCCCATAAAACCCCCTTGATTTCTTATTTTATCTGTGGACAACCAAATCGATAGTCGTCTCCCCTGCACCTGCTCTCCCAGCCCCCTCTCGCCCCCATAGCTCCAAATCCAACCCCCTTCCCCGGCACCCCGCAGAGAGACATGCCCGTCCCGCTCTCCAATCAGATTATTTAGCCCATTTTGGCCTGACCTCAAAATTTAAAAAAAATCTTCTAAATCCTCCAGTTTTCTGAAATAAATATTTTCACGATTTTTCAAAAATAGCAGACCTACAAGCTCGTAGCGCGCCACTCGGTGGCGCGCTATGAGCTTGTAAATCTGCTATTTTTCAATAGCTAAATTATAACATATATAAAACACCAAAAGGGGTTCCCGCCCAAAATGGGTTAGGCCAGGCTATTTCAAGGGGGAACGAAGCTCTGGGTGGACACGATCTCCTCAGTGTCTCCACGAGACAGGGGTGTGTTTAAAAAAAAGAAGAGGGAAAAAAAGGACCATCGAAATTTCCCAGGATCTTGACACATCTAATTGAGATTTCATGCCCTATTTTCTCCAAGATCCAAAGCCTCGCTCTTTTCTACTGCGAGCAGTATTTCCCAGAGGATCTAGATGAAAGAAATTGTTTGCAGGTTTTATTTGGTTTTTGATGCTGTAATTTTTTTTCCTTTATCACCATTGAACCAGCTTTTCCATAAAAGTGTCTCCTTTGTTCAGTAGACAAAGTGACTGTGCTTGATTTATTTTGTCTGACTTGTGGTGAAAAATTTATCCCAATCAGCTATTGATGGGTGGGGGGAATACTCACCAGTAGTGCCTGCTTCTTATTTCTTTCACCAAGCAATTTGTGAAATGTGTGCTTTTAATTGCACACATTTTTCAGGAGTGCATGTGTATCAAACATGTCACTCTGCTACTAGTATTTGCAACTGCTGACATTCACTCCCACAGAAGCCAGTGAAGCTTTCAAATGGCCCCTCGTCATAATGATGCTTGACAAAGCAACATGTTCCAACATGACATAATTGGTTGTGTAAGGAAGTGCTTTTGTTCAGTTCTCTTGACATTCACTTTCTGAGACAACAAATTTGTGGTCATGTTATCCTGTAAAAATGACACCCGTGCGAATCGAGGGGGCAATCATCATACGTCATCTCATTCCGGCCAATCACAATTTGCGTCCTCACCTTTGTCTTCAATGTTTGTGTTTTCACAATGTTTGTGTTTACACAAATACTCAAGGCTGGCCATTCATTGTCAATAGCAATCAATGTTTGTGTTAACACAATGTTTGTGTTTACACAAACCCTCAAAGCTGGACATAGGAGGGGCTAGCACCCCTCAAAAAAGATTAAAGAAAATAAACCCTCGAAACCCTAGAAATCACGCTACTGTGCCGTCACAAAATAAAAACAAGGTTGTTGTATTTGCTGGCAAAGAAACTGACTGTATTTCTTCTGTCTGTGTCCCTTTTATGCCCATATATGGAGATCTCTGTATCTGTCAGTTGTTGTCCCCTTTATACCCAATATCTGGAGCATATATATTGACATGCCCATATACAGATATATATGGTTGGATTGGCGTATCTATATGCGTTCATGGACATATCAGTCGGAGCCATGGCTCTGGACAACCTGATCTCCATATTCATAGTGGCATATAATGCCTATATGTGCATACTTGGGTTTGTTTATATGTTTGAGTCAGAGTGACTCATTGGCCAATTCTAATATGTAGGATTGATTGATTTATTGATTGATTGATTTATGTATTTACTCTTTGTGTAGCCCATAGTATCTAGTTTCCCATCAAACTGTGTAGTTAGCACTATAACTAATCCTCACTAGTCTCAGGGTCACTGATGACCATCCCTGTATTCATGTTATGACATCATTCAAGCTTGCATTACACAGCCTAATGGTCACAGTGGGAGTGTATACCTCCCAGCAGGACCCTATATTGCATGCTCTACAGTCAATGACCCCCCCCCACACACACACACACACACACACACACACACACACCAGCAAGTGCCATGGAAAGGCTACCATTTCTGGTTCATAAGTAGATGAGAACATTGCATGATTTTGTGCGAGTTATTATTAAAGTATGAGTCTGTCTGTGCTAAAGAAGTTTGCCAAGTCATGTTACATTTGCAATTAACCCATGCTAAGTATTAGCTAGGGCACCCCAGCTCTAGTACAGTCCCTAATATATGCAGAAATACTTTTCCCCCCATAAAAGAGCAGCAATGTTCTTTATCATTGTGATTCTAAAATATAGACCATGTTCAGTTATAGGAAAGTGTAGGATAATGCTTCTAAACATCCAAATTCTTAAAATTCATAACATCTCTTTTCAATTTACTCCAGTCCCCCTTTTCCTGATCTTAAGAACCTTCCCCAGCATCACGGCCAGCACAGAAACAGGATTTACAGAGGTATTTTACAGCAATTATGCCTATTACCTTGTCTTTGTTTGTCATGAAGAACATGCCGACATTTCATTGTCAGTCCCAACGGGGAGGATTAGTATAATCACCCAAAAATGCAACACTGAGGCAATCAACACAGTAGAGGCACATTACACACAATGCTAATGTCACACAGGAACCACTATTGACATCTTGGCAAATCTTTTGAGGCCCCTAAAAACACCACCTGGTGTCCAGGAAATATAGCTGTGTTTGCAGACATTTTATCTGCCAATGAGTGATCATGTAGGTCAAGTATACTCACCCTTGACCTTTAACAGCAGTGGTCGGGATCCATTATGCCTCATGTGATACAGATGACCAGGGAGCAGAAAGAACATGAGGAAAGATCTGAATGTCTCAGGCCGGCAGCCAATGCACATTACACAGATGGATTAAGCCAGGTAACGACCCGCTGGCACCGTGGCCGTGTTGTTTTTGTTTTCCCGGGGGTGTGCCCGTACATATTTGTGTCTCTGAACTATGGACGTTGACCTTTACCACACAGTCAGTCAAGTGTGAATGTTAGCGTTTGCCCTCCATTTGTGTGATATTGCTTTACAATAAAGAGTCCCCTGATAAACCCCTTTGCCACCTTTCAGCTCATGGACAGTAAGTAGCCTGCTGCATGACATAATGGCAGCTCACTATTGCGTTCGAGATTCCAGTATCCGGAAACATAACTGGAGCACTTTATATATGTCATCAGCCTCAGGGAACAGAAATCTACTGATGCTCAGAAGAGAGGAATGTTTGTGTGTGTGCGTGTGCGCGTGCGTGTGTGTGTGTGCGCGTGCGTGCGTGTGTGTGTGTGTGTGTGTGTGTGTGCGTGCGTGCGTGTGTGTGTGTGTTGCACAAAATGCAACAATTCAATATTCAATAAATTCAACAAATCCTTAGGGGTGGAAATTAATTCACCAATGTTATTTATTTCCTTGTTAAAGGTATGCCTTTAAGGGGGGGTCCGGCCCCTTTCAGGAGTTCAGAGAGCTCAGATGGGTGTGGTCAGGGAAATGTTTGGCACAGGTTCCTGGAGTTCTGGCTGAGTTGTTTGTTCATGCACTTCCTCCTCTCTGTGAAGGGGTTTTAAAGCCTCCTGTGACTTCTAAACCACTTTACACTTGACTGAAGTGTTGCATGTGCATGTTTTGGTAACCAGCAAAGAACAATTATGGATTTCCCCCCCAATTTTTGTTTTGTTTGTTGTCTCTTTGGTTGAACCAAGATGGTTGTTTTCATGTGTTCACTGGCTATGGCATAGCTAAGCCAGAAGCATGCTCTATGGGCCTGACAATAAGAGGAGGTTTATGGTCCACAAGCTACTGCAGTCTGGTAAGACTTAATTCATTATTGTTACCTTTTCTACTAAATGAAATGGTTGCTCTGCAGGCTAATTATCACCAGTAGTGTGCAGTGTTGTTTTTGGCAGCACATTTCTATTTGGTCTCTTGATATCACAAGATTTTAGTCTACTAAATCTACAGGTGATTTAGTCGACTAAAATGTGTTTTTTCTGGCCTTGATGCCATCATAATGGCTGATTTTATACTTGCTGAAAATAGCAGATCTACAAGCTCACAACCAAGTCTAAAATTGTGTATTTTACTTATACTGGCCCGCTTGTCCACTAGTCTCTCCCTAACATTTTACTCTAGTTTTTATCTGTTGATGAAATTGCCAACATATTTTGTTGTCATCATAGCTTAGTTTTCATTTAGTTTCCATGTAGTTTTCGTCAGTGAGAAAAGGTAGTCGATCATTTTTCGTCTTGGTTTTAGTAGACGAAAACAACACTGGTAGTGTGTCATTTCATAGTCCTTCAGTATGTTCAGTGAGTGTTTTGGAGGTGACCAAAACCATGCCAACATTACTGACTGCTATGTTTTCTGCCTTGTCTGTGTCTCTAGGTTGCTGCTTTATAGTGGCACAGCAGTACCTGCAGTAGGAGAAATTATTCATCAATTTGTTAAACTTGTAACTTGTGTAATTCAGTGAAATCATGTGAGACTTAAATAAACATATCTGCTGTTGGGCATCTATGTTTATTTTTTTTATAAATCAGTGCTATTGAACACCCTTTACTCTGTGTGGGTTTTACAAATATTGAAGACAGTGTTGTCTGTGATGTTTTTAAAACTATTTTACCCCATTTCCTGAAAAGTTTATGGACAAAGCTGCCTGACAGCAGAGATATGTATTAATCTGAATTTGGAAATGATTAACTTGGGAACAATTAACGTAATAAACAATTTTAATGAGTGTAGAAATTTGTGTCTCCATTTCATGATCATAGGATTTATTCCTCTTGTGTTTGTCTTCTGCTAATGCACAGCATGGTGATATTACATGAGCAGCTGTGACATTGAGGCATTTAGCACTGTGGTTCAATATAAATATATATTTTTTAATTGACTCAGCCAATGACAAATAATAAGGTTCAAGACATGAGGTTTTAGTTTTTATTTTAACCAATGGCAAAAACTGTGATTCATTATGTTTTAGTTTGACTTAAAGCGGGAGGCACTATACTATGTAACTTTGTTTAACCCATTTAGGCCTGAGGTCGAAATTTAAAAAATGTCTTTTTAAAATGTATTTTTTCTGAAAAACCTCATGTTTCTAAATCAGTGGTTCTCAATATTTCATGTCAAGGACCCCCAAAAAATGATATGTAATATGCCGCCGACCCCCATCTGAAAATATGTTGTTCCACCGGACCCCCCAGAAGCAAAGATTTAAACTGAAACTCTGAAAGAATATATTCAAAGATTTGAGGCACATTTTCACGATTTTTCAAAAATAGCAGACCTACAAGTTCATAGTGCGGCACTCGGTGCCGCGCTATGAGCTTGTAGATCTGCTATTTTTCAAAAGCTTAAAACACCAAAAGGCCCAGAATGGGTTAATGAATAAAAAGTGCAATTTTGTCCAATTTGTACGGTAGAGTATGTTAACACAATATACCTTCAACTTTGGGGTGGTTGTATTTAATCTCCCTGCTCCTCTATTGAGATATTTAGATCGTGTCAAAGGTCATGTCTCACCTAGACAGGATCTGACACAGATTTTTACCTAATGGTCAACATACAATTTATCAATTTATCCCCTGAGCAAGCAGGAAGGCTCTTTTAGTTCAATGGTGAACATTTTAGCACTTGCACAGGAAGCCAGGCTCAAATCCGTGGTATAAGAGGAAAGTTACATATGTGCTATTCAGAGTAATCTAGTAAGAGAGTGGTGACACTATAGCGTTGACTCCCATTGTAACAATGGAGTGCGGAAGTGCTCATTCTATCTCAATGGGATAGTTCCAATGTTTGGAACTATAGCCCATAGGCAGTGGCACCCGCTGTATACTATTCCATTCGGGTGCTGCTATAGCTCCCGCAGCCTCTGTGGCCTCCACAATGGAAATAAGATAACATCTTTACACAGTTAAACACAGGATTTTACTGTACACCTTTTATTTTCCTTGATTTATTGTACAGAACTCGCCTTTCTCAAAACCACAGTTATGAATCACCATGGGAAACTAGAGTCAAATATTAACTATTACTTTCAGATTTTGTCTGCACAATTTGTAAGTATGTGATGAATATAGATTGCCTGTTTGTAATAGACTAGTATTTTATATTTTATACCAATTGCAGATAATGAAACCAACTGAAAGAGTAACACCAATGAGATTGATCATTTTTGTCTGTGTGTGTTGTCCTTTGGGTGGAATATATTTCATTATATTCAGAACTCACACAGGAGGCTAAGACTGGTTTTAATGGCATGCTGCATCCAACGTGCAGTGTTCACAAGTAACTGTTGCATTAGTCAGTATACTGTTTGGTCAGGAGGGCAGAAATGCTTAATTTGCAATAGTAGGCTTGCATGCATTTAAACTTATCTCATGTTCTCTTTTTGAGTAAGATTTGTTTAATTGTTACTGTAGGAGGGAACTGTTTGACTGTTCTATAGTTCCGAATCATTTGTGAGCAGGAGATTTACAATAGTGTACTCTTGGAGAACTCTGAACTTCCTTGAAAAGCATCCCTTGGTATCCTCCCACACTCAACTGTTGCTCTTCTCTCCAAAGCATCAATTTAAAAATTAGTTGGATTAGGCCTATAGTGTAATTCATTCTGTTTGCCTTTTCAAGACTGTCTCTATATACCATATTACACCGTCTGTCTTGCACACGTAAAGACTCGAGTATTGCTATTCAAATTGAAATGACAGGCGAAACCACATTTTCTCGTATTGCCTCTCAAGTTGAATAGGTCTGGTCTATAGTAGAGTGATTGTGACACTGTGTAACCGCCGGCAATGTATGCTTCCAAATATGCGCAGGGGAGAGAGCTGGAAGCTGCGTGCTGCATTGTCAGAAACGTGTGCGCTCTCCGTGGTCCTGAAACGCTCCAGTGCTGAAAACGGTGACAATGCGCTGCCTGCTACTGTCTGTCCTATAGAAAATGAGGGAAACGCATTTTGTGTTTGGCAAAAAGCACATGTCGATATCAGATAGTTATTTCGGCGAGCTATTCATTTCCAACAGTGTCGAATCCGTGGAGACTGAGGGGACATCGTGGCACAAACGGCTGATGCCGAACGCCAGTATAGCCCAATGAAAGATCCAGTGTTGAGTCGTGTAGTGGTCTTGTTTTCTTGTACGTGTAGAACCAATAGGGGCAGATAACGGTGAACCGCAATTATCAGACGAGCATCGAGGACAGGGTATAGCCTATATCAAAGTAGCCTTTAATCCGTACCTTACCCATCGAATAGGCTGCAAGATTGTAGCCTGTAGGCTAGTTCTTTTGTATGAGCGGCTTCGTCTCAGTCTGTCAAAGAGAGACGTGTCTTTTTTCCCCCCCAATAAGGCGTGGCAGAAGAATGCATTTCACATATAATGGAATATAAGGCACCGATATTTTTGTTATTCCTGCATGCGTGCTTCAGTGCATGCCTCTGCATGGCAGCACTTGACTTCAATTTCTATGTTTTTAAAGTAAATGCTTGATCATTTTTGAATGACTCTGGTGAGAACGAATCGCATCTTTGGCTCGGAAGGATGGCAAGCCGAACGGGGAGCGCGTTATAGCCAATTGCATTGAAGAACCACTACGTGCTCGAGGGTGGATGGAGCTACTCCCGGTATACTTCCGCGTGCATGCGTGCTCGTGTGTAGGTTGAATGGATGAGACTGGTGAGAGAGCGGAGAGGTATAGCATTGCTGTGATACGGCCCTATATATTTGCTGACAGGACTATCTTCTTTTTAAAGACAACCTCCTCCTTACATAGCTTTTCACATAGTGATGTCGCGTATTTGTGTGGCGCACCTGTAAAGAGCGAGACGGGCAGAAGCCGACTTTTTTAATTATTTGATTCCTTTTATTTCTTCTGTTCATTTCCTTTTATTTAATGCATTTGCTGAAAGGAACCCATTCTGTATTTTGATTTAATAAATATTTAATTTCCTCATTTTATCTTGTTTGTGTTGGCTTTTATGTTTCCAAGTTTGAACTAAGAGTGGAATTCGTCTTTTTACAACCTATTACCAGGTGTTTTCTTGATTCAGAGATTGTTTGCCTAAGGACGTCCGTAACTTTCATTTATAGAAACGGTAAGATATTTTACATATTTGCTCATTGATCTAAAATATTTGCGATGGATATTTTAGTGCACACATTCCATGAAACCAGTGACTATAGATCATGCCTTTCATTGTCATCTCTAGGTTAGTGCATGTAAACGCGATTGCAAAGTCAGCGCGAACGATTTCAACTGAATCCAATTTGCATTGACTCAATTTGACTGACAGATTTCTAGTCTGGATTGCTATGCGTTGACAGATGATGGACCTACAATGGCATAAATGGTTTGGGCTAGCCTACTGCAAACGTTATTTCAAATCATGGGCGAGCGTCTTAATTTCTCGCCCATGTTATTTCTCTATAGTGTGCATGGCCATGGATAGGCCTAGAGCTGTAACGTGGGACACTGGCTCGTGCTATAGTTAGCTATTGTATCGCATGTTGGGTTCTACAATTAACAGATTTGCGCCCTAAACACAAGGCAATTGAGCTTATTTGGACTCCAAATTATAGGCCAATTGAGGGATAATAGCTGCACCCAATTAACCTGATTTAAAATAATAATAATAAGACGATTAAATAGGTACTCATCCCTTTTTCATCTATATCTCATTACATTGTATTCATACATTTAAGTCTACAACCGTGACCAAATGGCACATTGTCACACATGGAATTGATCATATTGGACATAGTTTTGACCCTAAAAACAAGGATTTAATTGCATTTGCAGGTTACTCTGTAACTTGGTGAAATTGAACCTCCAACGCTGCAAAGTGAATGCTGCACATGTTAGGCGCAGTCCGTGCACTGCACAACTAATGCTATTGTTTGACTGCAGTGTGTTGGGTAACAAAAAAAAAGCTGGAGACGTAAAGGGATCCGTTGCTTTGCTATATCCTTGCTATTCCCTCCCTTATTATTACTCAAGGCAGGCCTTTTTAGTTGTAATGCCTACTACTGGCTACCGCTAACCAGTATGGATCTAAAGCACATGGCATTTGTACACTACTTCATTGTTTCATGTAGACATAATATGCAGCAGTGGCATAACACAATCTAAAAGATGAGCTTTATTTGAATGTATATCCCTGCAGCCCTGGACATCTAAATGAGGTCCACCTCCCATTTGGACCGTCCCGCCTCTGATTGGCCGAGGGTCTAATTAGTTTACTTAGTGCACTGCGCGCACCCGCCGTCGCCCCCCGTTCTCTACAGCGTCAAGTTGTCGAGGAAGAGTTTCATGCAATTGAATTGAATTCTGGCTCTCTTTCAAGCTATAAAAGTATCTCCAGTCTTTACTATTCTACAAGAACAGGTAAGCTAAGCTGAACGTGAGCACTGTGACGCTGGCTGTGTGATTCATTTTCTGTTCAGCTAAGAAAAGTGTCGCCCGGGCCCGGAGTTGCAAAAAAAATGACGTGCGCGCCACGCACCTGAGCTGCTAGCTAGCCAAGCCTGGAGTTTGGGTGTAGCAGCAGCAGCAGGTGGCTTTACTTTACCAACCCAACCCCAGTGGCTTCATGGAAATTAATTAATCTCTAGGCCTACGTCATATCATCACATTCTAGTCATATCTGTCGAATATAAACTGCAAATGTAATGTACCACGTATACGTCTGCCACAACGGCGAGAACAATGCATTTGTTTGACGCTAGCTTCATGTACCTGTAGAAGGCATGCATGGCCAGACGCCATGCTTTATACAAACATACATGTGTTTTTAACCCGTAGGTGTTACTGCACAGTGCACACACACATGCAGTAACATTTTCTTTTGATATGCCGTATAGGCCTAGATATTGTTTTGTATTAGTTAAAACAAAACCAGCATAATCCCTAGTCGTCGCAGCCAGGGTTGATATTTGTTAAGCTTAATGAACGCCACCTGTGTTTCTGCATGTGGTCGGAGATGAGGACTAATGGTGGAACTCGGATATAGGACACTATAGTATAGCGTTGCCTTCCTGGCTAAACTCAGTTTAATGCCGTCTCAGAGTAGGCCTACTTGGGCAGGTTTATGCAATTTTACACACACACACACACACACACACACACACACACACACACACACACACACACACACACACACACACACACGGCTGTTCTCCGCAACACAGGTGTGTCACGGGCTCACGCTGCAAATGAAGCAACCATGCTCCTCTCCCCAACACGCACGAAGAAACCACAAACCAGCCCTTTAATAACCTTTTGATTGAATAATAAACCAGTTCATGCTGTGCCAATGTGTGGGCTGCCTAGCCACAACATGTGGCTGTTATTTACATGAATTCAGCAGATGCTGTAGTGAGTTGTGTATTCCTTTGACATAATATGATTGGCCCCTTTGTATTCCTGCAATTGTAATGCCATTAAACAATGGGACTCGGATGGGTTAAATTCAATGGCTATACCATTAGTTTTAACCAAGGAATGATCAGTGTACTTGTCCCCACAGCATAGTGTTACCCTACATTTTGACATAGCTATGGAGTTCATGATGAATCTTTGTGCAGGCCAATGTCGTGTTTATTCCTTGTATCAGCACAACCATATTGATGCCATCATCCATAACTGCTATTTGTGTACACGGTGCACTTTGAGTTCATGCAAATGCTAGGCTAAGAATCAGGTTTTTAGTCTAATGCTATGCAGTATTTCCTTCTCAGCAGTGGTACTATAGTTTCTATTGAGTTGGCCTCCTTAGTAGTTACCATTGTCTCTGGCTCCTTAGGTACTTACTATTGTTTCTGGCATTGAATACTGAGCAGGCAAGTGTGCAGAGAGCAGGGTCTGCCTTGTGTCAAGAATTCAAGCTGTAGTCTGCAGTGACTCAGAAGGTCACCAATATATCCTGTATCATCAAGCCAGCAACTGACGAGTTAATTTAGTAGGAGACTGCTGATGCACTGTTTCGTAGGTGGCCTGTGGGAATGGAGAGCATGGGCCAGCAATACAGACTGGCCGAGGCCTGAGGGTGTGGTGCACTCTAGTGTTGCTTGACTACTATGAGTCTGGGGTTCTTGTCCCCCCCCCAGCTAAGTGAATGAGGCAAATGAGAGGGGTATTGAGTAGCTGCAATTTGCAACACTATTTTTTTTTTAAATATGTTGAATCTAGTGTTACACCAACCATTGACAGCCCATGCAACCAAACAGAAAAGTCCTATCTGATCGTATTAAACGGTATTAAACTTTGGTTGAATTATCCGCTTTCTATCTGCAAAGTGTTTGTTTCATAAATATCCACCGTAGACATGTTATGAGCTACTTTCCGTCAAGAAAGTCTGTGCAGGTGAACATTTTTCTGTTTTTGAGTTTGGACGCTCTCGTTGGGAATCCCTCAACGGCCCTGCGTAGTGCGTACCACCTGTTTTGAAATTGCAGCCAGGAGGTTGCATTTTTGAAAACGAGCGCTTCCAAACTCCAATACTTAGAAAAATATCACCTGCACAGAATTTCTTGACAGAAAATAGCTCATATCATGTCTACGGTGGATTTTTATGCAACAATTTGCAGCTAGAAAAGCTTTTTGTAAATGCAAAAAGAGTTTAATGTTAATCAGATAGGACTTTTCTGTTTGGATGCATGGGCTGTCAACGGTTGGTGTTGCTACTCTAGATTCAGCATATATATATTTTCTAAATCTAGTGTTGCAAATTGTGGCGAACAGATATACAGGCACATAAAAGCTTCTTTTAAGGCTTTAAGTTAAATCTAATTAAGTGTAACTCTTCAATGTGTTATAATGTGAGCATGTTATACTACACTTCAGTAGCACTCTGCTCTGGGTGTTTACGGCCTTCATGGAGAGTGCAGGCACATTTAGCATCATTAATGCTGGCCAACATCACATCCTATCCATTAAATTGTGCATTGTTTGACCTCATGCCCAGTCCAGCATTTTCATTCTCTTGGTATCGCACGGGAATCCTCCTCCCATGATATTTTCTATTAATATCCACAGCTTTCAGGCATTACCCCCTTCAGCATTCCGCTGCCTTCTACAATTGCAGTGGCTTCATGTTCTTTGAGCGATCGGGGGAAGAGTGGTTGTCTTGATGTATTATTGAGTTAAGACATTTGCCTTTTTCTAAATAAAGGCTGCTGACAGAGCGACTAAAACGCAGGAACTTCCAAAGGCCACGTCAGTGTGCTATGCAGTAATGTGCACTAGGGCTGTCAGAGAATTAGGTTAGTGTACGGGGGATGGCTTTGGCAACAAAAAACAACCCCCCCCCCCCTCCCTTTGTCCTCCTCAAAACTATCCCATCCCCCTCTATTCTCTAGTTTCTTTCTGTATTTTATTTTTCTCTCTAAATATTCGCTTGTTGCAGTTGACTTAGTCTGGGCTCAGTGGGTGGCGCATGGGACTCTCTTCCCCTTCCCTCCTCTGTGTCTATTTTGTGTGCTGGCCACAGGGTGTCCCTCCCTCCGTGTGTGCTGGTCATTGCCGGAGGCCAGCACTGCAGTGTCCTTGGACCTTGTCACTGAATCACAGCAACTCGTATAGATATCCCACATGTGCTACTGTGTATATATATATACGCCATGGTATCAAATTGCCTTTTTAGTCTCAACTGTTTTTCCTCCATTTGTTTTATTTTCACAATTCTCTTAATTGTTTGTCATGTAAACAGTGCAATGTCCACTTGTTTTGAAATGAAGTATTCTGGCATAAGCATGGTTATTGATGAGCAGGGATGCTACTTTTTGTAAAAGGGTGATTTGCAACAAAACATTGGAAATAGATAGAACATGATTGTAGTTTGGAGAGGGAGCAGACATCGATAGAACCTGAGGAGTGCTACTTAACTGCAGTTTGGTTTGTGATCACGAAACACCAACGCTCACAGCTGCTCTCTGTATTTTTTTTATAGCCGTTAATAAATGCGTTTAACAACTATGCATTTCTTCAACTATCTTCTTTTATATGGCATGAAGAAGACATTCACCATATTCACTGGGTGGCCATTTTGCACTTAAGTCATACTTTACAGTGCCAGGAAGTGGCATTTCCTCCGAACCAGCAAATGACGTGAGAGCAATATGGCTGCTGTGTGAATATAGTCAATTGAAACGTGTATGTGCAAAGCACAGCCATTTAGTTTACACTTTTGCTAGTTTGCATAGCGGTACGCTTTGGTATTGTTTATGTGGTGGCACTGGGCAAACCACACTATAGTAATTTGGTTTATGATATATCATCACAAAGCAAGGTATGAGTCCAACCTCAGTATAATTTTTTTTATTGTAGCTTTGATTTTACCCCAGTTCCATATTTTGGATGTTTAAGTTGTTAAAGATAATGATGGATGTTTAAGTAGTTAAAGATAATGATGTATCTATCTTATCAAATTGCCTTTTTAGTCTCGAGTGTATATTTTACTGGGTATATTTACATTTTCTGTGACTACCATTGGAGCATTGATATTCAATTCACAAATCTAATATCTAGCCCAGTTTGAGCCAGAGGGGCATGCATGTGTCAACTACTTGGACACAAACTACACTGGTTTTCTGTTTAGTTCATTTGCATTCAGTTTAGATCATTTGCATATTGCATTCCTCTCTGCTGGAGATGGATGTTCAACTTCAGGCATATAGTATATGCCTTAGTATAAAATGCTGTGCGATGTCAAGACTGTTTTCAGTCACTGTGTGTGTGTGGTGGGCCATATTTTACAAGGACAGACAGGCCATGATTGTTGCTGTGTCTGCAGATTGTCCACTCTGTAGCTGGGTTGGTGTAGTTCTGACGGAGAGCTCTAAATACTCATGTCATAACAGCATATTTATAGGGGACCTGTCGTATTGTCCGTTACCGTAATAGTTGTGGGAATTAGCTAATCTGGAAAAAGTCTGATCTGACAGCCAAACATGTTTACACTCTCCTATCCAAAAACTGAAAAATAATCAATATGACATAGATTAATTCTATCACACTAAATTCTATTACACTAAATTAAGCGGGATACACTGGTTGGACTACCCTTACACTCTCTTGTGATAGTTTGAAAATGGAGATCCAGTTTTTATTTACAATCTTATTCCAAATTATTTTTATGCAGTTAAACAGTTCAGGTGTTTATTCAGTGAAATTGATTTAGTTGGCTCCAATCAAATATACTAGTTGTCTACTATATTTCAGATCGAAGACTTGCATGCCACAACACATGCACATGGATCTTGCACTTTGTTTATGCCAGCTGCTCAAATATTCCAGTTAACGGGCCATAACAGTCCCAACAATTTGGAGAAAAATGAAACCAATCTATATTCACAAGTATGCTAGGTGCTCATGTTCGTTGGTGTACTAGCTGCATATTTTGTTGAAAGCATTTATTTTATTGATGGCACCAGTGCCATTAATTGAAAACAAGATGTCAAACCTTTGACTAGAGTCTCCCGAGTCCTGTGGCAGTTGCTTTAATCACACCTCATTCATTTATGTACTGTTGAATTACTGAGGGAGGTCTTTATTATTCCTTGTTGCATGCTACATGTGTCAGGGATTTGTTACACATTAAATCTGAAGCAGTGCTTGTTTTTTTGACAGAATTCTTCTTTTAACGGCATGTCTGTACATTTACCATTTGTCTAGCACAGTAGGATTACAAATCAAAATGGCTTTTGTTGTTTTCCCTCAGTTGTATTTATTGGCATTCTTTCAGTTGAATTTCAACTGTCAACAAGTCTTACTTCCAAGAACAAACCCTGGTCACCACCAAGGACAAATCATTGAGTGGCCGAGGCAAAACCTGCCACTCCTAATGGCATCCTAAAATGGAGGAAGGCCTTTGGTTAAAGCACAGATCACAAAGAATTTAGCTACAGTGCACGACGTATGGATAAATCAATGTAGCACTTGGACTCTGAGAACATACCTAGCAATTGTACAGCATTCTGTATGCAGTGGCATTGAAGCAGACTAGCAGATGGTTATAAAATATTGACGGGTGTGCTAGAAGTCAAAAGCATTCATTCTCTTTATTTAACCAAAGACATTTAAATTGGGTATCCTTCTGGCATTCCATCAGGTTCTTTTCATAGTAGCATTGCGTGTTAAGTCCCCCCCCTCTTCCCTCTCTCTTGCTCAATCTGTGTGCGAATGCAGTGGGATGTGTGAGTACCAGTTAACTAAACATGCTACACTTTAATGACTCTTAAAGGGAGCCATTGCTCAGTGGGGTAAAACTGTAGTGTGGTGTGGAGGAGGATGGGTTTATCCTAGCACTGACGGGAGTGGGGGGAGGGGGACAAAATAACCTCATGATCTTTAACTGGGGCTGTTTTCTGATGAAAACCGCAAGGCAAGGCCTCCAGGGGAACAAGATGCTCCGCACTGAAATGCCAGCACTGATGAAGGCTGCTGGCTGGTTGGCTGCCTCCAAATACTGAAAGCCTTCACTGGATTTTTTTTTTTGGGCAGAGGCTTCATGCCAAGCCTCCGTTTCCAAGTGTTTATCTAATGAAATATTTCTGCCTTGTGGCATTGTCTGCAGCGGGATAAGGGCCAATGTTTGTACTTTGTACTTAAAATGGAAGGTGATACTGAAAAGGAGATGGAAGCAAGCTTTTACATGTTTGTATTGTTATCCACTGCATTTATTATACTGTAGATTAAATGGAGTGCTTGCATAATATGCAAGTGAGGGAGGACCGCGGGATGCACACGCAGGTTAGACATGTGGATACAGCGGTCGGACATGCGGTCGGACATGCGGTCGAACATGCGCTGCTCCCGTGCTTGCGGTTAGGGTTAGGTGGAGTCTAGTACTGTATGATTTCAATTATAATTTGGCTGAATTTGATATGCTTTTGTTTTTCATCATAACTGGGCTATCGAGAGTTGCCGAGTGCAAGTAGCAGCAAAGCAGACCTGTTTTGCAGTCTTTAACGTTACCTGTTTTAGACTAGGAGGAAAATAACAGATGGGAAGAGCAGCGGGAGAGATTATCTGAGCTGTGAAGTTCAAGCCTACGTCATTGCCTGACTTGAACGCATGCAGCACTATTTTGAGTTTATGTGTAGACTGTACTTGGCACTATCAGGAAGGACACAGCATGCTCACGTTGAAAGCAAATCCGGCTCAGAAATGTTTCGGTAGTGGTTTGACATTGCATGGATGACATTTTGGGCTACTTCAGTGGACTTAACCCATTTTGGGCGGGAACTCCTTTTGGTGTTTTAAGCATTATGTTATGCTTTAGCTGTTGAAAAATAGCAGATCTACAAGCTCATAGGTCTGCTATTTTGAAAAATCGTGAAAATGTGGCGTAAATCTATATATTCTTTAAGAGCGAACGTTTTAAACTCATAACTTTGCTTCTGGGGGGTCCCGACTCCCTGGAACAACATATATTCAGATGGGGGTCGGCGGCAAATTACATATATTTTTGGTGGGTCCCTGACTCACCAAAAATAATAATGTTTGATCACAGAAACAGTTTTTCAGAAAACTGTCATGATTCAGAAGACATTTGTAGAATCTGGTCTCGGTCGAAATGGGTTAAAGGGATTCATTTGACATAGTTTGTCGTGAAACATTTGGTTTGTTGGTTGTCCATGAGCTTTAAGAAGGTTGAAATGCTTAGTTCGTAAAATATAATATCTATGCAGAGTAGACTGGGATTTCTGTATGAAATTTGTGCAGACTGTGGTGGCCAGTCCTCGTGCCAACAAACAATCATTCTAGTGTTTAATCAGTTACATTTTGCAAAAAGAAAAGTAGAGGTTGGCATTTTCAAATGGCGTTTTAAGAGTAGCTATTCAATGGGACACTTAGTGTTAATTAAGTGTTAAGTACATACGCAGGCCTGTCACAATTAGATAATTGCAATTTTGTCATCGTCATTGTTTCCATATTCCAAAAAAATGTTGTACATAAAAAAGCAGAAATGGCAGATCTACAAGCTTACAACACGTTGTAAGCTTGTAGATCAGATATTTCCCCTATGTTTACCTTTTTTTAAACTATAAAATGAATCTGTCAGTAATTTCTTTGTATTTTTGAGGGGCACCAGCCCCTCCTATACACAGGTTTAATGTTTGTCTTTAGTTCAATGTTCAATGTTTTGTAAAAGCCATTGACAATGAAGGGAAAATTTACGTCATAATGTGCCTCATTACATCATATTGTCTCTTTATTGTTAATGGCATTTAATGTTTGTGTTGGTACCGTTTGTTTTATATCACCATTACATCACGTAATCAACATGAGTTAGACGTTAATATATTAGCCCCTCACTTCACACGGTTGTGATTTTTTGATTTCTAGGCAAACAAATCTATTTTTATTCATATGCTTCCAATGTTCAATGCAAAACAAACACAATTAAATCGCTAAGATTTCGCAATTATCGTGACAGCCCTATATGCCTGTACTGTCTTGAGCATCCTGAATGTATTGCGGGGGAAAAAGTATGCTGATCAAATCACATCCTGAAGCCCTCCGTTCTTTCTGCTGGCTTTCTGCTGGCTGCCTTTAGTTTCAACGTTAGGTTTGCTTGACTAATTACTTTATCTTTATATTGTGTGTTAAGCAACCACATGTTTATAAGCATAATGTAATATTATGTAACCACCAGACTGTTGTATGTTAGTCAGATCATGCAAGACATTAGGTGTGTTTTCATAAAGCAATAAGGCTGTTGCGAATAAATGGAATGGAAAGACCTCGAAATGCGAATGCAAAAACACTTTTGCGCTGGCAGGGTGTGGATTTTGGCCTGTATCGAAAAAAAGGAAATGTGCAAATTGGGTATGGAAACACTTGCGGAAAAGTTTTAAGCATTGAACTCATTATATTTGAACAGTTGGAAATTAAAATAAAAAACCGATGGGGAGGCAGTGGAGTGAACGGCGGGTGGGTGGCTAGGGAGGGAGTGATGTTGTCGATACATATAAGGTCCCAATTCACTACCCGTCCAATAATCGTGTAGTGTGTTCAAAGATCCCATCTGAAGTCTGAATCCTCCCGAGTTGATCATTTTGATATCTGGATCTATACTGTATGGATGCAAAGCACGCACGCACGCACACACACACAACGCTATAATGTCAATCTATTTTAAACTTTTAGATGACCTGCCTGGTCCATGCAGGCTATTCGATCCATGCATGCTTCATCTATTATTATATTCATTGCATAAGAAACCAACACGTTTAAATGAGAGAGCACGCACAAAGCGCATCAATCAATGGTGTGAATTGCGTGATCGTGGACGTGGATTACTTTACTTATTCATCAAGGTGAAAAGGTCTGTCGAGGCATCGCCTATAGGCTATCATTTATTATCTATAATAGGCGGCATCATTTATTCTGACTTCCAAGTTATTCCTGTGATGTTTATGCAATCACATAGCCTATATGTTTCATGTAGTTCTTCTCTTTCACGGGTAGGCCTATGGGCTTGAAGTTGAATGTCCCTTAATTAACTTAAAATTTAGGGTTCGATGAACTTCAATCTAGTCTTACCAGCGCTTTATAGTGCTAGTTTAATAGTAAATTAAATTCCGAGGAGTCAGAGGACTCATTGGTTACAAAAACTAGCCCAATCGCCAACCAGGCAGTCCGTGTATTATATTTTTGTATAGCCTAAAAGAATGTCGAAGTTAAATAAATGTAAAATTGCATGCGACTCACTGTACTGGCAAAATAGTGCCACCTACTGCTTATTTCATTAACTTATTCTATATCTACCATGAGTCGCATTATCAGTGGATGGAAACGACCGTCAATAAGCTTTTCTTTTTTTGACTTAATGAACATACGCTTCCTGAAACGTAATGAAAAAGCACCTATTGAGGAGGGATGCACCAGACATGAGTGGAGACAGCTGTCAGAAGGGTTCTGAAATGCAGGAATTGTATTGAGGTCTTGCAGGAGAGAGAATCACTGTACAGGAAAAAAACATAGAAAATGTCAATGTATGTAACTAGAAATAAGGAGCCATTTCAAGTTGCTTACCACTTGAACCCAAGCATGCATATTCTAGGGGGAATATTCACCAAAGCAGATCTACAAGTTCACGAGTCACAACGCATTGTTGTGTGCTTGTAGATTGGCTATTTTTGTGGAAAGACATTTGCTGTACATTTGGGGAGGGGCGGGCAGTACAAGTACAGTTCTAACTTGGGTCAATTTGACTAAGAATAGACGGTTTAAGTGAGTCATAACCAGAAGAGTATCGCGGTCATCTAGTGCAGGGGCCAACACTGATATTTTCATGAATTGGTACCACTTATTTTAATATTTTTTTATTCTCCTTGGGCTAAAAACAGCCATACCTGTCATCACAAATGTGATGAGGTCACACATAAGCCTTAAGTGGCTATGGCCGAATTTAGGCTAGGATTCATAATCACGAAAACCCCCTAGTTTGACACGTCTCATGCTACTTAAAGCACAATGACATTTGGAAAATGTTGCCTTATATATGTTGTCTATGGTGTGGTCACAAATAACTGGTACAAATGTCTTCTAAATCATGATAGTTTTCAGAAAAACGTATGTTTCTATATCAGTTGTTCTCAAACTATTTCATGTCAAGGAGCCCCAGAATTGTATGTAATTGGCCGCCGACCCCCATCTGAAAATATGTTGTTCCAGGGATCTCACAGAAGCAAAGATTTGAGTTAAAAATGTTCTCTCTGAAGGAATACATATTCAAAGACTTGCACCACATTTTCACGATTTTTCAAAAATAGCAGATCTGCTATTTTTCAATAGCTAAAAGTATAACATAATGCTGAAAACACCAAAAAGGGGTTCCTGCCCAAAATAGGGCTAGAGACATGTAGGAATACAACAATAAAAAAAATGTATGGTCACCTTTAAGTGGTATAAAAATCTGTCTCTGCGCCTGGGCTAATCCTTTTTAGTTTCTCATGTGTACACTGTCATGTTCAAATAATTTGTGGGAAGCAGTTTGGTGAGAGAATGTAGTGAAAATGGCGTATTTAAGTCCAGGCAAAAATGACAATCCCAAGGGTTACAAATACCAAAACTAATGTAGTATAAATCAAAGCTTATAAATAAAGTACACCACCTTTCAAACAACTATGGATTTCAATGTCAGACTGTTGCCAGTGGCAACATTTCTCTTTGCTTGTGCCTTTTCACTTAGAGGCGTGGGTTGCAACCATTCATGGGTGTATTCACCTCTTATTACCCCTAATATTGGAACAATTTGTAGCTATGATATCAAGCGTGCCTAAACCAAGAAAACGTTTCGTTGTGCAGTCTACTTAACTGTTATGGTGTTTTTCTGATGACTCTTGATTATGATTACACACACATTATAACACACACGAAGATGCTTTTTTCTTGGGGGGGTGTGTGTGTGTGTGTGTGTGTGTGTGTGTCCATATTAACCTGACTGCATGGATTTGGAAAATTAGATGCTTGTTAACTTATTGGTAATGAGTTTAAGGCAAAGTAGCCACTAGTAGACAGAATGTTCTTGTCATAAGGTGTCAGCTCACAGCTTGCCAGTGTTAAAGAAATTAAATACATTTTCATTGTTTGTCTTTTGGAGGCAAAGCTGTGTGTCATGACCTCTGGGTAATATTTATAGATCTTGCTTGTTCAGATCTTTTGAAATATTTAAGTGCCAACTTGGTTAGCACTTGCAGGGTGTGCCGGTGTGCACTAGCTCAAGCAACGGCTCCATCTGCTAGATGTGAGCGAACGTTCTGATTTGTGATTTCAGTACACCTTTCTGCGAAGCGTCCATCTACTTTTTTTTAAATTGCCTTTCCATGCTTATTGTGCTCATTCCTGTAGACACTAGATGGCTGTTTCCATTCTTGACCGAATATTTATACATCCCTTGGTTCTGCTGTTTGTTCCTCGCCCAAGCTGACTTGTAACTGAGTGAAACGTTGCCTTTTGCCTCTCCCTGGTTTAACCCAATCTGCATATATGGACAGCCAAAACATACAATCAGCCCACTGAGTCCCTCCCTTCCAACAATGACATGTTATCACCACTGACTGTTCACTGTGCATCACTGTTCTTGTTGATCTAACATGAAGCACTTTTTGTGTCCTCTTTTGCAGACAACTCCAAACTAACATGGCAGTCAGACTGTGCGATGTGGCTTCTCTTCTCAGAAGTGGTTCGTGGGCGGCTGAACCGGCTTGGACTGGGGTCTGTGGCATTTCTTTCTTGAATTAATTTGGCCACTAGGTCATACCAATGATTCTAGCACTCTCAGACACATTTTGTATGAATCAAATTATTGAAACCCCCATGTTGTTCATATGATACGTGACTCCCTGTATATTGGTATGGTCTAAACATGTCAGACTGCTGCTGATATTGACTGAATAATGTCATTTTAACTTAACAATTACAATATTGATAGCGGTGTTTGACTAAACTGACATACATCTGCACATCACTGGATAATATGTTAAGAAAGGATGTGTCTTCATACATGAACCCGCTGCTTGTTGCCTCACAACATAGGACTGCCGTACTGTTCCAGGCATGTTCAGTACCAGTGTACTGAAGGTGGCTTTGATTTTTGACTATAGATCAGTTGCTGAATGAAATGTTGCAACAGCTAACCTTCAGAGAGATTATTGTTTATAATCCATTTAGACCTGAGGACGATTCTACAAATGTCTTCTACATTTTTCAGTTTTCGGAAAAACCTATTTTTCCTATGTCTGTCATTCTCAAACATTTTCATGTCAAGGACCTGCCTGAGGAAGGTCCGGAGGGACCGAAACGTTGCTTCATTAAATAAGACAATACTCATGTACCGAGCAAATACACAGTGTGCGGGTGTACCTTATTGTTTTCATTGATGTCCACTGGCCTATGCACCTGTGCATACGCCTAATTTCTACTGGTGTGTAGTTTTCTCCTACATATCAAGGACCCCCCAAGTAATTGGGACCAACATCTGAAAATATGTAGTTCCAGGAACTCCCCAGAAGCAAAGATTTGAGTTCAAAACATTTGCTCTGAAAGAATATATATTCAAAGATTTGCGCCTCATTTTCACAATTTTTCAAAAATATCAGATCTATTGAAGTGCCATGCACTTCAATAGCTAAATTATAAAATAATGCTTAAAACACCAAGGGGTTCGAGTGCACTTTTTTCTTTTTTGAGAGGCAATGCATAGCCTCAGTCCCAGCCTTACTCATCTGCAAAGAGAAAAGCCTGGTCACAACCTAAGGCAGAGAGTGTATCGGCGGAAGTGTCGGGCCGGAACATCTGTCAGATCCGTCATTTCCTTGAGCAGTATTTCCGTCAAAACCCTGCAACTTCCGCCCCCAAAAAATGATACACTCTACAGCGTAGGTCTTGCCCAGCGTTGGCAATGCATGGCTTTCTGAAATTACGTCATAGGCCAGCCAAGTCTATGGACCTTTAATGTTGGTTAGAGCCCAATTATAAATGTCCCATCCCCAGCCAAGTCTATGGACTTCAATGTTTGTTCAGCCCATACTGGGCGGGAACCCCTTTTGGTGTTTTAAGCATTGTTACACTTTATCTATTGAAAAATGGCAGATCTACAAGATCATAGCGCGGCACGAGTGCCGCTCTACGAGCTTGTAGGTCTGCTATTTTTGAAAAATCTTGTAAATGTGGCTCAAATCTTTGAATATATATTATTTAACTCAAATATTTGCTTCTGAGAGGTTCCTGGAACAACATATTTTCAGATGGTGGTCGGTGGCCAATTACATATCATTTTTGGGATCCTTGACATGAAATATTGAGCACCACTGATACAGAAACATGAGGTTTTTCCAGAAAATTGTCATCATTTAGAAGACATTTTTTTAATTTCGACGTCAGGCCTAAATGGGTTATGATGTAATTTTTTGCCAGTCATGTCTATGGACTTTAATGTTTGTTTAGGGCAGTTATGATGTATGTTTTTGCTAGCCGAGTCTATGGACTTAAATGTTTCTTTATGGCAGTAAATACCGTCAGACGTCATCTGGCTCATCTAAAGTGGGGGCGCAGCGAGGACAGTATTTATAATAAATACTGTCCTCGCTGCGCCCCCACTTTAGATGAGTGTGATTATAATTTTTTTAACAGTTGAGCAGTGCAGCTATTATTCTGAACATTTATAAGTTATTGTGGCTTTTTACCTGGCTTGGTTGAATGCTTGATTCTGATTGGTCAATCGCTAAATTCAGCGGTCTGTTATTTCTGGATAATGACCACTCCGCTCTATAACAGACCGATGCCTAATCAAACCCTCGGAGCACCTGCTGCCCCCCCCCGCTGATTTACTGCTGTTTCCAACATGACAGCCATGTAAACACACACAAAGCAATGTCATTTACAGCTAAAAATTGCACTCAAAAATGTTTTTGAAAACATTTGAGCCAGAAATTGAGTACCCGGAAATGGATTCTATTTGATCAACTCACTTCCTTGTTTTCCGACTGTGCTGTAGCTGGGCAGACGCCGGCCACTTTCATTACCAAGCAAGGAAATACCTGGTTTTGTTGTGTTTTGGGTCAATTTATTAATTTATGTATTAAGTAGCCGTGTAATAAGCGGGATAATGTATGGCTGAGTGGTCATTGTTTATATATCCCATTTAGGCCTGACGTCGAAATCAAAAAATGTTCGCTCTGAAATAATATATATTCAAAGTTTTGTGCCGCATTTTTACGATTTTTACTACAAGCTCGTAGCGCGCCACCGAGTGGCGCGCTACGAGCTTGTAGTAGTATGAGCTTGTAGATCTGCTATTTTTCAATAGCTAAAGTATAACATAATGCTTAGTTAAAACACCAAAAGGGGTTCCCGTCCAGAATGGAATATAAAGCACCTTCAGGGTGATTAACCACCTCCGCTTCGCGTCGGTGCTTAATCAGCCTGTCTGTGATTTATCTATAAACAATGACCACCACTCAGCCATACATTATCCCTTACTTACAAGTTGTTGTTTTTGCCTAATAATATGCCTGTTGAGATATCCATTCCCATTAGTGCCCTTGGTATTGTTGTTGTCGGGCAGAAACCTTGTACTGGAAGTCCAAAACCGTTTGTTCCAATTTAGTCACAAGCTCTTGTTAATACTTATTGGTTAAATATTTATGAAACCCACCGACTCACCCAAAAGATTACTTTCTACTCACCCCATGGAGACTTGAATTCATGGCTGTTTTTTTGTTGCATTCCTAAGCCGATGACAGCAGTGGTTCCCTATAGACACAGAGTGTCCTTTGTCTTCAAATCATTGGTTTAAAACAACAAAAATCACTCCCGTGTGAATTGAGGGGCGCTCTTCATCGTACATCATCCATTCATTGTCAATGGGAATTTAATCTTTGTGTAGGACAAAAATAGCCGATTTGCTCATTCACATAAATAAATCACGTAATGAATGTAAATTCTCCATTCATTGTCGAGACTCGATGGGAATTTATTGTTTGTAAGATGAAAATCTACACTATAGTTGAATATAGGAGGGGCTAGCGCCCCTCCAAAATGTATATCCATGAATTCAAGCCTCCATGGAGTGAGTAATCAATAGTTAAAGTAATTTTTTGGGTGGAACTATCCCTTTAACCAGCTTGGTGTCCCTATTTTGGGCATGCCATTAGTGGCAACATCTTAATTGTAAAACATAAAAGTAAATGGCAGATCTACAAGCTCACAACACTTTGCAATGCATTATGCGTTGCAAAGCGGAACAATAACAAAATAAAAATACAAGGTTGCAATTTTATTTAAGCTTTTGCATTTCGATCGATGACAATTCATCATAGGCTGAATCAGCAACATGTTTGAAGAGCGTCCTTTTCTTAACGGAGTGTGAGTGAGCATCTCTTTGAGTGAGTTTTGTCTTGGGTTCGGCCAAACTGACTTTTTTATTTGTCTCTTTAGCAGGTAATTGCTGCCATGGAAACACAGCTGTCTAATGGGCCTACTTGCAACAACACAAGCAACGGCCCCTCTACAATCTCAAACAACTGCTCCTCTCCTGTAGAGTCAGGGAGCATAGAAGACAGTAAAACCAACTTGATAGTCAACTATCTGCCTCAGAACATGACCCAGGAGGAGCTGAAGAGCTTGTTCGGGAGCATCGGCGAAATTGAGTCCTGTAAACTAGTTCGAGACAAAATAACAGGTAACATGCAGACAAACACACTGGCTCTTTCCATTTCTATCACTGACTAATTGTGAGGCTCTTAAGATACGATCTGCATCTTAACTCTTTTTGAGGGGCGCTAGCCGCCCCCTCCTATTCCCAGTGTTGTGTGTTTGTGTGTATCCCATAGTGATGATTTGATTGGCTGAGCACGGAATGTGAGGATAAAAAGTGAGGACGCCAAAAGTGATTGGCCGGAATGTGATGATGTATGATAAGGGCGCCACTCACTTCACACGAGTGTGATCTTAAAGATGGCGTGCCGTGATTTTTTTCCACCCTAAAACATGATCATCAGGTATTATTGTTATATAAGGAGGTATACTTTTTTACATAAATACAAAGTGAATACACCATTGCACATAAAAACGACTCCAGGGTGTCTAATGAAGTACTGTCACCTCATAGACACATGAAAAACTGGAAAAATTGTGGCACTCCATCTTTAATTTTTTATTTTATATATAACTTATTTTAAGACACTATCTACTTGCTGTATATTTTGCACATAATACCAATCATTGTTGGTGTTTAGTTTGTATTCAAAGAACCTCTTTACACTAGCCTGACATTCAGTCTGAATCTCATTTCGTTATTATTCAGACTGAAAGCCCTCCCCACGGCAGCAGTTTATCGTCAGCAGTTTATCGTCAAAGCGGCAGTCTTCAGTGATTAATTCATACCAACCAATCAGAATAGTAGGAAAGCAGATGACGTTGTTGTCAATCATGTGGCTATGGCTAACCTGTTTGCTAACCAAACCAACGAGCGCTACTAGCATGTAAACAAAAGCGGTAAAATATGTCGGATGATGATGTTTATAAAACCTCTCGTGTCTGTAAAGAAACTATTTATCATACGTCGATTTAATAGCCAGATTGATACGGTCGTGAGTTACCGCAGTGGGGGCAGCCATGTTTGTTGTCTAACGCTGTTGAGTGACGGGGCTGATGGCCAATCAGGTGAATCAGCTGCTACGATCGGATTTCCGAACGACACTGACGCAGCCGTAGGCAGAGAGACTCCAGACCTGAATCGCCAGAACATATTTTCTTAATGGGCGTGGCTAGCGATTCAGGGCTGGAGCCAGGCTATCTTTACACTAGTGATGTATGCCATGCTTTTGTTATTGCTTAATGTAAGTCGCTCTGGATTAAGAGCGTCTGCTAAATGCCTAAATTGTAAATTGTAGAACCCAGGCACACTAATACAAGTGTCCCCACAAATGTCTGCATCAATATTTGTTCACTAAAATGTTATCACTCGGGTTCTACCAACTGTATTACCCATTAAGGCATACGCTTTGCTCTATTTATGCAGGCACACATGTGAGTTTCCCTACATCCATATAGATGATCTCTTTGGATGGTGTTAATCTCTTTTTCTACCGTCATGAATTATGGAACTTTTTACCCTCAATGAATTGAAGTCAGAAGCCTTAAACTTTTAAATCAGGCTCATATTTGGTGAGGCAAACGAAGTCTCAAATGTTATAATTAGATGCCACTGTGTAAATGTTTCCACCATTATGAAAACGACCCAGCAGCAGGCCAGAATGAGTTGGGCCATTAAGGGCTGATTTAATTGTTAAATATCACTGGATTAATATGTAGTGTGTGTAGGGGTGGGACGATATGGGTACCTCACGATACGATATATATTGCGATATTAGGCCCTCGATAACGATAATATCACGATATTCAATATATTGCGATATGTGCGATATATCAATATATTGTATGAAATTTCATCAACGATATATCACGATATCTGCAACTACAAAATACTTGGAACTGAAAAAATGCTATTTTCGTGCTTGGACACAGAGGGACCCAGACATAGCTGTCTATAGTGGTTGCACCACTCAAACACTAAATTAATAGAGTTTTTTTTAATTCATTTTAATATCGATATTTGAATAATCAATATCGATTATTTATCGCGGGAGGACGTATCGATATATATCGCCATATCGATATTTCAGCACACCCCTAAGTGTGTGTACTGGTGCCTGGTGTGTAGGGTTTCTTTGGAGAGAGTGGATGTTAGTTTTTGTTATTATTGTACTTGCAGACTGGGAGGACCTCAAAAGTACTATCTGGAGTCACATTGCATATTTAGGTAGAAGACTTTATAAGATTACTTTTTAAAGGAGAGTGGCGTGCAGCCGGCATGGAGGCACATGCTGACATGGCCTCTCGGACGTGAGCGGTTAGATAATGGCTGAGGCTGCTGGATTCTTAACTGCGTGCTGAGTTTGTCAAGGTTGCCTAGACCTTCCTCCATCTGCTCTTTAGAACTCCCTCAGTCCCTCTGTCAGGGACTTCAGCCTCCTTAGCCTTTTTTCTTGGTTGAGAATGAATAAGCTTCTGTCATTTGCATATTTGCTCTGAAATTGCCAGAGCCACTGTGTAGTGAACTGATCGTTCACCGTGAATGGAGGCTGCCGGGTAGGAGGCTGATTCTCCCCAGTGACTTGTGTGAGAGAGAAGCTGGTCTTGAATTGACTCTACTCCTTTTGTAATTATAGATCATTTTAATGATGTTTTGATACCCAAGGGTTTGACTGCCTTCATTAAGTGAACATAAAAGATGTGCACAGAACCACCTCCTGTCTCTGAAATATTCATAATGTTAAATATTTCACAATGCTTACATATAGCTGACCACTATTCATGAGAGGCTGTCTTGTGCGTGCTTGGCAGAAGCACTGCACCTACTAATGGCTTTACCCATGCCTAAAAATGTGGAGTATTTTTAGATAAATGCATTTCATGTCCATCTTCCTTATGTTGGACTGCATCACATTATCTTTAATGAGGCTTTCTGATGTTAACAGTGTAGTTGCTATTATTTAAAATATAAAAAGTACGTTTAGAAGTTCAGATCAACTTTGGCAATAGTGTTGTGTTGCACAGTTTAAAGGAGCAAGCAGTTGGGAGTGCATCACCTCTGCTTTCACGTGGTTGGATTTGTTGGGGGTCATTCAATTATATTTATCCCTGCTTCTGGTCAGATTTAATTAAATGCATTCACTTCCTATTTATATTGGCTAGTATCAGAATTTAAAAGTAGTATAGACCAACCATGGCAACCCTAATCCCCCCCCCCCCCCCAAAAAAAAACATAGCTACAGCTCACAATTTGCTCATGTTTTGAGCTTGTAGATCTGCTAGTTTTGTTAATTGTCGTACAAAGAAGTACATGGTGGTTTGGCCAAACACTTGTGTTTGATGGGGGGAGGGGTTTGGTCAAACCACGTGACTTCTATTGGAAAAGCATTGAGGCGGCCATGAAACACGGACGGAACAGAGCATGTCCGTCCGACATATGTGTACAAGGCCTCTGTGTGTGTGTGTGTGTGTGTGTGTGTGTGTGTGTGTGTGTGTGCCCCCCCCCCCCCCCCACACACACACACACACACACTTTCTTGTGTTGAAGTTGTAGGCTTACAGGCCAAGCCATGTTGTGTGGCATGTAATGATTCCATGCAGGAAATGGCATTGTGAAGTGATGCATGCTAGAAAAGCTGATCATTATATGAAATGGGTTGAGATGTAGTAATATTTTTCAGAAATCTGTTTGGCACAACTCACTTGGGTGGTTGAACATAAACATACTTGATGGGCTGCATATTTAACAGTACGTGTGAAGTGTGAAAACCGTAGCCTAAATAATTGAAGTGTTTGGAACCAAATGGAAGTGTTCAAGGACTTGAAATCTGTATATTTCATATTTTTTAAGGTGCGCCTAGCCCCTCCAATATATGGCTTTCAGAAATAATGTCCTATAGCAGACAAGTCTATGCACTTTTAATGTTTGTTTAACAAACGGCAACCCAAAAAACAGGATACGGCCCGGGCCGATAATGATATTGTGATGTCACTATCTGGTGTATTTCGATTAGGCCTTTTCACTCAAAGGTTTTCAGCTTTCAGGAAGAAACCAAAAATACTCAAGGAAGACATATTTAATATTCTAACCACACCTGGGGGTCTATTAGAGTAATGTTAACTCCATAGACACATACAAAACAGAGTACAAAAATCACGACACTCCATCTTTAATGTTTGAGTACAATGTTTTAAAGAAGTGAGATGCCCCTCACTTCACACGAGTGTAGGGCGGTGGTGGCTCAGGGGTAGAGTGGCTGGATGGTAACCGCAAGGTTGCCTGTTCGAACCCAGGCTCCCCCAGAGTTAGTGTCGAAGTGTCCTTGAGCAAGACACTGAACCCCACATTGCTCCTGATGTGCTGGTTGGTGCCTTGCATGGTTTCCGCCACCATTGGTGTATGAATGTGTGTGTGAATGGGTGAATTGATGCACAATTTATGTAAAGCGCCTTGGATAAAGGCGCTACGGTATATAAATGCACCATTTACCACGAGTGTTTTTTAATAGCAATTTAAGGGGCGTTCACATGTGGCGTGAAGTTGGGAGCAGACTTGATCTCTGGTTTCATCCATATTTTGCTCCTTTTGAGCAAAATATGGATGAAACCAGAGATCAAGTCTGCTCCCAACTGGGGGAAAATGGGGCTTACGTGGTTAATCGAGATGCCAATGATTGCCTTTCTTTTTGTTTTAGAGGGCCAAGATCTACAATTTCTACAGGGCGCTAAGGCTGCAACAGTTAATCAAAGTATGAAACTTAATCAATTTAATCATTATAAAAATCAATCAACAACATAATTGCTCATATTCATCCTTATGTTCGGGCATGTCATAGGCAAGCTAAATATTGATCCCTATTTTGGGACATGTCATAGACACAAATATTAAGAATAAAAAAAATCTAATTAAAATGCTTCTTGATTAAATTAATTTAAAAGGTACTGGATTGAATAATCACTATGAAAATAACATATTTGCAGTCTAACTCATCAGCCTTGCTTCTGTCTTTATCAAAAGATCAGTGTCATTTAGGCCTGTGGATGAGTTACTGACTCATTTTCAGTTATGGTGTGTTGCTTCTGTTTAGCCTAGCCCTGTGGCAGTGTCCTTAACTTCAACTAGCATCCATGTTGGGGCTGGGTGATATTAATTAAAATCTGTATCACGTTTATTTCAAAGTTTTGCCTCAATTGCGATTAATGAATGATTATAGAGCGTCGCAGTCCCGCCCCCGACGACAGGCCCGGAAGAGAATTCCCCGTTCATTTTTCCCATAGACGTTTCAAAAAGTATTCATTTAACTCATTTTGACCTGAGATCAGATTCTAAAAATCTGTATATAAGCCCCTCCTATATACAGGTTTAATGTTTGTTTTTAGTTCAATGTTTGTCATCATCTCATACTGGCCAATCAGAATGCCTGTTGCCTGTGATTGGTTAGCTGATTTTCTCATTTACATATGGTGTAAATTTTCCCTTCAATGTCAATGGCGTTTAATGTTTTGATGTTTAATTTACGCCATATTTAGTGGAATTCTGACGTAATTTCTCCATTGTAAATGGCAAATCTTGAGACGTGTGGGGACAAAAGATGTTTATAGAAGGGGCTAGCGCTCCTTAAAAATCACACCCATGTGAAGAGAGGGGCGCTCTTATCATTGAACATCATGGCGTAAATTCTCCATTGTCAATGGGAATTACATTTTTGTGCAGGCAAATATAGCTGCTTTGCTCGTCCACATGACGTAAATTCTCCATTCATTGTCGATGGGAATTTAATGTTTGTGTAAGACGAAAATCTACACTAATGAATATGTGTGTGGGCATGACGGGAGTCTGTTATCCCACCCTCCATTCTGGCAGCCATGCACATAGGGAGTCAGTTCATATCTCATATTCTAGGCAGATGTCCTATGAGTCTTGGTTTTATCAAAGACCACTGAAGTAGCAGAGATTGAAGTGTTCCACAGGAGCCACATAATTGCCATTTCACATCCCCCACCTCAACACATGCCTGTCTACACACACTCAGGCTTTGTTTGACCTCCAGGCATTAACAAAAAGCGTGATTTCACCAGCTCATTTCAAAGGCTCTGCGTCTTTCTTCTATAGCACTCCCTGAGATGTAGGCCTAAGGTGAATGTAAGTTTATGAACTGTTCCTCGTCACAGCTAAGGGACCCATGAGACCGCTGCCTCATGGTGGTGTGAGCCAGAAATAAGTTAATATGTATACATTCAGGCCACCTATTTGCTGCCAAAGCTACAAGTCCCTTTATAGTATTATTTTGTTGCTGTCAGATGGAAACCTTATGTCTAAAACCATTTTAGACATAAGTTTTTCGGGCAGACATTTGTTCCAATAAATCTAATGTCGTTATTTAAGTTCTTGTTGATACTTTTAATTGGTTCAATTTGTAAAATCCACACACTTAACACTAGCATGTCTGAGAGGTCATTTTTTTAGATTTTGAAGTTGCCCATGAAGCTTTCAGAACGTTCCCCTTCCATGACCATCATCATCCATCATCATTCTATCATCTCAGGCATTTTTGACATCTGAAACATTTTCTAAATATGAATTTAAGCATATAACATTTAAGCCCTCAAGGGCGAGTCTATTGCCCATTTGCAGACCGCGGCCATGTTTCCATCAGAGTTTGGAAGCACTTGTTTTCAGTAAAGCAATGTCCTGCTGCCTCTTGCATTATGTGCTAATTCAAAACAGCATGGTACACAGGACAGTTGAGTGATATCTAATGAGCACTTCCAAACTGCAACACTTAGAAAAAGAATCACCTGCAAGGACAGAAAGTAGCTCATAATATGTCTACAGTGAATTTTTATGAAACAAACACTTTGAGGATAGAAAGAGGATAATTCAAGCTTTTCGTACAGCTGCAATGTTGATGAGTTTGACGTTGTGTAATACAATCAGATAGGACTTTTTTGTTTGGATGAATGGGCTGCCAATGGAAGTTGCACCTTGTTAGCACCTTGCCATTAACTTATATGGTAAGATGGCTGTGGCATGGTCCATAGGAGCCGACTGTTGATACATTAAAACCATAGCTGAAGCTGATGCTCAGCCACCCCCGCCTTTAATAAATCATCCTGTGCAAATAATTGGTTAATCAATGTTGACATTAGTTTCCCCTCTTCTTTTTTTTTTCTTCTTTTTTTTTGTGAAGTGAACACGGTGCCTTGGAGTAATTTTGCTTCCATATGCTACTACGGGAATATGAAAATATTTTCACCCGATCTAATAGAAAGTTTTTATTTCATTGAAGTAGCTTAGATGTTAATTTGCTGAAGTTGCTTGTGAACTTGACCTGCAGCAGAATTGCATGGAGGCCCAGTGATGTGGGCGGAGGAAATTGAATTGCCTGTGTGCACATAAGAGTGGGTGTCAATCTATTGTACGTCTTGGAGATAAACGGCTGCAGGAGGGGGTTTGGGGAACACACTGAGACACAGCCGCTGCGCTGTCAGAGATGTGAGTCAGTGTGAAACCAGACGAATTGCCTGCCATTGGTAATTTAAGATATTTGTCAAAGAGATGGCTAGGTTCTGGTTCTGAAGTTGCTTGAGGCAGCCTTGTGACCTTGTGTATTCTTGGACTCAGAGTTTAAATTGATTGATTAAAAAATGTATTTCACAGTATGTAGAATGGGTACATTTCAAACGAAAGTCAATACAAAAACTGCTACTTTGTGGACAAAACCATGATAAAGTCACAGGGTCCACCATTTTCAATTCATCAGAACATTTATAGACGTACAAATACACACAGGAACAGGAAACAGGAAATCATCATATAAAGAAAGTAAAAAAGGGGGTAAAAAGATAAGGGGTGGGAAATCAGACTTTCTGATGTATTTATTTAGGGGTCCTGTATAGAATTGCAGTCGTCCGTAGGTGCCCTTTGAGGGTGGTATTGAAGGTGTCGACGGATTCACATGTCTGGCTGTTTGTAGGGCGTTCCACATTTTAGTAGCATAGGAGCGAAATTAATCCAATTAATTTATTTCGTTGTTTGAGCCGAATCTGGGTTGCACATAGTTTGTTGAACTCCCTCTGGTGTTGAGACTGTAGACTTTGTTGACATTAAGGAAGTATTTTGACAGGTACATGGGTATCTTGGTGGTGTAGGGAATCTTATAGACCAGGCCCATTGCAAGTTGCTGTACTCTGTCGTCAACCCTACAGCTGCGTTCAGACCTGAATATATATATATATATATATATATATATATATATATATATATATATATATTCGCCTCGGTTCGTCCAGTTTGTGCTGCGCCAGGTCGTGCCGCGAACGTTCGCGCCGCTCGCGCAACTATCGTCTTTGCATTGACTTTGTATGTAATCGCGCCGCTCTAACCGTCCAAGTCTGAACGCACCTTAACATTCAACATGTGGAGTGCTTAACCTCCTTTTTTTTTAAATTGCGTTGTGAGCTTGTAGATACATTTTCAAAGAAAATAGGAACAATTGAAAAATGTCATCTACAAAATGGGGAATGTCAGGGTTAAAGACGTTAATTCTTCACTTGACAAAGAGTATACCTTTTCAAAATAAAAATAATTTCAGTTAACGTCATTGTGGAACATGTTTTACTTAGTTACAGTTCACGTCCTCCTAATATAGGCTATATATTGTTTGCATATCCAGAATATATGTATTATGCCCCTGGTTATGCACAATTTTGAATACATCTTGTCTTGATTGCAGGGCAGAGCCTAGGGTATGGATTTGTGAATTACGTGGACCCGAAAGATGCAGAAAAAGCCATCAATACCTTAAACGGCCTGAGACTTCAAACCAAAACCATCAAGGTAAGATGACCTAAATGAAATTGTAAAAATATGTAAAAATAGGTTGCCATTTCATTCTGTCCTTATGCCAAGATTTCTTTTTAGACCAATAAATCGAGGGGCAATCTGCATCGATGACATTGAAGCCAATTAAATATGAAGCCAATTAAATCTGTTTCCGTTAACAACAGCTGCAAAAAGGCCTACTATTATAGCTCTCTGGCTTGAAGTCAAAGCACTGTGAGGGGAGCAGAACTGAGAGAGAGGCATGGCAGCCTATTGTTAATCTGGGCACAGGCAGCTTTGTCTGGGCCTCAAGTAGAGCAGAACTGTTTCTATGGTTGCGTGTGCTATGGAGTGGCTCCCCCATATGTATGATGCCGGTACAGGGAGGTGGCGGCCATTAGCATTCATCAGACAGTGCATGGACTGTGGTGTGCTGGTGGAAAAGCTAATTTGCTTCATACAGTGTTGCAGGACCTGGGAGGAACGGTTCATCTCAGATTATTGGATGTGATCTTCCAGTGGGGCCGTACACGGCATTGGTCTGATCTCTCGGAAATGTAGGCAAGAGAGAGTTACAAAAATAACAGAAATTCAAATTTTTGTTAGTAAATATGCTGATTGTGATTGGTGCCAAGTCGTGTATTGCAAGCTTTATTATTTTGAAGGGGTACTGTGTGGAATGTTGTGAACTCACTTGGTTTTCCGTGCACAAATCAAACGTGGCACAAAGCTTTATCCTCCTGCTTCTTCTCCTCACACCTCTGAAAGTGGAACATGGGAGCATTTTCTTTCCCTTTTTTTCCTACATCACATCACCAAATTCTCCAGCTGCTCTGTTAGAAGTGCAAATAAACCCCATTGAGCTAGAGGAATATACTTTGCAAGTATTAGCATCAAATGAAGTGTGAAGGTGAGGCAGGGAGGGATGGGGAATGGCAGAGAAGGCTGTGCGGAGGGAGGGAGCTTTAGCTTTTTCACTTTCACCTTGTATGCTTTTGCTTCAGGACAGGACTAGGGGAAGGTGAGAGAGGGGCGGAGAGTGGGGGTCTCATCGATCGGGGAGCACCGAAAAGAATCCTATTTGGAGGTTTAATTAAAGCAAGTGAATTTTATTGATACAATCCATCGGGCGAGATTGCGGAGAGGGGCCTGGCGTAGGACCATTTAGCAGGCCTGACACTGTAATTAAATGCGGCCGCGGTGCACTCTCCAGATAATAGACGTCCCTGTCACGCGAACCTGCAGCCACCAGGCACAGGGAATTGCAAGATGCAGCAGACCCTGGCGCTGTCCTCACGCACGCACACGCTCAGTTTGCAACACAAGTACTTTCCCCCGTTGACTCAACTGTAGGCTGGCCGTGTCTGTGTGCGTGCATGTTTTTATGCATGTGTTGCGCTGTAGAGTCTACATGTCTGCACGGTGTCTCTGGGAAAGGGTGGTGGTGCAATGAGGAAAATGAATTTATGACTACTCAGGGGTGTAATGATGTATTGATCCACAGTACCTGGTAGATGACTATCTGGTCCCCCTCTGTTTTCTATTACTCGTCTGTGTTTATGGACAAATGTTGATTTATGGTTGGGCTCCAGCCCAGTGCAGTAGGCTGCCAGAACACCCCTTCTAAAAAACATTATAGCTCTAGAAAGAAATGTTGACACATTGGTCTATGGAGAAAGACTAATTTGTTACTTTGAAGTGACATTTTTTGCATTCTTGTATCGTTTTTCCACTGCCAACCTATATATATATATATATATATATATATATATATATATATATACCTATATAATAGTGCTATACATGGATTTTCCTATGGACCATTTATTATTTTTTATGGACCATTTATGATGGTACATTTTTAATGCAAAGTTAAAACATTTTAAGCTCCCCTTGGAACAGTATTTAGCTAAAAGCGACAATTATCCAGATCCCATTGACTCCCATCCTATATTAAAATGACCACAGCCACATCACTCAGACAGAACCATCAACAAACCCATATATAGTCAGGACCACGGCCATGTTGTTAACTCTTGACATAACCATAAGTAAACCTGATAAGCCCATATAAGCATATCACTATGACACAGATGATATTCCCATAGGCATATATGGTAAACCCGTTGTCCAAAGCCATAGATCCGACCGCTATGCCCATATTGCCCATGTGCATATATGGGATCGAACAACTTAATGAATGAATGAATTTTATTTATATACCACCTTATATACCTTTCTAAACATAAAGTTACAAAGTGCTATACAGGTTAGAAAATATAAAGGACATCAAAAACAACATACATCAAGACATCAGAAACATTAAACTTGAAAAATAACAATAACTTAAAACTTGGCGTGTGCATCGATGACTCGAGGGAGTGTGGTGCCTGCTGCCCAGTCCATATTTGGGCACGACTAGACAGACGGATACAGAGATCTCCATATATGGGCACAAATCTGTCAAAGCCCTCGACACTATGACTCGGACATATTGGTCGGATTGGCGGTGCAACAGCTCTAGTTTGTGAAATTAGGCTCTTAAATTTTGATTTTATATGTGAAGAGTGAAGACAGAGGAGAGTAGTTGAGTAACAGGACAGTTTATCAATTCAAATTGGTGAATAGGAATTGTGATGCTCTTTGAGTACCTTTTTTTTTTTGGAGTGGTGCAACCACTCCAAGGAACAGCAATGTCCCTATATCCTAACCTATGTGACTATGTCCCGATGTTTAGAGTACCAGTAGGGGCAAAAGTGGTGCTGTTGTGCTAGAAACAGAGGGAGAGAGAGAGAGAGAGTGTTGCAATGAGAGAGCGAGAGAGAGAGAGGTGTCAGTTCTCGACACTTTCGGATACGGGGCGAGTCGCCAGAACCGGGCTGGCACCCTCGGTTCACACGGGTGTGATTTTTTGATGGGCATGCAAGTGCAACACTGTTGTACTATATGAATTAGGCTTTATCGGTACCATTGTGAATACAAAAGTACACTGTATACAGTTTGTTTTTAATCTGGAGTGGCATGTCTCCCCGCAGCTCAAAACCATGCATTGTTTTGGGGCGTTTTCTTCAGTCAGTGTATCACTTAAAATCCATATATGGTGCCAGCCCCCATATATGGTGCCCAGGTCTCATGACATCATCAGTGATGTAGATCCCTGAGGTCATAGTAAATGCGACCTGCTGTCGCAATTAAGTCCATATATGGAGATCCCTGATGTCATCAATATTGGCCAGCAACTCTACATCTGACCTCAAACCCTTAGATCTCCATATATGGATATGTCAGAACCTGTTCTGACATTCCATATGTTGATCCTTCCCCCATCCATCCTTCCTCTTCGATGTCTCCCTTTTGACTGATACCTGTCCATTCAAACTCTAGACAGGCCTGCTCCAAAGTATTAGTGCAGCCGCGCCCGGCAGCCGGTGAAAACTAGAGTTCTCAACAGGCCTGAAAATTAAGGCCCGGCCCTACCTGGGCCCTCATCAAACCCTGTACACTCAAGGTACTGCCCCCGCTGCCACCCTTAGATCTCCATATATGGAGCTGACCTGTTCTGACATTCCATATGTTGATCTGACTTCATCAAACCCTGTACACGCAAGACACGCTCCATATGGCCAGTACAGAATTAATTCCATATGTTGATCTGACCCCCATGCAAAAGCGCCAGTGCTCGCCCAGCAGTCTGCTGTCACCCAGGCGGATATGTTGATCTGACCCCCCATTCCAAAGTGCCAGCGCTCGCCCATAGTCTGCTCACCCAGGCGGATGCGTACACTAAAGGGCGAGGTTGCTTCTCACCCTCAGGTGTCTTATTGGTAATAGAACACTCTAAGGACCAGATGAATACCACTGGTCTTGCCTTACAGACTACAAAAATGAAGCCTGAAAATAGCTTATCTAATGCGTCAAATTGTAAGTTTGTAGAGCTACTATTATTGATGTGTGACACCAGGAGTATACATAACCTGGAACATTCTTGTATTTGATTTATAAAAGATGCCATAGAGTATGTTCTAGTTTGTCTGAGGAATTTTAAATTAATCATAATATTCATGATGTTCCTGGATGTGGACACATTTTAATAACAAATTGTGAGAAAATAATAACATGAACCCAGCATCGTGAATTGTCGTGAATACCGAAGTTACACACACATCACTGCACTCGGCGCACTGTGATGCCACACTTTTCACATTCATGCGAGATTGCCTTCATGAGAATCATGAAGACTGCCCCTGGTTGCCAAAGCAGCCTGACGTATGATTTCTGGACTACCTTTTTCGTGGACGGTGGGACCTGATGGGTGCTGAGGGGGCACTTGTTTTACAGGTTAAGGTTAGGTTTAGGCATAGTTTTTGTAAGGTTTAGGGTTGGTTTAGGCATAGTTTCTGTGAGGTTGGGGTTAGGTTTAGGCATAGTTTCTGTGAGGTTGGGGTTAGGTTTAGGCATAGTTTTTGAGGTTCTACAACCCCGCCCTACTAGTAGTAGCTGGCGCTGTAAAACAAGCGCCCCATCATTATCCATCAGGTCCCACCGTCCGTGAAGAAGCGAGTCCTTTATTATTTCACTCCACCTTTTGAGAAAATTAGGAGCAAAAACAAGAAGTTGATTTGGGGGCAGGAACAACACTGTTATCGTTTGGCTTTTATTCTGAAGGTCAAGTTTATTCTGAAGGTCAAGTATCAACAAACATGCTGTCCATTGCAATGTTGTGACAATATCTTACGTGTGTGTGTGTGGCTTTTTAATTGGACCTGAACTCCTTTATCTGACGGAACTGTTTCTTTCTGCTTACATTCTCTTGGCAAGAAATAGGCCATAGTGTCAGCTCTCGTCTGTCGGTGTGAACAAATGTAACGAGAGTTGTGATGTATAGCCTACCCGCTCTGATGCGATTCCTTTTGAGAGGTGTGTGTGTGTGTTGGCACACCGCAGTGTGTTTTAGCTGTGTGTAATCCTGAACCCTTCTGCAATGCGCTGTACAAGCTAACTGGCGGTCACGCTATCTGTCTCCCCGCCCCGTAAGGTTTCCTACGCTCGTCCAAGCTCGGCCTCCATCAGAGATGCAAATTTGTACGTGAGTGGCTTGCCAAAAACCATGACTCAGAAGGAACTGGAGCAGCTCTTCTCCCAGTACGGGCGCATCATTACCTCACGCATTCTGGTGGACCAGGTGACTGGTGAGTATAATATGAAATAGTAGATAGCATGTCTTCTATAGAAGCATTTTGCACAGCGAAAATAGCCAAACTACAAGCTCTTAATGTGTCGCACTGCAACGCATTGAGAGCTGGTAGATGGGCTATTTTCTGTTATTTTAAGATCAGAGTGATTGTGTCAAACTAGCAATATGTTCAGAAGCATCTTCCATAAAATCCTAACACTTCTCCTGCCATGTATTCATTCATTAATTATTTCGCCCCCGACGATGTCTTTCCATGAGCGTTTTTGCTTGAGGCAAAATCACACATTAAGGACTTGGCCATACAAACTCTTTTAGTCATGAGATTTTATTTTGCTTTAATCCATGCGTCTACCAACCCCCCCAATCCGTTTTCATCTCCCCACACCGCCCTCCGTTCCTCCTCCTGCCTGCACTGGCTGTCTGGCAAGGTGCCACCATCAGGCCTAAGGAATACATCAAACATGTCGCTATGTGGTCCCCCCAAAAAATGCAATTTTCCACTGGAGCAGTTCATAAATATGCATCGATGGATAGAATATGAAATCAGTGTAAAGTAGTAGGTCTCTACGTCTGGTAATTCCTTTTCTCCTTTCCGCTTACAACCTCCCTCCCAGCTGCTTGCATTCACCTTCTCGCTCAACCCTCCCTTTTTGCTGGCTTTTTTGTTCCCTAAGGTTGTAGCTGTAGCCTGTTTTTGTGGCAAGAGGTAAAATACATTTACAACAACTTATAATCTTCATTTCCCAAACTGCCATGTGGAAAGGGATCCATATGAAATACTAATAAACTGAATTTCCCACAGCTATGAACAAACACGCCTATGCCTCTTTACATTCCCTGCTGCAGCAGAGGGCACGATGCTTTGAAGCAAGGACTTATAGAGAATCCGATCAATTTGCTATGTTTTGACACAATGGTGTTGTGCGAAAATAGTTGATCTACAACTTTTTTTGGGGGGGGGGGGCATTCTAATCTAAAATGGCATTCCCAAAGTAGATCTGCCTACGGGTGTCACAATTATTACTTTTATCAAAGTTTTAAAGAAACGCTTGTTTCTCAATAAGTAACTTTTTTTATTTGAATAAAAACAATGATTCTGCGCTTCCCTCAAGAGCACGAGGAGCATTTGAAGGATTTTCAATTTCCCAGTCATTATTGTAGTATGCTGTGATGTCAAGTAGCTCTGTGTTGCTCAAGGCAATTAATTTGCATCGCACAGCCCTTCAATACGCTCTATTTTGAAGATCACAGACTTGACAAATGTGCTAAGCTTTGGAATGATCACGGAAAACGCTGTTTTGAATCTGACATAAGAAATGAATGTAGACTGTAAAGCCATTCATATGGATGTCTTTGGTAAGCTGCTTGCAGCTGCATTTTCAGATGGCCCCTAGTCATTATTTTTCAGTGAGGCAATGTGTCGGTCAGCACTGCTGCGCATGTGCTAGAATTGAGTAGTCTTGGTGCAGGCTAAACATTAACTCTAACCCTAACTCTACCAGCTGTGTAACTCTACCATTTCCTCTTTGAAATGTTTACCCTTTTTCCTTCGGATGTCTGAAAATGGCTTCTAAATCCTAAAAGTTTCCTGAAAAACAAAACAAACCATAGAAACCTGTTTCTATGTCAGCGGTGCTCAACCTTTTTCACATCAAGGACCCCCAGAATTATCTGTAGTGACCTCCCAGAAGCAAAGATTTAGTTAAAAACGTTCACTCTGAAAGAATATATATATTCAAAGATTTGCGCCACATTTTTACGATTTTTCAAAAATAGCAGATCTACAAGTTTGTAGCTTGTAGATCTGCTATTTTTCAACAGCTATAGCATAACATAATGCTTAAAACACCAAAAGGGGTTCCCGTTTTGAATGGGTTAAAGGTAGAGTAAGTGATATTTTTGCGTTAAAACAAATTGTTATAAGGTTAAATCACTATGTTCTGATATAAATCATTGCTATAGAGTGTTAAGTAACAGAGGTCTCCATGTCTCTCCAGCTCTTTAATAAACAGAAAATACATTTTCAGGTAGGTGACAACATTTCAGCCAATAAGGAGAAAGTAGCTATTTATGAGCTTAATTTATTGATAATTGTTCCAGTTCCAATTTTGTCTGCTCATTTCTTTGTGTCATCACCTACAATTCCACTTGTTTATTCCGTATCCGTTCTCTATCCTGATTGGATACAATTGGAATCCTAGTTTCGGTTTCTGAAAATAAAATGTATGTTTAATTATTTTTCTGCTAAGTCTGTGTGTATGTATGTATGTGTATGTATGTATGTATGTACATACACACGGACCCACCACTAGAGGGTCCTAGTGGACCTTATAAGGGGTCCGTATATATACGGATCCCAATGTAAATAATGGTTGAGCCCCATGGTAGCTTTTAACATTGGCCCGGTTGTTATGGCAACGCCTCTCTGCCCGAACCCGGCCCGACATTTTCGGGTAGGGTAGGGCCCAAAATGCACGATAATTAGTCGGGCCGAGCCTCAGGCTCTGATTTTCCGTGATTTTTATTATATTTTTTTTATAATTTTATCATAATAAAATTTTATATTTATATTTATACTTATATTTATACTCTAAGTGAAAATCTAGTGCACTTCCTGAAAGAGGTCACATGACAAAACTGAAGCCTACTTGATGTATTTCTTAAAGAGACACTACTTGCCATAGGAAAACAATGAATTTACATTTTTCAAAATGAAATGCAGAACATGAAATGAACAAGTTAACAACCGTAACAGAACACTGGGTGTCCTTGAAATTAAAATGATGAGAATCACTGCTAGAGCCCTGACATGCATTTTCAAATGGGGGTCTGTGGGCTAATAACAATTTGGGGTTCTTTCTCCTTGACATGAAAAAGTTTGAGGCCAACTGGTGTAGGACACACACAGACTCAAGACAAGCACCCTCACACTCACAGTACAATTGACCTAATAATTGCATGCTTTGTAAGGCTACTTTCACAATTTCATGTTATATTGTTTTTATTCATTTAAAATATCACACCCCTGTGAAGTGAGGGGCGCTCTTATCATCATACGTCATCATACATCATCTCATTCTGGCCAATCACAATTCCTCACTTTTGTCTTCAATGTTTGCGTTTACAAACTTTTGTCTTCAATGTTTGTTTACACAAACCCTCAAAGCTGGACATAGGAGGTGCTGGCGCCCCCTCAAAAAAAATCGATAACATATGGGTGCTCCTTACATTTTGGTGGGTGCTCCTAAAGCAATTCTGGTGCTCTTACATTTTTAAACTGGTAGCACCAGTGCTACTAAGTAAAACAGTTCATTTGGAGCCCTGCAGCCATAATCATCGTACATGTGCCTTTTCCCCAGGAGTCTCCAGAGGGGTAGGCTTCATTCGCTTTGACCGGCGAATTGAAGCCGAGGAGGCCATCAAGGGTCTGAACTGCCAGAAGCCTCCCGGTGCCACTGAGCCAATCACGGTGAAGTTTGCCAACAACCCAAGTCAAAAGACTAGCCAAGCGCTTCTCTCCCAGCTGTACCAGTCCCCCAATCGAAGGTACCCAGGACCCCTCGCGCAGCAAGCACAGCGCTTCAGGTGAAATTAAAAGAAAAATAACTGAAACTGCTACCGATGCGGAATATGTTGACCTTCAAGTCTCTTGAAATTAGCATTTAAATTGTCTCAGCAGAATTGTTGAAAATCTGTGTTGTGTTAAAAGACTGTCCAGAATAATTCAGCCCTTTCAGTCTTTACATTTTGAAGCTTGGCCGAGCTACATTGTCCTGTTGCAGATGTAGTTCCTACTACACTTTGGTTTGAGGTCATTTGGTCAGGCATGGCAGTGGATGATGAGCAGTTCTCTGTATAATTAAGACAGCGGGTGATTTGAGGTGTTAAAGGCAATGGCTACTTACTCAACACCCTGGGATGTTTTGCGCTTTATCTGAGAAGGAGGATGGGTGGGGGGGGGGGGGGGGAACTATCAGGGTGGTGGGGGGGACTATCAGGATAGTAACGACCATCTGATGATGGTCACGTGGGATCATAATGTTAACTTTTTTCATTAAATAAACTTGAATTGTTCCGATTGAAGAGTGTAGCACCTAGTAGCAAATCCTTTCCCGTGTTTTTAAAGCCAACTCGTGCTCTTCCCAACCTTGTTGTGTCTGAATCAAGTGGATGTTTCCTGTTTGCTCTGTTGAGTAGCTAGAATATCGACACTCAAGGCAAATGTCAGCAGGTTAATAAGGATGGGATTGTCTTGGGAATAGCGTGGCAGGAGAACAGCTGACTCCACTTAGTCTCTAGTTATCGATTCATCTCTGTGGCTCCTTGACGCAAACTTTATGAAAATGTATTCATTTATCTCATGGAAACCATCATGCATACTGGAGCTAATATATGTATTGGTTTTGTGTGTGTTTGGTTTCAGGTTGGACAATCTGCTTAACATGGCCTATGGAGTCAAAAGGTAATTTAGATTTCATTCTAGTTTTGATTAGATTGATTTCTGGGTTTACAAGTCTGTCTTAATTTTCAGAAACTGCTGGGAAATTTATGATCTGGTTTGTTTCTTTTAATTTTTCCATGACTCTGGCATTGTGTGTAGTGGTACACTTTTGTGCGAGGGCACGGGATTAAGTGGTACTCGATCACTATGAGGTAGCACGTTCAGGAGGATTCAATCTGTTTCCAGGTATCAGTGTTTTTGCCTTGATTTATTTTCATGGTGCCTGGACCATCTGACTGAACATCTCTGTAATGAGCAATGGGTTGACCGTTCAATTTGGATTCAGTGCCAAACTATGCAATGTCATTGGAATGGTAATCTGGGAATCCATCCAAAAATAAATTAATGAATTTGCCTCTGGGGGCAGTACCCGTGTCCGCATATAGAGACCGGGTGTCAGCTCCTTCTGCCCTCCTCTTCCGGTGGTGCGTCTTTGTTTACATTCATACTAACAACAAACTGTACACATTTTAATGGGAGTTGCCGATAGATTCAGCTGCGCCGCTCTGAATCTGTCTTGAGAGATTAGTGGAATGGTAGTGTTGTGTCCCATAGCAAGTGTGACGATACAATACATGTGAGGGATGGAGAAAGCAGAGAGGGCTGTGGGCGAACTGAGGTTCTGAGGTTTATTCACGCTAGCAGGAGAAAGACCACTAATGTGGTCATGCGTCACCCACTGTCCCTGCTACAATTCTGTACAATAATTCCCCCCCTGCCACTGCAACATGCTACTCTGTTGACCAACCTCTTTAGACTATTGGAATATCAACTGACTCAATTACATTGCTTACATTCTCTTGACCAGAAATGGGCCATAAGCTGCGTTCACACGGCCATATGCAACGTTAATCAGTGTAATTGTAGCTTCTGAAGCAGCTACAAATGCTGGATGCATCTTTGCATCTTCATGTCACTGGCTTCCATTGACAATGAATGGTAGACTGTAGCTTTCATCTGCTGTGTGAACGCAGCATTAGTGTCAGATCTCATCTCTTGGTGTGAATAGTAGAGCTTTGCCGTATAAGTAAGTAAGGCTAAAGCCCAAACCACACGAAAGGGTCGGGTTGGGACAAAACTGTTACGGGAAACCACACCAATGCAACTCACTGAGTTGCAATGAGTTGCATTGGTGTGGTCTACCTTTACAAAAAAACGTTTTGTCCCAACCCAACCCTTTGGTGTGGTTTGGGCTTTACCAAACCATGAGGCCCATAGGGCAGGAGCCCATCTCCTGTCTCTGTAGCATCGTCATGACGCTAGTACAGTACAGTATGTCGCAGGGACTTACCCCCAAGTAAGTCTTTGGTATGACCCGGCTGGGGATCTAACCCCAACCTAACCACGAGGCTACTGAACTGGGACGTATAGTAGAGCTTTAATCGTGCCTAATAATTTGAGCCCCAGCCCAGCCGACAAAAGTTCAGCCCGGCCAGAATCCCGTAAAATGTTTGACAAACTAGGCCTGGCCTGAGAGCCTGTTTGTTCCAACAGCTCTAACACTGTCTTATCAGAGTGTGTGTGTGCCTGCTTCGCTTGCTGCACACTGACAGCAGTTGCTCCTGGGTCCTAGTGTCCTAGGCTGCGCTGCTATTATAAACGTAGCCTATAAATGTTCAGCACGCGGCCGACCCAAAGCCTGTACAACATAGACAGCGCACGCAAACACCGGCGAGGTGTGAGGTTGTGACACACAAACATACACGTTACTAAAATAATCATAATATGGGGGGGAGAAAACAAGACTGTGCTTATTTCACCTGACAAATATCAGTGACTTTCTTGTTTTATTGTGTTTGATAAAACTATAAGGACCATCTTTGGTGCTGAAAATGAATGAATGAAACATTTCTTTCTTGGCCTAAGCAATTCTTGTTCTTCCCCAGTAGTGGCTTCTTTGCAGAAGTTTGACCATGAAGGCCTGATTCATTTCCTAAACGTTGATTTTGCGATGTGTCAGCCACTTGAACTCTATTTGTGGTCTTGAGATGCTGTTAATTTGCAGTTTCTGTTGATACTATTCCATATCTAAACAACAAAGGTATAGTTTTCTTAACTATGTGGAAATGATTGAAATCAGAAGTTTTGAAAAAGTAACCATATTGGTAGCAGAATGGAACTGCACTGTGATGACACACCAGTGGAGGAAGCTGCTGCTGTACACTGTATTGCCAGATCTTGTAACAATATTTGCCAGATCAATATTGGCCTATAAGTGAACATTGTAAATGTCTAGCCTTTCAATTAAAAGCAGACATATTGCAATGCTCTCGAAGCCTCTCTATTGTAAAAGGTTGAGTTAAAGCTATTGCATATTGATCAGTAATGAGTATACTTGTATTTGTTGATGGGGAGTTTAGCATGTTGCACTTCATCCACTCCTGATATGACATCACAGCACTGGGGCAGATGTATCTGTTCCAACGCCTTTTTCCAACATTTATAAATCAAACCAAGAAGGGTCGCACTCTGAATTAAAAGTCCATATTTTTTTAATTCTATATCTACTATATTATGCACCACGTCTCTGCGTGCGTGTGTGCGCGTGCGTACGTGTGCACGTACGTGTGTGTACGGTTGTAATGCACGTAACTCGAGAACCTTTTGACCCACCGACTTCACATTCGACACACGCGTTCCACACCCCCACAGGGAGTGCAGTGCCAGGTATCTAGTCGGTCGGACCCACGGTTCTACAGAGCCACCACAAAAGGCTCTGGTCAGGCTCTGCCAGTGGGCCTAATGAGGCCAACTCCTTACACCTGGGCCAGGCTCTGCCAGTGGGCCTTATGAGGCCAACTCCTTTCACCTGTGTGCAATTTCCAGCCTCTGCCTCAGCCAATTGAGGCTCAACCAATCAGGCTCTGCCAGTGGGCCGAATTGATTGCCAAGTACACTTTTCAGTTTGCAGTCTTCACACAGATCTCCATGTGGGACACCGGCTGACAGTTAAAACGGGTGCTATGACAACATATATCATTAGGTTCCCAAGTTGCATCGTTCCCAAGTAGGCCGGTGGCCGACTGCGATGGGCACGTACAAGTCTAGTGCTTGTGCTATTTGAATATGTGTAAAATATTCATCTTTGTAATTAAATAGTATCTGTCCGTTGCCATCACTGTCTCTGCCAGTGTTACGGTGTTGGTTGTCGTAACTGCCACAGAAGTTTCGTCCATACAATCTGTTTGGTTAAAATGTCATACATGCATCTTGTGATCTATTATGGACAGTGATTTTCCCTCTTAAACTTTACTGTGTCTGAAGCGTGTTCAGAAGTCTCTGAGATGGTACTTTGTTTGAGCTCAATTGAACAGAGAGCATTCCTAGAGGGTGACTGAAGTTCAGTTCCCTAAAGGCTCAAAGGCCTATCACTGGCAATGCTAGACTTGTGATTTGTCTTCTCTGCTGCTGGTTGGCTGGTGTCTTGGTTGCCAAATCTCTCTCGGGTTCCTTGATGCTGGGAGCACACCTGTCATGGTAGATGTTCCCTGAGAGGCCAACTGGAGCAGCTAATCTCATTTGACACCTGCTGAAATAATTCATGGCTTTTCCTATGCACTTTGGATTTTGTTCTTCAAAACCCCAAGACCAGATTTACCTAAGATCAGGGTTTTTGGGACTCGTTATTGCGGTCTCTGAAAACAAACTGAATATTTAATAGTTCATTTTATATTGTTTATGAACAATGATTTTGGTAGTATTCACAGGGAACACAGATTTATTACACCATCTGTTGCAACTTTTTGTGCTGTGCAGTTGAGATACAGACTTGGTGCATTCTTCTGACGGGACTGCTTTTGTAAATAATTGTCTAGCTGTAGAGAAGATATTGAGGAATGCCAAAGAATTTGGTTTATCCAGTGATTTGTGAAACAAAGGTGTTTGAAGCGTAACCTATTTTGAAGAGTAGTGTAAACATGCCTCAGGCCTGTAAAGTTGTCAGTTTCTGTTACTGCTCATTGAAGTGACTTTTACTCTTTTCTTTCTTTTTTTTTGATGGACACGTTAAGTGTTTTGTCTTGAACCGTGCTGTGTGTGTGTTTTTACAGCAGGTTCTCCCCCATGGCCATCGATGGGGTAACCAGTCTGGCTGGCATCAACATCCCGGGTCACGCGGGCACTGGTTGGTGCATCTTCGTCTACAACCTGGCTCCAGACGCCGACGAAAGCATCCTGTGGCAGATGTTTGGGCCCTTCGGCGCGGTCACAAATGTCAAGGTCATCCGCGATTTCAACACAAACAAGTGCAAAGGATTCGGTTTTGTCACCATGACTAACTATGATGAAGCAGCCGTGGCCATCGCTAGCTTGAATGGATACCGCCTCGGAGACAGAGTTCTCCAAGTGTCATTCAAAACCAACAAAACGCACAAAGCCTAATAACCCACTCCGATTGTTTCTGGAGAACTCTGCAGAAAATGGAAACGTATCGACCGTATACTTTCTACATTAGTAAAACCATCTTTGTAAAATCAGTGTTACAAAGGAAAACGATATTTGGCGTCCAACAGCGTGATTTTCTTCTCCTTCATTGCTAAGCTTTGAATCTTCTTGATATAATTTATGTTGAACCAGAAAAAAAATCTGCAGGTTTTGAGGCCTGTGATGTTGCATTCTATTGCTGTCTCTACGGATGGACCTTCTAAAATGTTACTACTAGGTTTTCGTTGTTTTGTTGCCCATCTGCTTTGAAAAAGTAAGTCTTGTAAGGCTTTGTGTAGTGATTTATTTTGTATTTTTCTGTGTTCTGATTTGCCTTAGGTGCGTTATGCTTTCAGTGGTTAAAGTATTTATTTTTGGACGATTTTCAGTTTTTGTTTTTGTAAGTATTCTGTTTATTGTAATATGAGTTGGTTCTTGGTTGGCTGCATAATGTTGCTTATTGTAAAATTTAAAGGAGAAAAGACAAAAAAAATTCTTAAAGCAGTACCTTGCCAAAGAGCTAAGAACCTCTTTGATGTGGGTTTAAAAAGCATCTATTTTTATAAAAAGAAAAATTTGGAGAAACTTTTTACTGGACCTGGAGCAAATATTTTGACTTGGATACTTTGAGAAATATCTTCATATGACACCTTGTGAGCTTTTGAACTTTACCAGAAAGTTTTCAGCGGTTGAAATTTCTGGAGAGATTTATGATGTAAAAGATACCTTTTGAGATCTTTGTATTATCTTTAGATTCTAGAATCAATGGCAGTGCTGGTTTCATTTGTAAAATCATCTGTGGGTTGTCCCATCATCCTGGTTATTATATGACTAGCAAACTCACTTTCAGATTTGATTTTTGAAACAGACAGAAAAATACAAAGGTTTATTCGCGAAAAGTGCATGCAAAATTATAACGTGGAAATATCTTAAAAGGTAAAACGGGGGATAAAAATCTGTTCTTCCGTAAGAATTCCCTTCAGACAGAGCTCATGGTGTTTTGTGGTGTACTTATGCTATATCATTAAAGGCTGAATTTGTCTTACTATCAACTAATAAGGGTTTTTACCTGCTTTGTATGTAAGATTAAGGGAGATGAGCCGACGATGGCAGCAGCTTAACAAAACTGTTTGAAGAATAGGATTGATTGCTCCGGATCTTAGAGCTACAGTACCGTATGTAAATAAGTCCTTTTATGTTGAGTATTTGGCAATTTTATTTTGGTTCTTTTTTGGACTTAATTGCAAAGTGCTTTTGTTTTTTAAGAGTACGTAAAGGTATTTTCATTTGGAATTTTTGCTTTCATCTCGATTGTTTACATTCAGTTGAATACTTGATTTGTTGTCCTATGGACTAGATTTACAGTGCATCGGATTTGTTGGTGGTTTGGTCTGTAGATAGTCTTGCTTCGTAAAAAAGTATTAAGAATCTATGGACATCTAAGTTATTTTTTTTGTTATTTTATATATATATATATATATATAAACATCATAGATATATATATATATATATATAGATATATATTTATGTGGTAAAGAATGGATATAAACCACAGTTTTGAACTGTTTGATTACGCTTTTGTTTTTCTTTCTTATTCATATATACGTAATGCATATAACCTGTCTTTAAAATCATAAAAAGGTGTATATTGCTCTTTTCACTTTGGGGAAGGACAATGAAGCAGTTACATGACCATATAGCAAAAAGGGGTTGCAAGAGATTAACACGCATCTTGCGCTACTTGGAAGAAAGACCCGGAGGCTAGTCGAGCCTTAATAGATGCATTGAGTGCTGCACCTGCATCCTGCTTGGTACTTTAAACAATTTAATAGTCATGCTTCCCCTTTAAAATGAGCAGTGTGCTATGCATTATATATTTATCTTTGCAACTGCTTTTTCTCCCCCTCTTTTCTTTTTTTTCTTGGTTATCTATTCCTCCTTCTGTTTGTTGTAAAAGTTAAATCTTTGAGTCTAAGATTGAGCTGTGATACTTGCTGCTGCGGGGCAGGGGCTGGATTTCTCTATTTTTTTTTCTTTCTTTTTTTTCACGCCTGACCTCATTATTGAAATTTTTTTTGTTTGTTTTTTTGTAACAGACAATGAATTCATGAGTGGATTCTGACAATTTGTGCTTTGATGGCCTGGTGTGAAAAATGTTCCTCCTGCCCCTCTTAATGTGAGAATGATTATTTAAATGGAAGTTGTACAGTATGACTTTGTTCACAGCATTTTTCTTTTTTTTTCTATTTTTCTTTAATAGAATATATCTTTAGTTCCCGTATTTAAAAGGATGTACATGTTCTTTACTTTGTTTGTTTTGAATATTTTGGACTTTTACATGTTGAGTACATCAATAAATAAGTTGGAGGGCAATGCAATTCTGTGAATGAATCCCATGATTACTTCATCAATACATTCTTAAACCAAATTCTTAAGTAAAAGAAAAGTGTCATATTGACAAAAAAAACAAAACTTTTGTTGAGCAACACGTCTTGACACTTTTAGCCAAAGCATAAATTATGCTTTGAAAGACTATTTTGATCTTTAGTGGCAAATTCTGTGTTTGGCAAAAAAGGCTCATTTCCTGGACAATTCACGGTTTTCTGATTTTGCTCTGCCCTTATGATGTAGTTAATATTTCAGTTGATTTGTTTTTAACCTGTCTTGGTTAAACATGTGATTTTTATTTTAGTAGAACTCGCTGCCAACATAATCATTTATAGCTTTTCTTTTTTTTCCTGCCCACATAAGTGGGCCTCTTAAGGAAGCAGCCTATCCAGATTAAAAAGATTTCTTTACAAAGACATTTGGTCAGTGCCTCAGAGTTTATCTGAATGATCATAGACAGGTCATTTTGGTGAAACATACCTTTAAGTCTTCCAAATGCCAATAACTGACAGGCATTGTACCGAAGGTATAAAGCCTATCAATCCTGGCAGGTCAGAGGATGCTTAACATTCACAAAAAGAACCCTCATACCTCAAAGAAACAAGCTAATGAAATGAATTGTTCTCCCTACAATTTACAATTTAAGCATTTAGTTCTTAATTCAGAGCGATTCACAGTAAGCAAGAACAAAAACATGCATCAAATCCATAAAATGTCATCAAGACTCATAGGTAAACTAATAACCTAACAGTGGAATATCTATAATGAAACGATGCATATACACTAGAGTGCAATGTCTACATAAAATGCTATTTAAGTTCCATAAGTTGAGCCTTTGCATACACCTGTAAGGTCGGCATGTGCTGCGGCAAGTGCTAGTTCCTCAAGTCTCTCAATCCTGCACTAGATGGCCAGAAGCAGAGGTGAAAAGTAACTGACTGTTCTCAAGTACTTTTACTGTAGTGAGTATTTTCATTTTTTCTACCCAACTAGATCTCAGTCAAATAGCCTATTGTACTTTTTACTCCAGTGCAATTATTTGGAAATTTAAGTTACATTGCTGAATTAGATTATTAATACAAAACATTGCTGATCTACAAGCTCACTCTGTCGCAACTTTATGAGCTATCGTAGATCTGCTATTTTCAAAACACGTGAATTTTGATGCACTTTTACTCAAGTAAACCTTTGAGTACAGGTCTTTCATGTGTAATAGAGTATTTTTATATTGTATTCCTCATAGATATTTAAAAAATAGATGCCTCATTGGCCACTGCAGTTCGTTGGAGCGATGTGTGTTGAAGGAGGGGCGGAAGAATTTACACTGGGGGAGGAAGTACGCCGGAAGTGTGGAAGGTACGTTACGTCACACTGCCACTCAAGTGATTACTGGCCAATCACAGCGCATCTTTTCCGGGACTTATCAGACCCGAACATGCGCTCTGTGACGCACGCTCATGCTTCCGTGGTGCTTCGCAAGGAATCTCGGGAATATTTTGCCCTCCCTTGAGCACATACGCTCCAGAGCTGGAAAGGGCGTCTACGTTTATATGTCTATGGTATTTCTACCTTTACTTATGTACAAAAATCTGGTTACTACTCCACCACTGGCCCTAAGTGGTAATGCATCATCGTAGCTCAATGTAACAACTCTTAATTCAGATACCGTACAACCCTTTTTGTTTCTCCTTTATGTGGCACAGTGACATTGAAATTACAGAGTCTGAACTTATTCCCAGGCGTTTTCACTTGGACAGAGGATCTTCTACATCAGTGGCTGAATGCTATTTACTGGTTGGCCCAATAGTTAATTGGGGTAGAGTTCAGGCACTGGCTCCAGAATCTGCTGTCACAAAGAGTGGCACGAGGCTTGAAGGCAGAGAAGCCTGATATAGAGTATTGATTTTCCTTATCTCACGCTCCACTTGAGGCCGGCAGCCTTGGCAAAGGTGAAATGGCCCGCTTTGAAGTGAGCTTCCCCACTGTGCGGCCACCTCTTTCTGTCGGACTGTCGCTTTAAGGGGCATTGGAAGGACAAAGCCCTGATCCACTGAAGCAGCCTGGCTATGCTGGCTTTTCATGTGTCTTTTATTTATTTATTTATTTCATGGGCAAAAGTTCTCTTAATCGTGCTGCGTTGAAGAGCTCCAGTCCAGCCACTTATTTTAATGAACACGATATTTATGCCATGCTCAATCATGTAGCAATTGTACCATTCTGCATGGCTAGTGAAGGATATGTGGTCTAATCTGCATGCAGTTTAAAAAGCTTTCAGTGATTTATTGGCCCATTAGCTTAAACGTTACAACAGTGTAATCTCCCGATGGCCATTTCTCGTATGGCAAGGAATCATTTTTGAATAATTCTGATATCTACAAACGTCCTAAAGTCAATTAAAGATTTCTTTGAGCTTCTTGGTGGAGTTGTTGTGCAGGTAACGGATATCTGAGTGACAACTTGCAGGCATGCCTGTGGCAGTTGTCCCAGCTGTAGAAGGGTGTTGTCATTGCAGACGTGCAATTGATGTGATTGGTCATCCTACAGCTGATTACACGGTGCCAGTAAAACAGGATTAGTAGGCCAGGGCTATGGCAGTCATCTCGGATGAGTCGTTTCTAAGTTGATGTGATGTTATTATGTCCCACTCAATTTTTAGACAAGCCTTGGACCCTTTTGTGTGTTTGAAGGAGCAGTCATTCAGATCAAAGGATGATGGCCTGAATTGAATGAATGCGTGACTACTGGGTAAAATTAGATTTTACTCATTTGAAGACGAAGGTGAGGACGAAATTCTGATTGGCCGGAATGAGATGATGTATGATGTTGTACGATGATAAGAGCGCCCATCACTTCACACAGGTGTGATTTGTATTATTATTTTATATATTGCACACAGGTTTGTGTTCATTTGCCCTTTCTAGTGGTGGAACTTGCCGGTAAAGGCCAGAATAGGCAAGTGCACAGGTTACAACCTAGCCAGGCCATGAATGAAACGGCATACAGTATTTTCAATAGAGCACCGAAGTCTGACGTCAATATCGGAGGGCGCAAATCCACGGGTTCATGTACTTTTTATTTGCATTGTAATCCCCATAGGGGGATTTTAGATCGCCTCATATAAGAACTGTGTTTGAAAAATAAACATGTCATCCCGGCTGTTTCACATATGAAGAATCAACAGACTGAGAGAAAACGCTATTGTTACTGCTACTGAATTAGTTACATTTTTGCTAGAAACAGACGATATGTTTCGCAAACGATACAGAGACACCTCCCTGACAATAACGCAGAGACAGCTTGTTTATTTTCCGACCACAATGCTTTTATGAAACGATTTTAAGATGACCCCATATTATTCTCCATAGAGAAATTACTTCCGTGAACCAGGGGAATCGAGGGGATGAGCGAGTCACGTCAGGACTTCGGCGCTCTATTCACTGACTTTTTTGTCCAAAGAGTGAGAGGTAGTGGTTCATGCATCTAAACTATACTAGAATATCTAGGACGTTGAAACTCCCATGCACCCTTAGTTGCACAACACCATGTATATTGGTTGCATAATATAATCTGCTTCCAGTACCTACTGGAGTCATGCTTCCCCTTCAGATATCAGATACATGATAAATTGTTGTCTTGGCTGTTCTTGCAGTAACCACATTATTGTCTGCTTCCAGTAAAATTACTTGGAATGCCATGTGGGCAAGTCCACTGGGAAATGTGATTTCTGGCAATGTCCCCTATTATTATTAAACTATTGTCCCCGACAACCAATATTTAACATTCAATCGTTAACTGAACAAGACTAGGTCTAAACCAAGTATATGACTGGATTGTGTGTGAAACGGTGGAGAGATTTGAAATCATGGATTCAGGAAGTGGCAATACTCTAGCCTGATTATCAGACTGTAGCTTTCTTGAAGCTAGTGGGCGGGGTCTTTGGGCTGGATCCAGGCTAGCAATACTCTGCCAAGGTATAACTTCATCAGTAAGTGATGTTCAGATTTCCGTGAAATCCCTGTAGAGGTAGGCAGGTTCATGCCAGTTTAATAGATCATCCGGGCTGACTGGAACCAATAGATGTATTCGACCATGGCTACAAGTACAGTAGCATCATCTCTGGCTTCAAATTATGAGAGAAGGTCACTAGTAATTAGGATAAAGCTACATTGTGTAGCATGGAGGAATCGGACTCTTTTCCCGGTGTTTTGCCCAGGTGGGTGTGGTTTTGAGGTTAGGTTTAGGCATTGTTTCTGTGAGGTTACGGTTAGGATTAGGTTTAGGTTTAGGCACAGTTTTAACCCATTTTGGGCGGGAACCCCTTTTGGTGTTGGCATTATGTTATGCTATAGCTATTGAAAAATAGCAGATCTACAAGCTCATAGCGCGCCACCGAGTGGCGCGCTACGAGCTTGTAGGTCTGCTATTTTTGAAAAATGACTGACGACTGACATAGAAACATAGCTTTTTCAGAAAACTGTCAGGATGTAGAAGACATTTTTAGAATCTGATCTCAGGTCAAAATCGGTTAAGCGAGGTTAAGGTCAGGATTAGGGTTAGGCCCATCTAGGAACCCATTTGGGAAAGAAAAAGGAAAAAAAATGTTGTTTTTCTTTAGTTCTGCTTTTAGCAGAATCTGTCTTGAGAGATTAGGGATAGGCATATGACAAAACCCACCACGCTCACCTGGGCGAAACACCTAAGAAAGAGGAACGACACCACATCACCTGGAAGAATCACTGGGGCGGCGGTGGTTCAGGGGTAGAGTGCCTGGATGGTAACCGCAAGGTTGCCAGTTCAAACCCGGGCTCCCCCAGAGTTACTGTCGAAGTGTCCTTGAGCAAGACACTGAACCCCTAATTGCTCCCGATGTGCTAGTTGGTGCCTTGCATGGTTTCCGCTGCCATCGGTGTATGAATGTGTGTGTGAATGGGTGAATGTAATGCACAATCTCTGTAAAGCGCCTTGGATAAAGGCGCTATATAAATGCACCATTTACCATTTACTGTGACTCTCACGTTTATAGGGCTGGCCCTGCTATTTCAGGCCAGCCAAGACGCACTAAGGCAGATGTTTTCTCTATTGTTATGTCACCTGTCTACCAAACTGCCAACACCACCTCTTCCTACTCAAAGCACAGTATCGGAGACAGGGGAGGTGATAAATAAAATGTCATTAAATTCGAGCCAGTGCTGCTGATGTCAGCAGGTAACTGTAAACACATTTGCATGTGGTCTGTCTGCTGCAGTGATTTATGGGCACAACACATTTTCCATTACAGTTCATTTATAGTGTGCCCCCATCTTCCTGTCAATAAGTTGCTTGGCACCACAACAACTTATCGTCGCTGTCCGGTGGTCCAGTATGTTCAAAACCATAAATTATTATTACTATTATTTAAAAATATATGGTTGTAGATCTGCTATTTTCACATTAAGGCATTCATTTATGAAAGAAAAAAAATAGAAATATGGAGACACAATGTTTCTGCCTAATGGCAACATTATGCAGAAGGTCTATTGCAGGCTTTTATCCTTCATATTTTATCGTAATATTTTCAACAGCTTATATTATAGGCTTATAGCACACAAATGGGACCTTGTTAACAAGAACTTGTACGTTATCAAAAAGACACGTGTGCCAAACAAGATGGATAAACCACAGTGACATGCCATGTTACCTTCCAAAGGCCTTCTGTTAAATGGCCATGCATTGCATACACTTAAAGGGCCACTTCACCCCTTTTGCAACCAGATCTTATTTTAATGATGTTTGGGAGACAAGAAACACTTTCCTGGGGTTTTTATGTGGGTAATTTGATATTTCAGTATTTCAAGGTGTCCATGGGCTCCATGATGTCATGGACACTGGGCTCACTTCCTTCCTATACTACAATTCCCATAATGCTTTGGCGCACTGCTAGTCCTTGTGGATAGGGGGAGGGCTGTCTTACTGAGACAACATGTAGTCCAGGAAGTAAGTGAGCCCAGTGTCCATGGCGTATATCTATTCTACGTCTGAGCATAGGCAGAAACTAAGCGCAGCTGTTAGACATGAGACTAATTATTTAGAGCGACAGAGAGAGAGAGGAGTGTGTGTGTGTACATGTGTGCGTGTGTGTCAATTTAACAAAGGTGCAGACGATCTGAAATCAGCAGAGAGTGAGTGATGTTTGCACTACTCTATGCCGAATTGAAGTGGACTCGGACCCAGACTTTTTTTTCTCCCTGGAAATAAAAACGTCTGGGTTTCCGAGGCTATAGACATGGTAACGCCCCGCCTGCCTCTGATTGGCCTACCGACACTGCCCTTCTAGCCCGTCTAGCCCCCATGGTCTCACCAGACTGTCCTCCGATACGCGAGGTTACTCCGTGGTGGGAAATAATAGTACAAGAGAATGGCAGCTTTATTGGCACGCGTGACAGTAACTTGTAACTTTAATTTTTGTAGAAGAGGCAAACTAATAACTAAACTTGTGCCGTTTGCTTTGATTGAATGTACTATGGTTGGATTCGGCTGTGTAAACAACAGGAAAGCATTGAAGTGAAATAAAACAAAATACTATAATTAAAATGGTTATTAAAAATCTGAAAACGAGTGGAGATTGTGGCCTATGGGTGATGCTAGGCCATGGCACGCCAAAAAGCTGTTTTGTCTTGAGGAAAGGCTTGGAAAGGTCATTGGGTCACTGAAATGATTAGGGTATATCTTCCAGGGTCAGGGAATGTCATGGGAATCCTACACTTAAGATTTTGAGATATCTTGTTTACAAGTGGAAGTTTTTGTCTTACAGCAATTCCATGGTAGTTTTCAAGTAGTTTTTGATACAGCTTGTTTGGACCTCAAAGAATTTAACACAATGCAAAACTCTCATACCTAAATGTATGTGTATTCGGCTTGATAAGTATCAAGCTGTATTGATTTATTTGTCGTTGTCGTCTCCCCGCCTGTTGAATTCACTGTCAGCTACAAGCATTCACATACCATGTGTACAGTAGCCTATACTATCTTGTTTGAGCGACAGATGAAACGATAGATTAAGTTAATTGAAAAACAATACATCTGTGACTTATTTATCAATATATATTTGTATGTTTCTACTCTTCTCTGGCTGAGCAAAGGAGGAGAAATGGACAAAATAGGAGGCGATCATTATGTTTCAGTAAAAATATGACCGTTATTTCTGGTGTTGCTACCATCAAGTTGACATTTTCAAACCCCTTGACTGTGGACAGTAAATTGATGTTGGAGTAAACAAAGCCACTTTGACTTGAACTACCTCCGCAGACAGAGCAATTACGAAATAGCGTTTCCTTTCGTTCCCTGAGAGGTTTCAGTTGATAATGTGTGGCTTGTAGAGACCCTCTATGGCCTTTACAAGCAAACTGAAAACTTTGCTATCCAATTTTAATACTAGCATTTAGGGTTCAAATGTATCTCCCTTCTCCAGCATCATTCAGCCATCATTTTTTGTCAGTTCTAATTCCCATTTTACAACTGTTATTTGGCATCTGCAGAACATTGTCTGTCACTCACCAGTCAAATGCTCTTGAACCCTTTAAATGCAAAAGGTTTAAGTTGATTGACATGGAGTGGATGGAGAGTGGTCCTTTCATATGCATTTCATGTGATCAGCGATTTAATGGCAAAAGTGTCACCGATACTTAAATTCACAAGTGCTCTCTCTCTCTCCTTGGCGGCTTTTCCATCAAGCACCTTCTGAAATGTTCTTTTTTTAACAAGCAATTACAGAAACAAAGGTTTTAGACAATGGTTTTAGACATTGCAGAGGATAAGTGGAGGCTGTTTGGAGATGGATGGGTGATGTTTGTTGCTTACACACATACTGTAGCCACTGTAGAGTTGGAATCTGAAATGGACTTGGAGCAACCTGAATTTAATTCAATCTTGGAGGTTGAAGGAAAATGTGGTAATTTCACCAGCCTACAGAGCTTGCCATACGAAAAGCGCCATTCATCTTTGTAAATCCCAAAGATGCCAAGCAGCTTGGTTTTTACCATAATTTGCAGTGATGAGCGCCTCGCTCCATCGTCTTGCCATCTGTTGTACATCAGCTCTGGCATTCAGCTCAGCGTTGGTTCTTGATCTGATGTCTTCGTCTTGCTTCCATTCCACAGTAAAAGATGTTCAATGCTTACATCACAAATGGTGGAATCTTGGCTCGCTCGATCCGGCCGCTGTCAGTTCACCACTGACTCCCAACGGGGAGGCATCGTCTATCCAGGGATAGATGGATTTCTAGGCCCCTTTAAGACTGCCGTTGTGGAGACGCACGCACGCACGCACGCACGCACGAGGATCAACATAGTCAGACCCCCCCCCCCATCTCAGCTTCTCTCTCTTTTTTGTTTTTTCTATGAAATTACTATTGTAATAATGATGGTTTGTGTGTCATGAACTTCCCCTGTGAGCTTGTATGTTGTGTACTTGTATGTTGTGTACTTGTATGTTGTGTACTTGTATGTTGTGTACTTGCCTGGTCATCCTCCTCCGAGTTTAGTAGTTACTAGTTAGTCGTTCCTGGCCATGTTAAAGTATAGGCTACGGCAGATCAACTTATATTCTGTTTAGATCAGCTGATCTTTACAAAAATCGGATACATGAAAGACATAAAAGAAACCATAAGCTTCTGCTCATCTGCTTTACTTGAACGGAACACTGTTTGGGAATTGGAAAGACAAAACAAATAAACAAAAAGTATTTTCCGCGGTGGCCCCCTGGTGGCTCGGGGCCCATTTCATTTGAGATGGTTCAAATATTCTAGCTAAATCGACTGCTAACAGGGCCTATGTTGTACTCTCCCAATGGCACCATAATGAGGCGATGAAGAAAAGGGGCGCAGATTAGAATAACAGCCTTAACTAATCCATATCAGGCCGATGAGGCGGTACGTTTGGGGAAAGCGTGTCATTTCTCATTTCGCAGTGCAATGCCAAAATTGCTCTCTCTCTCTCTCTCTCTCTCTCTCTCTCTCTCATACAACCCCCACGCAAAACAAGCCCTGATAGCAGCTGTGGCAGGCCGCCGGCACGAGGATGGCAATCAACATACTCAGCCCCCCCTCCCCTATCTCTGCCTCTCTCCTTCACTGCTTGTCTGCTTTTTCTCAGCTCCCGCCAATAGTCAGAAGAGAACACAGAGGAAAATCCATGTCTGACTGTAAATAAAATAAAATTAGTTTTGGCCAGTAGGAAACGTCTCCGGCTACTCCAGCCCTCATCCCAGGGACATAGGCTGTGCTGCCCCAATGATCGCTATTGACAAGTCTTCCTGCTGGCCGTGGCCAGTGTTGCAGTACTGTGCAAACATGGATAGAATTTTAGATATCGCTGTCAGCACAAATATTATTTACATTCAGAATTTCACAATAATGGAAGAATATATCACATCTATTCCAAATGGTGGAACCTTGATCGATAAAGGAAAATCGAATACCTTCCTAGATAACCTAGCTTGTAGCTTCCCAACATTATTAAGATGTTGCTTTCAAAACCAGTGGTTGTCACGGTTTTATGCAGCATTCAAATGCAAAGATACCTAAAAAAAAAAAAAAACATAACGGGGCCCAGAAGGGGAGCATCACACATCAACATGGGTGTCAGGTTCTGCCATATCGCAATAACAGCAGAGGAGCTACAGTATCTCTAGCCAGTTTCTCGTCCTGTGCAGAGTATGCAGGTAATGATATGAATGACTATAGAGTGTGACCTCTTATACACCGACTGACTGACTGCCGTAATTTCAATTCCCCACAACTGTTGTGTCTTTGGCGTTGTGGAAACACATTTGCTCCAGCCAGAGCAGCGTGGCTTGTTACAGTACCTTCCATCGTGCAGACAGACAGTGGAACAATACCCATACAGTGTTTTTTGCAGAGGGGTTTACATCTGTGTGCTGCTGATAAAGAACTTCAGCTTTCCCTTTGGTTACCCTCCTCAAAAGTCTCGGTCTCACGTGACATGACACACTCTTACAGCAAGACAAAAAAGAAAGCTACATTGTTCTGTGACTATACCTGCCTCCAACGCCCATTGCATCTCTCTCCCCTGCTAGATACTAATAGCTGGTTTGGCTCCTGTAAAATGTAATTGTGGCGCCAAAGGCAAGAAGACGGGGGGTGGGGTGGGGTGGGGGACAGACGGTGGGTCTTTATAGATTGCAGAATCTAGCACTTAGGCCACCCACTGTGTCTGATGATGATGTGTATACCTCTGAGGAGCGAAGCATTCACTGGAGTGTTGAGGCCCTGGTAGGCAAGATGCTGTGTGTGTGTGTGTGTGTGTGTGTGTGTGTGTGTGTGTGTGTGTGTGTGTGTGTGTGTGTGTGTGTGTGTGTGTGTGTGTGTGTGTGTGTGTGTGTGTGTGTGTGTGTGTGTGTGTGTGTGTGTGTGTGTGTGTGTGTGTGTGTGTGTGTGTGTGTGTGTGTGTGCGTCGTATGCTCATTTGTGCTTAAGCACGTGCAATAGAATCTATTGTAGATGTACTGTATTATGCATGTGTTTGTGCACAAACTTTGCTGAAGTAATGTGTGTGCACTAGCATGTGTGTTAGTTAGTTCTGTATGCAGTTAAGAATGACTGGAGAGCACCAGGAATAATGCCTCATCTCTCATTTCCTCTGCAGGAGCTTCCTTGAAAATATGTTTACTTTTCACACAATAGGGCATAGCAGTGGCAGCCATTTTCTGACGCCATTCATTTTTCCCATAGAGATTTCCAAAAATGTAACTAACTAAGGTTTCTAACTATGTAACTAACTAAGGTTTCTGGGGTAGCCGCACTTGGACCCAGCGGGGGGGGGAGACGTCGGCGGTCCTCCCGTGGTCTCGGAGGGCGTCCGTCCCTGTTGGAGGAGGAGGCGGCGGCCCATGGGGGTCCAGGGGTAGGTCGTCTCTCTCCTGTCGAGGCCTGTAAGCCTGGCGGCCACCTCTGCCGCCACTGGGGTGCGGAGGTTGGTGTCGAGGTGGGTGGGGGGCTGCCACAGGGGCGGCCTGGCACGTGGCTACGCACGGAGCGGGGAACGAAGGTGGCGAGCGCCTCGCAGCCGCATGGGACCGCCTGGAACCGGCGGCGGGGCCACAGTGGCGGGACGGGGGTCCAGCTATCTCAGTTGAGAGTCACCATTTCCCTGGTTCGAACCATGGTGGGAAGGGCGGGCGAGTACAGGGCCTTTGCCATTGAAGGTTCAGACCGCTGTAGGCCCTCTTGACGCTGGCTGTCAGGTGGGGAGGAGGGAAGCCCTTGTTCGCTGGTAGCAGGAGTGCTGCACGGAGGAAAGGCGGCCGTGGGTCGGGGGCAGCGCCAATTTGTTCAGCGGCGTGCCGCTGTAGTCATAACGAGCGGCTGGTGCTGCGTGGTAGGCCGGGGGGCCTAGTGGTGGGAGCCGTGGGCCTGGAGAGCGGTTTGCTCCTGGAGAGCGTGATGCTTGGCAAGGAGTCCAGGACTGCAGGGGGGCATGTGTGCTGCCATGTCGCAGGCTATTGATACTCCTATGTCTTAGCAGGCCGCGGGGGTCTCACTCGGCCCCTCCCCGGAGTTGCTGTGGCGGTTGTCGTCCAGGTGGTGGGCGACGACCGCACAGGAGGAAGCAGCATAATGGTGCCTCGTTGTGCCATGCTAGCGCAGTGGAGAGGACAAAACACGTGCTTGAGGAAAATAATTAACAGCTGAAGTGGCCAGCGACCAGGGCTGTGTTTTCAGCAGTGTAGCAGTTAGCCCAGCTCCGGCTGGCTAACTGATATCCCGTGACGAGGCTTGCTAGTCTGCGTGGGTCCCTGGAAATATACTATCTGAAACCCTAAAAGGGCCTAGGATGGTGTTGGCCATCAAAAGAGGTTGCTACTCCTGACCTCGTACAGTTTAATTAGCTTTATACTAAACAAACCTAGCATCACAATCACATACCTGGTTGTGTAGGGGAGATGGCTCAGTCAGGGATCCCTGTAGTGAAGGGGAACACGGTGTCCTCACCATCCTAACTTGCTGCAATGGTGGCATTCAGCCAGGTGAACAACCTACCTCTGGGGGAGGGAGGCTAGGCCAGGGGTTTTGGTGCCGGTTGGGAGAGTCGCCACGTTGTGGTAGTGGAAGATGCCGCTTGAACGCTCTCTCTTGATGGGGCTTAACTTGCGCAATGTGTCTGCCTTTCTCCCTGGCGGAGAGCATGGTGCGGCATGTGCAAGTAGCCTGGAGTCTTAAATGCTTGGCGCGCGTGCTCCGGGCCCAGGCGGAACATGCATGCGGGTCGCCTGGTGCTATAGGATGCGGTCACATGTGCCGGAGAAACATACCCGCTTGCGGTATAGGTAAAACCCGCTCATCCTGTCATTACCACCGGTTAGCCATGTTAGCTCGAGAGGCGTTGTGTCAACTGCAGGCTCGAGGTTACAAGGTTAGCGCGGGTGGCAGTATAGTTGTTTCGTAAGAAGCGGCGGGGCGCGGTGTGCTTCACTACCAGTGTAACTAGTAGACACGTGGTTACCAACTCCGGGCCGAAGAGTGTAGAAGCCGGGGTCCCATCTGTCGAAAGAGAGGGGAGAAGCTAGGCTTCGTGCTAACAGGGGGTTAGCCCCCCATCAGGCTTCTGGAGTTGTAGTAGGCTGCGCCGAGGGTAAGCAGTCGCGTTGAATGCGGCGAGGTGCTTCGTGTCGCTCTACCAGCGGTCTGACGACTTGGCTAGTAGGCTACGGGCTAACTCCGGGTTGGCTATAGCAATCGTTGTTCGACCGAGAGCTAAAGCTACTGTAGGAGCTAGGAGCAAGGCTGCAGGTTGGCTAGCAAGGCTGTGGGCTAGCTAGCTGACGTCTGTCGACTGGGAGCTAACGTGGCGCTAGCAAGGCCAGGGCTAGCTGAAAACAAGAGGTCCTAACTGCTACTCGAGTCAATGCTAGAAGGGAAGGCAGCAGGCTGAGCTGGTGGCCTTTCTGGCAGGCTAGTGTCTAATGACAAGGCCAAGCTAGGAGTTAGTGATGGGGCTAGTTAAGCAGTAAGCTAGGTGCTAAGCTAGCGGTAGAAGAAAGGACAAACGGCTCAAAGGCTCAGAGGAGTTCATGTCGTCCTGTGTAAGAAGACTTACAATCTGTTCTGCGAATCGTTCGTGAGTAGAAACCACCACTTCAGGGCAGTGAAATTCCAGATGAAAGCCTGTGATTTTTTAGCAAGAAAGATGGAGGATAGCGTCACAAGGTTGGGCCCCCTGCTATATGCCTGGAGGGCATGGTCAGTGACCTCACCTTGATCCACAAAATCACGGTCCGATAAGAATTTTCCGTGAGTGTATGTAATGTTCTGTGTCTGCGCCACCTGGTGGCTGGACCCCATATGACTCTCCTTTGAGATTAAACTTAAGCTAACTGGCCACCACTGCTATGCCCTATGCTGAGAGAGAGAGAGAGAGAGAGAGAGAGACCCTTTTTCCATGAAATACGTCATGTTTATAGATCATGCATGCATCATGGTCTATTACTGAGCTGTTGTGTTTCACCGTAGGTAGTGTGAGTCACACATATGGCCTTATACAGTATACAGCAACATTACAGTGCATTTCAATGAGGCCCTATCTCCTCATCAACTCTGGATTGAATTCAGTGTGAGCACTGAGCGCACGCACACACACACACACACACACACACACACACACACACACACACACACACACACACACACACACACACACCACACTGCAGATGGCTAAGATCTGAAGGAAGTGCTGTCGTCGACATGGCAAAACATATGGCATTCTCAGCCCGCAAAGGAAGGTTTGTTTGCAAAAATGTTCTAGGGAGTGAAATCCTTTATACTTACCCAAAACATAAAAGTTATTTTAAGAATTTAAAGGCTGTTCTGAAAGAAATTGTTTCCATTTTGAAATTTGGACATGGCTATTTTACATTTGGTTCGTTTCTATTGGACAATTATTTTATTTAAGATAATATGAAGTAACTTTTCACTAGACTATAATATTTTTACTTATATTATCATTATTTTAAAATCGTACTTTTGCTTGAGTACAGTTTTGGAGAACAGACAATGGAGAAACTCCCACATACGTCAGCTGACCAATGGCGTAACTTCATCAGACAGTCAAAGGCTGTTTCCACACGTAGGCGTCTATAGGCGCGGCAGTTTTTCGCTCTGAGCAGGAGTCTCTTCCGGGTTTTTAGACAGCTGGTGGATGGAAATGAATCTCCACCCACGCGGCAGAATGCGGCGTCGGCCAAATTCCCGGAAAAGCTTACCTGCCGCGTAGGTGGAGCTTCATTTCCATCCACCAGCTGTCTAAAACCCAGGAAGAGACGCCTGCCACGAGCGGATTTCTGCCGCGCCTAGACGCCTAAGTGTGGAGACAGCTAGAGTGTACCCAGCCAGAAAAACGGAAACACGTTGCCGACACTGCAAGTTGCAGCGTGGGTGGAGCTTAATTTCCATCCACCAGCTGTTTAAAAACCTAGAAGAGACCTAGAAGAGACCTAGAAGAGCGGCAAGCCGCCCCTTGTTGCTTATATCTGTTTGTATCCTTCCTCTTCCTCTTGGCTGTAGCCAAAGATTGTTAATTTAGGAAGATAGTCCATTCTGGTTGGAGCCACTAGAACCGACATGGTACACTCCTACAAATGGTCTCCTAAAAAGGGGTCCACCTACTTCACTCATATTATACTGGTAGTAAACCGGAGATGGCATGTCTAATTGTCTATTACCATCTTGGTTGCTGTTGCTGCTGTGACTAGTGTTGCCAGATTTTGCAAACAGAAACAAGCGGCCAGGTTTATGAAAACAAGCCCAGCCCAGGCCAAGAATCATGAAAACCCCCTAGTTTGACATGTCACATCCTACAATAAATGTGCCACGTCTCTCTCTGTGTGTGTGTGTGTGTGTGTGTGTGTGTGTGTGTGTGTGTGTGTGTGTGTGTGTGTGTGTGTGTGTGTGTGTGTGTGTGTGTGTGTGTGTGTGTGTGTGTGTGTGTGTGTGTGTGTGTGTCTGCGTGTGTGTGTGTGTGTGTCTGCGTGTGTGTGTGTGTCTGCGTGTGTGTGTGTATGGTTGTAAAGCACTCGAGAACCGTTTGCCCCACCGCCTGCCTCATCGACACACACGTTCCACACCCCCGCAGGGAGTGCAGTGCCCGGTATCGAGTCGGTCGGACCCACGGTTCTCCAGAACCACCACAAAAGGCTCTGCTCAGGCTCTGCCAGTGGGCCTAATCAGCCTAAATCCCCTCACCTGTGCAATTTCCAGCCTCTGCCTCAGCCTATTGATTGCCATGGCATCCCCACACCTGCCAATTAACCAGTCAGATTAAAGGGGAATTTCTCCCTAAACCTTTTTTTACAAAAGTAAGTTGATAATTATGTATATTGACAAAAAAAATAAAGATATAGGGGAGCTGAGGCTGGGGCTGGAGCTGGGGCTGCTGCTGGGGGGGTCTAACACCAGCTCACGTAGACCAAGGACAGTCTAAGAAGGATGAGACGCGAAGACCGTACGGGCGACGCCATGTTGCTTTGGAAGGAAAGAAACATGCGCAGTTGAGACCAAGGAAGCTGAACGCGGAAGTGTTGGCTGCATATAGCCCATTGCGCATGTTTCTTTCCTTCCAAAGCAACATGGCGTCGCCCGTACGGTCTTCGCGTCTCATCCTTCTTAGACTGTCCTTGACGTAGACCAGGAAGAGTGCAGTGTCAACAATGCATGGAGAGTTGCTGTCACATCATCTAGAACAGATGTGAACAAAAAACAATTGCGCGATTGAATAGGAGTTCTAGCGTTAGACCCCTCCAGCCCCAGCTTCATCTCCAGCTGGAGCTTCAGCTCCCCTATATCTTTATTTTTTCTTACTTTTGGTACTTTAAGTACATTTCGATGCCAATTTATTTATTGCAGTAAGCAAACAAATGCGAGTACTTTTTCCACCACTGATGTTCATCAAGGTAAACTGCTCTCAGGGGGAGTGACAATAAAAGAAAAGGAATAATAAGCCATTTGTTTCCCAGCATTAATTAGTTTGCCTTTGCTGACAAGACACTTTACTTTAACTTCCAATGTGATTGTAATGTATCTTGGCTAAACAAAGAACAAACTGGGGCTGGCCAATCCTCTGGGAATGTGTGTGGTGCCGCAGGGGTGGTACTCTGAATATCTGCACCCCAAGTTCCCTCAGCAGCGTGGCTCAAATCCTTCTGACTTTGTAGCTGGAGAAACACTTGGCATATAGTATATTTACCTCATTATTACTGTTGACACGCTCTCCGATCAAAAACCTCTCATGAAAATGTGGTCTCACTTCCTTCCTGGACTACAAAGCCACACCTCCATGCAGCCTCCCCCCTCTCCACAAGGAGGGGAAGTGCACTAAAGCATTATGGGCATTGTAGGAATTCAGCAATCCAGTCAAACCCTAATCAAACACACATACTTCATTATTTTTCTGACTGAATTTGTGTGAGAGCAAACTGCAGTAGCCAAGGCTTAGACCCTTATACAATTAACTACTCCATGTTTTAACGTACTTCCAAAGTGTGTACATTTTTTAAGACCCGTAAGTTGCGGGATGTTTGTTTTAAAGTGATGTAACGTCAAGCTTTGATGGGTTATTATATTGCACCAAGGGGTGCATACGTTTGTTAGACATACTAACAGTCGACAGGCATTAGTCCGACAACACAGTTGCTCCCGACATGCGCGTCCGGTTACAACTAACCCGTGGCCGGGTTAAAACTCACCCGTGTGGCTCCCAACATGCGCGGCAGGTTAAAAAGAACCCATGGCCGGTTAAAACGCACACGTGTGGCTCCCGACATGCATGGCAGGTTAAAACTAACCCATGGCTGGCTTCCTGTGAGGTCAAAGGGCACCTACGGACGTCTGCAATTCGAAACTGGCCCCCGTAAAATCTGAATTGAACAAGGTGTGTGAGTGTGAGTGTGTGTGTGTGTGTGTGTGTGTGTGTGTGGTGGGGGGGGTCCAATTTGTGCGTTCTGCCCCACGCGGCCCGGTATTGACCTGTTCCGCCAGTGGTGGGCACAAAAGGGATACAGACAGGCGTGTACAACGGGGTACTCTGACAAAGTACAGAGAGAAAAAAAAAAGAATATAATGGTGGCTAGAGTAGGCGTTCATCTTTAACCACTTGAACCCCAGCATCCATATTCCGGGAGACATTTGCCAATTATAGCGGCTCTACAAGCCCAGGCGCACGTGAGCTTGTAGATCGGCTATTTTTGGCCACGAGATTTGGTGTAGATGATTACGGTACAGAGCCAACTCATCTCAGGTCCAGCTTGCTAAGCCTTAAAGGGTTTGACTGAAACCGTACGTCTTCGTAGAGCAACACTCCTGTCTGAATTACATACTGCAGACCGTCATCCCCTCTGTGCATTGGAGTAGTAGTGGCCGTTCGGCCCTGTGACTGCGGTATCGTAAATTTTGAGTTGTTTACGGATGCTGCCATCTTGGTGCGCTCCGGGAGGGGTAAACTTGGAGCAGGGCCATTTACCGGCAGCTTGATGAGAGTGCAGCGAGGCGAGTTAATTAATACAACATCCCTGGGCCCGCGGGCGAGGCTGCAGACCTGACCTAGGAGGGAACGAGGACAAGAGATGGAGGGACAGCAAAGGGAGAAAGAGAGATGGAGAGAGAGAGAGAGAGAACATAACTCGGAAATATAATAAGAGCAAACCATGGGGAGAAAGAGACATTCCAGTAGGGAGAGCATAAGGGATAAGGAAGAGGGAGGATGAGGAGGGACTTGCGAGCTGTCCTCAAATGGCTTTTCCATGATCCGACAATAGCCAACACATTCTAAACTGGTCGTTTTAAAGTACTGCAGAATATTTTTTGATGTTTCCAACTTCCCATGTCGTATGTGATCAACCTTTTTTATATTGGAATATTCCTTCTGATGTGGGAGTAACAGATTTCATGCGGGAAGCAGCTGTACAGTACACTAAAGTAGCTTTTGAAGCAGCTATTAAGCCGATCTACAAGCTCGTAGTGCGTCACCGAGCGCCACGCTACGAGCTTGTAGATTTGCTTTTGTATTGTTAAAATGTGTGCAAATCTTTGAATATACTGTATATTCTTTCACAGCGAACATTTTAACTCAAATCTTTGCTTCTGGTGAGTCCCTGAAACAATATATTTTCAGATAGGGGGTCAGCGGCCAAATGGAGATAATTCTGGGGGTCCTTCACATGAAAACGTTAGAGCACCACTGATACGTTTTTCTGAAAACTGTCAACAGACATTTTGTAGAATCTGCTCTCAGGTCTTTATGGGTTAAAGATGAACGGTGTTTTCACTCGTGGCACTGTACTGTATCTGTTGCTTAACTTTTCCTCACTGGGAAAACACTTTGTCTGCTGAGCTTCATCAAACAAGAAAGCAAGTTGCCTGGAGACAGGAACGTCCCTCTTCTCACACTTTCCCTGTTCGTATATGTTTACATTTCTTTCTTTATTTTTGCTGGTGAAAGATCGCTTCGATGACCACGGTTGTCAAACTAATCCCGCCCCACTCAACCAAGGTGGAGAATGAAAAAGAAAAGAAAAGAAATAGCAAATTACAGTATACACAAACTCAGTTTTATTGGAGCGTTGTATTGCATTACCAATCTAAACTGTAAACCTAGGGGGGGATGATGTGTTCAAATGGACACAATTGAAATTGAGCATGGATGAGGTTGACCAATACACCCCTACTACCAAGCAATGTTATTATTTTGCGTTCAGCTGCCTTCTTGGATAATACTGTATGAATTCAGACTGGCTTTATCGCCCATACAAATCAGTCAAACTAGTGGAGAATGAAAAGCTGTAAATGGCACTGCTGCCAGCAGACACAAAAAGCGATAGAGGCTATAAATACCCTGAATAAAAGAGAAAGCTTTTGAATGTAAGTTGTGTCAAAATAGGAAACTGCTGGCTGGATCCCATTTAACTGGTTTTTCCCTCTTCCTTTTGGATGGTGTTTAGAATTCACTCAATAATTACCATATTAAAATGCATGTATGAGTCTGTGCAGTTGTGGGGAGAGAGATAAGACCGGGGAGAAGCGTTGGGGGGGGTGGGGGGAGTCAACCGGAGGCCTATCAGTCAGCTCTGAATTGCTTTATAATTACTGAGAGTGAGATGCACAGACATAATTTCCTTCTAAAAAAAATAATGCAAAGTTTCATTTTCGTACTGTCGTGGGGGAAAGGGAGCCGGCCTGAATACATTGGCTTAACCTCTTCATGTAGAAGCCGACATGGTGCCATGTTAAGCACAGTGTAGCCTACTTTCTGCACAGCATGAGAGTGCTGCTGCCTCCTTTTTGTGGGATCGGATGGAATAAGCCAAAATCTGACACATTGAGGTTGTGTACAGTACAGTGTATGAATATTTTTTAGCTTAATGCACGTATTTATTTGCATATTATGTGTGCTACATTGTACATTATATTGAGCCTGCGGTTGAGCAAGTTTGGTATATTTGATTTAGTAGTCACTTGCACTATTTTAAAAGACAAAACAATTCAGGAAATAGTCAACGAGTCAATGACACTTTTCTAGGTTCATTGTAATGATGGTGCAAATGTCTTTTCGAATGACATGAAACCAATATGACTACAACATGTACAGTTTAATACATGCCTTTAAAATAAGCCAATGCCATGTTGTCACTGACAAACATGAGTGTCCACAGAAGGGTCAATAAACAGTCAAAATATCCTCATCGTCAATGTGATCGTCATCACCTCCCGATACGTCTAAGATACTTCTAATGACAATGCACCTTTCTATCTTTCTTTCCTACACCAGCGTTATAGTTGCCCAGACTCTGTGCTACAGAATGAACAGGAAGACACACAGGTCTGAGATGTTTACAGAAAACAGCAAAAATAATGAACACTGAGCAATTAATTTTGTGTGATCATATTGTGTGAGCAATTGGATAGTTTAAAGAGCATGGCAGAGAGAGGTTATACCAAAATAGAAATACATGGAACTAAAGCTTCAAGACAACTTCACGGTGTTGTCATAGAGAACATTTCTTAGCAAGCTACACATTAATTAAAGGCAATTCCACTCAATTAAATTAGGCTAAAGGTTTTAACCCATTCTGGACAGGAACTCGGGTGTTTTAAGCAGTGTGTTATCCTTTAGCCATTGAAAAATAGCAGATTTACAAGCTCATAGCCACGCTACGAGCTTGTAGATCTGTTATTTTAAAAGAAATCATGAAAATGTGGCACAAATCTTTGAATACATATTCTTTCAGAGCGAACGCTATTAACTCAAATCTTTGCTTCTGGGTCCCTGGAACAACATATTTTCAGATGGGGGTCGGCTATTACATATAATTTTTGGGGTCCTTGACATGAAATATTGTGCACCACTGAGATAGAAACATGATTTTTGAAGACATTTTTTAAATTTTCGACTTCAGGCCTAAATGGTTTAAGAAGCAAAGCCACCAGAACTGGGCCTATAGTAAAGGATTAATTGCAAGCAAAACATTATATTTTGCATCACCAGTCAGTCCCCAACTCAACTGTATATATTTGGAAGCTGGAGTAGAATAAAGGTGTGGAGATGGAAGCATAGCAAGGTTTCAGCTGGTGGCAGGTTCTCTGATGAAATATTGATGGGATTGAGTTCTGCAATCCAGGCCTGTCATGACAGAAAATACCCTCTCTCTTCTTCAGGTGTAACGCATGGTCTTTCGCTTTAGAAAAAAGCCATCCACTCACTGTTACCTTTGATCAAACACATGAACGTTGAAGGGGAGCTTATACAAGTGGTGGAGATCAGTGGTCTGTGCACACAGCGAGGCTGATACAGTAAGGTCTGCTATATTACTCAATATGGTGCAATGGTGCCACATACTGTAATGTCACTTTCACTTTGTATAATTGCCAGATGATACAACGTAGGACTTTGCACTTCTAAACCAGTCATTGGCTGTTATATTATGACTGCTGTTCCTGTATGATATGACTGAATGTTAATTACTGTCCATGCGGGAAATGAGAAGTATTGACTTGCATGCAGTACAGTATGTTAGTACTGCAGTACAGTATGACACTCTAGCCCCTCAGCATTTTCTGGACATTTAGCTATGTATGTACAGGAGTGCATCATTTGAACACACGATTACACTTTCAAAATCAAACTTCTGTTCGCTACACATGCATTTCCTCTGATTGTGCGTTTACACATTTTGTCTTCTCTGCCGTGCATATCTACATGAATAATCCCAGTTTCTACCTGCTCGATAGTACCGAGTATGCTCACGACCAGCTGTCCACAGTCAGATGTACGTTATGGATGTAAGAGAGCATGATGTGTGCTGCTGCTGTGTCTCCGTGTAATGCCATATGTATGGCTGAGTGTCCGCCTTATGTCTTGTGTCTCAAAGAAGGTTGTTAATCCCTTTAAATCGGACCTGTTCCCTTCGCAGAGGAGGCTGGGCACGGCTTGCTCCCATCTCCTGCCTCTTTTGCTCTCACTCTCCCACGCCAGTCCTTGCCAGTGTTCAAACACACATTTCAGAATAACTGTGTTTGCCTTCACGAAGGAAGGGGCCAGTTATTTGATCTTTATTAGAGGCGTCTCACGTCCATGTGCCATATGGCCACGAGAGCAAATATTAACTGCAGAAAAAGGTCTGATGTACAATCAAAACAACTGGTTTGTTTTTCAGCCGTTCCTGAGAATATATCTGTATTTGTCCGCATTTATTTTGAGAATCCAGAAGAAAAATGGGCACACTCATTGTTTGCCCTCATTGTTTGCCCTCACGACATCATATGGCTGCGACGCTCGTTATTTCCTGTTCCGTTCTTTCGTGCTAACCAATATTATGTAATTAATAACCCTAACAATTTGCCATAATTGTTTCAGTATGTGGAAACAAAAACACGTAGTGGAGCAATGACTATTATCAGGTTGATAACCAATAATTACTTCCAAACTATGAGCTCATTAAGCAGGCTCCTGTGGAGGAACCAAGCACAACATAGCCTTCCAGAATCCCTTCCTCTCTCCCACCAGGACTGCCACTGCCCCCATCCCCCCACCTTCTCTTCTCGCTCCATTCCCATTTCTTTCTTTGTCTTTCCATCCTTATGTGGTTTTCATTCCATCTGCTCTCCCTGCTGGTTCTGTTTCAATTACACTCGACAGTCAGGCTCACTCTTTATTTATTTCTTGAGTTCTTCCTTTCTCCGTCACTCTTGCTTCGACCCCCATCGATTCCCCTTCTCGCCTCTATCACATTTTCCTGCTAAAAACCTAACTTTCTTTTTTATTTATGCACATGGTGTGCCCCTCTCTCTTTCTCTCTGTCCTCCCACCCTTCTCTCTCCACTCTCGACCCTCTCTGAAAGATTAACCATCCTCTCTGCATCTCTCCTCATCTATCATCCTAATGGGGGCTACGAGGGGGAGGAGAGCAACAATTTATACCAGGAGAAATGGCCGCTGTAGGGCCATGGAAACCATTTGAACCGCCGTTGTCAAGCCCAGGTCCAGCTTGTCGTGAGGATTATTTATGGTGTGCCGCTGATACAGGCACCAGTTATCTCCTAAATTACTGAAATTGTCATATGCACAGTTATATAGTTCACCATCAGGTGCTCGAACTGGTGCACGCACAAGTCCACACGCACACCACGTGCAAACACATATCCACACACGCACATACGCACGCAAGCATGCATGCGCGCACACACAGGAGGAGAAACTTGACTATATGTCAAAATCTGCAAGTATTACGTTAGTCTGGTTTTAGCCTCGGTACCCAGACTTTTATTTTCATTCACATTCGGCTCTAAAATGAAAGCCTGGGGAAACGAGACACATTTCCTGGTCTAGGAGTGGGAGTGAACTACAGTGCAGAGGGGCGTCAGTGCTGTCCGCTGTTTTCTACCAGGGAAGGGAGGGGCGGACAGGGGCGGGCGCTCAGATCGGACCAATATGATGGACCAATATGATCCAATGCATTGCTCCCGGCGGCACCCGCCCCTCTATACCAGAAATCATGGTGGCTGGGCCAGGCTAGTCTGGTTTAAGACATTTCTTGTGCACACATGTATGTACACAAGGCCATGGTATGTTGTATAATTGGATGGGGTCTGAGAGAGAGAGAACGAGAGAGAGAGAGAGAGAGAGAGAGAGAGAGAGAGAGCGTTTCAGTGGTAATATACCCTGTAAATTGGATGGATGGATGGATGGATGGATGGATGGATAATAGATAGATGATAGTAGAATAGATATAGTAGAATAGATGGTTGCATGGATGAGATAAGTGGAAGGAATTAGAATGAAAGGGTTGAAAAGGTGTGTGTGGCTGGCTGGCCGGTCACCTGCCTCACTAACACAGCTCGTCTAATCCAGGCAGGCGGCGCCAACGGTAGGAGGCCCTGCGGCCTGCAACCACATGCTACCACAGCTCAGCGCCCCAGCCCCCAACTGCAACCCGCTCACACTCGCCGCACCCCGCCATGGAAGTGTTATGGCTCGCTTGCCAAAGTGAGAGAACAAACACAGAAAAAAAAAATAACAATTTAAAAAATGAGGAAAATCAAGAAAATGACTTAACAAATTGTGAGAGAAATTATGAAAACCATGATTTAAAAAAAGAAAGAAAAAACATTCAAAACGATATACAATAGCATGTCGTTTTTCATGGTTTTCGACGATAAATCAAATCATGAAAATCATGAAAATTATAATTGGCACGTCAAAAAAATCACTTTCCCCTAGAAACTCTTCACACTTTTTATAATTTAGCTTACTGTGGACACACATGCTGGAACTTTTTACTTTTGTAGTTTTTGAGTTATCTACGTAAACTCCCAATGCATTGTCAATAGCACAAACTTTGGCACGCTATACGTACTTACACCTAGAAACCCCATTCCATTTTTAAAATGTTCATATTACGATGGACACGTTTGCCTGAAAATGAATCTTTGAAATGTTTCATTGTTTTAGAAATATACTGTATGCTACACAGTGAAAATCACCATTGCATATTATTTTTTTTAGCATTATTACTGCTAAAAAAAACAAAAAAACAACATAGAATTGTCACTAATTTAATAATAAAAAGAAGTAATCACAATTTGGATTGTTCTAATATATAGGCTAATGTTATTGTATTTTATCTGTTTCACATTATGGCTTTTGTAGGCTATTATGTAGGCCTACAGTAGGCTATAATAGGCCTATCATTTTGTCATGACCCATTGGAAAGCACTTTGGGTTAACTGTTGTTTATAAATGTGCTACATGAATAAAGATGACTTGATGTTCTGACTGTCTGGGGAGAAAGGTTTCATGTAGGCTATATCAAACAATAATGCTTTATAATGGTTGTAGTTATATATCTTTATATCTTTATATATAGACTATATATAGTATGTCTTCCGAAACCATGAACTATGGCATGTCGCTTTTTCATGATTTTTTTTTTTTTAAATCCTCTAAAATCATTCAAAACGACAGACTATAGTATGTCTTCCGAAACCATGAACTATAGCATGTCGTTTTTTCATGATTTAGGCCTACATTTTTTTTTAAATCCTCCAAAATCATGAAAAACAACAGAATATAGTATGTCTTCCGAAACCATGAACTATAGCATGTTGTTTTTTCATGATTTTCCTTTTTTTTAATCCTCCAAAATCATTCAAAACGACAGACTATAGTATGTCTTCCGAAACCATGAACTATAGAATGACGTTTTTTCATGATTTTCATTTTTTTTAATCCTCCAAAATCATGAAAAACGACTATAGCATGTCATTTTCAGTGTCCCTCCAGTGCCCCCTCCTCCCAATGTCCCCCCAGTGCCTCCCCAGTTCCTCTCCAGTGCCTCCCCAGTGTGCCCCCAGTGCCCCCCCCCCCCAGTGCCTCCTCAGTGCCCCTCCAGTGTCCCCCCAGTGGCCCCCAGTGCCTCCCCAGTGTCCCCCTAGTTCCTCCCCAGTGGCTCCCCAGTGTCCCCCCAGTGCCCCCCCAGTGTACCCCCATTGATTTTTCAAATCCTCAAAAATGATGAAAAACGGCATGCTATAGTATGCCGTCTGAGATGGGCATAGCCCATGGTCAAAAATTATGAAAAACGAGGATTTAAAAAAAAGGCGAAAATCACTCCGGGACCATGGGCTATAGTCCATTGTCCCGGAGTGTTTTTCGTCTTTTTTTCAAATCCTCAAAAATGATGAAAAATGGCATGCTATAGTATGCCGTCTGAGATGATGTAAAAAATTATGAAAAACGAGGATTTGAAAAAATTCATAATTTTTTACCATGGTCTCGGAGTGATTTTTGTCCCAGTGCCCCCCCAGTGCCTCCCAAGTGTCCCCCCAGTGCCTCCCCAGTGCCTCCAGTGTCCCCCCAGTGCCTCCCCATTGTCCCCCCCAGTGCCTCCCCAGTCCCACCAGTGCCCCCCTGTTACGTGCCACGTAGTGTAGTTTGTGGGTTGCTCTGTATTCCTCCCCTGTCTCTCTTTCCCTCCACTCTCTCATTCTCTGCAGGTTTGAAGTCCCCGGTCACCTCATCTGTCAATCAGTTACCTGACTCCACCCTCATCCAATCACCACCACCTGCTGCCTATAAAAGGCTGAGTCCCACCTGGGCTCACTCTCTCAACCAGTACACCTCAGTTTTGTTTGTAGCCCTGTCACTGCTGCATCAGGCTTTGATTTGGACCAGTTTGTGTTAAATCCTTCCCTGAAGGCTTTTGAATTGTTTCGCAAGGAAGATCTGATTTTGGTGGCCAAACATTTTGGCATAACTGTCAAAACTGGGTCCCGTAAAGGGGAAATTAAGTCAGTAGTGTTTGGTGGCTTAGTGGACAGGGGTGTCTTGTGTTCTCCGGAGGTGGGGATGGATGGTGCAGCCCCTCCTGAAACATTGGAGACGGGGGGGTCACCACCGGCCTCGCCGAAGGGGGGCCCCATGGCTTTCTCTCCGACCCTAACAGGGTCCCTGGATGGCGCTAAGCTCAAGTTGCGTTTGGCCCGCCTCGACAGAGAGCGGGAGGAGAAAAGGGAGAGGGAACGTGCAGAAGTTGCAGAAAGAGCTCAGAAAGCTGAGCATAAACAACAGCTTGCCATCCGCAGGCTGGAATTGGAATTCCAGCTAGAGACAGCCATCAGGCTGCGCAAGTTGGAACTAGAGTCCTCTCCCCAAACTGTGGCACCGTCCACCTCCTCTGCCTTCCTTCCGCCATCCACTGCGGTGGCCCCTGCCTCTACTACCTCCACCACACTATCTGGTAAATCAGACCTGTTTAAACACATAGAGCTGCCTCCCTTTCGGGAATCAGAAGTAGATGCTTTCTTTCATACCTTTTGAGCGCCTTGCGACTGTACTTAAGTGGCCAAAAGAGAACTGGTCCACCCTGCTGCAGTGTAAGTTAACTGGTAAAGCACAGCATGTACTTGCGTCCTTGCCTCTTGCTGACAGTCTTGACTACGATGTATGTAAAACTGCTGTACTCCGTGCCTACGAGCGCGTGCCCGAAGCCTACAGGCAACAGTTTAGAAACAACAGGAAAGGTCCCACTGAGACTTTTGTTGAGTTTGCCAGGGAGAAGGGAGAAATGTTTGATAAATGGTGTGTTGCTAGCAAGGCCAGTGATTTTGCATCAGTGCGTGAGTTAATTCTGTTGGAGGAGTTTAAGAAAGGTGTCCCAGAGCGCTGTGTCATGTATCTGAATGAAAGGAAAGTTTCTTCACTCAGCGAGGGCGCAGTGCTTGCTGATGAGTATGTGCTAACCCATACAGACGTATTTGTGGCACCCTGTGATCAGAGTTCTGTGTCTGTGTGTCCAGTCGACAACACCTCACCTGGAGTCTCTAAAGACAAAAGGGAGTGCTATTACTGCCATAAAAAAGGCCAAGTCATGGCTGACTGTTTGATATTGAAACGAAAACCTCAATTGGGCCCTGATCGTTCTCAGAGTTAGTTTTGGATTTTATGATGGCGCCGTAGGAAATTTTGGTATTTGTGACGTTGCAGGTCAGCAGTCTAAGGAGCATTGGTTGCTCTTTTTGTAATCAGAACAGGGTGTCAATTCGGCCGATTGACTGTGTTTCAACCCTGCTTTCTTTTTTTTGTTGACTGTGTGCCTGTAGGGTGTTGAAATGCTTAATTTTGGTTTGCTCGGTGTTTGGAGACTTTTTTTTTTGTTTGTTTTGGTTTGGTTAGAGAGCATATGATTTAACAAACCTTAGGGTAAGTTTGTTCTTTTTGGTGGGCGTGTTACGTGCCACGTAGTGTAGTTTGTGGGTTGCTCTGTATTCCTCCCCTGTCTCTCTTTCCCTCCACTCTCTCATTCTCTGCAGGTTTGAAGTCCCCGGTCACCTCATCTGTCAATCAGTTACCTGACTCCACCCTCATCCAATCACCACCACCTGCTGCCTATAAAAGGCTGAGTCCCACCTGGGCTCACTCTCTCAACCAGTACACCTCAGTTTTGTTTCTAGCTCTGTCACTGCTGCATCATTTGTCTCCTTTTGTGTCCCAGAGCAAATCTTATGTGTTTAGTTTAATGTTCTACTACTAATGTAAATTCTATACTATATGCCCTGCCTTGGGACAGGTAAGACAGAGGCCTCTATACATAGGCACCACGTAGGTAGAACCTTGTTAAGCACACTAGGTAAGGGGTGTTTGCCACCACATGTATTTTGAACTACGTTTTGGTTAGAGTAGTTAGGTAGGCAGGCTTTTGTTTTACTAATTGTCTAGATAGTTAGTTAGTCTGTCTTTTGTTTCCCTAGCTGCTTCTTTTGTTATTTTGGCAACACTCGTGTCCCCTGGCAGTGGCTTAATTGTTTTGCTTTATTGTATGCTTCATGCATATACTTTTGACCACCTGTAAATATCTAATACCTCAACTCAAGAGTAAAAAAGCACATCACCTTTGGTGATTCTAAACCTGTGTTGACTCCGTTTATTTGCACCGCCAATGCTTGATATGATCCCTTGTTTCTTATACATTGTTGTGAAACCCTAGCCTCTAGACATGTCATGACTATTTTGTCTAGGGGTTTCGTAACACCCCCCGTGTCCCCCCCCAGTGCCCATGGTCTCGGACGGCATACTATAGCACACCGTTTTTCATCTTTTTTGAGGATTTGAAAAAAGATGAAAATCACTCCGAGACCATGGACTATAGCCTATGGTCTCGGAGTGATTTTCCTCCCAGGGCCCCCCCAGTGCCCCCCCAGTGTCTGCCCAGTGCCCCCCCAGTGCCCCCCCAGTGCCTGCCCAGTGCCTCCCTAGTGTCCCCCCAGTGACTCCCCAGTGAGTCCCCAGTGCCCCCCCAGTGCCTCCCCTGTGTCCCCCCGGTGCCTCCTCCATGCCCCCCCAGTGCCCCCGAGTGTCCCCTCAGTGCCCCCCAGTGTCCGCCCAGTGCCCCCCCAGTGTCTCCCCAGTGTCAGTGTCCCTCCCCCAGTGCCTGCCCAGTGCCCCCCAGTGCCTCTCCAGTGCCTCCCCAGTGCCCCCCCAGTGTCCCCCCCCAGTGCCAATGCCTCTCCAGTGCCTGCCCAGTGCCTCCCCAGTGTCCCCCCAGTGACTCCCCAGTGCCCCCCCAGTGCCTGCCCAGTGCCTCCCCAGTGTCCCAAATAATTTGAAAATGTTAACTTTGTGCTTTATTTTTCTTTTATGTACCGTTATTATTGCCTACAATGTAAATTGTGAAATGACTTTACTGTTGAAAGAAATGTAAATTAATGTGATTGCTGTTGGACCTGTAAATTACAACAAAACAAACTAAGGCACTGGTGTGGTACTTCCTGGTTTACCAGAACGGGGTTCAACTCCCTGTGGTGCTCAATTTGTTTTATTTACATGGTTTCTTTTCTGCTCATTGTGTTGTCTTTTCATAGATGATAACCCCCAGGTTCTTTTTAGAATTAGTTATTAGATCCCCATTAGCTTACTGCGAGTCACAGCAGCTACTCTTCCTGGGGTCTTTACTCTGTTTGTAGTCCCTACAGTTAGTTTCCTCCGAAATTGTGAAAAACTACATACTATATGCCCTCCGACACCATGGACTATAGCCTTTCGCTTTTGCGTGATTTTCACCTTTTAATCAAATCCTCTGAAATCGTGAAAAACAACATACTATAGCATGCCCTCCGACCACCATGGACTATAGCCTTTCGCTTTTGCGTGATTTTCACCTTTTTTTTTAAAAATCCTCCGAAATCGTGAAAAACGACATACTATAGTATGCCCTCCGACACCATGGACTATAGCCTATCGCTTTTGCGTGATTTTCGGCTTTTTTTTAAATCCTCCGAAATCGTGAAAAACGACATACTATAGTATGCCCTCCGACAATCCTCCGAAATCGTGACAAACAACATACTATAGTATGCCCTCCGACACCATGGACTAATACTATAGCCTTTCGCTTTTGCGTGATTTTCACCTTTTTTCAAATCCTCCGAAATCGTGAAAAACAACATACTATAGTATGCCCTCCGACACCATGGACTATAGCCTTTCGCTTTTGCGTGATTTTCACCTTTTTTCAAATCCTCCGAAATCGTGAAAAACGACATACTATAGCATGCCCTCCGACACCATGGACTATAGCCTTTCGCTTTTGCGTGATTTTCACCTTTTTTAAAAATCCTCCGAAATCGTGAAAAACGACATACTGTATTATAGCATGCCCTCCGACACCATGGACTATAGCCTTTCGCTTTTGCGTGATATTCACCTTTTAATCAAATCCTCCGAAATCGTAAAAAACGACATAATATAGCATGCCCTCCGACACCATGGACTATAGCCTTTCGCTTTTGCGTGATATTCACCTTTTAATCAAATCCTCCGAAATCGTAAAAAACGACATAATATAGCATGCCCTCCGACACCATGGACTATAGCCTTTCGCTTTCGCGTGATTTTCACCTTTTTTTAAATCCTCCGAAATCGTGAAAAACGACATACTATAGTATGCCCTCCGACACCATGGACTATAGCCTTTCGCTTTTGCGTGATTTTCGCCTTTTTTTTAAATCCTCCGAAATCGTGAAAAACGACATACTATAGTATGCCCTCCGACACCATGGACTATAGCCTTTCGCTTTTGCGTGATTTTCACCTTTTAATCAAATCCTCCGAAATCGTGAAAAACGACATACTATAGCATGCCCTCCGACACCATGGACTATAGCCTTTCGCTTTTGCGTGATTTTCACCTTTTAATCAAATCCTCCGAAATCGTGAAAAACGACATACTATAGCATGCCCTCCGACACCATGGACTATAGCCTTTCGCTTTTGCGTGATTTTCACCTTTTTTACAAATCCTCCGAAATCGTGAAAAACGACATACTATAGCATGCCCTCCGACACCATGGACTATAGCCTTTCGCTTTTGCGTGATTTTCACCTTTTAATCAAATCCTCTGAAATCGTGAAAAACGACATACTATAGCATGCCCTCCGACACCATGGACTATAGCCTTTCGCTTTTGCGTGATTTTCGGCTTTTTTTTAAATCCTCCGAAATCGTGAAAAACGACATACTATAGTATGCCCTCCGACAATCCTCCGAAATCGTGACAAACAACATACTATAGTATGCCCTCCGACACCATGGACTATAGCCTTTCGCTTTTGCGTGATTTTCACCTTTTTTCAAATCCTCCGAAATCGTGAAAAACAACATACTGTAGTATGCCCTCCGACACCATGGACTATAGCCTTTCGCTTTTGCGTGATTTTCACCTTTTTTCAAATCCTCCGAAATCGTGAAAAACGACATACTATAGCATGCCCTCCGACACCATGGACTATAGCCTTTCGCTTTTGCGTGATATTCACCTTTTAATCAAATCCTCCGAAATCGTAAAAAACGACATAATATAGCATGCCCTCCGACACCATGGACTATAGCCTTTCGCTTTCGCGTGATTTTCACCTTTTTTTAAATCCTCCGAAATCGTGAAAAACGACATACTATAGTATGCCCTCCGACACCATGGACTATAGCCTTTCGCTTTTGCGTGATTTTCGCCTTTTTTTTAAATCCTCCGAAATCGTGAAAAACGACATACTATAGTATGCCCTCCGACACCATGGACTATAGCCTTTCGCTTTTGCGTGATTTTCACCTTTTAATCAAATCCTCCGAAATCGTGAAAAACGACATACTATAGCATGCCCTCCGACACCATGGACTATAGCCTTTCGCTTTTGCGTGATTTTCACCTTTTAATCAAATCCTCCGAAATCGTGAAAAACGACATACTATAGCATGCCCTCCGACACCATGGACTATAGCCTTTCGCTTTTGCGTGATTTTCACCTTTTAATCAAATCCTCCGAAATCGTGAAAAACGACATACTATAGCATGCCCTCCGACACCATGGACTATAGCCTTTCGCTTTTGCGTGATTTTCACCTTTTTTACAAATCCTCCGAAATCGTGAAAAACGACATACTATAGCATGCCCTCCGACACCATGGACTATAGCCTTTCGCTTTTGCGTGATTTTCACCTTTTTTACAAATCCTCCGAAATCGTGAAAAACGACATACTATAGCATGCCCTCCGACACCATGGACTATAGCCTTTCGCTTTTGCGTGATTTTCACCTTTTTTTAAAATCCTCCGAAAGAGATTCCTTTTCAGTCCATGGTTTGGGACGGCATAATATATTTTGCCATATTTTCATGATTTTGGGCCACTATGTGAGAGTCAGGATTTTAACCTGCAGCCTCCTGATTCCCAGGCAGGCTCTGTACCCAGTGAACCACTGTGCATGCTGTTCTTAAAAGGCCGAATAGATAATGACAGAAGAGCCAGAGACTTGTTTCCATTGTGGTTCATAAACATTCAAACGTCTAGAGATAAACAACAGCAAAAGAAACAATAGACAAATCTCCTGTTATTTTATTTTTTGTATTTTATTTTTGTATCAATGTTGTACTCAAAGGGAACAGCAGACTGTGTTGTGGCAGGTAGCAAGCAGATCAGTGACTTTGCACACTGGCTGCATGATCTGGAGATTGTGGATTCAAACCCCACTCAAGTCTGTACTTGCCAAAATCTGCCATTGACCCCCATTCTGAATTTCTCAAATTTAAAAGCACTATATTTCTAAAACGATGAAACATTTCAAAGATTCCTTTTCAGGCAAACATGTCCACCGTAAGATGAACCTAAATAGGTTTGAATGGGGTTTCTAGGTGTAAGTATGTAGGACCACTAGCATGCCAAAGTTTGTGCTATTGCCATTGGGAATGCATTGGGCGTTTAACTTAAATAACTCAGAAACTACAAAACATTTCAAAGTAAAAGGTTCCAGCATGTGTCTCCACAGAAAGCTGAATTATAAAAAGTGTGAATGGAGTTTCTAGGTGAATGATTTTTTGACGTGCCACTATCTGCCATTATACATTTCTCAAATTGAAAGCACTATATTTCTAAAACTATGAAACATTTCAAAGATTCCTTTTCAGGCAAACATGTCCACCGTAAGATGAACCTAAATAGGTTTGAATGGGGATTCTAGGTGTAAGTATGTAGGACTAGTAGCATGCCAAAGTTATAATCTTTTTCGGACGGCATACTATAGCATGTCGTTTTTCGTGATTTTGGACTATTTGAAAAAAAGATGAAAATCATGAAAAAACAAAGTTCATGGCTTCGGATGGCATACTATAGCATGTCGTTTTTCATGATTTTGGAGGATTTTAAAAAATTGTAAAATCACGGAAAGCGAAAGGCTATAGTCCATGGTCTCGGAGGGCATGCTATAGTATGTCGTTTTTCACGATTTCAGAGGATTTGAAAAAATGGTGAAAATCACGGAAAGCGAAAGGCTATAGTCCATGGTCTCGGAGGGCATGCTATAGTATGTCGTATTTCACGATTTCAGAGGATTTGAAAAAATTGTCTGCTTCATGTAATATAATTAAAAGTGCATTCTGGTATTGTGAATCAATGGATTGAGAGCTATCCTTACTTTCATGAAAGCACCAACTTCAGGGTTTACTGACTGACCTATAGTAACAATAGCACAGCGAGTCTCAGACTGGGGTCATCGGCTATTTGAAACTAGCCAATCTACGAGCAATTGTTGATCAGCTATTTTCAGACATTTAAACTCAGTCAAATACATATAAAATCACATTGGTAGGGTCTATAGTAAACACTATGAGTCATTAGTAGTCTGTTGCTATGCAGCTTTCAGCCCCATGTACAGTAACAGTCAGCCCAGTACAGCATTAACAAATCCCTGCTTGATCTAAAAACAAATCCACTATATTCACCAAGACAGACAAAGCATTAAAACGTTTCCTTTGGAATGTCAAAGTGATCTATGACATGCAACAAAAAAATAAATCCACCAGTTTATTGTAACCCCCACTAAAAAAAAAAATTGGACAGGATACAGAAGTATGGTACAAGCATAACAAGTTTTATTTATACAAATGGTACAAAAGGCTTTTATTTGTATATCAGAAATTGTTAAAGTAGTGTTTGAGATTATACTTAAAATGGAATCCTGTTCATTTTCCTCATAGACTTCAGAAAGTATTTATTTAAAGCCTTCATAAGACTAGTAAATGACCTTCATAGCTGGGTCCCAATTCGTGGGTCCCAATTAGTTATAATCGTGCACTTCATGACAAGTTCTTCAATTTTGGCATGGAGTTAGGGATGGGCATTATGGTATATAACCATATAACATCCAGTATGAAAATCAAACACTTGTCATTAAGTGCACGATCTTGTTGCTTTTGGACGAATTGGGACCAAGCTATCACCAGTATAAATGACCTTCGAAATGGTGAAACACGACATACAGTAAGACTAGTAAATGACCTTCATAGCTGGGTCCCAATTCGTGGGTCCCAATTAGTTATAATCGTGCACTTCATGACAAGTTCTTCAATTTTGGCATGGAGTTAGGGATGGGCATTATGGTATATAACCATATAACATCCAGTATGAAAATCAAACACTTGTCATTAAGTGCACGATCTTGTTGCTTTTGGACGAATTGGGACCAAGCTATCACCAGTATAAATGACCTTCGAAATGGTGAAACACGACATACAGTAAGACTAGTAAATGACCTTCATAGCTGGGTCCCAATTCGTGGGTCCCAATTAGTTATAATCGTGCACTTCATGACAAGTTCTTCAATTTTGGCATGGAGTTAGGGATGGGCATTATGGTATATAACCATATAACATCCAGTATGAAAATCAAACACTTGTCATTAAGTGCACGATCTTGTTGCTTTTGGACGAATTGGGACCAAGCTATCACCAGTATAAATGACCTTCGAAATGGTGAAACACGACATACAGTAAGACTAGTAAATGACCTTCATAGCTGGGTCCCAATTCGTGGGTCCCAATTAGTTATAATCGTGCACTTCATGACAAGTTCTTCAATTTTGGCATGGAGTTAGGGATGGGCATTATGGTATATAACCATATAACATCCAGTATGAAAATCAAACACTTGTCATTAAGTGCACGATCTTGTTGCTTTTGGACGAATTGGGACCAAGCTATCACCAGTATAAATGACCTTCGAAATGGTGAAACACGACATACTATAGTAAGCCCTCCGAGACCATGGACTACAGCCTTTCGCTTTTCACCTTTTTCAAATCCTCAAAAATCATGCAAAAAGTGGCACACTTGTATGCCCTCCGAGACCATGGACTATAGCCTTTAGATTTTCACCTTTCTTTCAAATCCTCCGAAATGGTGAAAAACTACATACTATAGTATGCCCTCTGAGGCAATGGACTATATAGCCTTTAGATTTTCACCTTTCTTTCAAATCCTCAAGAATGATGAAGAATCGCGCACTAAAGCGCGCCCCTCAATGACCTTGACCAGTAAAAATGACCTTCATAAGACTAGTAAATTACCTTCACCAGTTTAAATGACCTTGACCAGTATAAATTACCTTCATAAGACTAGTAAATGACCGTCACCAGTTTAAATGACCTTGACCAGTATAAATTACCTTCATAAGACTAGTAAATGACCTTCACCAGTATAAATGTCCTTGCCCAGTATAGATGACCTTCCCTGGTCGACTCTCCTGCTGGTGTACTAGTAGATCTGAAACGTTGGCGGTAGGTCTCTTCGGTCACATTGTACTTGGCAAGGACAGCAGCTTTGATGTCGGAATAGAGGTGAGAACGCTGCTCGTCCATGCTGGCATAGGCCTCCAACGCTTTACCGGTGAGAAGGGTGACCACACGAGCAGCCCACTCGTCATGATTCCACCCCCATGTCCGGGCGATGTGCTCGAAGCGGATGAAGAAGCTTTCCACGTCTTCTCCTTCACTGAATTCTGGAATCCGGGACCCGTCGTACCGGCGGATGGGCTGCTGCTCCGGTTGAGCATGTGTCGGCGTTGTCCATCGGCTGGGCTGCTGGTGTTGTTGAGCTGCAGTGGGCAGATCATAGGGACTCTGGTGACCAGCTGGGTCATCAGTCCCCCGTTCCTGTTTGGGTTTGTGATAAACAACAAATTTCAGATCTCAAGCCCATCAAACAACTTTTTCTCATTTCTTTGTTGCTTATACATGAATTCTCTCATTTCATTCATAAATTGTTGCCCAAAAGGAAGGCCCTCTTGTGAAGTAGGAGTACTTAACTTAGTTGGAAGGTTTTTCTCAGGTGGCCCCTTTGGCTTTACTGAAGGACCTGGGTGTGGCACCAGCTGCTGGTCCGCCGCTAATTGGGATCCATCTGATGCCGTGGCCCCTCCCCCACTCGCCTCAACCACCAGCTCCTCAAGCTCCTCCTCAGGCTCCTCTGCCATCAGCCCTGGGTTTTTCCGGGTAGGTCTTAATTGTTTGCTACTGCGCCCTCGTCCAGCCATTTTAGGTTTTCTACTGACAATTCCTCCTGGGAGGCTTTACAATCCCACCACTACCACCAATTGTTACCAAGTGGGATCGTAGATCGGCTGTTTGTCAGTAATAAAACCATAAAAATGACATAATGGACATGAGGCAGACTTGCAGGTGAAAGATAAGTTTAATTAATTCCAGGCCTGGACAACATAAGTGAAAAAAAACCTCAAAGAACAAAGCCCACCCTCTACTGAGCCATTTCCCCTTTATATAGACTCCTGACTCCCCCTGGCTAAGCAGTCAGCAAATCACAACGCATTTAGCAGCACACAAGACACTCCCCCTAAAGCAATCAATCAGAGCTCTCTTCAGGCAATCAAGGCAGCGTCCCAATTACAGCATCTGCATAGATAAACACAAGTAGGTTAGATTCACATGTCACAGCAGAATGTGCACCTTCTGTGGGACTGAGAATCAACTTGTTACAAATACAATACAATGAATGTGTATTGTTGAACAACATTACTCTGACAGAGGCTGCTCTGTCACACAGTGTAACAGTGTTAAATAGTTCTATATTGTGGCAGTAATGATTGCTATAGTGTGTGTTCAGTAAGTGTTAAATAACTATATTGTGACAGAATATTCCTGTCTCTCCAGCTCTTTAATAAAATGAAAAGGGCTTAAAAAAAAGAATGTTCAAGTAGGTGACACATTTTCAGCCAATCAGGAGAAAGTAGCTATTTATGAGCTTAATGTTCCAGTTCTAATTTTGTTTGTTACATTACAATTCCACTTGTTTAATCTGTATCCTGACTGGGTTCCTGGTGCAATGATTACGGTCACACTATAGAGCTATTTAACACGGTTACTGAACAAACACTATAGCAATGATTACTGTCACAATACAGAGCTATTAAACATTGTTACTGAACACACACTCTATAGCAATGATTACTGTCACAATACAGAGCTATTTAACAGTTACTGAACACACACTATAGCAATGATTACTGTCACAATACAGAGCAATTTAATTTAGGTAACCAAATGGACCCCAATAGTAGATCTTTACACTCTCAGCATTTGATTCACGGACCACCATTTGATGGCATTTAGCCTCTCAGACCCATTTGAGCCACTGACTGACCACCATTGTGAGAGGCTCAAATGCTGAATAAATAATCGACTAGATGTGAAAAGAGTATTGTTTGGTTGGTAAAGGGACAAACATTGTTTGAAATTGGCGTCATGTAAACAGACCGCCGACACCAACACATTGGCCACAGTACTAAACTAATTCGGCAGATTATACACAAATTCTTCTACATTCTCCAATTGTGATGTTACTTAACTTATTCATGCTACTGACTCACTGAACTGTGTTCTATAGTCGAATGGTTAGAGTCGGTGCCTATCAAAAGCAGGGCCCGAGATCTCGCCCCAGTCGAGGTATAAGTCTTTTTCACTTTTACCAACCAAACAAACAAACATCATACCCATTTGAGCCACTGACCACCATTGTGAGAGTCTATAAATGTCATCATATGGATGGTCCGTTGCTCAAATGCTGAATAAAAATTGACCTTTTGACCAGATGTGAAATGTATTTCGTTTGTTTGGTACAAAGGAAAAAGACTAATGCCTTGACCGGGACAAGAACCGCTGCCTGGTGTTTACAAAGCGGCGATTCTACCGACTCCACTACAGGAACACTGGTCAACAGTGGTGTAGAGACATAACATATATAAACAACATAGTAAGTAACAACAACAAAAACAGCGTAGTAACATTAATTGTTTACCTGCAGACGGTGAGCACGATGGGTGACGTGGCACTGATCAAACCCGCATTTTTATTTGAGGGGGGCGTCACTTCTTTCCGGTGTGAGGCTCCGCCCACGAGTTTTTCCCGCTTGTTTGTTGTAGTCATTTGTAGTCCTACTACGTTACATCCGGGTCCTAGTCCGCACCAGCTCCCGTCCGCTTCTCATTGTAAATACTAGCAACGCGTGATTCTTTTTATGTGATAATGACGTTATTTTTCAAAAAGGAAGCCATTGATGGTTAAAATGGGTCTTAATGCTTCCAACCCGAGTAGAATTAATAATGTAACTGTGTCCATGACAAAGACAATATATGATTGGAAGCTTAAGTAAGACCCAGAAGTGGCTCTGGAAGAGCGGGTTACGTCACGGCGTAAATAGTCAATACAGACATTGATCCTCATCCTGGTAGCGTCCTCAGTGGTCTAGCGGTCTCGACACCCGACTTTGAATCCGAACTTCATGACTTCATGGGTTCAAACCCCTCTGATGTTTTTTCAACAAACACGGATTACTTGTTTTGTGAGGTTACGGTTAGGGCTTTGACATGAACTAGCCCACGGACCACCATTTAATGGCATTTCTATCTCTGGGACCCCCAATTTATATTGTAAAATCAAGGTTAATTTTTTGAGAGTGTACAAATGGAACATTCTGGCGGATTCTTTAGCTCAACGGCCCTAGTGCTGATGAACCACTACGGAGGTAATGACATTTCTCAACGCGCTGTGGCACTGTTCTGATTTTCCCTGCCAACTGACTTTTGTGTTTTTTCCTCTGCTGTTCTTCTTCATCACCTTTTAGTTCCTTTATCACAGCGAACAATCAAACCAAGCCAATGACTAGCTGACTATATATATCTCGCGTTTTTTGGCGTTTTATATTTTTGGACGACATTAAGACCTGGATTTATATTTATGCCCCAGTGTTTACTCCACATACATTCAATTAAGACCCGAGCAGCAGCAGCACTGACAGGTAAAATATATTTTCTTCACCACAGAAACGCCACTAAAGACACGGTGTAAAGTAGTGTGTATAAATTGGCGGATTTTTTTTACATTTATTTTGCATGTCATAGATCACTTTCTGACATTCCAAAGGAAACGTTTTAATTCTTTGTCTGTCTTGGTGATTTGGTGAATATAGTGGATTCGTTTTTAGATCAATCAGGGATTTGTTAATACTGTACTGGGCTGACTGTTACTGTACATGGGGCTGAAAGCTGCATAGCAACAGACGACTAATAATGACTCATAGGACTATGTATCAGTGATCAGTGTTTACTATAGACCCTACCAATGTTTTATTTCATATGATTTTAAATGTATTTGACTGAGTTTAAAGGTCTGATTTGTTGAAAATAGCTGATCAACAATTGCTCGTAGATTGGCTAGTTTCAAATAGCCGATGACTGCAGTCTGAGACTCGCTGTGCTATTATTGTTACTATAGGTCAGTCAGTAAACACTGAAGTTGGTGCTTTCATGAAAGTAAGGATAGCTCTCAATCCATTGATTCACAATACCAGAATGCACTTTTAATTATATCACATGAAGCAGACAGCCCTGTGATTAAACCTTTAATTATATTACATGAAGCAGACAGCCCTGTGATTAAACCTTTAATTATAGTACATGAAGCAGACAGCCCAGTGATTAAACCTTTAATTATAATACATGAAGCAGACAGCCCTGTGATTAAACCTTTAATTATAATACATGAAGCAGACAGCCCTGTGATTAAACCTTTAATTATAATGCATGAAGCAGACAGCCCTGTGATTAAACCTTTAATTATAATACATGAAGCAGACAGCCCTGTGATTAAACCTTTAATACATGAAGCAGACAGCCCTGTGATTAAACCTTCAGCATTACACTGCAACCACACTGTGGCTACCTTTTTATTCACAATGCAAAGTATATCAATGCAAATATATCATGGCGTACAGTAGTCTAGCTCTGGTCCATAGCTCTAATATATCATGGTGTAGTCTATCTCTGGTCCATAGCTCTAATATATCTTGGTGTAGTCTAACTCTGGTCCATAGCTTTAATATATCATGGTGTAGTCTAGCTCTGGTCCATAGCTCTAATATATCATGGTGTAGTCTAAGTCTAGCTCTGGTCCATAGCTCTAATATATCATGGTGTAGTCTAGCTCTGGTCCATAGCTCTAATATATCATGGTGTAGTCTAGCTCTGGTCCATAGCTCTAATATATCATGGTGTAGTCTAGCTCTGGTCCATAGCTCTAATATATCATGGTGTAGCCTAGCTCTGGTCCATAGCTCTAATGCCCATTAGAGCTATGGACAAAATTAATTTAAGTACTTTTTTAATTGAATTGAAATTTAGGGGTTAGAGGTTGGGACAGCCACCTTCCAATAGAGCGTCGCAGTCCCGCCTCCTACCCTGGACCAGGAAATGAAACCCAATGCATTATTCTCATAGACATTTCTTAGAGTATTTATTTAAAGACGGTTACGCCGCGGACAAAGCCAACTCGAGTCGTGACAACTCATGACAACACAAACAATATTTTGGACCAAACAAATAATTAGAAAGAAGAAAAAAACGGCAGGTTACAACACTTTTTTTGTTGTTTTTCTTCTTTGTAATTATTTGTTTGGTCCAAAATATTGTTTGTGTTGTCATGAGTTGTCACGACTCGAGTTAGCTTTGCCCGCCGTGTAACCGTCTTTAAAGAAATGTCTATGAGAATAATGCATTGGGTTTAATTTCCTGGTCCAGGGCAAGGACAGTCTAAGAAGGACGAGACGCGAAGACTGTACGGGCGACGCCATGTTGCTTTGGAAGGAAAGAAACATGCGCAGTTGAGACCAAGGAAGCTGAACGGGGAAGTGTTGGCTGCATATAGCCCATTGCGCATGTTTCTTTCCTTCCAAAGCAACATGGCGTCGCCCGTACGGTCTTCGCGTCTCGTCCTTCTTAGACTGTCCTTGGTCCAGGGTAGGAGGCAGGACGCTCTATAGGAAGTGATATATGGATGTTTTTTAATTTGATATTATCTCAATAGAGCACCGAAGTCCTGACGTCACTGTCAGTAGAGGGCGCCAGTCCACAGGTTCGTGTACTTTTTATTTGCATTGAAATCGCCATAGGGGGATTTTAGATCTCTTCATATAAGAACGGTGTTTGAAAAATAAACCGATCATCCCTTTTCACTCATAGAAGCGTCGACTGAAGGTGGAAATGTACAAATATACCCAAAGAGTAACACAATAAGCGTTAGAAACGAGTCAAACAACCCATAGACTACATTTCCGGGTAGGCGGTGGTTGCAGCTGCCCATGTTAATTAAGTTTTTTTTTTAAATTTGTATTGATATTTAATGTTTCGTGGTTAGTACGAGTCGAGTCACCGCCAGCTGAGCTTACGTCAACGAGGAATCTCAGCAACGCAATGTGTTGACAGCTGGGCGTGACGTATATTAGCAGCGACATTGCTTTCATATGTAGTTTCAAGGCTTTTGCGGCCAAAGTAATTCCATTTTCTCCAGAAACTGGCTGTATCAAATATGAATGGACATCATTAATGACGCACAGCCACCCCCTGACAGAAAGGCCGGGATGATCGGTTTATTTTTCAAACACCGTTCTTATATGAAGAGATCTGTACTTATATATAAGTAGTATATATATATATATATATATATATATATATATATAAAATTCCCTTTTCTTTTAGTGTGTGTGTGTGTGTGTGTGTGTGTGTGTGTGTGAGCATCTTACTAGTGTGTGCGTGAGTGTCTTATAGTTTTATTTTCCAAATGGCCGAAATGTATATGGGGCTGAAGTGGTTATAATTATGTTTTTTAATCAAATTTTAATTCTACAAAGCAACTAAAGTTTTCGAAACTGGAAATACTCAAGTATAAATACGTCAACATTGAAACATTTGAAAAGGATTTGAAAAAAGATGAAAATCACTCCGAGACCATGGGCTATAGAGCTCAGTGGCACCCTTGTTAAGATGACGTCCATGTGAGCCAGAGGTTGTGACTTCAAATCCAGCTGAGTTCCTCCTACTTTCACTCTGCAGCATGTTTTGGAGGTTTTTCAAGGTTCAAGGTTGTCTTTATTGCTAAAACTATGAAACATTTCAAAGATTCCTTTTCAGGCAAACATGTCCACCGTAAGATGAACCTACGTAGGTTTGAATGGGGTTTCTAGGTGTAAGTATGTAGGACTAGTAGCGTGACGACGAGTATAATAAACTGGAAGAAAAGTAATTGATTGAGCTGAGAAGGACCTATAAACCGTCAAGGTTTATAGGTCCTTCTCAGCTCAATCAACAGGACCAGAACACACCTGGGCTACTTTCACTCTGCAGCATGTTTTGGAGAATAACATCCAGAAGAGAACTGGAAAGAGATGGAAAGCTGAGGAGATTCTCAGAGAGCATGGTGGCACTCTGTGATAAGCTGCTGTCTATGTGAGCCACAGGTCGTGGGTTCAAGTTCAGCCCATGGCCTCAGACGGCATACTATAGCATGTCATTTTTCATCATTTTTGAGGATTTGAAAAAAAGACGAAAATCACTCCGATACCATGGGCTATATATAGCCCATGGCCTCGGACGGCATACTATAGCATGTCATTTTTCATCATTTTTGAGGATTTGAAAAAAAGACGAAAATCACTCCGATACCATGGGCTATAGCCCATGGCCTCGGACTGCATACTATAGCATGCCGTTTTTTGAAAAGGATTTGAAAAAAGACGAAAATCACTCAGAGACCATGGGCTATAGCCCATGGCCTCGGACGGCATACTATAGCAAGCCGTTTTTCATCATTTTTGAGGATTTGAAAAAAGACGAAAATCACTCAAACTACAAAACATTTCAAAGTAAAAAGTTCCAGCATGTGTCTCCACAGTAAGCTGAATTATAAAAAGTGTTAATGGAGTTTCTAGGTGAAAGTGATTTTTTGACGTGCCAATATCTGCCATTGAGCCCCATTATAAATTTCTCTAATTTGAAAGCACTATATTTCTAAAACTATGAAACATTTCAAAGATTCCTTTTCAGGCAAACATGTCCACTGTTCAACAGGGCGCTTGAGGGAATTGAAGCCCGTCCCAGAAAACCAGGAGTACCACACCAGTGTCTTAGTTTTTGTTTTGTTGTCATTTACAGGTCGGCAAAACAATCACATACTGTAGTAACATTCACACTCATTCACATTTCAACAGTAGGCCCCCATATATATAACCTGACTCCGCCAGATGGGGCAGCAGAGAGTACACTGGGTTCCCCCCTCCTGCTCCCATCTGGGAACTCTCAGGCAGACTTGATGCCCGGCCACAAAACGGCCTGGCCAATCAGCAGCAGCTAGAAGCTAGAAGCTGCTGCTAGAAGCTGCTAGAAGCTGCTGCTGATTGGCCAGGCCGTTTTGTGGCCGGGCATCAAGTCATGTCTATGAAATAATTATTCTGATACAGGCATATTGACACACGACTGTTCAATATCGCTCGCAACCATTACTCTGGACAATTACACAGCAACAACACCTCTCCTCATCCTGTCGTCCCTTCACAATAAAGTGTCTCCCAGTTACCTCCCAATGCTGCACATTTTACCCTGGTAATAATGGAAATAGGTGTAACTTTAACATCATGGGAGAGAGCAAGGCAGCGACTGCGAGTGAGTGAGAAAGAGAGAGGGCCAAGGGTGGTGGGGGGTTGAATGACGTACTGACAGTCAGTTGTAGCTCGGAGGCCCCCCTGAGGGTGGAGGCCCGTTTCAATTGAAACTGGTGAAACATAGCAAAGGCCTCCTATGCATACTATCTATAGTATGCCGTCCGAAACCATGAACTATAGTATGTCGTTTTTCTCGTGATTTTCATCTTTTTCACAAATCCTGTAAGTGCTGTAAGTGCCATCCAGCCGTTACTCCAATTTCTTGTATCCAAGTCTTGTGTCCATGTATGAGCCATAGAGTAGAGTGGGCTCGACAGTCGTGCTAAATATGGGCAGTTACTTTACACCAGGGCTGACCACGTGATCACACACTGACTGTTGAGCTGCAGTGAACCACATGATTGACCAGTGGATACATTATCTTACTTGGCTATTTTTCACAATTGCATCTAATAAAAATAAATATGTAAAATTAGAGCATTAGTATATGCTAGACAGTCTGATGAATTGAAAATGGAGGACCTCAATGGAAAAGAGCCATAGTGCTTTCTTGTTTTATTCTACTTTTTTATAATCCTCTTAGCAGACCTTATACTGAACTGTGCTTTCCAGTGCTCATTCTACAAACTGTTAATACAGTTTTCAATCAAACTAATGTCCCCACCCCCACCTGAGAAAAACAGTTTTTTACCATTTTTGTTCCAAATATTTCCCATTTCCCGTTTTTTCAAGCTGTGAGCTTGTAGATCAGCTTTTTTCCGATATGCGATCTACATAGGTTTAAAACGCTCATGTGGCCTATAGTTTCATAGACCTGGTTGCTTATTTCTCTTGCAAAATCTGGCAACACTGCCGAAGAACAGCCTCCTTCATACTTTGCAGAATGAAAGTAAGCACATTAGAGAGCATGACATTTTCACCAAAGATAAGAATTGTGAATCATTTCATACAAGTGCAGTATATAGTGTGCTGTGTTGTAAAATGTTGAACGGCAACTCCCTATGGCCATCGGAAATGTCAGCCGGAGATTATCTGAGGCAGCAGCTTCTCCCAAGATTACAGGATAGTGTCTTTTAAGTCAGTCTGTTGAAGAACGACAATATTTGATATTCCTTGTGGAATATTAAATTAGGTCTGCAACTGTCTAATATTATTTTGCTTTGCCAATGACAACTGGCTTTGCACGTTGGATTACAATTCGTGAAACAGAATGCATTGTGTGTGCTATTTGTAAACTATAACGCGGTAGGGAGTGCAGAGTGCATTGTGTGTGCTACAGTTGGAGGCCATCGATATTGTCCTTTTCTTTTTGCTGAGGTTTGCGTGATCTGCGCAAAAGGACAGTTAACCCATTTTGGGCGGGAACCCCTTTTGGTGTTTTAAACATTGTTATAATTTAGCTATTGAAAAATAGCAGATCTACAAGCTCGTAGCGCGCCACCGAGTGGCGCGCTACGAGCTTGTAGATCTGCTATTTTTGAAAAATCGTGAAAATATTTATTTCAGAAAACTGGAGGATTTAGATTTTTTTAAATTTTGAGGTCAGGCCTAAATGGGTCAAATGATAAAGGACAATATCGGTGGCACCCAACTGTGGTTGGGAGTGCTCACTGTTTGTTTAGCATTCTGTCAGTGTCAGTGTCACGAGGAGATGAATGTCAACATCACATGGACGTCTCAAGTGTTGCATTCTCCCCTGTATAACTGGCCTTAACCCATTCTGACCTGAGATCAGATTCTAAAAATGTCTTCTAAATCCTGACAGTTTTTCTGAAAAAGCTATGTTTCTATGTCAGTCGTTCTTCGATTTTTCAAAAATAGCAGACCTACAAGCTCGTAGCGCGCCACTCGGTGGCGCGCTATGAGCTTGTAGATCTGCTATTTTTCAATAGCTAAAGCATAACATAATGCTAACACCAAAAGGGGTTCCCTTGAAAATTTTAAATAAATCACACATTTAAAAAATATATGAATGGTTGTCAGTCGGTGGCAGCAGGTGGGAAGGCGAGGCCCTGCTGTCTCCTACTCTGGAGAACTAGTGAATTTAACTATAGTTTCAACAAAGCCGAGTTGGAGATTTCATGCAATATAAAGCCTCCGGGTCCTTTTAGCAATTTGGAGTCAACACACAAATACGCCCACACTCAACTGTAGAAAGACTTCCCATCCCTTCCCCTTCATGTGAAAATATGCTGACTGGAGGTGCCTAAGCGTGTCTGCGTGCATGTGTGTGTGCGTGTACGTGTGCATGTGTGCAACTGTGCATGTGTTTGTGTGTGTTAGTGCACCTGCTGTGTGTCTATATGCTCAGTTTCCTGACTGAACTCTTCCCACAACACCTTCACTCGCCTTTTAGTCTAGATGGATTTAGTCTAGATGGCACACGCACAGGGTGGATTTTTTGACGCCACCTGTTTTTTCTTAATCCTTGAAGGGTGTTTTTTAAGATCCTGCCAGACCACAGGCTAATACAAATCACACCCGTGTGAAGTGAGGGGCTCTCTAATCAATTTATTGACCTTATACCAACCTTGAAACATACCTTAGTTATGTCAACAAGAATGGTGGTCCCTTATTGGCCAAGGGTTTCCACCGACATACCGACAGACGATTTGCTCAGACACATATGACGTAAATTCTCCATTCATTGTCAATGGCATTTAATGTTTGTGTTAAGACAGAATCTACACTATAGCTGTTTATAGGAAAGGCTAGCGCACCTCAAAAAAGGTCCCATATGGGGTTCATTTGTAACCCTTTCTTACACAATCCTACCCAAATATGAAAATGGAAAAGAAGAGAAAACTATTGACATAAGCAACCCATAGGGACAAAATACAATTAGGACCCAAGGAATAGGCCTACTAGAAATGGTTATCTTAAATGGTTCAAGCTTATCTTGACTCTATTACAGGACAAAAACTGCAAAAAATAGCTGAAAACGTTCAGATCACATCTATACTTCTCTTTTCAGTAACCTTTTGCAGTGGCTTTTTTTCTTGCCAACTGTTTTGTCTTAATCCTTGAAGTGTGTATTTTAATATTCTGCCAGGTACCAAGCTGAAATAATGTCCCATGGGGTTCCATTTTAACCCTTTCTTACACTATTACCAAAACTTGAAAATGGAACTAAATGAAGAAAATACATAACCTTTTAAGTACAGTAACTCACAGAGACAATTCATCCTTTGTCAGCCTTCTGATTGGTCCCTGACTGACTAACCAGCAGGCTCTTTCTGCCTGGTTCAGCCTCGTTTATATTGAATTTGCTAAAACATCATTTTTGGAAAAAACTAAAAACAAACATGATATGCCCAGTCACCATGCTGCACCTGTGATGTTCCTTTTTACTGACACCAAGTTTAAAATAACAATTGAGTGCACAGAATATCAATATGAAGCAACTGAAAAACATGTTATTTCAATGGTAGTGGATGGAGACCGAGGATTTTTGTCCAACCATGAAACGGCAACCAAATGTGTGCGAAGAGGGGCAGAACCACGGGCGGGACTTGACAAAGGGACCGTACAATTTTTACCCAAGGAATTCATTTAAATGGATATTATTAAGATTCCACCACAAATTGACTATTACAGGACAAAACAGCAAAAGAAACGAGCAGGAAAAAATCTGATAATTTTCCCTATTTATTAATAATCTCTCAACATCTACTTGGAACTGTACGAGTACCACCTCACTGAAATGAAAGAAAAACTACATATTCATGCTGGGATGACACTAAGTCATGCCAAGTGCAGATGAGGGCTGTTTCCTACTGACATCCAAGGTATAAGCTCGTATCATGGTGTGGTGTGGGAGATGGCTGTAGAAGAGGCCCTAGTAGGGGTCCACGCACACTACAGATGCACTACAAAGGTCTGCAGATCGTGACAGTGCTCTACAGATGCACTAAAGTGTTCTACAGATGCAGTACAGTGCTCTATAGATGTACTATAGTGGTCTATGCAGTCAAGTGGTCTAAATATCACAACAGTGGTCTACATACGCACTGAAGTGGTCTACAGAAAGTACAGATACACTAGATTGGTCTACAGATGCACTACAGTGGTCTACAGATCACAACAGTGGTCTGCAGCTGCACTGAAAGAGAAGTAGTGAAAAGAGGTATACTGTAGATATAGATATGATTATGATGTGAACGTTTTCAGATATTTCTTTTGCAGATTTTGTCCTGCAACAGAGTCAAGATGTTCTTGAATCTTAATAATAACCACTTTAATGAATTACTTAGATCCACATTTTAAGTTGGTTCATTTGTCAGTCGGTTGTTTCCTTCAAAAGTTATGCTTGTTTCTATTGTTTTCATCTTGCGGTTTAGGGTCAGGATATGTGTAAGAAAATACACCCTTCAAGGATTAAGAAAAACCAGGTGGTCCACCTTATGCGCGTGGACCCCCCGTTCCATCTAGACTATTTCTGATCCCTACAAGCACATCAATGGCTATAGGCAGTAAAAACAAAGTCAAATTGCCTGGCCATTTATACCATAATATTCCAATCTAAGCTTCCATCCCACCCTTTATATCATGAAGCTTGCAAGTAAAGCCTGATTTATTTGCATGGCAAAGATTGCAGATCTATAAGCTCACAACACATCGCTTGCAGATCGGCTATTTTTCACATGCGATAAATATGGCTTATTTCAGTTGTTGACAAATACAGTGTGTAGATTTTATCCAGTGCCTGGCACAAGAAAAAGCCTCTGAGACTGCCAGTAATGCTTCCGTGCCATGTGCAAAATCTGAAGTGGCATCGGTCTTGACTGTCGTTCCCAGTGGCTGGAAGAGCCAGAGTCATCTGTTCTATTTGTTACATCTCTCAGGTCGACAGGTGACAAATGTATTGCATAGATTAAAAAATATATGCATTATATGATTCTTAACTTATAAAGTATTTACATAGTTGTTTCCTCAAGATTTGTGCACAAGCCAATCAGACAAAATAATCAAGACAAATGTGTGTTTGAGTGCGTGCGTGCGTGCGTGCGCGCCTGTGTGTTTGTGTGTGTCTGTGTATTTGTGTCTGTCTGTGTGTTTGTGTGCGTGCGTACAGTAAGCACCTTTCCTCCTGACTCTAGACACACCCTAAAGGAAACCTGACAATTATTCTGGAAGCTGTAGGCGAGAACCAGTAGTGAGTTGTGCCATCAAATGGAGAGAGCGGATGAGAGCTGAAGCCAGATAAATAAGAAGTAACAGTCCCTGGGTGACGAGGCCTGAGGCCATTGCCTTGCTGGCTGGCAAACAGCTGCCTAGACTCCCCCAGCGGGCTGCGGATGAATCGGCCAGCCTTCTGGACACCTGACAGTTGATTTAGTTCCCCCGTAATGGCCAACTGCTGGAACAACACAATCTGTCATGCTAATGATATCGTAAACATTGATAATTAGACGCTTAATATCGACTGCTGTTAATGCAGTGAAATCGTGAATTGGAATAGTATCTTATTACCGGTAATAACAATTGGTGGAAATATTGCGCCGTGTACAACAGTAACATGGTTGCTCTATGCCAAGGGTTCCCGAACTTGTCAGGCCGCAACCCCACAAAATAATGCTATTTGAACTGGGGACCCCCCCACCCGGACAAGCACTTGGAATTGCAGGCATTACATTTAGTTTGACTCGGTTCCACAGATAAACATTGTAAGAATAGCCCAATTACAAGCCTCCTTGTGAGCTTCTAGATTGTCTATTTTCACAATGTTTGCCTCTTTCTTACATAATATTTGACAATTTGTCTTAAAAGTCATACAATTCACCCTTTGTCAGCCTTCTGATTGGTCCCCGACAGACTAACCAGCAGGCTCTTCTGCCTTGTTCCGCCCTGGTTCCGCCTCGTTTATGTTGAATTTGCTAAAGAAAAATAGAAAAAACTCAAAACAAACATATGCAGAGTCACCATGCTGCATCTGTGATGTTCCTTTTTACTGACACCAAGTTTAAAATAAGAATTGAATGCACAGAATATCAATACGAAGCCACTGAAAAACACGTTATTTCAATGGTAGTGGATGGAGAGAGAGGATTTTTGTCCAACCACGAAACGGCAACCAATGGGTGCAAAGTGGGGCATAACCACGGGCGGGACTTGACAAAGGGTGAATTGTATCTTAGGAATGTGCAAATACCCAATACGCTTATACTGTATGTTGTTTTTGAGTGAGAAAACAATGTTTGCACATAATTAAGCAAATCACCCAAACCCTACTGTTTGGGAACCACTGCTCTATGCAATTTGAGGGTAATGTTTTCCTACTTTGTGTTTAAAACTTAAATTAAGAGACATAGCATACTGCATAGTCATGCAGATTATAGCAGTTTCGGATGTTATCAGACAATTTAATTAATAGCCTTATCAAGACCATGCAATGGAGCCAGTATGGACATTTCCTACATATTGACGTTGTTGTCAGTCATTGTCCGTTGCGTTGGTCACGTTGTCCCACTACTAAAGGCTCATACATAGTCTGGATTTTCGGTGGTTAGGTGACCACCGAACTACAACATGACGTCACGAGCCGAGGTGAAGAGCAAACCACCGCCACCGCTCCAGCCCTTCTCTCTGTTTTTACTCACCACTCAACGTTATTTCAGCTCCGGTGGTCAGCTCACCACCGGAGCGGTGGTCACCTCACCACCGAAAATACAGACTATGAATAGGCCTTAACCCTACCCTACCCGTGGTCCGACTCTAACCTTAACCCTAACCCTAGAACCTCAGTCTTAACCGGCCACATAAGTAAACATAAAGCAAAGTTGTTGTATAGTAGCAGTTTCACGTTGGTTTCGCTTTAGGCAGCAGTAGTGTCACTTCCGCGTTTCCTAGTGGCCTATAGGCTGTGTGTAGGAAATGTCCATATTACTCCATTGCATGGTCTGATATTGGTGATTATCGGTTGATGACATCAGAAGCGGGTGCAGATTAAGACTGCAAGACTGCGCTGTAATTAATGTAGTCCAAAAATGTTCCCTTTATTTACAATTCTTCAATATACCAACAGCATATAAATGATGGCCAATGCCATTCAATACTTTTAAATGGTTCCATTTCACCATGTTCAGAAAACCTATTCACTATACAGTAACAGCATTATTTTCATTGCAGCTAGCACTGGGAATCATACATAACACACTTCAACCCAACAGTAACATATAAATAGTCTCTGGAAAAATATGACTATTGCTAAAAGGTTGACATGTTATAATAAAAATGACCAACTCTTGTTCACAAAACATAAGCAACAACGGCAGTGTAACAATCAGCAGTATTCAAGGTAAACCAGTCCAGAACAGCCTATACCTCACAAAAGTGGATTCTAAACCCCCCCATTATTGCTCGTGAAATGTACGCGTACTGACAACATGGATGAGAGAGGAGACTGTCCACCGTCGGTGGGGGTATAGGGCTAAGCTAATCTAGGCTAAAGGGCCAGCCAGGGGAGGGGTCACAGTTCACTGTGTACGCCCTGCTGCTCCAGTACTGGCTGGCAGGCCACGGGAGTCTGAAAGTCCATGACGTACTGGCATTTGCTGGGCTCCTTCACTGACCGCAAGGCCGTCTCCGTCCCACATGTCAGCGTGACCTAGAAAAACACAGGGAGGAAGAGTTGAGGTGGTGTACATACTGTACAGTGCAGACGAAGGGACATCGTTAGCCTAGGTCAACAGCTGCACTAGTTTGGCTTCTGTGTGGTCTGTCTGAGGATGTCAGGGGTGGGGGAGGGGGTCTTATTACACTATACAATACTTCCACTATCTTTTTTTTTTTTTAAATGTATTTTTATTGAGGCTCTGAGATTTCACAACTGTTCAATCACAATTCAATGTATATAGAACCACACATTTTTCTTTTTTCAACATAACATAGGAAAACAACAAGAACCACAATACGGACATTACAATGCACAGACAAAAAACAAACAAACACAAAAAAAAACAGACAAAACGAGTACACCAGTCTTGACATGATTACATTACAGGTCACCAGAGTCTTTGTTATTCACTACCGTTCAATAAGGTACATTGAAGCACAGTCTAGAAGGGTCCACTGTATCTAAGACTGGTTCCCATACCTTTGTGAACCCTTCCATGTTATCACGGAGGAGATAAGTCAGTTTCTCCAGAACTTCCACTATCTTTAACCACAAACTAATATACTTCATTGACCGAGTCTCCCCCCCCCCCTTTGCCTCTACACCACAATTGGCGTTGCAATGCGATACGAACTTGCGAGCTTGTAGAACTGCTAACTTTGCCAAATGTTCGCCCCAGAATAGGGACGCTAGGGCTTGTATGATGGAGTCTCGTATCACAGTCATCTTTCACACAAAGCCGTCCACGGGAGTACTTTTATAGGGCTGTGAGGGAAGTGAAGAACAGCCGCTCACTACAAATGAAAAAATTATGCAAGCAAAGAAAAGAAAAAGAAGCAGGATTGCAGTTCACACCGATTTGTTTGAACGCGAACATATTCGGGTCTCCTACTTGAATGAAATTACAGCATGCCGAGACAGATGAAATATCGTTCATCGCTGCTCTGTCTGAGCCAAGGTGAGATTGTGGCGCGGGTACACCGCAGACAGTTGTGACAGTTAGACGAAGTTATGGCACATCACTCCCGCGGCCCCCCGAGGGCACACGAGCCGGACGTGCAAAACGATGTGATTACCACTGCCGTGACTTTAATAGGTGACTTTTTGACGCCCTCTGTGAGAGAGTGTAGGGGGGAAAAAAACAAAACTTATTTTACTTCTAGGGGGTTTCCATAGCAACCCCTCACATCATACTGCACCCTACAGACAATACCTGTAGTGAACAAAAGCACCTAGAAAGAGAGAGAAAGAGACAGAGGTTGACCTTTTTTATTTTCTTTTTTATCTTTAAAAGCACCTTTATTAAAACACTGCCATACAAAATGTCACATTACAGTTGCAATTGACTACTTACTAGTCTACTATTACTATTACTGCGTCAGGCACCCAGAACTTGAGGCAAGTAGATTGACCCTATGGGAGCCAACCCAGGGCAAAGCCAGGAGGGGAAAGAAGCGTATACCACCTGACAGCATGTAGACGTGCTGCGGCGCGACAGCTTGGCTGACAACACTGAAGAGCTCAAGAACCTGATTTTTGTGGAGGGCAGCGATCCAGGAATCCCGAGTTGGTGTTGGCTAAACTTCACTCTCGCAGCAACTAACTAATTACTATTACACTACTCATTGCGTAAAAGAGTCTAAAGAGAAAAAAAGGACAACACATATGTTGAAAAAACACTTTTTCAAAAAGAAAGGCACAATTGACCGTTCTGCACCACACACAGCACGTCTCCCAGTCCCTGAGCCCTAAATTGTCCACTATTTTCAGTAGTTTGTGATAGGCAGGCCCGGATTAACAATGACATTTACTGGAGCTTAAACTCCACGGCCCGCAGCTTGCAGGGCCCGGTACGAGACTAGCTACAGCTGTTGCTTCTGTCGAAAAATGTAACAGCAACACAGGAACCCCCGCTAGTGTTTATGGTCGTCCGGCAGTTTCCGTAGCAGTTGATTTTCCCCCTATAGTAAGCAGTCGCTTTGGGGGGGCCTCAGACGGCGTCTTCCTCCCATCACTGATAGGGGGGAAGCGAGTAAGCGACGCCCGGCTATCGGGAGCCCCCCCCCTGTTCCCCCCTGGCTCAAACCAACATGCGTTATGTTGCAAAACAACAACATACAGCCTAGCCCTAGACTGTAAGGAATATAAACACAAGACCTTGGCGCAAAACTTCATGTTTACCCTGCTCTAAACCAACACAAGTTTGTTCCTACATCCTCCATTTCACAATTTCAGCACTCGTGAGTAAATTCATTTAATTGCTATTATGTGCCATTATGTTTTCAGTGACGTTGCGCCCACAGCTTGGTTGCATTGTCGTCAATTAATCTGTCTTTAAAAAGTTCTAATATTAATATAGCATATTGGCATTGTCTCTTGGTGCACAGATGTTAGGTGGACCATGTAACAACATGGTCAACAGCACTGTTTGCAAATGTAGACTACATTTGGCCGCAAAGACAATTTAGACAAAATATGCTGCTGCCTGCTAATGAAGGAGCTTGTAGATATAGGCTAATTATTTTTCGGGAAAATTGCAGATAGTTGACTGAACCAGTTCCATGCCAGAACAGAGACGGTGACTTTAGTAAATCTGAAAAACAGTATTAACACCTGAAGTGGAGCTTTTCAAAGTCTTTCTCAACCGGACCCTGGCCAATGGTGTGATTGTAGCACGTGAGTGGCTTCTGTATACAGTACATTCTCCTATTATGGGGCAGCTTTTTGTTTCGCTTGTAAGCTATTCAGGAGGGTATGATATGCGTGGTGCATCAATCAGCTGTTTGACTGTTGAATACAGTATAAGAAAATAAATGTGAAACATGTACATGAAACAGCATAGTTTTTTCCCCCATCTCATGATTGCTATGCATGTTTCTTGTTAACGACTGTATTAATAACCATAAAGTAATATCCTAGTCCTTAATAAAATGTAATTTGTAAAATGATAGTCACACTGAAAGTGACAGTATTACATAGTAGTTTTGGCAGAGACTGAAGTTGGAAAGGCTGTGCCCACTGCCCACTGCCTGGCTGTGTCTTGTGTGTCAGCGGGCAGCGCAGGCAGTGGTGGATACGTGCGCCGTTGGTGCGGCGGTGCGTTGAGCGCATGCATGTTAATTAATGAATTCATTAATTGACTGAATCTGTAGGGCCTTTTGATTTGGCGAAGCCCCAGGGCCCTGAGAGGGGTTGATCCGTCACTGGTGGTGATATAGGCAAACTACCACCAGTCATTCCAGTACCTGCACTGGGTCTACGACGTTCCCAGTTCCATCTGTTTTGTTCTTCGGAGTCAAAATAGCCATCTTTGCTTTTTGCACCAGCTCATTTTGCCTTGTGGTTCGGCCAAAGACTCAAAGGACCCAATGCCTCCCTGCTTGGCAATCAGCATCAAGGGTTGGATTAGGGTAAGTCCCTGCGACATACTATAGCGTCATGTCCAGGGGGTGTACTTGTACATCATGTCCAGGGGGTGTACTTGTACATCAGTTACTTACTTACTACAACCTTTTTCCGGAAGGAATATTTTGGACCAAACACAACACACACACAGAGAGAGAGAGAGAGAGAGAGAGAGAGCGAGAGCGAGAGAGAGTGATTGTGGAAACGTATTCTTGGACTAAACCTTGAGATTGGTACCGACCAACTAGTGATTTAATTTTGTTTTGAATAAGAATAGTTACAAATATATATATCTTTGTGGGGGATATCACACACAGTACATCTATCAATAGATGCACTGTGTGTACCGTGTGTACATCTGTAATCCACGTAAATCGAAATCTGTTCACCCCACAGACTTCAAATTCGGTATATTTGTAGACTACATTTAGACGGCATGGGATTCCCATTTGAAGAGAGGGCGGCCCGGCTCACTAAATGACATGATTAACCATGCTACTGTATATTTTTAATTGAGCAAAGTCCTGAATAAGATGAAAGTGGTTCTAACAGATTTTAACATGTGTGGGGGCGTAAGGTTAGCAAGGAGTGAAGTTGAGGACAAAGCATGAAGGAACTGGAAGGAGCATTACCATAAACTCAATGAAGGCTGACAGGAAAGAAAGGATGGGGAGAGAGCAGCCCAGCTTCCCACACTCGGCTTTGGAGATAACATCTTTCTTTGACACACATTTTTCGCACATTTTCACAGCGTTTTTGTAAAAAAAAAAAAAAACAGAATAAAAAATACATTGCGTTGGTGTCAATCATGGGACTTCAATGCTTGTTCCACAAATTGTCATGCAAGTAGCGCTATTGCAATATATGTATTTGATTGAATGGTTAGGTTTACATATCGAGCTGTTGCAGCCTGCTGTAAGGTTGGATAATAAGGGGGCAAAGATGAATGCCAGTGATCATTTGTTCATCACTTATCCATTGGTGTTTTTATTAACAAAGACAAGGAGAAAATAGTATTTGATATTGTTAACAATACTGTCAACATTCATGTCACCTTATACAGTAAGTGCAATAAATCTACTTAAAGCATCTTTGTCCTAGTCATTAAATAGGTACATAAATCATATTACTTGACATGTATAACATAACATTTTTCTATTGTCAAAGTAAAATGACAAAGGTTCTAGCCTCATTATTTGAAACATAATCCATGTGAATATAATCAACAAACACCAGGCTACACTAGTTTTGAGTGACAGTCAATTTCAATGAATTGTAGTTGCTGAATTCAACCAAATTGGTATAATATAGAATAAGCCAATCTTGGAGGTGTGCTATAACAGTGATGCTAAATAGCGATGACACATTGTCATTGTATCGATCTGTCCAAGTGTGGGCTGTTTTTTTTTAACCAACTCAAGGTACTCAACTTCCAAAATAGCCCAAGTATTCAATCTGGCTCATCAGTGATGTTATCCTCATGGGAAATACATATACTGTGGGCTCTAATGTCTAATGTTACAAAATAATACTGGAATGTTGTTGACAATTAATGCAAGATAACTGCATCAACAAGTTAACACTTAGGCCGCTAGCATTTATTGAAAAATTAGGATCTAATTCATTTTTTTAATTTGAGCTCTTATTTTGAAAAGCCGCCATTTCCGCTCCACAAACAGTAGTCCTAAGTTAGGAGTTTTCACACAGCTGGGCGGGCCTTGTTTACATTCTGAATCCTGACCGGAGCTCCGGAGAGCTCTAGATCATCAGCTCTGTGCTGTCAAAGAAACGCTGTTTTGACCAAAAATGCCATCTGGGACAAGGAATAGGAGATACTGGCGATTGAAAGAAATGGATAGAATGGATTCTTATGGCGACGACGATCTAAGATGGGCGATCCAGTGCTGTGCTAACAACACAGCTAGCTAACCGACTAACGTGAGTAGCATTTTAGCTCGAGCAATCGAACACGCTATAAAAGCTCAATTGCCGAAGGCCGTCGGCAATGGCGTTAAGCGTCAGTATCAAAATTAGGCTTCAATTGACTTTAATCGTCGGCAATGGCGCGCTAAGTGTTAAATGCTAAATCCAGTACAGGGTAACTTGTTGTGGATTGGTTGTGGAACTATATAACCTCCTGATTAAAGCTTTCACTCCAGGTGCAACCTCTCTACATCTTGACTCATGTTTGGGTGTAAGCTCTACATAAACATCAGATGCACATCATGCACTGTCTTGGTTCAATGTTTCTATTGTGCTCTATTGTGCTTCTAAAGCAGATCTTTGTGCCTGTGTCAGTCTGTCCTTTAACTACCTTTATGTAGCCTTGCCGAGACATGAGGACCATAGGGCAGGAGCCTATCTCCTGCTTCTGTAGCATGAGGCAGCTTGATGTACAAGTACACCCCCTGGACATGACGCTAGTATGTCGCAGGGACTTACCCCCAATCCAACCCTTGATGCTGAGTGTCAAGCAGGGAGGCACTGGGTCCCATTTTTAGAGTCTTTGGTATGACCCGGCCGGGGATCGAACCCCGACCTCCCAGTCTCAGGGCGGACACTCTAACCACAAGGCCACTGAGCTGGTATAACTACCTTTAACTAAACTAAAATTGCATGCGATTGCAACCCATTTATACAAGCCTTTCCAGTGCAGCGAACAATATCCTAATATCCTCTGGTGACTCAAACATTAAATGTGAAACGTTGCCATGTCTTGTCTGTAACCTCCTTCACTTACGCAATCCATGTAGTTCAAGTTATGGGCAGGAACATCATGACTCAGTCCAAGCCTAATCTTTCAAGAAATATTTGCAATTTGCAATGAAAAGCTGTCAGCACAATCTCTGGGTAGTTGAACTGTAGAGTTCCTAATATAAGGGGCTGAGCAGCATGCAGCTGAACATTTGGATTGAGGGGTTACTAGGTTGATTTCCTGTTATTCAAGGATCGAAACTTTCCCCCCAATGTTAACAAATATATACAGTATATATATATATTTTTTTACTTATAACCAGATTGGTCAACGCCTGATTAAAGATTTAATTAAAGATTAAATCTTAATAAAGAAACACACCCACGCACGCACACGTATGCACGCACGCACATTAACTTGTATGTGACACAAACCTAATCAAAGACAATCCCCTTTAAGTTGTCACCCCTCACTTCTGAAGAAGTGTGTGTGTGGTTCTCCACACTTCTGAAAAAGTGTGTGTGTGGTTCTCCACACTTCTGAAGAAGTGTGTGTGGTTCTCCACTCTTCTGAAGAAGTGTGTGTGGTTCTCCACTCTTCTGAAGAAGTGTGTGTGGTTCTCCACTCTTCTGAAGAAGTGTGTGTGGTTCTCCACTCTTCCGAAGAAGTGTGTGTGTGGTTCTCCACACTTCTGAAATAGTGCGTGTGGCATATTTAAAATTGAGTAACCAACATTCAGGGCTTCCAAGCAGCAGCAGTCGGCGCCCGCCGCCCATGGAGGATGTCTGGGTCATTGTCTCTCTGTCTGCTTACCAGTGACCTCCAGCTTCACACAGCCTGTCTGGTTTTGTATTTTATGAGGGCAACTAACACAGCAATGTGGGACTCTGGAGCCATCCCGTTTTTTCACTACCAGTGAAGCCAGCTGGTGAATCAAACTCTAGCTGAAGCCAGTCTGGAGAAGCACAAAAAAACGTATTTCTTTGGGTACATTCTTCGGTCTCCGCTCCAGTTCTGATATGATTTACGTGATTGCATCGATTCTATCCTCAGCAAGAGCCGCTGTTATTTTCAAAATACAGAATTGCTATTTTCACTTAAGAATAGAGATGCTCTATTATAGGGTTCAAGTGGTTAAAACTGGTCATTGACATCCAAATAACATCTTCAATTGAATTTAAGTCAGGTCTATTAAATCTGAGTTTGTTGCCTTCTATTGTGTATACATATGAGCCACGTGTGTCTGTGAAAACCTCATGAACGTGCATTGTGCACATTGTGCAGTGCACGAGCAGACAGGCATGAAGCTCACCAAAGGTCACTGCTAGTTCCTTCAGAGCCACGCCCATTCAGACAAAAGACGCAAATATAATGAAGGCAAAGATGTTGGCTGCCATGTTTCCAGCGATACGCAATGTTACACAGTGTGGCTTTAAGTAGATTATTAGTAGTGTATAGTTATTATAGTGCTACCGTCCATAGATACAAAAAAAATCAGACCCGTCTAAAGTGAGTGGTACTGTACTGTACTGTACTGTACTGTACTGTACTGTACTGTACTGTACTGTACTGTACTGTACTGTACAAGCCCTCCTCCCTGGCCTGTGTGTGTCTCTGTGTGTTAGGCTGTGCAACAGTGACACTTGGTGGTGAACAAACGCTATAACGCTATTTTCATGCTCGGACACAGCCGGGGACACAGGGACAGACACAGCAACACACATACAGTAGCTGTCTATAGGAGTGGTAATGGATGTGAGAGATGCCCAGGTCTTACCATAGTATTAAATGGATGTGAGAGATGCCCAGGTCTTACCATAGTATTAAATGGATGTGAGAGATGCCCAGGTCTTACCATAGTATTAAATGGATGTGAGAGATGCCCAGGTCTTACCATAGTATTAAATGGATGTGAGACAGTGAGAGATGCCCAGGTCTTACCATGGTATTAAAGGGATGTGAGAGATGCCCAGGTCTTACCATAGTATTAAATGGATGTGAGAGATGCCCAGGTCTTACCATAGTATTAAATGGATGTGAGAGATGCCCAGGTCTTACCATAGTATTAAATGGATGTGAGAGATGCCCAGGTCTTACCATAGTATTAAATGGATGTGAGAGATGCCCAGGTCTTACCATAGTATTAAATGGATGTGAGAGATGCCCAGGTCTTACCATAGTATTAAATGGATGTGAGCGATGCCCAGGTCTTACCATAGTATTAAATGGATGTGAGAGATGCCCAGGTCTTACCATAGTATTAAATGGATGTGAGAGATGCCCAGGTCTTACCATAGTACTAAATGGATGTGAGAGATGCCCAGGTCTTACCATAGTATTAAATGGATGTGAGAGATGCCCAGGTCTTACCATAGTATTAAATGGATGTGAGAGATGCCCAGGTCTTACCATAGTATTAAATGGATGTGAGAGATGCCCAGGTCTTACCATAGTATTAAATGGATGTGAGAGATGCCCAGGTCTTACCATAGTATTAAATGGATGTGAGAGATGCCCAGGTCTTACCATAGTATTAAATGGATGTGAGAGATGCCCAGGTCTTACCATAGTATTAAATGGATGTGAGAGATGCCCAGGTCTTACCATAGTATTAAATGGATGTGAGAGATGCCCAGGTCTTACCATAGTATTAAATGGATGTGAGAGATGCCCAGGTCTTACCATAGTATTAAATGGATGTGAGAGATGCCCAGGTCTTACCATAGTATCAAATGGATGTGAGAGATGCCCAGGTCTTACCATAGTATTAAATGGATGTGAGAGATGCCCAGGTCTTACCATAGTATTAAATGGATGTGAGAGATGCCCAGGTCTTACCATAGTATTAAATGGATGTGAGAGATGCCCAGGTCTTACCATAGTATTAAATGGATGTGAGAGATGCCCAGGTCTTACCATAGTATTAAATGGATGTGAGAGATGCCCAGGTCTTACCATAGTATTAAATGGATGTGAGAGATGCCCAGGTCTTACCATAGTATTATAAATGGATGTGAGAGATGCCCAGGTCTTACCATAGTATTAAATGGATGTGAGAGAGGCCCAGGTCTTACCATAGTATTAAATGGATGTGAGAGAGGCCCAGGTCTTACCATAGTATTAAATGGATGTGAGAGATTCCCAGGTCTTACCATAGTATTAAATGGATGTGAGAGATGCCCAGGTCTTACCATAGTATTAAATGGATGTGAGAGATGCCCAGGTCTTACCATAGTATTAAATGGATGTGAGAGATGCCCAGGTCTTACCATAGTATTAAATGGATGTGAGAGATGCCCAGGTCTTACCATAGTATTAAATGGATGTGAGAGATGCCCAGGTCTTACCATAGTATTAAATGGATGTGAGAGATGCCCAGGTCTTACCATAGTATTAAATGGATGTGAGAGATGCCCAGGTCTTACCATAGTATTCCGGGTCGGGCCTTGCCAGCAGGGCTCTCCACTCTCATACCTCATCTGACAATACAAGTTTCCCGGCGTTCCTGCCCAAGTGCTCCATGTTCTGGAATCAGAGGGAGGGGGTGGGATAAAGTAAAGTTCAGGTGAATTTAAGTAACGGTGCACTGCACATCCATTCATTAACAAGTCCTTAAACAGTTGTGAAGAACGAAACGCAAATAAATGTCTGCCATCCCCAAACACCAGGTAGGCTAATTGGAAAACTCTTTTGCTATGCAGAAACCAAGCGAAAAACAAAATGGATTCTTGCGACAAGGCCAGCACGGAGCTGCCCTCTGTCAGTGGCTTGCATTGGCACTCTACACTGACGGTGGAACGGAAATAATAATTACCGTTTGTCATAGTTAATTCTCTGTGTGACGGCACACTGGGGAGGGAGAAGAGAAGAACACAATACTACTGAACCCTGTGCCAACTAATTACATTTGCACCAAAAGCATTTCAGTGGAGCAATTTGACCGAGAGCATTGAGCCAGAGCAAGCCAGGGGTACCTGTGGCCGCGGGCCAACACAGCATCAACATCTAGGAAGAGCCAACTAATGCCATTTGATTGTATTTCCATTTGCTGATCTAATTCTGTCTCACTGGAACTTTACTGGAACCGCAACATTATAAATTAATAGTACGCCGATTTTAGTAATAGTAATCGACAGTAAAGGGCCATTCACAACAAGCATGCGCTAACTATGACTATAACTAGAATGATAATTATGTGTGTCCACAATGAAGAACGATAATGTTCTGTAAACAGAGGCACCAAACAAACAGCTGTGAGAGCGAGAGATCTCTGCCTCTGTGCGTGCGCGCACGCACGCACACACAATTTACAATTTACAATTTAGGCATTTAGCAGACGCTCTTAATCCAGAGAGACTTACATTAGGCAAGAACAAAAGTAAGGGAATACATCACATATATAAAATGCATTTATCAAGAAACATGCGTAAGCTAAGAACGTAACTAGAACATATCTATAATATCACACCCGTGTGAACTGAGTGGTGTAAGGCCTGTCTGACGTAATGAAATCATGTCTGACGTAATGAAATCACACCCGGGTGAACAGGGTGAACATAGCAACCATGCTCATTTTTTCTGCACAGACTAACAAAGCCAGTTGTAGGAGTGGTTTACACCACTCAATAATGACACTATACATATTAACTACACACACACACACACACACACACACACACACACACACACACACACACACACACACACACACACACACACACACACACACACACACACACACACACACACACACACACACACACACACAATGAATCTGATTAGATTAGAGGTGAGATAGCTGTAGCTAGGCTACCAGCAAGCGTCAGCTATTCATAATTGTCTCTTCTCATCAACGTTAATAATAATAATAAACTATCTCTGATTCTGAGTGCGAGTGAGATCGATTGCATTCCCAGATTAATCTGATGGATTTTGATTGGCTGTTTCTGTAGTTCATGAAAATGAAAGACTCTGCCACCCACCAGTATTGATTGAATTTGTAATACAACATTTAGAGTTATAATTAATTACAGTTACTGGTAGTTATCGTGTGGCTTTGGAAACGGCTTGTGGTTTATGACAGGGTCTGTGTGTGTATGTCTGTCTGTCTGGAGCCATACTTGCAAACCACGACCGCTCAGCACCAAACATTGGCCACAGAAGTACCTGTACTGTGGGGGAATCAAAAGCACAAAAGTTGACTATACCCCTCCCTGGGTATAGAACAAAACTGGACATTGTTTTTTCATATCTTTAGGATGTCCCCTTCATGAAATGGATTGTCCCAAGATTTACTTTTACTGCAACAGTCTTGAAATTTATCCATGAAGTGACTCACCACACAGGCAATAAAAAAACGCCTACCTGAAAGAGGGAGTTCCAAGAAAATCCTCCTGTCATATTCTACATGCTGTATATTTACAATATTTCTATTGTGAATCAGCATCCTTTTAAGGCCTCAAATAGGCAGAAAAGTTGACTTTTCTGAGCAATATTCTCTTGTATTTTCATATCTTTAAGATGTCCTCTTTATGAAATGTATGGTCAGATGTTTTACTTTTAGTGCAAGTCATATAATTAATCCATGAAGTAATCACCACTGCAAAAAACGCCTACCCTGAAAGAGGGACAATCCTTTGTCATTTTCTACCTGCTGGTTATTTTTACATCATACTTACACAGATGCAAGCATGTGCAAGGGGTGCTTTTGGTGCTTGGGCAACAGATCAGCTCCATATATGGAGATCTAAGGGTTTGAGGTCAGATGTAGAGTTGCTGCCCGGCTCCATAAATGCAAATCTAGGTGATGATCCAGTCTTCTCCATGTATGGCTATCCATGGTTTGAAGAGCTCAGTGTCGTGATCATACAGTATATAGAGACGGCCATATATGGGGCGTGTCACGAGGTGTGATGGACTGACAGCCATATATGGAGCCTGTCATGAGGCGTGACTGACGGACGGGACGGACTGACTGGCAGGTTTTCATAGTAACCTGCGATCTATGGTCGCAATAATCCAACTGAGAATTACCTTGTGAGGAGACATTAGGGTACATTGATTCTGACCACAGTAACAGCCACACACTGCGTTTGGAATTCTCTCGTTTCATGTTTCGGTGAGCAGAGAGATTAGGTTTCGCCTACATCTCCTGATATGACGTCATTATATGCTCCCGTAGATTATAAAAGATTGCATGCTTTCACTTCATGTAAAGGACGCTACAGTATAAAATCATCCTGTTCGTCTTCGGCTCTGCACCATTTAGATAGGAATGCCAATGTGCCTCATGCCGCACGTTAAGACCAAATCAAATCAAATCACATTTATTTATAAAGCACATTTAAAAACTAATTTCATTGTACCAAAGTGCTGTACAGAACATCTCAATATGTGCGCAACAAAATACAAACAATAAAAAACACATTTATGAGCAAACTATGGTTATCATAGGAAAGATTATAATAATGGGTTAAAAACAAACTAAACACTATCACAGACAATCAAACGCTTGGGAGTAAAATAGGGTTTTGAGCCTGGATTTAAACGTCAATGGAGGGGGAGGTTCTAAGAGAAGGGGATGGTGTTCCATAGCCTAGGGGCTGCAACAGAGAAGGCACGGCCTCCCCTAAACCTCAATCTGGTCGGTGGGACCTCCAGTAGCTCCAGATCTGTCGATCTGAGGTGGGGGGTAGTCAGTTCAGGGCTTTGTAAACAAATAGTCTTAAATCTAAATTGCACCGGCAACCAATGGAGGGAGGCCAGGACGGGAGTGATGTGGTCTCTCTTCTTGGTGCCGGTTAGGAGCCTGGCTGCTGCGTCATGTGCCATGGTACTAAGTTCTGCAGTCAATATAGGACAATTTGACATTGTAGATCGGCGTGGCAAAGGCAAAAACAATGTTCCATTTGTATACACTCTCAAGAGTTGAAGACTCGTAAGGGACAATTTAGACCCTGGTGGACCCCAAACCAGGCATTGGCAAAAGTGTACTTACTGTAGGTGACTGATGTCAGAGGCTGGTAACATGAAGTCCAATCTTGGAACCCATTAGCAAAAAAGGGGGATTTTCTTTTCTTTGAATTTGCCTCTGGGGGCACTGATCCCCCGTGTAGAGACCGGATGCCGGCCCATTTACTTTATTTGTTACTTTGTTTTCATTCCTAATAACAACTCTACACGTTGTAATGGAACAAATGCAGCTGTGGAGCTCTGAATCTGTCTTGAGAGAATCCATGACTGTCTGACATGCACATCGTAGCCATGGCCATTGTGGGTAGCAACAAGATCTACATTACATGATGTCCTCCTTTTTACAATACAACAATACAAAAAGGAGGATCTGTTCTTCATCCTGACAACTAGATGTTCCTGTCTTGTGATTCCACCCCTGCATTAATTTGATCAGAGCTGGGGTTTCCACCGAGACATCAAACAGCAACCAACATAAATATTAAATAAAATACACTGAAAATAATGACAAAGACAACAGGCTCGTTTGTTATCCCTGTGTGATCACAGACAGTTGAAGACAGTTTCTGGAAGGTAGAAATGTAATGCAACAATTTATTTACTTTCTCTTCCTCCTTGTCAAGATGTACCCTCATTAGACCTTATGGAAGACAGCAACAGAGTTATTTTTTTCTTTTCTGTTTTGCAACCCATTGTTTCACCCAGTGTCAATTATCTAATGTAATCCTGGGTGCCACACTTCCTCTGCCAACCTGGGGGGGGGGGGGGGGGGGGGCAGCGGACTGACCTCATGCTTCCTTTTATGCATGAGGAGTCCAAGCTGCTTCTTTTCACCTGACAGGGGAGAGTTTCCCCGGCCGGACATAGCGTGTGGAAGGAACACGTTATTCTGTCCAGTTCCTTCCCCCTCCATCAGGCGTCCCGGCTGGCCAGGAGGAGGTAGTTTAGAGACCAGGATTACTGCATGTTTTTTGTGAGGGTACCTACCCTAGGGGACTCGGGGAGAACATGCAAACTCCACACAGAAAGGCCCTTTCGCCAACGAGTATGGGCACTAATGACACGGAGGAGAGAACACGCCCGCAGCGCCCACAGCGTCCCCAGCGGGAATCGAACCCAGGACTTTCTAGCTGTGAGGCGACAGCACTACCGACTGTGCCACCGTGCCCCAACAGCGTTCTTTGTATTTGGGGAAGGGGGTGTCTCTCTAGCCTTTACAGATACAGTGCGTGGCTGTCTTGAGGTTCCCGAGCATGGCTTTCCAGCCATGCGCAACACACTCCGCTTATTTAAGATGTCTGAACGGGTCAGTCAGAGGTGAATTGCTCACACAAGTGGAAGCCGTCTGGGCTCTCGCCTCTCGGCATCTCTTCCCTTCCAGGCTGTTTGATTGGGTTTTAGCACTCAGTTAACGCCAGGAGACCCTCAAATGGATTGCTGTCAGGGCTTAAGACGTACGCTTGCATGTGACAGTTCCCTGGCCATTTGGACCAGTTGACCAGCAATCCCTAGCGCGTCACCTCCATATAGCCCCACACCCCTGTTCTCTCTCATCCCTCTTCTGCCTGGCTTCAGATACTTGTCTTACATCCACTCTGGCTCCATCCACCAAAGGTCTGCACCCCAGGAGGTAGCAACACGCCCTGCCACTTAATCGTTTACCCGCCAGGAACATAGGAATATTAACACGTAGAATCTTGTAGCCTGCCACAAACGGAAAAGCCGTTTTAACAGCAATGTATTCATTAATGCATGTTTTAATACGATCGTATCGAAATCTACCGTCCGTTAGCTTTGTTATGCTTCTGACACAATGGGCGCGGCCATTTTGAAAATGCGCGCGCATCCACTAACATTGCCGGCTCTGTTTTCAGACGGCTTTATCTCACAGAAGCGACATTGCAGAGGACGCTTTGTCCCAGACAAGCGTTTTCAACGGCCTGTAGCAGGCGCTGTGATACTCGCGGTCCACTTTTTCCACCACCGACCGAGAGAACGAGCACCAGCTTCGTCAACACACACGGAATGGTTTCATAGTAAAATGCGATACGGATATTTGGCTCTTCAAAGTAAGTGTCACGCGTGATTAAACCATGGCAATACGCAATCGAGGGATTAATTAATGGCGGCAGGCTAAGAGTTAACCACGTGAAGCCTGTTACCCTAGTGTCCCTATTCTGGGTATATGTCATAAAACGTAGCACACGTGTATAAGCTGAGCTCACAATGCTTTGTGAGCTTGTAGATCTCTGCTATTTTTGAGGGGTGCTAGCCCCTCCTATATACAGGTTCAATGTTTGTTTTTAGTTCAATGTTTGTTTTTGGGGCGACTGTGGCTCAGGAGGTAGAGCAGGTCGTCCAATGATCCATGGGTCGGCGGTTCGAATCCCGGCTCTTCCTGTCTACATGTCGAAGTGTCCTTGGGCAAGACACTGAACCCCCAATTGCTCCCGATGTGCTGGTTGGTACCTTGCATGGCTTACGCCGCAATCAGTGTGTGAATGTGTGAATGTAATGCATGAATGTAATGTATGTAAAGTGCCTTAAAGCGATAAAGGCGCTATATAAATGCACCATTTATCATTTTAAATGAAGGGAAATTTTACATCATCTTGTCCCTAACACAAACATTAAATGCCATAGTTTTAGTCATCATAGCTTAGTTTTTTTCATTTAGTTTCTATTTAGTTTTCGTCTGTGGAAAAAAGTAGTCGACGAACATTTTTTTGTTATAGTATTAGTCGACGAAATCAACACTGATGAGCATTAGAGAGTACCAATTATACGATAGGTTGAAAATGGGCGAAGTGGTCCTTTCTACCCATATTTGGGTCACAAACCGTTTATGGGTCATGGGTAAATATATCCCCTTATTTCCTACAGTTAAAAAAAAGACAAACGTCATCAATTAAAAACAATTCCAACATTTTTCAAAATTATTTAATAAATAAAAGAAACAAATAATAATGTAATTTTCATAAATAAACGATAGAAACGTGTACACAAGTATAGGGAAAAGTAGCTCTACAAGAGCTTGTATATCTGCTATTTTCACTATAGTATATGGATCCTGGGCAAACATCATTTCTCTTTTGGGCCTTGAGCTAAAAGTTTGGGACCCACTGCTTTAACCACTTGAGCCCTAGTACACATCAGCGAACAACGAGTAGCGAAAATAGCAGATCGACTATGTAGCTCACGATGCGCCGCGATGTGCTTATAGTAGATCGTCTATTTTTGCTATTTTTTTAATGCAGTGTTCAAAGTGTTTTAAGCTGTCAATATTACCATCTTCCTTCCTGCCACAACATGTTGGTTGTTCTGCTGCTCTACTTTCAAACAGCCCCAGCAGGAGAGCCCATTTTCCTGCCTGATGGAAAGCCTGTGAAGGCGCACTGCCAAGCATTAGCACTCAGATCACTTACCATGCAGTCTAGCTTCTTCAGGAGTGGAAAACCAAACCAAACAAACATCTGTTGGTTTGGTTTTTTGAAGGACAGAAAATAAGAAAACAGACTGGTAACCAATAGAAAATAAACCAGAAATAAGCCAACTTAATTAAAGCATATTTTAAATAGATTTGTGTTGTGTGTGTGTGTGGGGGGGGGGGGCCTTCCTGCCGTTGTGGAAATGCATTTCCGTCTGAGCGGACATGACGGCAGGACTCATGAATGCAGACTTATTTTAATGATTAATGATGGGGAGATATTGAACACATGCTTTTTTGTGGGGGGGCTTTAAAATGCAGGGAATCTTGTTTACAGATGTCTGAGCTATGATTCATTGTTTGTCTGGCCTTCCCTAATGCCATAAAATGCACCTTCCATCACAGATAAACCTGTAATGGTGGAATATCTAGCAGGCTAAACCCATTATCCATACATTTGTGATGCACAGTGGGTGAGATAGTGGGTCTCGAAGAACTCCATCCCAGCACCAGACATACCCTTAACCACAGACATTAGGGAGTCAATCTCATTTGTTTTGGCCGCTGAATCACTACGGCGTGATTTCTACTGACACACAGCATAGCAGATGGAAAAGTGATTTAACCCATTTTGGCTGGGAACCCCTTTTGGTGTTAGCATCATGTTATGCTTTAGCTATTGAAAAATAGCAGATCAACAAGCTCATAGCGCGCCACCGAGTGGCGCGCTACGAACTTGTAGGTCTGCTATTTTTGAAAAATCGAAGAACGACTGACAGAAACATAGCTTTTTCAGAAAACTGTCAGGATATAGAAGACATTTTTTGAATCGGATCTCAGGTCAAAGTGATTTAATTACAGCTGGCGCACGTACACAAGAATACTGTTAGATACTGTTGCGGTTTCAACTCAATGACACCTTGAAGTGGGAGCATTAGAGGAAAGTTTGCGGCGAGAAATAAATGTGACTTTACTGAGAACGCAAAAGAATCATTGATACAGTAAAACTACACTCAGGTCCAGGGAGAATATTAACCCATTTAGGCCTGACCTCGAAATTAAAAAAAAATCTTCTAAATCCTCCAGTTTTCTGAAATAAATATTTTCACGATTTTTCAAAAATAGCAGACCTACAAGCTCATAGCGCGCCACTCGGTGGCGCGCTATGAGCTTGTAGATCTGCTATTTTTCAATAGCTAAATTATAACATAATGTTTAAAACACCAAAAGGGATTCCCGCCCAAAATGGGTTAACCAAAGCTCCTTTCTGGCAATTACGGAATTGGAGAATATGCTAAAAGATTCTTTTTTTTTTATGGATCACCATGACGTTGTCTTGGAATCCCCTCATTGTTTAAGTGGTTTTAAAAATCTAATCCCCGTTAAGAATAATTCGCTTTTGAGATAGTTTGAAAGCTGATTACCTTTTTTTTCTGTTCTTCTGATAATGTCACAAAGCTTATAAAAGCTCTTATTCTATTTCATTTAAAAATGATGTGACTTTGTTATAAAACTTCAACGCGGAGCTAATCCGGGGCGCCTCGGGCGGGTAAATCCCGCCAATCCACGGCTAATCTCGCCCTATGCTGAAAGAAGAGTTGGCCTTCTCTGATATAGCCACGCATCAACCTGTCAGAGGCAATTAGCATTTACACAACTTAAACTGTGCTTAAATACAGATACGGAGAGCAGACACAAATATGGGCCAAAAGAGAGAGGGAGAGAGAGAGAGAAAAAAGAGACAGAGAACACGTGTGTGTGTGTGTGTGTGTGTGTGTGTGTGTGTGTGTGTGTGTGTGTGTGTGTGCGTGCGTGCGTGCGTGCGTGCGTGCGTGCGTGCGTGCGTGCGTGCGTGCGTGCGTGCGTGCGTGCGTGCGTGCGTGCGTGCGTGCGGTGTATTAGGTCTTAGGACCAGTGTTGATCACTGACGAAAACTAAATGGACACTAAATGAAAACTAAGCTATGATGACTAAAACTAAGTATATTGACAATTTCGTCAACAAATAAAAACTAGACTAAAATAGGATATAGGAAGGGACTAGTGGACAAGAGATCCAGTATAAGTCATTTTGTAGAACGGTTGCATGCTGAAAATAGCAGCTAGATCTGCTATTTTCAGCAAGTGTAAAATCAGTCATTACGACGGCATCAAGGCCCGCCAAAATACATTTTAGTCGATGTGATATTTAGTCGACTAAAACTAGACACTAGAACTCTAAAACATTCCGGGTGACTAAAATGTGACTGAAACTAAATAAAAACTATTGAAGAGACTATGACTAAAACTAAAATCTAAATGTGTGTGCCAAAAAACAACACCGCTTAGGACTTTAACTGTGGAGTTGTTGAATGAACCAAAAAACCCCACAGACAAAAAGGAACAGATTGAGTGTCCCTCCCCTCCTTGCTTACTTCAGCAGACTGAATATAGATCGGTTCATCCGCCTTCAGTGTCATCGCTGTGGCGCCTACTGTGTGCTCACTAGAAAGGAAACTAATGGGCATTATCATGGCTCACATGCACTGTGGGCAGGCCAGGATGAACGTGCATCCATGCAATACATGGATACTTCACACATGCACTGCACTGTACAGTACATGCACATGCATATTATGCATGTACATTGATACCAATTGAAAGGCTACAGATTGTGTTGTATACGTCGTCAAATAGTGAATTTCTTTGCAGAATGTTCGCCTGCGTGTGTGTGTGTGTTGCATGGTGTTCTTGGCATGTTTGATGTCCTGATAATTATGGCACCCTAAAGAAGACCTGAAGAAGTCCATCGGAACGTTGGTCAAATGATTTAAAAAAAAAGTGATCGTGGAAGTGCATCATGGCTACGAGCTGTGCGACCTCCTTTCATTGAATACTGATAATTATGACGAGATGCACTGTCCCTCACCACCTCAGTGAAACAAAGACAAATTGTCATAAGCTTCTATTTTTGCAAATAGGTGTCAGTTCTTTAGTTCTAGGCTACTTATGGAAGCATACAATGAGGTCAGGAATATAGGGCCTTATACAGTATATATATGCCTTAGAAATGTCCTACACCCAATGGAGAGCATCAACTTAAAGCGACACTATCACATTATCACAATGTGTGTATACATTTGTTGTAGGGCTGTAGTTATCTCCACCAGGTCACGCAAGCCGGGGATGGATACATGTCGACCAATCTGCAAACTGCATAAATGCAAAAAATGCCGTGCAAGTCATGACCATCATGACGATCAACCCCAAATTTGAATCACATATCGAGGGGCCACTAAACAACAGAAAACCCAAAGCTTTCTCTTCACCACATTCAAGATTTAAGGAGTCATGTGACAATGACGGTCAAACAGGGTTTTGATGTTTGCGTGTAATTGGCTGTCTGAAAATTTCTTTCAAAATGTGTGGGAGGGGCCTTCAGCATTTCTTACCAAAAAAGGCCATATACAGTATAATGAACGCAACATCTAATCAATCAACCCCAAGTTGGAATCGCATGTTGAGGGGCCTCTCTGTAGAGCACACCTCCAAAAGCACTTTCACTTGTGCCCACAGGAAAATCAAAGAAGCAAAGAGTATCTCAATCACTGACAACCAAATCCTGTGATACTGCCAAGCCAGAAACACAGCCTGGCAGAGATTTTCGCTCCACAGAGCACCAGTTTCTAATTCCATTAGAAGCCATAACAACTTCTGTTTGTTTCTTATGGAAGACCCTAGAGCCGTCTGTGAATGTGAAAACTATAAACCTTATTTACTGTTTTGTAGCTGCTACCCTGGGTGGCTGTGACATTGTCCTAGTTCACCGTGTTTACGGCAAAGTATAGCAACTCCAAAAATATGAATCAAGTGGACCATAGACCACGTGGGAATGCCAGGCCGGTGCTTGTCCGTGACACGCATCATGGGAATTGTAGGGACATGGCTGAAACACTGGCTGCATCGTAAATATTGGAAAGGTGGTGCAAGGATGGGTCAACTATGGATAATTAATAGTAAGTGCTAGTCTTTATTACCAGCCCAGCTCCTCCATGGTGAAACCTCACCTTGTGTATTACAAATGGCCAGTGTTGATTTTGGTATAGCAAACTTCTATTTTAGTCTAGTCTTTGGAATGAAACTTCATTTAGTTTTAGTCAACATTTTAGTCACCTGGAATGTTTTAGTGTTAAGTCTAGTTTTAGTCGACTAAATGTCATGCGATTTTAGTCGACTAAATCTACAGTTGATTTAGTCAACTAAAATGTACTTTGGCAGGCCTTGATGCTGTTGTAATGGCTGATTTTACACTTCTGTAAAAATCTGCTATTTTCAGCATGCAACCAAGTGTAAAATTACGTATACTGGATCTTTTGTCCACTAGTCCCTTCCTAACATTTTAGTGTAGTTTTTATTTGTTGACGAAATTGTTAATATATTATATTTAGTCTTAGTTTTAGTCATCCTAGCTTAGTTTTAATTTAGTTTCCAATTAGTTTTCGCCAGTGAAAAAATGTAGTCGACGAACCTTTTCCGTCTTAGTATTAGTCGACAAAATCAACACTGGTGTAAATCAGCCATGAGTCTATGACTCACAGCTACAGTATGCTTTTCAGAGCTTTAACAAGGGCAACGGGGTAGCATGTAAGTCCTCTCACTAGGCCGTTAATGCGATAATCATTTGCAGCATGAGACCTGGTCCCACCATAGCAGGCGTATAGCGTTGCAGCTCGGGATTCGTTGATCCTGATGTGGTGTGGCAACAGTACGGGAACAAGGGCCACACTCTAAGAGCAGTCTGGGCCGTGCCAAGTGCTGTCGACCTCTGCCACTCGAGTTAAGGTCATCAATTACGATAGCTGGTGCTTTGAGTTCGAGTTCAGTCATCGTCATTACAGGCACCCAGCCTCCTTCAACTGCACCTGCAACCTTCAGCCACCCAGTGTGCCTGGCATCGTGATAAATAATTCATACACACGAGAACATGTGAAGGGCACACACATGGTGGTCAGTCAGGGCGTCGCTTCCACGGCTATCCTAATTGGGCATTATTACGTGTGTGCCGATTTGTTATTTCCGAGCGGTTAGAGACGAGTAATAGTTGGAGTTGATGATTTAATATTACTCATACCAAGGCACACTGAAATATAGCAGGGTATAAGAATAGAAACAAAACACCACCGGAGTTGTCAATCACTGACACCGCAGATGGCATGGGTTTCAAGTGCAATGAGTGCTGGTAGATACTGGTATTGTGCCACGGCTCTGTTGGCTGATGCTGTTACGCGTGGCACATTTTGACCAATACATCGCAATCTAATAAAGGGTGGATGAGTAACATTTACTGCACCTTCTGTTTTTGCATTCCCCACCACGCATACATGCAGACCATTCTACAGATAGTTATAAAACGCACGCACGCATGCACGCACACACACACAGATAGGAATCAAGACCGATGTCAAACCCAAATCAGTATTCTGTTAACAGCTTACTTGTGCCTCATTAACGTGGGGTCTAGATGTTGCCATGGCTACTCAGCAGAAAGGCCATCGGGGGTTCACACAGTGTCAACCCTCCCCCTCCCCCCGTCTACCCTCCCCACATGCACACTCCTTACCACTCTGTCGCACAAGAATCATTAGCACCCGTCATGATTGGCTGATGAGTGTTGGGGGAAGTGATAAGCTTGATTTATACTTCGTTGTACTATGGCGTCATTAAACATAGACAGATATACATGCACACGGTTTTCTTTATACCTCTAATATGAACGTACAATTAATTGCTTTAATAACTGATGCATTTAATGTTTTTATTTTAGAGACTGAAATAGACCTAACTCTATTTTTATTGTTGGTGCATGGCAAGTTCAACATGGAAATAAATAATACTTGCTGCCAAGCTTCTGTGGATGCGTTTCATTTTTTTGTGCTGAACATGTTCTCATATTTAGTTCGCAGGTTAATGAGCTCTCTGGTGCGAGTAGCAGTCCTGTGAATATTTCAATTCATAAGTTCGTGTTGGATAATGGTAGACTATTTGATGAAACACAACGCAAATGTCATTTAATTGTGTGGGTACTTACATTTGTAGGTCGCGTTTGCCATTCGGACAGCTAAGAGGGCTACACAAGCAAATCGAGTTTAGTTCGGTAGACTCGCCCTTGAGGGCTTTATAAGCCTCTTCCCCTCAAGGCTATTTGGTTTCAGACGACACTTAACCCATTCTGGGCGGGAACCCCTTTTGGTGTTTTAAGCATTATGTTATGCTTTAGCTATTGACAAATAGCAGATCTACAAGCTCATAGCGTACAGAGTGCCGCACTACGAGCTTGTAGATCTGCTATTTATTTTTTTACATTGTGAAAATGTGGCGCAAATTTGGAATATATATTCTTTCAGAGCGAACATTTTTAACTCAAAACTTTGCTTCTGGGTGGTCCCTGGAACAACATATTTTGAGATGGGGTTGGCAGCCAATTACATATAATTTTGGGGGTCCTTGACATGAAAATGTTTGAGAACCACCGACATAGAAACATGGGTTTTTCAGAAAACTGTCAGGATTTAGAAGCTAGGTCTAATGGGTTAATATGGCGCAGACACGCGTGGACGCGCATACCGAGTGGCGAGGAGCTTGTTTCGGGAAGGGCCTTCGCGACGCAAACCGGGTATTTTCTTTCTTTTTTTTAACCACCATGAGCATTAGTGAGGACCAATTATGTTGAAAATGGGTGAAGTTGGGCAGAAACCTTGTACAGTCCAAAACCATTACTTTTCAGGAAATGGAAAAAAGAACCAGCTAGTGTTTCAATGGATCCACGGTAATTATTATTTAGTCACAATCTCTTGTTAATAATTTTAAATGATTCAATATTATTGATATAACCTGGACACACTTGCTTCACAATGCGACACTTTGTGAGCTTGTAGATTGGCCATTTTTTTTGTTACTTTTGTGAGAGAGTAGCAGTATGACAAAGTAGCGTATTAATTTACGGATTAAAACAAAACAACAAAAAAACATAAAAAGTTGAAATATGGAGTTACAACAAGGTTTCTGACAGACAGCAACGATATGTAAATTAAATGTACTAGACCGGTGCCCGGCTGTAGTAGCCTGGCTAATAAGCCAGACCAAATCAGCCGTTGGCAAAAAAATAATTGCCTGCCGGCGGATTACGGTCTGGAGAGGCTCAATTGTACGCCCATTTCCTACACCAGAGAACTGGTGTGGCCAATCGGGACACGGTATGCAATATGGGTGGGCTTTGGTACAGTGACGTTCAATGCTTGAGACCTTTGACTGACAGTAGCTCTGACCAATTGCGTCAAAGAGAAAATGTTTGAACCCGCCCCCCGGGAAACAAGAGCACTAGAGCACTGAGTCGGTAACGATGGAAGTTGGAGATCCATGCCCCACCCGGCTATGCAATACCCGTTGTATACCCGTGTCAGAGTACCCGTTCCACCCATCTGTCTGTGTCCCTTTTATGCCCATATATGGAGATTTCTGTCTCTGTCTCTCTTTTGTTGCGGTTCTGGACACCGTGGGTCCGACCGACTCGACACCGGGCACTGCACTCTCCGTGGTGGTGTGGAACATGTGTGTCTAATTTGATGTCAATGGGTCTAACGGTTCTCGACAGGCGCGCCTGAGCCATGGAGCAAACGGAGCAGCTGCGGCACCATTTGAAATAGTGGTGTCGCAACGCGACACCACTATTTATCACCCCCCCCCCCCCCCCCCCCCCCCCCCCCGCGGCCGCCGCCACGCTCGAAGCGCACGGTGCGCGACAGCGAGAGAGAGAGAGAGAGAGAGAGAGAGAGAGAGGAGGAGAGGGTGTTTGTCTATGTGTGTGACAGTGTGAGCGCGGCACGCGCGGCGCGCGTGTAGTGCACGCGAGCGATGTCTCTAATAACATAACAATACTAATTACTATGGCCGCCGTGCCAACTGAACTGCTGAATGCTGCTGCAATTTAATGTTAGATATTAGATTCTGACGGGGAGGGATCTATGATGAATGATGACGATACAACACCGGGGTCGCCGAGCCCAAGCGCGCTGCGCTGTCAGCTCGTCTGTTGTATAATAGGGCTATAATTTATATGTTTTGTTTTGATATCGGCGCCTTGCCAATGTCATGTGTAGCCTAAATAGGCCTATGCCTTTTTATGATGCATTTTGTCAGTTTGTTCATATAACTTGCGTGTGGAGAGGGAAAGTAAAAGCCACTTTTCCTTGTGAAAATGCGCGAAAACGCGCGTGCACGAGGCACATGCACGCGCATTTTTGCGCGCGCGCTACGCGCGCGCATGAGTCCAAATCTGTGCTCCCCCACCTGGAAACGAAGTTAGGCGCCCCTGGTTCTCGAGTTATGTGCATTACAGCCGTACACATACATAAGTACGTATGTACGTACAGACAGAGAGACAGACAGACGTACATAGACATGGTGTATTTTAGATAGACTAGACCTGTACGTGCCCGTCGGCCACCGGCCTACTTGAGAACGATGCAACTTAGGAACCTAATAATACCCGTTGTCAACATGTCATAGCATCCATTTTAACTATCTGTCTGTGTCCCACATGGAGATCTCTGTATCTGCCAGTCTGCCTGTGTCTGAAGAGTCCAAACTGACTCAATTGGCTGAGGCAGAGGCCTGGAAATTGCACAGGTGAGGGGACTTTGGCTCATTAGGCCCACTGGCAGAGCCTGATGCTGAGGCAGGGGCTGGAAATTGCACAGGTGAGGGCACTTGGGCTAGTTAGGCCCACTGGCAGAGCCTGACCAGAGCCTTTTGTGGTGTTTAAGTCCAACCGACTCGACACCGGGGGGGTGTGGAACGCGTGTGTCGAATTTGAAGTCGGTGGGGCAAACGGTTCTCGAGTTATGTGCATTACAACCGTACACACACGCACGCAGCCACGCACACAGACAGAGACGTGGCACATTCATAGTTACAGTTGGAGGCCATCGATATTGTCCTTTTCTTTTTGCTGAGGTTTGCGTGATCTGCGCAAAAGGACAGTTAACCCATTTTGGGCGGGAAGCCCTTTTGGTGTTTTAAACATTATGTTATAATTTAGCTATTGAAAAATAGCAGATCTACAAGCTCATAGCGCGCCACCGAGTGGCGCGCTACGAGCTTTGTAGGTCTGCTATTTTTGAAAAATCGTGAAAATATTTATTTCAGAAAACTGGAGGATTTAGAAGGATTTTTTTAAATTTTGAGGTCAGGCCTAAATGGGTCAAATGATAAGGGACATTATCGGTGGCACCCAACTGTATCTGTCAGTTACAGTGTTGGTCCTCTGGAAGCTGCCATGTCCCCAGGTAAAGAGGGTGCCTCTCTTCACTAATGGCACTTCAGAGGACGACCTTGTTGGCTTGAAAATGAGCACACTAAGTAGAAAGCTTTAATGTATAATTATGCACTTGTTCCAGGGGAACTGTCGCCACTCAGTGGGTTAAACCATTATGGAGCAGAACACTGAGAATAAAGGGGGCAAAAAATAATAATAATAATACTTATTTTTTCCTCCTCCTCAAAATAATTAACAGTGTTCCGCCAGTTAAGTGAGGATAATTAGTAGATGGTGGAATGTTTACATTATGCATTGGCACTATGGCAATTGTATATGATATGTATTATAATACAAATGTGTAAAAATTGTATATTGCACGTCAAAATTTATATTCCAACTTTGAATGACAAGGTGCCAACATTGTAGGCACACTGTAGTAGTCAGTAGTCAAAATCTGTTTCAGAAGCTTATCTCGGGATGCCCTGGTGCCTCAGTGAACTGTCATTTACTGAAAATGTGTCTTTCACTCTTGCCAGCCAATGGTTTTGTCTCTCTCAACTCAGCACTCAAGAAAGAAAACAAAATGCAAAAAGAAAACACCTGGTACAGTACTTACTTATTATTACCATGTAGTACCTATGGTAATTACCTGGTAAATACTCAACCGTAAAAGGAAGGGTTACCTAATCGGGTAACCTAACAAAATTTGTACCTGAAATCAAATCAAATTTAACACAATCATTTGAGTACAGGTTCCAGCCTGTATCATCAGAATTTATGTCAGCTCATCAAGTTCTAATGGTGTTCCAATCCCCACCTCTATCTCAAGTTGATGTTCAATTTCTTTGTGCTCACTTGACACCATGATTTACAGTAATCTCTTACAGCTCCCTTGCGATTGCTGTGTCATAAAATGGCCACCTATTGAGATAATTAGCTGCTCTTCTTGTGTTTACACACGCACAACCACCATAGAAAACAGCAAGTGAGTGTTAATTAATGTTAAGACTGCCCAATAGGGCACAATATTGCGTCAGATGTGATTACGCAGCGATTACACCAGAGAGCGCTCTTCACCAATGTATGAATGATACTAAGTTGCTATAGGAGACGGATACAACCGGAAATGAACCGATGTGAGAATTCCGCCTGCCGTCCGCCTCAACGTTATCAGATTTAGAAGAAAAAAAAGTGTCTTAAAAAAATTATTTTCCCAGATTGCGTTTTTGGTCAAAATAAGCTATATTATATATTATGTCGGAAGTGAGGACGCTGGCGTCGACTGTTCGCCGCTTCACCTCCCAATGTATGAATGAATGAACCATTGTAAAGCACTTTGAGCACTTGGAAAAGCGCTATAAAAATGCAATTCATTATTTTATTATATTCACCGGCCCATAACTAAAGAACTGATGATCGCATTTACAAAATGAATTGAAAAAAACTAAACAAGATCGTCCACCCCTTCAGACAGCCTTCGTTTACATCATGGACACATCTCAGGTCCCATGGGTCGACAAAATGAGGTAAAAACACTGAAAAACACTGGCAGTGGTGGAAGAATTAATTAACTAATACCTGGCAATCAGTCAATGACTGTGTTAACCCATTTTAACCTGAGATCAGATTCTAAAAATGTCTTCTACATCCTGACAGTTTTCTGAAAAAGCTATGTTTCTATGTCGGTCATTCTTCGATTTTTCAAAAATAGCAGACCTACAAGCTTGTAGCGTGCCACTCGGTGGCGCGTTATGAGCTTGTAGATCTGCTATTTTTCAATAGCTAAAGCATAACATAATGCTAACACCAAAAGGGGTTCCCGCCCAAAATGGGTGGAGAACGACTTATGTCCTTTCCCTTTTAGACTAGTCTAAACTAGACAAGTCACTTTCATGAGGAACACTGATCAAAATGAATACATTTCAGTTCAATTTCACATTATGGTTTCTATCTACTATTAGGTACTATTTGTTTGTTACGTTGTGATACTTGACTGTTGTTTCTTTAGCATGAATGTATTTTGTAATGTATTTTTGAAATGCAATGTACTTTGTAATGTAATTCAATGTATTCTGTAATGTTTTAATTAATTCCTGACTGGACTCTTGGAATATTAGCCGAAAGGCTAAAAGAGTCTAAGCCCCCTCTCTCTCTCTCTCTATCTCTCTCTCTCTCTCTCCCCTATTCATTTTCTCAGCCGGATCATTCAAGCTAGGGACTCTGGAAGGACCGCGAGAGCCTGGAGGCATTAGCATTTCAGGACAACTGCTGCACTTCATTCTCCAAGCACCTGGGGATTTTCCCTGCAATGCACTCCGGAGAACCTTTATTTACAGCGCGCAGACCCTTCACTAGCAATACCGTATGGCCTTCCTTTATGCGAGGCTTGCACTTGACCGTGCATGGTTTCAGTTCTATAGGCACCACATGTATGTATATTAGTGCTACAAATGGCGACTGTCATTGTGGCCAGCACATCGTTGCTGTCGGCCGGAAGCCCGGAAAGCCCTTGTATGTTCAAAACGTTTCAGGGAATGGGAAAAAATCTGTTCCAATGGATCCAATGTAGTCATTATTTAGTCACAAGCTCATGTTAATACCTTTCATTGGTTCAATATTTATAAAACCCACAGACACACTCAAAACTGTTCAGAAATAGGGAAAATGGCAGATCTATGAGCTCACAGCGTGCTGCGCCACTACATTGAAGAGACATTAACCCATTTAGACCTGAGGACGATTCTACAAATGTCTTCCAATTCCTGACAGTTTTCTGAAAAACCTGTTTCTATGTCAGTCGTTCTCAAAACCTTTTCCCCAATAATATATGTAATTGGCCACCGACCCCATCTGAAAATATGTTGTTCCAGGCAGGGGCCCCCCAGAAGCAAAGATTTGACTTAAAAACATTCGCTCTGAAAGAATATATACTCAAAGATTTGTGCCACATTTTTCAAAAATACAGCTCGTATGAGCTTGTAGATCTGCTATGTTTCAATAGCTAAAGTATAACATAATGCTGAAAACACCAAAAGGGGTTCCCGCCCAGAATGGGTTAAAATGAAATGAAATTAAATCTGTATCTTAGGCTACAAATCTTAGGCTACGAGGTTCCAGCCTGACAAAGACCACATCCAACTCTCTGTGGGGCCTCACGGTGCTGCCCGTTTGCACCGTCTGGCTCCTGCCTGCCGCATTCACAGCGGGCATACAGTACAGTATAGCAGTCGTTGGCCATGGTTTCAATGTTGCTAGGCTACCTGCCTTTGCCGTTGTTTTCTGTTTGAAAATTCAGCGTTCAATAAAGCGGTTCAAGGGAGACCTGTGGGTTTGAATACTGAGCGATGTGAACCTGCGAGGGAAACTAACAACACTAATAGCTTCTTTTTTTCTTCCTTTCTTTCTTTCTTCTTCTTTTTCTTTCACAATAGGCCTTCGCTGTGTCTTTCCTCTCGCCTGACTCAGTAGCGCAACACTAAAGTGTCTGACTCCATGCTTCATCACCTTCAATCACAATATTCATGCGGTGGAACATTTATCATCTTCAGCGAGTACATTTCTCCTGTTTTCACGGTGTGCAATGAGTCACAACCACCAAGGTGAAAGACGCTTCTTATATGGTCACGTGGGCATGAATAGTTTCACCACCTTACTCATGCGCCGTTTAGAATACAGGAGTAATTATTATTCCCGTTTCGTACCCAGTCTGCTTCCAGTGCAATGATATAGTGGACGTACACCGACGCTCAAATTGTCTAACGCGATGAGCTTCCAAGGTTAAAAGGGTGAATAGGCAAGCTGCTCGACGGGGCCGCGCACAATTTCAGCGCTGCCCTGTTTCCGTCTCCCGATTTGCTCTCAGCGATGACAGCGGTGTCTGTGGAGAAGAGTTTGACCCCTGCACGTCGGAGGCCCAGCTCCTTGAACCCTGCAGGGCGGCACACGCCGACCTCGCGACCCCCAGCCACGCGGCCACCTGATTTCCCTTGAGTCCAAAAAAAACACAAAGCCGTCGGTTGACCCACGCGGGTGATCCTACCGTCTTTCACAGCCGCATGCAAATGACCCCCCCGCCTGCCCCCCTCCTCCTCCCTGTCTGTGGAACCCACACAAAAAAAGAAAAGAAAGGAAAACAGAGAAAGCTGCTGTGTAGATAGCAGTAATCCCTGTTCTCACTGCTTTACAATCTTTTGGGGGAAATAGGCATTCTACATGTCTATTTCATGTTCGGAATTCATGTTTATGCATAATTCATAATTTGTTGGACAAACTTTTTGACACTTTTGGTCAAAGTGTAATTCTAAGGGATTTGTCTGGCCCCCATATATGCGTCCATATCGCGCAGCCAGAGTTATTTCAATGTTTATCTAACGCAAACTCTAAAAAGAGCCACATAAATATTTCAGCTGCACTTCTGCTCTTGGCAAAAGGCTGTTATGGTCACGCAGACTCATGTAGGCATTTCGTTAAGTGCTGTTTTCAACCATCTTCGTCATTTTGCGGCTGGGAAGAAAATTGCTCTAACGCGGTTAATTACTCGATGTCGACAACATGCTTCCTGGGGAATTGCGTTTATGAAAGTCAAACGGAGGAGGCAGTTAGTGCGCTGCAGTGCACCATACATACAGCCATGTGAATGAAAAATGATAAACAGCTCATACAGTGAAGACCCCTGCTAATTGTTTTTGTGCTGCTTTCCTGTTTCATACCGTATAGTTGTACTGTGTTATCTAAAATGCTTGATGTGATGCAGAGGAATGTATAGCTGATCAATGTCTGTTGGCTGTTTGTGTGTGTGTATATGTGTTGGTAAATGGTGCATTTACGTATATAGTCTATATACACTATACAGTACAGTAGTGTAGTGCCTTAAAAGTGCTTTACAATGTAAATTCACACACACACACACACACACACACACACACACACACACACACACACACACACACACACACACACACACACACACACACACACACACACACACACACACACACACACACACACACACACACACACACACACACACACACACACACAGGAAGCGAGACACCTGCTGATCAGGAGTAGCTACCGGTTCAGTGTATTGCTCAAGGGCACAAAGCCATGGAGGAGCTGGGAATCGAACCGGCCACATTCTCAGGGGCGTTTCTTTTTTTTCCGCAGGGGCGTTTCTAGTTAGTGATCTCGCGGCCTAGGGTGGCAGGATGGTGGTGTGTGTGTGTGTGTGTGTGTGTGTGTGAAAGTGTATGAAAGCATGACGGCAGAACAGGAAAAAAACAACATGCCACCTCCACGAGTGACCAACTTCAGCCAAACCGACCTAGCACCATGCCACTAATCAAACACCAGCAACACGCTGGGAAAATCGGTTGTCATTGCGCATTCATGTCCGCCTACCCTGACCCACAGCTTGTGAAAAACAACTCTTATGCTGTTCTGTTCAGCTTACTTTGCATTTCATTCAGTTCATTCTCCTTCCCTGGGCGGTCGACGACATTTTGGATCCTGTGTGTTCGCTGTCCTGTCGTCATACACGAAAAGTCACGTCTGCATACGAGGGAGGTGTATTATGAAGATGGACGACGCTGTCAGAGCAGCGCGGTGTTTGTCGCCATGCGAGCATTTTACCCTACTCTGTTATCATTATCATAGCTGATGTTATTGTTACGGTGGCCATTTCAGGAAGCGGGTACGCTGCCAGAGACGACGGGAAGAATAGCAAAATGGAAAATGCAGACATTGGAATTCATGGGCACGTATGGGCTGTATAATATCTATATTTACAGATAATTGGGGGGCATACAGTCCGACTGACATGTCTCGGGAAGCCATAATGGAAATCTGTGTGGCCGCGCGCGGCGAAAAAGGCAACCGGCAACAAAAGAAAGTGCTGTGTGGTTGATTTATTGTTCCTGAAGGACATCTGTATGGTTAATGGTCCAAACAACTGCACGCACCAAACATGCAGCAAGGTTAAACCCAGCGTGCACGCATCGAGCGCACGCTGCTTTTTTATAAGCCGTGTCACACATCACAAACTAGGCAGTGTGTGTATTAGCTGTAATCGAAATTCAGCAGCAACAAATTCATTTAACCCATTCTGAACGGGAACCACTTTCGGTGTTTTAACTAAGCATTATGTTATACTTTAGCTATTGAAAAATAGCAGATCTACAAGCTCATAGCGCGCCACCGAGTGGCGCGCTACGAGCTTGTAGGTCTGCTATTTTTGAAATATCGTGAAAATGAGGCACAAATCTTTGAATATATATTCTTTCAGAAGACTTTTTTTTTTCCATTTCGATCTGAATGTGTTAATACTCCAAGCAGTAGCCAAACCACCGCGGCACTAATGTTGTAGATAATAATAATGCGGTGGGGGAGGGGGAGGGGGGCGGGTGGGGGCTAATGGTAATTGCAAACACATTGCAGCACTCGTCACAGTTGCATTGAACAATGCACTTCACAGCTTCATTGACGAGACGTGCATGGGAATGTTCTCCCGCTTCTATTGCTCTGTTGTGTTCCTTGCTCTGGATGTCCTTTAGGATGCTGAAGCAGGTGTGATAAATGCTGCCGTTTAATCCATTGAGACCTGGAACGCATCCATGTCACGTTAGCGTTTAACCACATTAACCATTAACCCATTTTGGGGTGTTTTAAACATTATGTTATAATTTAGCTATTGAAAAATAGCAGATCTACAAGCTCATAGCGCGCCACCGAGTGGCGCGCTATGAACTTGTAGGTCTGCTATTTTTGAAAAATCGTTAAAATGTGCCTTAAATCTTTCAGAAAATTGTCATGATTTAGAAAACTATTTTTTTTAAATTTCGACGTCAGGCCTGAATGGGTTAAATCAAAGCACTCCGGTATCCCCCCCCCCCCCCCCCCCCCCCCCCGCCTTCACCCCCCTCACCCACTCTGGGGAGAAGCAGGATGCCGCTACGTAGATTGATATCGGGAGGACTGGCCATATCCTGCGAGGGTTGACTGATGGTCTGCCTGGATAAAAAATGAACTTTATTCCCACTGCACAGGCTATGATTCATGTTGTGCTCCCCCTCCCCCCCCTCCACAACATACACACGCACACGCACACACACACACACACACACACACGCACACGCACACGCACACACACACACACACACACACACACACACACACACACACACACACACACACGATGCAGTACAGTACTCCATATTGTAGTGGACTGCCACACCCTCTGCAAAATGACATTGCAGTGTTTAGCGTATATGTGTGTATGTTCTACCGCACTCGCTGTGTCCAGAAGCATTTAGTCTCCGTTATCAGGCTTGCGGCAGGTTCTATATTTATATTATATTAACCACTTTAACAGTTTAGCTGCATAACCCATTTTACATGCCATTTAATCCATGTTTCTCCCCTACGTAATAGGCTATACCCGCTATTTGTTTCATGTGTTTATTTCGCCGTACTGTATTAATTTAAAATAAATACCGGATTTGTCGCGGACCTGGTGACGAGGCCGTCGCGTTATGACGACGAAACCGGGAAATCGACCCGTGCTCTAGCTGGGCTTTAACCCATTTTGACCTGAGATCAGATTCTAAAAATGTCTTCTACATCCTGACAGTTTTCTGAAAAAGCTATGTTTCTATGTCAGTCGTTCTTCAATTTTTCAAAAATAGCAGACCGACAAGCTCGTAGCGCGCCACTCGGTGGCGCGCTATGAGCTTGTAGATCTGCTATTTTTCAATAGCTAAAGCATAACATAATGCTAACACCAAAAGGGGTTCCCGCCCAAAATGGGCTTTAAGGGCTTCTGGGAAAATGAGTTCAATGCAAGTGAACGGTAGTTCTAACTGCACTCCAGCAGCCCTCGCTGCCTGTTGTTGTTCCGGGTCGCGATGCTCGCATATTTTTCTCTTCGACAACAAGCCATGGAAATATTTTCCGACGGATTTTCATGGACTAAAGGCACAAATACTTGGGCGTATGGTGTATGATCCAAAGGTAATAAAACAATCCTGCCAGCCTCGGTGGTTAATGGATATATTAATTGATGCCCTATTTTGAGCATAAGCAAAACATTTCCAAAATTCATTGTAATTTAAGGGGGAAATAGTTGATCTATTCTAAATGAATAGATGGATGGATGGATGGATGGCTGGATTAAATAAGGTTTACGTTGTTAACTATCCCTTGTGGGATTAGGAGGCATGTTTCTCCCCGTATGCTGAGGCAAATATATGAAACCAACTGTCTTTGATGTGGGTAACTGTGCATGGCTGAGTGGTTTCTGTCTTGATTTGTGTGTATAGGTATTGTGATCTCGGTGACTATACTGTACAAGCAGTGGTGGAAGTAGTAATAATGTGTTTTTACTTAGAGGACCATTTCACCCTATCTATCATCATATAATGCTTTTTATAACATGGTACCATTTGTGTCTACTCACTCTGTGTCTCAGAGGAAGGCTGTGTACTGTACTGCAGGGGTTCTCAACGTTTTTGGCCGGGGACCCCCGGAAATGCTTTGGCAATGTCTCGGGATCCCCGCCCCGCCCGCCCCGCCCCCTCCCGACCCCCAATATAAATTGACTGCTACAATAACCTTAATAATAGAGACAATACACCATAAATAAATACTGAAACCAGATATAATCATTAGGAAGGTGTATGCATGTACTATGTGTACCATGTAAACTCTTAATTTTCGATTTTCCATCCATTCAGTTGGGAGGGAAAAATAAAATTAAAAACACTTTTTTTTTTTTTTGAAAAATAATTTGGGGACCACCCAAAATAATTTGGCGACCCCCCGAGGGGTCGCGATCCACGGGTTGAGAACCCCTGCTGTACTGCACAGTTCAGAAACCTGCCCAGCGCCTACCAGTGACTGATAATCTCATTGGGGTAGGCACTGGTGTCTGAACTGCCCACAGCAATAATAATATGCCGGTAGATGTAGCGGAGTAGAAGTACAAGAAACACGGAAATACTCAAGTAAACTAAAAGTATACCTCAAATTGTACGTAGTAAATGTACTTTGTTACATTACACCACTGTCGGGAGTAGGCTATTATATGTATGTAGGCTATTATATGTATGTAGGCTATTATATGTATGTAGGCTATTATATGTAGGGGAGGTCAAGCCAGTTAGCCACATAACTGTTAATTCATTTTGCCTTTTCAATTGCACAGGGAAGCCATGCCGTTATAAGAATCCTTGTCTCGTTTCATTCTGACTCCTTAACCCATTTTGGGCGGGAAGCCGGGAACCCCTTTTGGTGTTAGCATTATGTTATGCTTTAGCTATTGAAAAATAGCAGATCTACAATCTCATAGCGCGCCACCGAGTGGCGCGCTACGAGCTTGTAGGTCTGCTATTTTTGAAAAATCGGAGAACGACTGACATAGAAACATAGATTTTTCAGAAAGCTGTCAGGATGTAGAAGACATTTTTAGAATCTGATCTCAGGTCAAAATGGGTTAAAGCAATCTTGCCACCATCCAGCATTCTGACACCAAAGACAGTAGAAAAGAGAGCATGCTTGGTGACAACCGACGGAAGGAAGGTTCCCTCCTATGGGGATTGAGTGGCATCTTTCATCACACGTAGGCATTTTGATACAGACCAATGTCCAGCAGTGGACACTGGGCCAATCCCCCTGGGCTGGTGAAAGGCCATACCGTAATCCTTTTCCATGAAATTGAAACCCCTCACAGTGGAGGAAATACAACCCCCAGCAGTATATTAACCCGTTTTGACCTGGGAACGATTCTACAAATGCCTTCTAAATCCAAAAACAGTTTTCTGAAAAAGCTATGTTTCTATGTCAGTCGTTCTTTGATTTTTCAAAAATAGCAGACCTACAAGCTCGTAGTGCGCCACTCGGTGGCGCGCTACGAGCTTGTAGATCTGCTATTTTTCAATAGCTAAAGCATAACATAATGCTAACACCAAAAGGGGTCCCCGCCCAAAATGGGTTAAGCTTGCCCCGTCTTTGCCATTGATCAGCAGCGCAAATGAAAACTGCGATGGAGATCTGTTAGCCATTGATTAAAGGTCAGAAGAAGCCTAACAGAGATTGAATAACAATAAAAGAGATCAATGGCGCAAATATTGGTCTTAGGGTGAATTCATATTTATGATGTAACAATGATTACATAGCTCTTGGACTGGCACTGTGGCAGAACTTGCACCAAGTTAATCATATTAATATTACCATTAGTTGTATTTAAAGTAGAGTACTGTAGTGTAGAGTTACTAAGCTGAAATCCAAAACAAATATTACAGTGGCTCTATAGAGCGTCGCAGTCCCGCCTTCTACCCTGGCCCAGGAAATGATTCTCCGTTCATTTTCCTCATAGACATTTCAGAAAGTATTTATTTAAAGACGTTTACGCCGCGGACAAAGCCAACTCGAGTCGTGACAAATCATGACAACAAACACAATTTTTTGGGCCGAACAAATAATTAGAAAGAAGAAAAAAACGGCAGGTTACAACACTTTTTTTGTGGTTTTTCTTCTTTGTAATTATTTGTTTGGTCCAAAATATTGTTTGTGTTGTCATGAGTTGTCACGACTCGAGTTGGATTTGTCCGCGGCGTAACCGTCTTTAAATAAATACTTTAAGAAATGTCTATGGGAAAAATGCATTGGGTTTCATTTCCTGGTCCAGGGTAGGAGGCGGGACTGCGACGCTCTATACTGTATGGGCTCCATTTTCGTCACCACTAAACCCCTTACCCCTAAACTTCTTTGCCTTTTTTTTTACTATTTTGAAAAACATTTTTGAATAGTTCAACTAGCCAACCTACATTGACACGTTGTGAGCTTGTAGACTGACCATTTTAACTATTCCAAAATGTTTTGCAAAATAGTAAAAAAAAAAAAAAAAAGGCAAAGAAGTTTAGGGATAAGGGGTTTAGCGGTGACGAAAATGGAGCCCTATATGTGCAAATACTATAGATGTTTAGCCACTTAATTTAGCCGCATGTTTTTTAGGTATGTTCACCTATCATGATTATAGGGTTGACATCCTTTGGGATTTTAACGATTCGGGTATCTTGATTGATTCCCTCTTAATGGTCGGATTCTTAAACTTTAATGATTCCTATATTTTTTTAAATCTATATAATTTTGGACTTCATTAACATTTTTGATAAACACAAATTCAATCATACATGTAGTATTGTATTGCATACATAATTATTGTAGTGGTTCTCAAAATGATGTTCAGGGACCCTCTGGGTTATTTGAGGGGATTTCAAGTGGACCGTTGCAGGTCTGTAACCCTTTTGGTTCCATTTGTACACTCTGAGTCATGATGGTCCTTGAAATCAAAACGTTTGAGAGAAGCTTCGGTATGTAACAGTAGCAAAAGTGAAGTCCACATACCAGCTCTGACGTTATGATAAACGGTTCCAAATGTGATGGAACCAACGTTGAAGCACTCGGCCCCACTGGTTAGAGTGTGAACTGCAGGCGGACCCGTGGTTTTATGACAAGGAAACCCTGTGCAGCTGGGGTTTAACATTGAGCGCTCGGTTGCACTTCCGCATTTGCCAACCAAAATTTGGGTGGCAAATGTGGAAGTAGACGGTTCTTCCGGGTGCTTCAAAACGCCACTGAGCAACTTCTACTGAAATGAACATCAGGGGGCGGGGCTGTCGCTCCGGTTCGGCCTCTATCCTTTCATTACTCTATGGAACCAACACACACACGCGTCGGTCAGTAGGACGTCCCACACCTACCTACGTGAACATGCTACAGAAAGACACTGATGAAAGCACAAACGACTCAAACGAGCTAGCCAGATGAACCCGGGATGACTGGAGGAGACGCCGCTGGAGGACTCGTCTGAGGACAAAGAGATGCCAGGCCCGGGCCGGCCTAGCGGTCCGGGCCCCTAGGACTGCTAATCCAGCCGGACAGCGTGTGATGGGTTCGACTCCCCATCTCTCTCCCCCATAATCAAAATCAAATGAAGTCTAAAAAATATCTTTAAAAAAAAGAAAGAGATCCCAACACTAACATGCCCAGAATAGGGATGCTAGGTTTAATGTGGTTAAAATACAGAATGATAAATAGTTGACTAGTGGTTGGTCTTCACACTACCTCAACCCTTCCCCCAACCTAGTGGTTGGTCTTCACACTACCTCAACCCTTCCCCCAACCTAGTGGTTGGTCTTCACACTACCTCAACCCTTCCCCCAACTGTTTCTGGATATGGTTAGTGGTTGGTCTTCACACTACCTCAACCCTTCCCCCAACCTAGTGGTTGGTCTTCACACTACCTCAACCCTTCCGCCAACCTAGTGGTTGGTCTTCACACTACCTCAACCCTTCCCCCAACCTAGTGGTTGGTCTTCACACTACCTCAACCCTTCCCCCAACCTAGTGGTTGGTCTTCACACTACCTCAACCCTTCCCCCAACTGTTTCTGGATATGGTTAGTGGTTGGTCTTCACACTACCTCAACCCTTCCCCCAACCTAGTGGTTGGTCTTCACACTACCTCAACCCTTCCCCCAACCTAGTGGTTGGTCTTCACACTACCTCAACCCTTCCCCCAACCTAGTGGTTGGTCTTCACACTACCTCAACCCTTCCCCCAACCTAGTGGTTGGTCTTCACACTACCTCAACCCTTCCCCCAACCTAGTGGTTGGTCTTCACACTACCTCAACCCTTCCCCCAACCTAGTGGTTGGTCTTCACACTACCTCAACCCTTCCCCCAACCTGGTGGTTGGTCTTCACACTACCTCAACCCTTCCCCCAACCTAGTGGTTGGTCTTCACACTACCTCAACCCTTCCCCCAACCTAGTGGTTGGTCTTCACACTACCTCAACCCTTCCCCCAACTGTTTCTGGCTAGTGGTTGGTCTTCACACTACCTCAACCCTTCCCCCAACTGTTTCTGGATATGAATTGTAATGCCAAAAGGGGAAGATAATTAAAGCTACTTACCCTAATGATACTTCTGCTCCTGAAGCACTCTGCTGTGTGACTTGATTGAAGGGGCACAATGTATAAGTATACCTACAGGAGGGGGAAGAAACACAACATTGATACAACTGGCATGTGTGGTTTAATGCACAACACTGTCCTTATTACTCCAGAATGGTGTACTTTTCCTGTCTTTTTCTCTCCTTTTGTGCAAAGTAGTAATGGATAGCTATACATTCCATTGACAGGAGACAGACAGAGTGGACAGACTAGCTTGTTCTGACTCCATCATGGCCCATAGCACTTGCCCTACCCCCTTAGACAGCACTTTTTAGACTTAGATAGCATTTGAAACAGACTTATAGCATGTCATGTAGACAGCACAATAATTGCATTGTATGTAGTCATAGCACTTCATAGTATATATGTACAGCATAATATGTATAGTTTATATGTATAGTGTCATTATATAGATATGTTCTAGTTACGTTCTTAGCTTACGCATGTTTCTTGATAAATGCATTTTATATATGTGATGTATTCCCATGCTTTTTGTTCTTGCTTAATGTAAGTCGCTCTGGATTAAGAGCGTCTGCTAAATGCCTAAATTGTAAATTCTCTACCATGACAAAATAGAAAATCAGAAGAGTTAGCTGCTAGAACAGGCCATCGCCAACCTAGCAGTGAGGACTGGTGTTGGAAAGTAGACTCAAGACCCTTAAATGAAACCCTATAGACGGATGGGAGAAAGACAGCAGGACCTTTTCATTGGTCCATAAAGGAGAACCAATGTGCTAATTATTACCATTCACTGAAGATTACACAACACACCACGGGGATGAAAAGAAAGAAGGATTGAGAAAAAGAGAGTGCTGAAAGCATGGATGATGAAGAAAATCGGTTGCCATAAAAGTAGATGTGGCAAGTAGCAGTCAGGGATCAAAAGCTGTGCAAAAGAAACGAAAGATGAAAGAAAAGAAGGAGGAAAAAAAACCCTGAACATCAGAGGGAGCGCAGGGTTGGAGCAAGAGAGGTAAGTGATTGGCTGCCATCCTCTCTGCTCATGCCCTTATTTGTGGGGCACATTAAATGTTTCTCATCTCACAGAGTTTCATTTAGGTACTTATCCTTTCATGTCTACTGTATGCTCCCCCACGCACGCACGCACGCACACACACACACACACACACACACACACACACACACACACACACACACACACACACACACACACACACACACACACACACACACACACACACACACACACACACACACACACACACACACACACACACACACACACACACACACACACACACACACACACACACACACACACACACACACACACACACAGAGATAAGGTCCAGGGGAGAAAGAAAAATAAATCAGCATTTTTTTTTGACTGCAGAGTAAGCAGTACAGCTCACAGTGGAATTAAATGTCTCACCGTGACTCAGTTGGGAATATTACCCCCCCCCCCCCCCCCCCCCCCAAGAAATCTGACACTATGCAGCAAGGTCCCCTATGGAATGTCTCTCTCTATACTGTATACAGTAGCTGTAGTCTGTTCTCAAGTCTGTTCAACGATGAACAGTGTTGAGGAGTGGGTTTCCTCACCGTCCGTGACCTCCTCAAGGACACCCACAGTCAGTAACGTAATCCCAGGGCCGTTTAGCAGGACGCCCACCGTGACCACGCCATGGGGAGGACCAATAGAAACCTTACGTGAGCATTTTATGACGACTGAAATACCCTAGGCATCAAAGGGCCCATCGGTGGAAAGTTTCCACCGATGTGCGCTTGAAGCGTGTCACAAGAAAATTCTACAAATACGCCACATTATCCGTGCTTTTGAAGTGGCCAGAATGCTGAGCAAGATATATAGTCCCAAATGAAAGAATGCAAAGTGCGACTTCAGCCTCCCATTGAACCGTTTCCCTCTCCTAAACTGCCTTTATCATTCTTTATACAAGCCACAGGATTCATTAAGTTTGTAAAGCAGGTGTCTGAGTAGCAACAAACATCCTCATCTGATCACACGAGCAGATGGTGCCTCATAGCGAGAGAAGGAAGCAGGGAAGGGAAAAGGGGGGGTAACGCAGTGAAAGAGCAATCAAATGACTCCCACCGGGGAGTTCCCCTCTACTCTCTCTCCTCATCGCACCCCGCATCTCGCTCACTTCCTCCCCCTCAAGGCGAAGCTATCTGTCCCTGCCCACTTCTGCTGACGCATAAGCACTGCACACCCTTACTCATACCCGCACGCACGCACGCACGCACGCACGCACGCACGCGCGCACGCACACGCACACACACACACACAGACATGTTGGGGGGCAGGGGCATATTACACGTTACACTGCATATATTTTCAGACATATGGTACCACTGCTGAACTGAATGAACTGAATGTGATATCATACCACTTCAAATTCGATCAGGTGTATATGTTTTCGTGGATGCTACTACATTTCCATTTTTATAATTTATATACAGTAATTTTCAATATATATTTTTTAAGCCGCACCACTGTCAACATCTAAAATAAAGAAAAAGAAAAAGATACAACTAACACCAGCTAATTAAAAATATATATACAAATGGGCACATGCTGACTTTGAGGGGAAAAGGCCCCTTGGGCACGTGTTTGCCTAAACAAACACCAGTGGTAGTGCAAGTCAGTTAGCTGTCAGTCTCCAAGACTGACACTTCAACATTCTGCAAAAACAAGACACTGCAAAGGTCAAACGGCTACATACACACTCCCCTCACACTATACCATTAGCAAATGAACACGAAATGAACACGAAGGAGCAGATCACCACCGAGAAAGACAGGGGGATGATGGAGCTGGAAATGAAATGTGAGGGAGAGCAAGATGGAGTATGGGAGACAGACGAGGGAATACTGGCAGGGGAGCGTGAAAGAACGAGGGATGGAACAGAAATAAAGAGCCGACCAGAAAGTGGGAGGGAATCAGACAAAGTGTGACTCAGTCTGGCTATAAGGCTGGCAACATTGACAGGTGATAACCAGACGCACAGAAAGAAAGAGAGAAAGAAAGAAAGAAAGAAAGAAAGAAAGAAAGAAAGAAAGAAAGAAAGAGAAAGGAAAGGAAAGGAAAGGAAAGGGGAGGAAAGGAAAGGAAAGGAAAGGAGGAAAGGAAAGGAAAGGAAAGGAAAGGAAAGGAAAGGAAAGAAAAGAAAAGAAAAGAAAAGAAAAGAAAAGAAAAGAAAAGAAAAGAAAGGGGCACAGGTCTCCACCACGATAAGAGCTTTTTTGGAAAAATGTTAAGTGGCATTTCTTCCTCAGCCTAGTGGGAATATGTGTGCACAGTTTCACCACGACTGGGCGCTGTGTTCATGATTTGCAGCATTTTGTACAAAACGGGCCACTCCTAAAATCTTAGCCAATCAGGATGGAATATGAGAAATCAAACAGACCCGTCTTGATCACATGACTATAGAGATCATGTGTACCGATTTGCGTGAGATTTGGATCAAATCTGAAGGAGTAATATCAAAAAATGGGTTTTACATAAGTCGGCCTCCTGGTGGCGCTATAAGCAGCTGTGAAAAATGCAGGTGAAAGGCTTTTCCTTGGCATCTAGGGAGTGTGCAGACAAAGTTTTACACAGATCGGTGCAGTAATAGGTAAAAACATGAATGGGCCAGTTATAGTGCCACCATGAAGCTGGCAAAATGTTCCTGAAATTGCACTGTATGTTCATGATTTGAGGCATTTTGTTCAAAACGGACCAATCCTGCAAACCTTTGAAGGCTTAGCCAATGTGGATGGATTATGGGGAAGCGGACAGGTCCGTGTTGATCACATAACATGAAGATAGTGTATACCGATTTGCGTGATGTATGGATAAAATGTGTACGAGTAACAAAGACATGCATTTAGAAAAAATCTGCCTCATGGTAGCGCTATAACAGGCTGTTCTATAACTGGAGATTCGTCGTTGGCATCCAGGGAGTGTGTGTGCACAGTTCGGCATCGGCCGGGCCAACGGTGGCGGAGATGAGCTGTACGTATGTACATAGACGGACGGACAGACACAGTGCAAAACATACTCTCGCCATGCCTTCGGCCTGGTGGAAACGAAAATTGAACAGAGAAGGAAGGAGGAGAAGAAAGTATCTACAGGATTCTGAGAAGCATGTGGACTGGATATACACCTCTGACAATACGGTAACTAACGAGGGGGTGTCATCAATCGAACGTGACAGTGGTGACTCCGTCCACCGACCAGCCTTCTGGTTTGATCTGTCTCCGTGTTATGACAACACCGCCCTGACACCAGCCATAATAAGTTGATACTGGCAGATGTACTACTGTGGGCCTGGTGCATGGTACACACAGCCACAGAAGAAATATCTTAAGACACAAGCTTTTTAGGCCCTCAGGCTGTATTTCACACTCCACTGCATTGGACTGGCGGCTCAATTCCCATCGTAAATCTGCTGGTTTCTGGAGCGAAACAAAACCAACCGAAAATCTACATGCAAATGTCTTGTTTCTTGTTATTTACGGAGCGTGCCTGTTGCAAAAGCATGTACAAACATGCATTTAATCTCTCCCCTTGTGCACAGAAAGGCATCTCTTTCATCCGCAGATTCACTGTGTTACTTATTAACCACACTAAAGAGCAGGAAGAGTGAAAGCCAGGCTTTGTGTCCAAATTAACAGTATATCCTTAATTACAGATGTGATATAATCAACTGACAAGGCCTCACTATAGCTGCAGAGGGACAATAGAAAAACTGTTCTTTTTTTTCTCTGCCCACTGAGATTCAGAAAAGAGAGAAAGCGAGAGCAATTAAGCCTCTCTCCCTATGGACTGTTATGTGTCTGTGGCTGTGTGCTCACTGTGCAGGCGGAGTTCACTAAGGTGACACTGCAAACTCTGCAGCAACTTCAACACTAGCTAATTGGTTTACAGGTAACCCTGTGTACACTTTCTGCAATTATGTCACAGGTCAAAAGTGACGTGTGTTGTTTTTTTAATAAACCGTGACAATTAATGAATTGTTTAGCCGTGGAATCCAGGGATTACCATAACTGTTTATAGCAATAAAAACAACTAATAGCAATTAGACCATTTATAGTTGCGGCACGAGCAGCTGTTCAGAGGTTTATTTGCCAAACATGAAGAATTTATAGTACAGCAAATAAAAGCTCTTAGAAATGATATTGTTAGAAATACATGAATGCTCAGATCTGTTATATCCTGATAACAGACAGCTTCAGTCTGACAGCCTCCACTTGATTTTACCAAACAGTTGAGACGAATAACCATATAAGTATAAATCATGGATAAGGGGTCAGGAGTCAGGACAGATAGGCCTTTTTGGGGAGGGGTCAGAAAAAAATCATGGCCTTATACCGTATGGTTATTCATCTCAACTGCTCAATTAGTATATATCAACTGGGTACCAGTCCTCTCAGAAAACGTTTTAGTTTTGACTAATGCACGTTTACATTACTGAAATATGAGGTACACTTCGAGCAACACACACCTAGAGGGCCTGGAGTTTAGATCCCATAGCCTGGGGGACATTGGGCTGAACGTGGTGTTGTTCTGACTGATCCAGTCTGTGTTCCAGACAGTGAGGCACAGGCGGAGCTCCGGACAAGTACTGAATACAAACCATTTTAGTGAACTGTACGATATTTCTATAATATACAAGTAAGACGCGCGAACGCGGGAAGCGAACGCAGCTCGTAAATTGCAAAAACAACAATTAGAATAAATTACGTAATTTTTTAAGGTTTTTTTTAAGTTATCTTTTTTAAGTTTGTTTTTAAGTTAAGTTTTTTTTAAGTTAAGTTTTGTGTGTGTGCGTTTTCCTTTTTAAGTTTTTTTTTTAAGTTAATTTTTTTTTTTACTTAAGTTTTTTTTAAGTTAAGTTGTGTGTGTGCGCGTGCGTTTTTCCTTTTTTTTTTTTTTTAAGTTAAGTTTTTTTTAAGTTAAGTTTTGTGTGTGTGCGTTTTCCTTTAAGTTTTTTTTTTAAGTTAAGTTTTTTTTTTACTTACGTTTTTTTTAAGTTAAGTTTTGTGTGCGTGTGTGTGCGGGTGTGTGTGTGTGTGTGTGCGTGCGTGCGTGTGTGTGTGTGCGTGCATGTGTGTGTGTGTTTTTGTGTGTGATACAGCTGCGCCCTCTGGTGGTGGGCGGGTGGTGTTACAGCGTGACACACACACACACAGACACACAGACACACAGACACACAGACAGGATCTGCTGGGTCTCATAGTAAATGCTCACTGCGTTCGCAACTACTGTATGATATTACTCCTCACCAGTCACCGCTGCTGTCAGCGCTTGTTTGTGCAGTTTGACAACAGCTTGACTACCATCCGTGCAGGGTGTTGATTAGACCTATACCCCTCCTTGGATAAGTGCTTTTTCGGACGGGATAAACTGCCTTTTCAAAACACACTGCATACCAGAGAGAAGAAGTCTACTGAGTGGAGTGGGCAGAGTCTATGGTCTAGATTAAGGAAGATTAAGGATGATATCCTATAATAAGTGCTGTTGACAAAAGATCATGAAAATAAAAGTAAACAACACAACAACTTGTACTTGTTTTATGCTATCAGAAACAATTAACACGATTGTTGCTACTAGTCACTTGACATATTACATTTGGAAGTGATATTAGTTTCACTGTAAAATAGAGTGCTAATAAAGAAGCTATAACATGCATTTTAGATTTGTTTTTAATATTTATTATGATATTGTTTATGTCCCTCCCTGTTTTCTAATGGTTTGAGCCACTCTGATATAACCAGCTGTCCTTGTCATTAGATGCCACATAGAAAAACAGTCTAAGTCCACACTATTGATCCATAATGTATAAATGATAGATAAGGGTTCAGGACAACGAGGCCTTTTCGTGGAGGGGTCAGAATGAAATTTGTTCACGAAAGTTTTTCGTCTGTGGTACTCGTTTATTTCTGGACTTTGACGCAGTTTTAGCCGCAGTACTACCACAATGTCAATGATTATAAATTGAATACCCAGGACCTGAATGGAAACAAGACCACAAGGACTTTATTCGGTGATACCATTGGACGTCTGTTTGACTGTACCCTGTACTACTGATTACATTTCTGTTTGACTGTACCCTGTACTACTGATTACATTTCTGTTTGACTGTACCCTGTACTGATTACCTTTCTGTTTGACTGTACCCTGTACTGATTACATTTCTGTTTGACTGTACCCTGTACTGATTACCTTTCTGTTTGACTGTACCCTGTACTGATTACATTTCTGTTTGACTGTACCCTGTACTGATTACATTTCTATTTGACTGTACCCTGTACTGATTACATTTCTGTTTGACTGTACCCTGTACTGATTACATTTCTGTTTGACTGTACCCTGTACTGATTACATTTCTGTTTGACTGTACCCTGTACCGATTACATTTATGTTTGACTGTACCCTGTACAGATTACAATTCTGTTTGACTGTACCCTGTACCGATTACATTTCTGTTTGACTGTACCCTGTACCGATTACATTTATGTTTGACTGTACCCTGTACAGATTACAATTCTGTTTGACTGTACCCTGTACTGATTACATTTCTGTTTGACTGTACCCTGTACTGATTGTCTCCACCAGGCCGAAGGCATGGGGAGAGAGTATGTTTTGCACTCCGTCCGTCCGTCCGTGTGTCCGTGTGTCCGTCCGTCCGTCCGTCTGTGAACAGCTAATCTCCGGCATCGTTAACCCGGTCGATGCCAAATTTCGCACACACACTCCCTGGATGCCAACAATGAATTTCCAGAACGGCCTGTTATAGCGCCACCAGGAGGCCGCTTTGTGCAAAACAAGTTTTTGGACAGTACACCTACAGATTTTGTCCAAACATCAAGCAAATTGGTACACAGTCTCTCTAGAGCCATTCAACGAAACGGGTCTTTCAGATTTCTCAGACTCCATCCTGATTGGCTAAGATTGTCTTCCAAAGTTCGCAGGAGTGCTCAGTTTCAAACAAAATGCTGCAAATCATGAACACATCGTGTGATTTCCGTGAAATTGCGCACGCACAATCCCACTAGGCCGAGGAAGAAATGCCATGTGAACATTTTCAACTCAGCCTCATGGTGGCGCTATAACTGGCCGAAAAGTGTTTTTACCTCCAACTGCACGGATTTGTGGATAACTTTGTATGCCAACTCCCTAGAGGCCAAGGAAAAACCTTTGCCTGGAATTTTTCACATCTGCTCTTGATAGCGCCACCAGGAGGCCAACATATGTAAAACACATTTTCTTATATTACTCCTTCAGATGTTATCCAAATTTCACACAAATCAGTACACATGCTCTCCATAGTCATGTGATCAAGACGGGTTTGTTTGATTTCTCATAATCCACCTTCATTGCCTACGATTGGCTTCTAAACTTTTCAGGAGTAGCCCGCTTTGTACCCGTTTTGTACAAATCGCCACAACTACTTAACGCAGCGTCCGATTGCGGTGAAACTGTGCATGCATATTCCCACTGGGCTGAGGAAGAAATGCCAGTTTTCAAATCAGCCTCATGGTGGCGCTACAACAGGCAAAGCCGTGTCTCTCTCACACACACACACACACACACACACACACACACACACACACACACACACACACACACACACACACACACACACACACACACACACACACACACACACACACACACACACACACACACACACACACACACACACACACACACACACACACACACACACTCCTGGTGGAGACCTGTGCCCATAAGGGCACTTTTTCTAGTTACATTTATGTTTGACTGTACCCTGTACCGATTACATTTATGTTTGACTGTACCCTGTACAGATTACAATTCTGTTTGACTGTACCCTGTACTGATTACATTTCTGTTTGACTGTACCCTGTACTGATTACATTTCAGTTTGACTGTACCCTGTACCGATTACATTTATGTTTGACTGTACCCTGTACAGATTACAATTCTGTTTGACTGTACCCTGTACTGATTACATTTCTGTTTGACTGTACCCTGTACAGATTACATGTCTGTTTGACTGTACCCTGTACTGATTACATTTCTGCCAATAAAGTATTCAATCAATCAATCAATCCTGAGGTGGGGGGCGCTGTGTATGTGTTACATATCTCTGCTGTCCGGAGGAAACCTCATAACTCGGAATCAATTTGGTATAATGGTAATAGAGATATTGTAAAAGTTGTCACTGTATTAATCCCAAAGTTTTTTTTTTAAGGTTTGGACTTTATTCCCAATAGGAATAAAGTCTGCTGTTCTACAGTATATGGCTATGGGCTGTGGCAATACTTTTAAAAAAAAAGGGAAAAAAAAGAACGAAAAATAACTAAAATAGTTTCCATTTTTTGGAACCATGAACTTTAGTTCAAAATGTTGAATTATGAACTGAACTAGTTCATTTTTTAAATTTTGAACTGTAAACTGAACTAGTTAAAAAAATGTGAACTTTCCCAACACTGGCGAATGACATGTGGGTCTTGCAAACACTGAATACACCCACATAGTAATGCAGCATATTAACCTCTCGAGTATATGTACTGTATGTATGTGTATAATTATATTTTAATTATATATCTACCTATAAATGCACCAAGTCTCTGTACGTACGTATGTACATCATGTGTACATCTGTAATTCACGTAACTCGAGAACCGTTCGCCCCACCGACTTCAAATGAGAGAGAGAGGGGGGGGGGGGGGGGGGGGGGGGAGGAAGGGAGCTGCCTTCCAGACAATAAGGACAGGAGCCTGATAACTAAAGGCTCTGCCTTCCAATCATTCGACTCTTGGAGCTTTCAGAAACCACAAGAGAACCTGCGTGCTGCATATGGAGCGTGTGGTGTTCTAGCAGGGTTATGAGGCACATGAGCTCTCTAAGATACTGTAGATATGGTGCCTGACCATTAAGGGCTTTGTATGTTAGGAGGAGGATTTTAAATTCTATTCTGGATCCCTGGAGAGATGATGATCTCTTCTTCTAGTTCCCAGGAGTACACGCATAGCAGGTTTCTGGACCAGCTGCACAGTCTTTAGTTTACAGACCTATCAGAGCAACGTTAAAATAATGAGTTGCAATGATACAGGCTGAAATTAACGCATGCCTGGACTTGTTTTATTTATCTCCACCAGATCATGCATTCTGGTCAGGAGAGACAGAGGGAGAGAGAAAGGGAATTCATCTAAATTACCGTAGCAGTATAGCCTTCACTTTATTACTTATATAGAAGGGGCCTGAGGCATGTTGTGAACCTGACTTCTTTATCTGTCTCTGCTTGTGGGTGATGTCCACGAATGACGCAAAATAATGTGACTGACGGGCACGCTTTAATGCACTCAACACGACTACGACACACCATCCACAAACACAACTACACAACACAATAAAGCACTAACACAACACCAAAAGAACACCAACTAAGTAACACAAACACAACAGAACACCAACACAACACAAATACACATCAACACAATACCATTACAACATCAACACAATTATACAACAACAACAACAACAAATATACACCAAAACAACTAAAAAATGGTAAAAATGGTGCATTTATATAGCGCCTTTATCCAAGGCGCTTTACATAGATTGTGCATTACATTCACCCATTCACACACACATTCATACACCGATTGCAGCGGAAGACATGCAAGGTACCAACCAGCACATCGGGAGCAATTTGGGGTTCAGTGTCTTGCCCAAGGACACTTCGACATGTAGACAGGAGGAGCCGGGATTTGAACCGCCGACCCATGGATCATTGGACAACCTGCTCTACCTCCTGAGCCACAGTCGCCCCCAACTCTGGTTTTAGGCCATGCAGCAATCTAGGACATTTACATGCACATGCGCATGCGCATGCGCATAAAGAAACCGGCATGTGCGTACGGGCCTGCACCAGTGAATATATCAAAACACACTATGGGTGTAGCCTCATTTCTACAGTACGTACAGGCTTCTAACTCAAGTCAAAATGCAAGTTTGTGACCACTTAAAGGAGAATTCCATGCTAGAAGGCTTTCTTACCTTTCTTTGTAGTTGTTGCGTCCCCACCAAAGAGGTCCAGGTGTTTTTTTGTGCAAAAACTCCTTATTGGCTATTTCCCCTACCATAAGCCCTCAATGAATTGCATTGAATTGAATGGGGCTATGGGGTGTTGTGCTAATTCGCTTATTTCCATCGAAATAAGTAGTAAAGTGTGCCGCTTGGGATATTATTTACATTATGAAGAGAGGATACATACAAAAAAATAATAATGGAGCGATGGAAATAAGCGAATTAGCACAACACCCCATAGCCCCATTCAATTCAATTCAATTCATTTAGGGCTTATGGTAGGGGAAATGGCCAATAAGGAGGTTTTGCACAAAATAACACCTGGACCTCTTTGGTGGGGACGTAACAACTACAAATAAAGGTAAGAAAGCCTTCTAGCATGGAATTCTCCTTTAAATGTGATACTCGGCTAGATTCACTAGCAGTTTTCTCTCACCTCTGGTATGAGAACACAGAGCGCTTATACTGATTTGATTTAACCAGACAATACATTTCAATTCCATTTTCTTTGCACTACTGCACATTGCCATTACTACAGCTAAGCTAGTGTCATTAGGCAGGAGGAGAGGAGAGTTGTGCTCTTTATGGGTAAGGGAACAATTGCTTTGTTTCAGTACAGTGTTGTAAGTTAGTGAAGGAATGTGCAAAGGCATCTAATGTAACAGCAGCACCTTGGAGACAATGGTATAGGAGAGAGAGGCAATATGATTTATGTCTGTGCGTTGAGAATGGTCTGCAGCGAGTTGGAGTCTTCCTATAACGGACTAAAGTTGTACCCACCATATAAGTGCAGTTCAGAAAGTGGGGTCTTACTTTTTGCACTTGTGCAATGTTCAAACGCCCAGTTCATTAGGATTCCAGGGCTAATTTGGAGTCTGATTTTAATACTGTAACAAATTCCATTTCCAGGATTTCATATCATTTCAAATAGGGCATCATGATTATTGTGAGATTGGGTCATTGTAATCCCTTTCACTGTGTAATGGAGTTTCTGCTGTGAGAGCTTGCCAGCAGCCGAAAGACCCCGACACGTCTTGTTTATCTTGCTATAGACTCTATAGAGCATGTTTAAAAAGAGCTGTGCTCAAAGTAGGCCATTTTTCAGTTTACCTTCATTTTCCACATGGTGGACCACAAATGCAAGTCTCAATAAAATGCTGTACGGTGTTTTCAATTTCAATCTGATGGAAACTCACTTTTCTGACAGCTTATCATATTTTGGCCTTGAAACTCTTTATGCAGGACTGGAGGTCGATGCATAAGATATATATATTTTATAGTTTATGCATATTGCATACAGGTACCTCTGTGAAACGAGTCTGAGAGCCAATCTTGCACAAATCATGCCTCGATTCATATGTGAAAAGTGGTAAACAAAACAAGCCAAACTTGAAGCCAATTTGGTTTTTAATGCCATTACTAAAAGTGATAGCAAATAGCTTTGGGCAGATCATTTGAAGCTGCACTCTCAAAATGTTACAATTTGTATTCACTGTCTCCTCAGAACAGCTAGGTGAAGGTTTGTGCATGACCTGATGAGTGCTAAGGAACAACAATGAAGTACTCATATTAACCATTTAACCCCTCTATACTTGACCTGAGTTTTTTTTTTATTCTTTATTTACCCAGGGAAGTAGCTGAGCACAGGTGCTCATTTTCAGCAACGCCCTGCACATAGAAACACACAGACAGACACACACACACACACATTAAAACCTGTGAGCTGACCAGTACAACCACAGTCTTATACTGTTGGCCACTAAGCAGCTCCAGGGGGAGCAGTTGGGGGTTCAGACAGTGCCTTGCTCAGGTGCACTTCAGCGGTGTTGGGTGAGTGATGACAATCACTTCCCCACCCAGATTTTTCCTGCCCGTCCGAGGAATCGAACCGGCAACCTTTCGGCAACAAGGGCGCTCCTCTAACCCTTAGGCCACCGCTGCCCCAAGGCCTGCACTTGTTTCCTTCTACCCCAAATCTCTTTTGTGACGTGTTGTAAGCTTGTAGATTTTTTATTTTGGGCAAATGTTCCACCCAGACTAGAGGGTTAAAATGGTTACACAGCATGTAATAATAATAATAATAATAATACAACAAAACAACCTTACACTCTACTTTGCCTTGATCACATACATTTGCTCGTACATTAAAGTGTAGCGTAGCCTATCCCTGTTTTAATTACAAAGTGAAGACTCAAATTATGTTTCAGAGCAAATAGCTTGAGGCGGATCATTTGAAGCTGCACTCTCAATGCACTCTCCTAATGCAAAGTGCAACGCTTACAATTCTAAAATGTTTAGTTCTTTCTTCAGAATAGTTGGAGGTTGACGTCTGACACATGGTGGGTGCTAAGGGACACCAATAAAACCGCTGGGGGGATGCTGTGGGCGTGTTCTCTCCTCCGTGTCATCGGTGCCCATACCCTGGGTCGGGTAACTCGGTTTGGCGAAAGGGCCTTTCTGTGTGGAGTCTCCCCTTGTCCCCTAGGGCAGGGAAACTCAAATAGCTGAACATGTGGGCCACATTATGAAAATGGCAAGGGGCAAGGGGCCAGTTGATAAAATGACAACATTAATGTTACTTTTTATTTGCCTTATTTCCACATGACGTATGAAAAAACAAGTGCAATGTGCATTATTTTATGGCTTGCACCATTTTCTCTCTTTTGAATAATTCTGTGCAATTAGCACATTCAACACAAACGGCTGTTTCCATAAAACAAACTAACATAGGCTACTTCTGTATAAGTAGAATCATGAATAGGCCTATTTAATTTATGCAACAGGCGGAGAAGAGAGAGAGCGAGAACATGTGTTTGTGGCTCAAACTTTGTCTAATATTGTTTTAGAGCAGTGGTTCTCAAACATTTTCATGCCAAGAGCAAAGGACCCCCAATATTTTTTCAATCTACAAAAATAATCCCAAAACCGTTTATAAACAGATTTGGCAACACTGGCCAGAAAGGACCAGTGTTGCTTCTTTTTGGCTTATTTTGTAAAGACCTGGTTGCTTGTTTCTGCCGAGAGCTGCTGGCAACACTTCTGGCTTCTAGCTTGTGGACATGAACGTGCTGCTCGTCGACTCATCTGTTCTGTGTCAGTCCCAGCTCTGTGACTGGGAGATGGGACTGTGGATAGTCTGGATAGAACTTTCTGTTACAGTTAAATCCATATAAAAGTACCTAAGTATCGCGACTGTGACCGCAAGTTTGAAACTTTTGTGGTTATAATGAGGCACAGCTGTTTACAATGCGATGCAAAAATAACAGCGGAGGTTTTGCTTTTGGTCTGGATGAATTGCACTGGTCTCTCAAGCGCTTTTTTTGGAGTGGAACGTACGACAAGTAATGTAAATGGAAGGCAGTTACTAGATATTACTCCACTGGAGTAAACATCCTAACAAGGGGTCTGAGAAGGTAGTGCATTGCAAAGGGGGCTTTGATAATGTTAAACAGAGGCGTGTTTGTCAACCCAGATATTTCATGGTGCTGCTGTATCGATACAGCAGCCTTTCTAGAGAGAAAAAAACCCACCACTAGCCCACATTAAACTAAAGACGTTTTCAAGACGTTTTGGCCATTATCTCTGGAACGGGAGGTCCAATCTGCTCAGTTTAAAGTGTGTTGGATACGTGACAATCAGGACATTAAGCACATTGGATTGACGGGCCAGTCAAAATCGCACCCAGTCAAAGTATCACTATTCACTGCCCTAGGGTAGGTACCCTCACAAATAACATGCAGTAATCCTTGTCTCTAAACTACCTCCCCCTGGCCAGCCGGGGCGCCTGATGGAGGGGAAAGGAACTGGAATACGTCCTACCGGGGAAACTCCCCATGCCAGGTGAAAAGAAGCGGCTTGGACGCTCATGCATTGAAGGAAGCATGAGGTCAGTCCGTTGCTCTCCCCAGGTTGGAAGAGGGAGTGTAGGTGTAGGGGTGCGGCCACATAAAAAACACTTCCTGTTCACCTTTTTGAAAAAAATCTTCCTCCTAGTATAATCTTAGTTCAGTCAGACAACTCACGAATAGATTTAACCAATATTTATTATAGAATGAGAATACAAGTGTGCATATGATATTAGACTTGGCGTTCGGCTCTGCTGCATTTTCTCCCTGCTCGGCGCGATTAAACATCATCGTAAAACATTAAGAGCAGGGAGATAGATATACAATAAAACCCCCATGGGGAGCATAAATAACAGAGCCCACCGGTGGTGCTGGGGTGTGAGCAAACATCACATAACAACCAGGAACCATATGCAGAGGAAGGCAGGAAGAGCATGCAGACTGGTGAGCCGAAGTAGCCCGCCCAATTGGTCAGCCGACTGCCACATCAGCGAATGACGTGTGGGACTTGCACACGCTTATACACCCACATAGTAATGCAGCATGTTAACCCCTTGAGTATAGTATGCGCCTTTGAGCATGGCATGAACCCCCTCGAGTATGTCTGCCTGAACTAACTCTGCAGGCTACGCATCATTACCTGATGAACATATTTTTTTAGCACAAAAAATTAATGGACACTACAAACTCTGACTCCCTAATGAAAGCATGTGGCTGTATTGTTCCACAATAGATGCATTCTGGACATGATCACACACAACCTTCCACTCTACTTATACTGCTATGCCCCTACTGTTTCACATAAAGGGAAACTTCACCCTTTTTGCAATATGTTAATGACGAGATTTAGAACACTTTCCTGGGGGTCTTTATGTGTGTAATTTGTGGTTTTAGATATTTTAGATTTTAGCAGTGAGCCCAGTGTCTCTGATGTCATCGACACTGGGCTCACTTACTTCCTGGACTACATGTTGTCTCAGTAAGACAGCCCTCCCCCTATCCACAAGGAGGAGCAGTGCACCACAGCATTATGGGAAATGTAGTCCAGGAAGAAAGTGAGCCCAGTGTCGATGACATCCCCTGAATTTAGCACGAGGAAACCCCCGAAAATTATTTTCTTTAATTATATGAAATTATTTGATGTGAATGGGGTTTTATCTGATAAAATATACTTACTGGCAAAGAATGTCACATGGCAGAATGTTTTTTCAAAGCCATTGGAAGTCAGTAACAACAAGAGATTAGTTGTGAAGTTGGATGAAATGAATATTCACTTTTCATCTTCAAAATGCCTAAAAACAATAAAAAACGTGCAAGGAAATCTCCGACATGAGGTGATAATTAGATTTCTCACATTGAAAGTGCTGAAACGGTGCTATAAACCGACAAACGAAAATGGGGTTTGATAGGAAACACTTTCCCAGATTAGAGTGCTCCAATTCACAGTTTTCCTTCTCATGCACTTGTTCATCTCGCAATGATTAAGATAATTACTGTAGGAACCATATTATGTACCCATTCCGGGTAAGGATCAAATTCTGCCAGACCCTCTCTTCAACTAGTCTCTACCTCCAATAGTGGAGTTTAAAGCAATTTATTGTTAGTATTACCCGGTATGCAGACTAAAGCTTGAGCACAGGCTTGCATTAAACCACCCCTATAATTCATTATAAAGTCCTTTTCAACAATACTGTATTTTTCCTCACATCACTAGCAAAAGCTTGTGTCCAAAAATCAGGTGAACTTGATCTCTCTCTCTCTGCCTCTTCTGTTAGTGACAATTGACCAAACGTGACCTTTTGAAGTTAATTAATTGCATGAGCAGCTCATTAAGAGTAATGCTGAATTTCATGCATTAATTTGATGACAGTGTCCCTGCCACATCCATCATAATTTGAAAGTCACAGACTGTGACAAAGAGGCCCACACTTCGAGGCGTGGACATGCATAAGTAGCTGGTGCGAGCACAATCGTTTGTCATTTAACAACATTCCAATTATGATTAACTGTGCCCGCGCTGCCTCTTTGTTCTCTCCACCAAACCAATACAAACAAGGTCTTCGGGCAAGTCGCTCGCAGTAGGCTAATCACTTTTGTTTAGCTGATTTTGGCTCATAGTCATCTTTTAAAACCATAATGTCCTCCGACTGGAGTTGGGACCATCATTGTAAGACTGTGAACGCGGTGGCGGTGGCTCAGGGGTAGAGTGCCTGGATGGTAACCGCAAGGTTGCCAGTTCGAACCCGGGCTCCCCCAGAGTTACTGTCTAAGTGTCCTTGAGCAAGACACTGAACCCCTAATTGCTCCCGATGTGCTGGTTGGTGCCTTGCATGGTTTCCGCTGCCATTGGTGTATGAATGGGTGAATGTAATGCACAATCTATGTAAAGCGCCTTGGATAAAGGCGCTATATAAATGCACCATATAAGAATACTCATTTCTTTGTTCTTCGTGTCCACCTACAGTGAAGCCAACGTGGCATGTGCTGAAAACAGGCGGTTAGTGAAATGGTTTTATCTGACAAATGTGCATCCTCTTACCACTTAAAAGTTGTAGTGAAATGAAAAATATGTTTTTCACACTTTTAGACCATATCCGTGGTCATCATATGGGCATACCTAACAATGGATGCCAAAAAATGGGCAAATTCTCATTCTGTGTGTTTTTATATCAAAAGTCCATAAAAAAAAAGATTACTTCCTGAAAACGAAAACGTGCTGCGTAATGACGTGTAGAGATACACATCAATAAAAGCCAATAAAAATGAAGCTCACCAGTTTTATTCCCATGCTTCGTTGTCCTATTCCACAGCTGGTTTTGATTAAACTACTCCGTTTTTAATCTTCTAAACTTAATCATCACGCTATAATATGTATATAGGTTGTGTATAGGTTAGAAATAATCCGCTGGTCCCTGTCTCTCTTTCTCAATGTTTACAAACGAAATTCAGGTGCAGGAAGTCACAGACTTTGAGACCCTATAGCCTTGAGGGAGGCGACGCTCTGATTGGTTCAGAAACTTCAGAGCCATCGTTTCAGGGTGAAACTTCAAAGTAAAAGGCCCACCATTTCCGTTTCCCTACACCTTTAATACTTTCAGCGCCATTGCCGAAAACCTTTGTCAATTGAAGCCTAATTTTGATACTAACACTTAATGCTATTGCCGAAGCCCTTCGGCAATTGCGCTTTTATAGTGCGTTCGATTGCTCGAGCCAAAATGCTACTCACGTTAGCCGGTTAGCTAGCTGTGTTGTTAGCACAGCACTGGATCGCCCATCTTAGATCGTCGTCGCCATAATAATCCATTCTATCCATTTATTTCAATCGCCTGTATCTCCTATTCCTTGTCCCAGATGGCATTTTGGTCAAAACAGCGTTTCTTTGACAGCACAGAGCTCCGGTCTGGATTCACAATGTAAACAAGGCCGGCCCAGCTCAGTGTAAATTCCTAACATAGGACTACTGCAAAATAAGAGCTCAAATTAAAAAAATGCTGGTGTGAATTAGATCCTATTTTTTCAATAAATGATAGCGCTGAAAGGGTTAAAGTTGTAGTGAAATAAAAAATATGTTTTTCACACTTTTAGACCATATCCGTGGTCATCATATGGGCATACCTGACAATGGATGCCAAAAAATGGGCAAATTCTCATTTCTGTGTGTTTTTATATCAAAAGTCCATACAAATTCAAAGAATGATGCATGTCAAACTGGGGATCCTTGAAATTAAACGGGTTGAGAATCACTGCTAGAGCCGTAAAAATCTTCTCTTATGGGGGTCCCTGGAATATCTCTTCAAATGGGGGTCCGCGGGATAATTAGTGTCAATTCGGGGGTCCTTGACATGAAAAGGTTTGGGAACCACTGTCCTAGGGCTCATACTCCTTTTTTCCCTGTACACAATCTCTTCAGCAACAATAGCAGATTGACAAGCTCACAATATGAGCTTGTAGATCTGGTATTTCTTTTGTGCAAAATATTACCCCCAGAATAAGGATGCAAAGTGTTCATGTGGTTAATTGCGTGCAGGCACTGCCTTCCTGTTCATAGATCCCAGTGGTCTTGTCGAAGCGTATTTGTGACAGAAAGATTCACAGCACAGCTGTTGCAAAACATGCCTGCGTGCAGCCTTCTCCATTTCCCTTTGTTACTCCCGAGGCAGTCGGCGAGGCACATCCAACATTCCAGACACGGAACCTCACCCGGGCTTCCATCCAATCTATCAGAAATGGCTCCCTCTAGGCAGAGATGGATTTAGCTGTGTTTCGACTTTCGACCGTTTCAAATGAAACGGGCCCCCGAGCCACCAGGGGTCCCCGTGGGCAGTTTCTTTAGATATATTTCTAGTATTTGGACAGTTCGAAGTATGTCTGTTCGAATAAATGACATTCTGTCCATCGACTCGATTTCAGGCAGACTGATGACAGATTTTGGGGTACGAGTTTTGACCGATATAAAAGTGCTACATTTTCTATACAATTTCTATGAAAACATAGACACGCCCATAACAGGGATGCCATTTTGAGAGTTGTTGAAAACATTGCCTGCATAATTTCGATACCAATGTTGTCGCAAGAGTCAAATAATGGCTGCTATATCAGACAGACCGATATATCGGTACTCTATACTGTATACTGTCATCGTTTGACCAGATTGTAGCGAGCCGGCCTGTGCTGTGCTGTACTGTACTGTACCGTACCGTACCGTACCGTACCGTACTGTACTGTACTGTACTGTACTGTACTGTGCTGCACTGAACCTGGTGAAATTGAGAGCCATTCAATGCTGCCAGTGAGGCACTGGCGGTTTAGCCAGCAAAGCAAAGCTAATATTCAGCCATTGTTTAATTTGTTTACCTCAGTAACTATGTGTGACATACAAACCAGAGTCGCATGTACAAATTGCTTAGTCAGAACATAACAGCACTGTCACAGGCCTAAACTGCACAACACACAAGCTCACAGGGGAAACACAACAATTATGATTTAATTTAAAGTACTTCATGGAGTGTGGGTGAGGGGAGGCCCCACAACAGTCCAAGGGTCTAAAAATCCTTAAATCCGCCCTTCCTCTATAGTCTGTGATCTCCGATAGCTTCTCCTTTCTGGTTCGTTCTGCAGACAGTTGGAAGAGCCACTGTTGTGCCGTTGCATTCTCCTTCTCTATCTTCCCTTGTCAAAAAGCTGAACCTCAGCAGCGGGCATGACTCAATGGAGCGCTGTACTTTCTAATGACACGAGAGTGGAGGCTGAGTCAATCTGACCTGACAGTCTAGCATAAATCACGGCCCTTCAATGTTTTAACCCATTCTGGGCGGGAACCCCTATTGGTGTTTTAAGCATTATGTTATACTTTGAAAAAATGCTATTGAAAAATAGCAGATCTACAAGCTCATAGCGCGGCACTGAGTGCCACGCCACAAGCTTGTAGGTCTGCTATTTTTTTTAACGTGAAAATGTAGTGCAAATCTTTGAATATATATTCTTTCAGAGCCAACGTTTTTAACTCAAATCTTTGCTTCTGGGGTGGTCCCTGGAACAACATATTTTCAGATGGGGGTCGGCGGCATATTACATATAATCTTTGGGGTCCTTGACATGAAATATTGAGAACCACTGATATAGAAACATGATGTTTTTCAGAAAAAATGACATTTTAAAAAGACATTTTTTAAATATCGACGTCAGGCCTAAATGTTTTAAGTTGCTTTGAGGAGTGTCAACAGATCCACAGGAGGAATATTAGGCTGTGCTGCAGGTACTGCAGGGACTCTGCCTCGGAGAACTTATGGTATACTACAGGGCGTCGACCTCCGGGCTGTGTGAGGCTATACTCTTGACTGAATCACCAGGCTTATTTCAGCATCACTGGCAGAATCCTGCAGTTAAAATTTGTGACTCGTGACCAGGGACCCACCACCACCAGCCCAAAGGCAGTTTTAGTGAGGTGATCTGGGGTGGATGTCTAATGATTAAGGTTCCCTTGGCGGGGTCTTTATTACACTCAAAGTTAAATTAACACTCAGGATTTTACACTGTAAAAGATAGAAAAGTGCCTGATATAATAGTAAATGCCATTAAATGCGTCCTCCAGAACTAGCTATCTCTCTGGTTTTCATTCAAGTTGTTTACGGCCTTGTGAGTGGCAAGAGGTTAATGTGGAGTGCACCTATGCACTGCATTTAGATGCTAATCTTAGCGTCAGTCTTTCTACTTGAACGGGCCAAACAACTAAAGGTTGTAAAGGTTCTGAATTTAAATAATTACCTTTTTTTTCTCTCGCCAACACATTCAAAAAACAAATTACATGAGACAATGCAGACAAAAAATAAATACATTAGGAAGCGGGACATCTTCACAAAATCTAAATATGAAATGCTGCCTCATGGAAATGAACATTTTGGCAAAAAGCTTAGCTTAGACATTAAACCACTTAAACCCTCTATAGTCTTAGTGAAACAGACCTGAATTGCAACTGTACTTGGACCTCTTTTTTCCATCTCTGCCAAAATCTCTAAGCCAAAAAATAGCTGTTCTACTGTATAAGCGCAGACGTTGTGAGCTTGTATATCCAGTATATGTCCAGTTTAATAAATATATACATCCCTCCAAGACCACTACGCTCTCAGGATGCTGGAAAACTCACAGTCACAACACACAATAAAATAACGGTTGGGGGCAGAGCTTTCACACACCGTGCCGTGCCCCCTGTCTCTGGAACGCTCTCCCTCAGGATGTCAGAAATGCACACTCCCTGGACATATTTAAGTCAAGGCTAAAAACACACCTTTTTTCTATGCACTACGGTTCCGCCTATAGTTTTAATCTGTATGATTCATACAGCTATGCACATTTTACCATGTTTTACTATGTTTTTTATTGCTGTGCTATTTGTGTCTTTGATTTGTTTTTTGTTTTTTGATGTATTAATGCTGTAAAGTGCAGAGACCCCATGGGGTGATTTTGTACTATAAATAAAATAAACTGAAACTGAACTGAAACTATATCTGCTATTTCTGGATAATGTCCCCCCAAGAGTATGGATGCTGGGTTTCAAGTGGTTAAAGACGGGATCAGGCTGAGAGTCTCTGCGTCTCTGTAAAAAACAACATTCAGCTCCCCTTGCATTTCCTTTTCCCATCAGAGACTACAGTACTATATATACAGTATATACTGAGCTGTTCCACTTGGATCCTTGCATCTAAATTATCTAATTCCAATGGCATTTGACTCCTCGGCTCCTGCCACGCCACACACAAAGACAGAATGAATTCCATTAATTTAAATAATGTGCGGCTATTAGTTATATTAAAGATAGGCAGTGTTTGAACTCCCAGAGCTCACTTTTTCAGCTCCAGGCACTTTTCTCCAATATTGGCTACTGTTCAGGAGAGAGCGAGAGTGAGAGAGAGAGAGCGAGAGCGAGAGAGAGAGCGAGAGAGGAAAAGAGAGGGCACAGTTTAATCAAAAGTGAGAGATCTAACCCATTTAGGCCTGACGTCGCAATAAGAAAAATGTTCGCTCTGAAAGAATATATATTCAAAGATTTGTGCCGCATTTTCACGATTTTTCAAAAATAGCAGACCTACAAGTTCACTCGGTGGCGTGCTATGAGCTTGTAGATCTGCTATTTTTCAATAGCTAAAGTATAACATAATGCTTAGTTAAAAACACCAGCCCAAAATGGGCTAAACACGAGGGAGTGTGGATGTAAGATGATTTCTACTGATGATCAAGACGCTGCGGAGGGGAGCGTGGTGTGAGATTCTGGTCCATTCTATGAACTGGTAGCTCTGCTATCTCACTACTGGAGGGCATGGGAGAGAATGCAATAGAGGGGCTGCATCATGCTGCCGGTTTATCTGTCTGTCAATGTCACGTCTCTTCAGGATCATGGTTCAAGGCGAATGGGAAAGGATGAAGCGAGGAGGAGGGATGAGGAACTGGTACATTGCTGAGAGGGTGCTGGTAGGTCAAAGGAGCCTGTGCTGAGATTCTTGCGGGTGGATATTGAGCTCCTCTGTGACTTGAAGGATGTAAAACAGTGCAGTGTATCAAGCTAATGGGTCTTGGACAACAGAGGAAAACAGAGCCAGGGTTCTCAGCTAGTAGGATAAGGGTGGTGAGGAGGGGAGCTGCAGGTCAACTGCACACAGACGCTGTGCTGCTTCTGAATTGTTGGGATCTACAAATGCATGGTGCGTGCTTAGATTCCAACAATATGTCTGCTATTCCGACAATAAGTCTGTGTTACTGGAAATGCACACACACACGCACGCACACACACAGTACACACACAGTACACACACACACGCACACATGCACACGCACACACACACACACACGCGCGCGCACACACACACACACACACACGCACGCGCGCACGCACACCCACACACACACACACACACACACACACACACACACACGCGCGCACACACACACACACACACACGCGCACACACACACACACGCGCAAGCACACCCGCACACAATTGCACCTGGTAAAATATTACTAACTACTATAGATCCCTGACCTACATTTGAGAATTGCACTTTTTACTTTCAGACTTTGCCTTCAAAATGGCAAAAATAAGTACACAATGAGCACCTGTGGGTAAGGGCATCGGACCATAGATTCCACGGATGCCAGATTTTTTTTTTCTTCTTTTTTTTTGCAGTGCAGATCTCAGATGAATTTCTTTCAATCTTTCAAAATTGCAACCACCCACAGGCATAGAGCGCTCCAGCTGGCAGGCAATTCTGAGGAGAACAGATTCTATAGGGAAGCAGTCAGAGAGAGTGAAAGAAGCTCATTCTGTTGATTAAATTTAGTTGATTTAGCTGCTTGGCTTGCAGGGTGACTAGAAGCTCGCAAATTATCAATTTTAAATGGCTGGATCTTTACTGAGGCAGTTCGTGTCGGCCACAGATTGGATTAATTTCTGTACCGTAGCACAAAAATGTAGATGGATTGCAAGTCCTTGAGAAAACCTCTGGTCATCTCACTGATTTAACACTGTTTATCACAATTGCTTAGTGTTTTTATTAAAGTAGTCACGGTGTCCATATGTTTAGTTCACGTGCTAATACATAGTCGGTTCCGTCGTCGATAACGTTTCAACAATTCACAGATTGCCACATGCACTCGTATTTATCATGGCACTGTGCACAGGTATACCTGACGAAGGCCCCTGAGGCCCAAACGGTGTATTGTTTTCCACTCTGTTGTGTTTTGGGAGCTTTTAACCCATTTCAACCTGAGAAAAGATTTAACAAATGCCTTCTAAATCCTGACCGTTTTCTGAAAACCCCTATATGTTTCTATGTCAAGGACCCCCAGAATTATCTGTATTTGGCCACGGACCCCCATCTGAAAATATGTTGTTTCAGGGACCCCCCCCCCCCCAGAAGCTAATATTTGAGTTAAAAATATTCACCGTGAAAGAATATATTCAAAGATTTGCGCCACATTTTCACAATTTTTCAAAAATAGCAGACCTACAAGTTTATAGCTGTAGATCTGCTATTTTTCAACAGCTAAAGCATAACATAATGCTTAAAACACCAAAAGGGGTTCCCGCCCAAAACGTATTAAAACGGTGTGCGGATCTCCCCTTTCCTCTTTCACTGTGCACGGCCTCGCATGAGACCACATTGAAAATGAAGGCATGAAAATGAAGCACATGAACCATGTAGATGAAGTGTGACTGTACTTACTCGTACACTTTCAGGTGGTAACACTGGCTGCCAAGAAACAGAAATTCCCAGTCTGGTCCATAGTCTATGGTCAGCCTCCTCTTTAGGTCACTAGGACAGACAGAAAACAAATATACTGAAATGTAAGCACACCGTGGGTTCATTTGAATGACTTACTACTGCTTATAACATTTTACAAATGATTTCCAAAAAGTAAAAGTGTGCAGTATTTAACCTAAAAAGGGTTTCCCCCTATGTACTGTAGCTCACTAATGCCCTGGCAGCAGCAACAATGTCTGCACTTTAATTACTTTGGCTTAATATACTTTCATAACTCACTTAAGGACATTGAGTGTTATGCTTACACCGGATTTTACTTTGAATGAAAAGACTATATACATTTTATATTAAAAAATAAACTTAAAAAGTAAAATAGTATTAATATAACCAGAAAAGTGTGCTCCTCAGAGCACAGGTCTCCGCCAGGCCAGGTTGCCTACCCAAGGCCCGCACATTTTGGAAGGCAGTCTTAGCCAATGGGAATAGGATCTGGAAAATCAGACGCATCTTGATCACGTGCAAAGTTTCAAAGTCAGTCAGTCAGTCAGTCAGTCACGCGCACGGGCACACGCACACGCACATACACGGATAGGGGGCCTCCGGCCTGGCGTAGACAATACAAAAATATATAATAATGACAAAAATGAAATAGTAAAAGATGTCAAAGAACAAACAAGTCCAGCAAAGTGAGAAATTGGTAATTGTACAACTTTTAGACGGAGGTTGTAGAGCGGAGACCATTTGTCACCATGTAAAACCCTTTCATCACTCAAAACAGCCTATAATTTAACTATATTAAAGTATAAAGTACCGACAGAGAGAAATGATCAATGAGCTGTCAACACTGTCCCGCTAGTGGACAGAGTGCTAGAGTGAGAAGATAGCCCCTACCAATGCTCTATAACACCTACAGTAGCTACAACTGCCTCTATTTCATTCTATTATCTATTATCTATTCAATGTCACAGTGAGAGAAAGTACGCACATTTCAGATATACCAAAACATTCAGAATATTGAAGGGGTTAGGGATCCTCAGTTGGAGAAAGGTTTATGAGACAGACAGACAGACAGACAGACAGACAGACAGACAGACAGACAGACAGACAGACAGACAGACAGACAGACAGAGACAGAGACAGAGACAGACAGACAGACAGACAGACAGACAGACAGACAGACAGACAGAGACACAGACAGACAGACAGACAGACAGACAGACAGACAGACAGACAGACAGACAGACAGACAGACAGACAGACAGACAGACAGACAGACAGAGCATGTGAGAGATAGAAAATCACATTTGTGGTTGGTTAACAAGGGCTACACAATGAATGGCAGGGCAAAACATTGCTTATCTCATAGCCTACCCTTAGTCTTATTTTGTCACAAAGACGACAAAACAGCATTTTGATAAATGCACATGGTGGCCATGTTCTGACCTGCTGAATTGCTTCCACGGCAAGCTCGGACATGGTGACAACTCAGCACAAGGTGCCACTTAGCTTGTGCTGACTGCTCTGATATTCGCCCTAGGGCTGATATTGATACTGTATGAAATAATTCATACATATACAAACTGTGTTCAATACTCTGTGTGAGAGATGCTGTGTCATGTCCATGCTCCGAGTCTGAACTATACTAACACAATCATTCCCAGGATTCCTTCAAAATAGGAAAGGAAAGACATGGCCGCTTTTTACTCTGAGATGTGTATTAGCCAATAAGCTTAAAGGCCAAAGGGATAGAGATAACCTGATGTATTAGTAAGGACATGAATAATTCTGTAAACATCTACAACTAAACATACAACTGTATATAAAGACTTTAGCTCTCGAGACGAGAAGGAGGACTGGTGGTAGAGCGGAGTGAACATCACAGAGAGATACTGTAGACAGAGCTGGTGGTCTGGAGCTGGTGGTCTGGGACTGGGACACCTTTCTGGGGTCCAGTAATCGCATTCTGTCATTTTACCACTCCCCTCACGAAGAACGAAATGCTATGTGTGATAAATAACACACAATATAACGCTATTATAATCGAAGACTGACCAATGGACTGTCTTTTTTGTTTGCCGTTATGGACGTCGTCGTATAATACTTTAATAATCTTCAGATGATGCTTGGCTATGCTGACGGAGGGGGAACTTGTGTCTTTGAGTGACTGGCTCATCGGGGCTGCTTGTTGATGAGGGGCTCCTCTTGGGCCCATTGCTATGCAGTGCTACCAATTATCAGTGCCGGCCAGAGCAGCTTTCCTCACTAATCACATATAAGGGAACTGAGCCCTATCTCTCAGTGAGCTAGCGCTGGCCGTTCATCTCCATATTTATAATGCAGAATTGCTAATGGGGTTAACAACTGGTTGGGGAGGAGGGCAGGTTCCTTTTCATACTGATTAGGCAGTGTAGAGCGGAGGGTACTGTATGTGAAAGGGTCATGTTGCGCACGCACCAGATAGCACTTTTTAGATAGCATTTGCAACAGACTTATAGCAAGTCATGTAGACAGCACAATAATTGCATTGTATATAGTCATAGCACTTCATAGTACATATGTATAGCATAGTATAGTATATACGTATGTATAGTTTATATGTTTAGTGTCATTATATAGATATGTTCTAGTTACGTTCTTAGCTTACGCATGTTTCATGATAAATGCATTTTATATGTGATGTATCCCCATGCTTTTTTGTTCTTGCCTAATGTCAAGGCTAAATGCCTAAATTGTAATTGTAATTGTAAATGTAAATGTAAATGTAAATGTAAATGTAAATTGTAAATTGCACCAGTGTTGATTTCGTCGACTAAAACTAAGACGAAAGATGTTCGTCGACTACCCTTTTCCACTGATGAAAACTAAACGGAAACTGAATGAATGAACTAAGCTATGACGACTAAAACTAAGACTAAATATTTTGACAATTTTGTCGACAAATAAAAACTAGACTAAAATGTTAGGAAGGGACTAGTGGACAAGAGATCAAGTATAAGTCATTTTACACTTGGTTGCATGCTGAAAATAGCCGATCTACAAGCACACAACGCGTCGCAGTGTGACGCGTTGAGAGCTTGTAGATCGGCAATTTTCAGCAAGTGCAAAATCAGTCATTACGACGGCATCAAAGCTCGCCAAAACACATTTTAGTTGACTAAATCAACTGTAGATTTAGTCGACTAAAATCTTATGACATTTAGTTGACTAAAACTAGACTAACAATAAAACATTCCAGGTGACTAAAATGTGACTAAAACTAAATGAAAACTATTCAAGAGACTACGACTAAAACTAAAATCTAAATTTGCTGCCAAAAACAACACTGGCGCGCACGCAAGCGTTTGGATCAACATCCTTGGAAAGTGGCCTCTCACACAGACAGGCCAAAGAAATGAAACACAGGGTAAGAAAATAGGGAGACATTAACCCATTTTGACCTGAGATCAGATTCTAAAAATATCTTCTACATCCTGACAGTTTTCTGAAAAAGCTATGTTTAAAAAATAGACCTCGCTATGAGCGCTATGAGCTTGTAGATCTGCTATTTTTCAATAGCTAAAGCATAACATAATGCTAACACCAAAAGGGGTTCCCGCCCAAAATGGGTTAATGACACATTGGTCTATGGAATACACATATAACCAGTACCTGTACCCCACGTAGGGTCAGAGAGAGAGAGAGAGAGAGAGAGAGAGAGAGAGAGAGAGAGAGAGAGAGAGAGAGAGAGAGAGAGAGAGAGAGAGAGAGAGAGGGGAAAGAAAGAGAAAATGGCCATATATTCTTGGGCTCCATCATGCATAGATGATAGATAGGGAGGCACATGAGTAATTTGACCAGGAGCAATGGAGGCAAGGTGGCAAATGAAAATATAGAGCAACTGGAGGCAGCTCTTTTTTTTCTGCTTGTGCTCATGCAGGCTTATAGGGGTGGGGGCGTGGGGGGGGGCTTGACCTTTCAGTAACTGCTATCTCTGCGGTTGTCTCATATCTCTCCCCTCCTGTAATGGACAGTTTGCAGGCCTCAAGGCTGCAGTAGTACTTACCAGCCTATTGCTGGCTGGCACTGAGCTCTGTGCAAACGTGTGAGGGAGAGCAAAGGCTTGTAAAATAGGAAACCTCACCCTATGCTTCTTTTTTTTTTATCTGTCCTCAGTAGAAAATGTAAAAAAAAAAAAAAAGAATAAGAAGAAAAAAAGAATAAGAAATAAAAGGGAAAGTCAAACTAACCCGGGAATCATTTAAGTCTACAGAATCATATGGCACTTTGATAATGGACAATTTGGTGGATGGATATTAACCCATTTTGACCTGAGATCAGATTCTAAAAATGTCTTCTACATCCTGACAGTTTTCTGAAAAAGCTATGTTTCTATGTCAGTCGTCAAGTCATTTTTCAAAAATAGCAGACCTACAAGCTCGTAGCGCGCCACTCGAGCTTGTAGATCTGCTATTTTTCAATAGCTAAAGCATAACATAATGCTAACACCAAAAGGGGTTCCCACCCAAAATGGGTTAAGCACACTACCCTCGCAGTGTGACAGAATGTCACTTTATTCCCGCTTGAACAAAATAATAACGCTGTATATTTGTCAGCCACTTTGTTACACACCTGTGTTGAGAACTTGTCACGGAAAAAGTTCTGTATTATTCATGCCCTGCCTGGCTGATAGTGTGCTGTGCTGAAAGTAAGTTTTGAATAGGATAATCCTACCCACCAGTACGCAGTAGGCGACCAGTAGCATTTGTTGTCCTGCATAAAAATGCCCCTGCAGGGGTGTCACACAGTGAATACTCATTACGGTGCTGCTTACTTCCCTACTCTGGTGCAGAAGTGCAGGGTCTATTTTAACCCATTTTGACCTGAGATCAGATTCTAAAAATGTCTTCTACATCCTGACAGTTTTCTGAAAAAGCTATGTTTCTATGTCAGTCGTTCTTCGATTTTTCAAAAATAGCAGACCTACAAGCTCGTAGCGCGCCACTCGGTGGCGCGCTATGAGCTTGTAGATCTGCTATTTTTCAATAGCTAAAGCATAACATAATGCTAACACCAAAAGGGGTTCCCGCCCAAAATGGGTTAAGGCGTGGTTTATACCCTGCCACGCTACCCTGCCTTCTCGCTGCCATGCACAGGTGAGCTGCAAATGTCTGGTCCACGGGGGACGCTAAACTACAAAAGCAGGAATAGCCACAGACAAGACCGTTGCAAATAACTTATAACTGCTCACCCCCCACCCCACCCCCTTGTTGTTCTTTTCTTACCTAATTTCAGCATTTGCAGTTTCGTATGCTTCCTCTACCTTCTTCAGTGCTGCAGCCTCTCTCTCTGCAGCTATAGAAAGAAAAAGGTCAGACAAAGCATCAATGCCGTTGTTGCGTCTGTAGGCTATGCCTTCATGTTGTTACAACAAACTGTGGTAATCCTGGTATAGAGCAGCACTGCATTCTCCCATACCTGGGAAAAGAACAGTGCTGCAAATCAACACAAACACATGCACGCACACACGCATGCACACGCGCAAGTACACACACCATTTCCAGGTGTGGTGGCAGCTGAAAGGCCCGCGGGCTCAATTAGTCATTTCGCAGTGATAGTTGTGCTTTTCTGAGAAGAGAGGAAATTGAATGAGAGGGACTTGGAGAGAGATGTGACTACAACAGGGTAATCTGTTTGTTTCTCCTTGTCACATTGCCGTGTTCCCATGTCGTTACTAGCATGTAGAGACGTGACAGGTGAGGAGTGTAGATCATCAACTGCTGTACTTTCAATTATTTTTGGGCGGCAGAACCGGGGATGTTTCAGGAACTTAGAATGAAAGCTCACGCACGTCACTGATAGGAGTGTCTGATTTGCAGGAACCTTAAAAAGACAATCAGATGTTATTACTGAGCTTCCTATGGTTTAAAGATCTCAGAACTGAATTGCATTCTTTACGCAGGCCCCTTTTCCACCAAAATAACTTTGGTTCTAGAACTGGGTCTGTTCTAGATTCTTGGAACTTAGTTGCTTTCACGGAACAGCAGCCATTTTTGGGTACCACCTGTACTGTACTGTACTGTACTGTACTGTACTGTACTGTACTGTACTGTACTGTACTGTACTGTACTGTACTGTACCATACCGTACCGTACCGTTTCCTAGTGTGTCTCCCCTCCCCATACTGCTTTGAGAGACTGTTCCACCTGGGAGTGCGGCTGTGGGCAGTTGGACTAATGATTGACATTGCTACTTTACCCAAATCTGAGATCAGATTCTAAACATGTCTTCTACATCCTGACAGTTTTCTGAAAAAGCTATGTGTCTATGTCAGTCGTTCTTCGATTTTTCAAAAATAGCAGACCTACAAGCTCGTAGCGCGCCACTCAGTGGCGTGCTATGAGCTTGTAGATCTGCTATTTTTCAATAGCTAAAGCATAACATAATGCTAACACCAAAAGGGGTTCCCGCCCAAAATGTGTTAAGTGACTGGTTTGTTTGACTCTGTGTTGCATCTTACCAGTTGCGTTTTCCCCTGTGCTTCCTGGAAGATTGTTTGCTGTTCTTGTAAGTTATGTTTTTGTGCCATGTGAGGCAAAACCTTTTGTTAAACTTTCAAAGTAAAGAGCATTCTGTTACTCCTGGTGTAGTTCTCTCTTCATGTTGGTGCCACTTACGTTCCGGGTTGGCATTCGTGACAGTTCGTTTTGGTTAACTACAATAAACCCTGCTTAATTTATGCCCTTTCCGTGAGTGTGACTTCACTTCCAAACCTGGAACACGAAGTGTAGTGCATTATTGAATGCACTACACTTGAACCACTGTGGCTGCAGTCTCTTTACACACAGGGGATTAATCCATTGAGACCTGGAACGCATCCATGTCACGTTAGCGTTTAACCACATTAACCATTAACCCATTTTGGGGCGGGAACCCGTTTTGGTGTTTTAAACATTGTTATAATTTAGCTATTGAAAAATAGCAGATCTACAAGCTCATAGCGCGCCACCGAGTGGCGCGCTATGAACTTGTAGGTCTGCTATTTTTGAAAAATCGTTAAAATGTGCCTCAAATCTTTCAGAAAATTGTCATGATTTAGACAACTTTTCTTTTTAAATTTCGACGTCAGGCCTGAATGGTTTAAGTACGAACAGGAGGGACAAAAAACCTTTACAGCAGTGACGAACCGGCAGAAATAGTCAGAAATGAAGGAGCGAGGTGAGACAAAAGAGGCCGTGTGCAAGGAGGGATAATGTGGACGTGAAGAGAGTTAGAGAAACCTTCAGTTTAACCCATTTTGACCTGAGATCAGATTCTAAAAATGTCTTCTACATCCTGACAGTTTTCTGAAAAAGCTATGTTTCTATGTCAGTCGCTCTTCGATTTTTCAAAAATAGCAGACCTACAAGCTCGTGGCGCGCTATGAGCTTGTAGATCTGATATTTTTCAAAAGCTAAAGCATAACATTATGCTAACACCAAAAGGGGTTCCCGCCCAAAATGGGTTAATTGTCTTGCGCCGGTGGTCCTGGGGATTTACTGGTGCTTCTGGAAGACCACACGTTTGACACCGCCATGGAGTGAACCCTCGCCAGCTTGGCTGCGTGGCAACGGAGACTAGTCTGGAGTGCGCGTGCGCCGCCTGTGTCTATGTGCAAGGACTGTGTCGGAGGCTGTCAGGGCACCGGCCTGAATACCAATTAGCATGTTCCTCGCATGTGGTCTCAGCTGGTCGTCCATAAAGACACCGCCCGCACACACACACACACACACAAACTAGTCCCCTAGCGACGATTTCTTGCCGAACCAAGCACAGATGTGGTACTGTATGTCCAAGAGGCGAGCTGTGATTTTCCTGCACTGTAATGCCTATTTTTATGACACAGAGAAGGGCATATCTTTCCATAACCCCCACCAGAACCCAACAACCCCCTCAAGCTCCATCAGAATCACACGCATACACACAAGCGTACTCTCTCTTCAACCGTCTCTCACATACTCTCTCTCTTTCACTCGCATGCACGCACGCACGCACGCACACACACACACACACACACACACACACACACACACACACACACACACACACACACACACACACACACACACACACACACACACACACACACACACACACACACACACACACACACACACACACACACACACACACACACACACACACACACACACACAGAGCGAGGAGGCTGAGCGATGTTGAAAAGAAGAAGCAGAAATCCCCCTGTGCGTGACATTTTGACCCCTTGCAGCAGCGCGGTCGCGTAACGGCGAGAGTGCTGTCGGTGACAGTGAGGAGAGCGGGGGACTCGTGGAGGGCAGCCAGGCGTGCAGCACTACCCAGAGCTAGGGAGCACACAGCTAGGGCCCCAGAGCCTTCTGGACGTACGCTCTCTGCAGTTCTGAACCAGCCACTGCATCTCCAAAATAACCTGAGGGCTAAAGAAGTCCAGCCGCTTATGATTGGAGGAGTGATCCTAAGCTAATAATAATGGAGGGTGGTTGGGTTAGGCGTGCCGTGCGTGCGTGCGTGCGTGCGTGCGTGCGTGCGTGCGTGCGTGCGTGCGTGCGTGCGTGCGTGCGTGCGTGCGTACGTGTGTGTGTTATAGCACGTTTTCATAATGTTGGCTCACATGGATTGCACTGTACTGTACTGTACTGTAGGTGTACTGTATATGCCATCTCCTGTCTGAAATCCCCCTGTGCATACACATACCTTGAGCCAAAGACCAGGGATGTTCTGTTTACATGGGAACGGATCAATAGCCAAGGCAATTTCTCTGCAGCTCGCAGGAAAAAAATAGCAGCCAGGGAGTCCTGCGGTGGTGTGTGCCGCGGTCACGCTCGAAGGAAAACAAAGGAAATGTGGCATACCTACCCTTAACCCATTTTGACCCGAAATCAGATTCTAAAAATGTCTTCCTGTCATCCTGACAGTTTTCTGAAAAAGCTATGTTTCTATGTCAGTCGTTCTTCGATTTTTCAAAAATAGCAGACCTACAAGCTCGTAGCGCGCCACTAGATCTGCTATTTTTCAATAGCTAAAGCATAACATAATGCAAACACCAAAAGGGGTTCCCGCCCAAAATGGGTTAAACCCCACATATACTGTACAGCAAGCAACAGGAACCTTTAACTAGAGCACATCTACAGTAGCATCGGCCACACACAAGCAATAGGGCATTGTTTCTTGTAGAAAAGCTTGCTCTTTAATATGCAGGCTGGCAGCACGTTCAATCTCTGTCACTGCCGGTACGTGTCTATCCACTTCTAAGACTCTCCCTCTTCCCTATTCCAGTTTACCGTCTTATTTCCTTATTCATGTTTATAGACCGTATACGTGTGTCCTTTCCTTTCTACCCCACTGCGTTTCCTTCTTTGATTTCCATTTCATCTCTTACGTTGTCTCTCATCCCATTCGCCCGCCTACCGCTTCCTCTCTCTCACGTCGGCTGAACACCTCGTTCAGCCAGAAAGGGTGGGGTGGGGGAGGGGCAAAGGGGGGGAGTTGGTTGAGGGTTTTCCATAATGAAATGTTTATGACAGCTTGTTTCACTGAACAAGAGGGTCTCCTTCATTGACTGTCAACAGGACCAGCGCTCGCAATAATAACCCATTTTGGGCGGGAACCCCTTTTGGTGTTTTAAACATTATGTTATAATTTAGCTATTGAAAAATAGCAGATCTACAAGCTCATAGCGCGCCACCGAGTGGCGCGCTACGAGCTTGTAGGTCTGCTATTTTTGAAAAATCGTAAGAATGTGGTGCAAATCTTTGAATATAATAATAAATGAGTACCACAGACGAAAAACAGTCTAAGTCCAAATTTCAGACTGACCCCTCCACGAAAAGGCCTCGTTGTCCTGAACCCTTATCTATCATTTATACATTATGGATCAATAGTGTGGACTTAGACTGTTATTCGTCTGTGGCATTCTTTCAAAGTGAATGTTTTTAACTCAGGTCTAAATGGCATAAGCACCTGTTCACATCAAAGTGGGCCGCCCAAAGGTACACATTACTCACATTTCCTCACATATTTATTTCATTTTGTTGGCGAGAAAACGATGGCCATCAGCTAAATTAATACGACAAACGTGGTATTATCACTGAGTGGCGGTGCAGTGTGCATGCATAGTAGATACAACATGAGGGGGTTTGTACATTGGCGCTCAGACGCCACCTGTCAAAACTACCCCCGAATTTACTCTGTAGGTTAAACATAAAGTTCATTCCATCGAAATACAGCAGCACAGTTTTCCCACGCTCACAATTCCCCGTACTTTATGCATTCAACTGCATTAAAAATCCAGAACCCTCTGATGGGAGTTGAATGCATAATCGCTGTGTTAACCCATTCAGGCCTGACCTCAAAATTTAAACAAAAATCTTCTAAATCCTCCAGTTTTACTGAAATAAATATTTTCACGATTTTTCAAAAAATAGCAGACCTACAAGCTCGTAGCACGCCACTCGGTGTCGCGCTATGAGCTTGTAGATCTGCTATTTTTCAATAGCAAAACATAATGTTTAAAACACCAAAAGGGGTTCCCGCCCAGAATGGGTTAAGAGTGTCTGATAGTATTAAGGTTGAGTGTGCAACGGTAGCTGGCAGATATACTATCATATTTTGGACTATTAATTTCTCTCTATTCACTCTCCCAAACCATCGCTCAACTTTCCAGAAGAAGGACAAGCAGGCCATGACCGGGCCATAAGAATGGGTCCATTCACGGCAGGAAATGGCATTGAATAGATTTTGAATCGAATTTGCTGAAGCACTGTTGCACCAATGACTAGAACCGTTGTTTACGCGCCAGAATGTATTCTGATGTAGTCATTCTGATGTATTAGCCTTTTATATACTTCTTGTATAATGATTTTCTGATCAGTTCGGTAGTGGTATAACATTTTGAATTGGTTATAGTTTTTTACCATGCAAAGGTGGAAATGATCTTCTCCTGTCATCATATTATTAGTAAGGGCATTTTATCAGGTATTTGACCAATCTGGGAACTTTTCATGATTCTGAATCCATTCCAAGCATTAGTTTTGCACAAAAAACACTCCTTGGGCTAAATTAGGCCATATCCACTTGACCAAATGTGCTGACCTCATCACGTTTGTGAGGCCGTTTTCCTCCCAAGGAGTGTTTTTTGTGCAAAACTAATGCTTGGAATGGATTCAGAATCATGAAAACCCCCTAGTTTCATATGTCACATGCTACTTAAAGAATGATGAAATTTGGACTTTTTTGCCTTATATAGGATGTTAAGGGTATGGTCACATATTATGCTAATAACTCAATTTCCCACAGGAGTTGAATTTCAAACTTTTAGTACATGTTATCAGACACCTTTAGAAACACATTGGTGAAGAAATTTCTTGGTAACGATTTAGTTCCCAGATTTTCATAGATTTCTCTTACTATATGATATATCATAATGGTTCAGACCAGGCAGCATTGCAACATCTCCCCGTCTTGCTCTTGCCTTTTTCCCCACTTAAAGAGTGCCGTAGTATTTTGTTGTCTGCAACGCTGGGGAACAAAAGATCAAGCACGACTTCTTGGATTTAGTTCTTCATATACATCAAACTGTTCCATTAAAGAAAACCTGTTTAACCCATTTTGACCTGAGATCAGATTCTAAAAATGTTTTCTAAATCCTGACAGTTTTCTGAAAAAAATATGTTTCTATGTCAGTGGTTCTTCGATTTTTCAAAAATAGCAGACCTACAAGCTCGTAGCGCGCCACTCGGTGGCGCGCTATGAGCTTGTAGATCTGCTATTTTTCAATAGCTAAAGCATAACATAATGCTAACACCAAAAGGGGTTCCCGCCCAAAATGGGTTAAGGGCTTTGAATTATTTAATCCAACGCTTAATACGCTAAACCCGCAAATTTGTTTCATGTGTTCAATTCGCCGTTTTTTTATAATTAAAAAGAAAGAGCGGATGTGTCGCGGACCTGGTGACGAGGCCGTCGCGTTATGATGACGAAACCGGAAATCAAGCCATGCTGTGGGCTGCTAGGGCTTCTGGGAAAATGAGCTCAATGCAAGTGAACGGTGTGTTTGTTTGGACTACATCATGCTGTGGAGGCTGTTCTTGTTTCGCATTGTAATGCCGGCATGTTTTTCTCTTCAACAACAAACCATGGGACTATTTTCCGCCGGACTTTCGTGGATAAAAGCTGCAAATACTTTTGCGTATGCTCCAAAGGTAATAAGACAATCTAGGCAGCCTAGGTAGGATGGTAGGATGAATTTAACCCATTTTGGGCGGGAACCCCTTTTGGTGTTAGCATTATGTTATGCTTTAGCTATTGAAAAATAGCAGATCTACAAGCTCATAGCGCGCCACCGAGTGGCGCGCTATGAGCTTGTAGGTCTGCTATTTTTGAAAAATCGAACCACTGACATAGAAACATGGCTTTTTCAGAAAACTGTCAGGATGTAGAAGACATTTTTAGAATCTGATCTCAGGTCAGAATGGGTTAAAGCCCCAAAAGTGCTAAGGTGGTGAAAACCCCTCTGAATAGTGCCCAATAGACAAGACCAAACAACTGGTCAGGGTTGGCGAGTTCATTCGCCAACAACAGGGTGCTGTTTATGAATGTGTATGATGTAACAAACGCCCAAGAGCCGACCTAGTTCTGCATCTTCTCTGCTCCTCATGACACGGTCCCCTTCCGGGGTAGCTCTATCATCCCTCGACATACTGTCACATCAGAGAGCGTAGGCGTCTCTGCATGTATGAATCGACATGTCCACACAGTGTTCTGGATACGTTCGCGAATGATAGGTCAAAACACTCCAAGGGTGAATTATGAAAGCAGGTATAGGAAGGTCTGCAGTTGAGGTACAAAGTAGAGTAATGACTTATATCGTTCTTTGTTGACAAATTGATTTGAGTTGTGACAAGTTGATGGGTTTTGGGTGGATGCTGTCTCTGTTGCCAGCTTGCCACACAACAAATGCTTTGATTTAAATGATTTCTTCTTTTAAATCACTTCATAAAACACATACTTTTATTGAAATGACTACATCATTTGTAATTTTACTGTTTGATTCTCTTAATGTTTGATTTCTCACTGTGGATTTATTGTTTTAATGCTCAGATTATATGATACTTTAGTACTGTTACAGTACTAAAATATCCAGTTTGCCCTGGAAGGGCGCTCCCTCTTTTATTTTGTGAGTTTTTGTTTTGACCGTGTAAGGACAGGGATTGTGGATCATTTCCGTCAATATCTTCTAATTAAGAGATCTTTCCATAATCAACATGTTGAAATGTTTGATTTTATTCGATTTATTTATTATCGTCCACAGACCCGACAGAAGGATACAGATATACGTGGTACGTAGTTTTTCAGAAACCGTTGATCCGACCAAACTCGGCACGGTCACACACGTGCCAACTTTGAGGTCAATTGGTCGGATGCAAAGTTATGCCCAGGACCGAAATAAACACATTAGCGCATCCGTAAATGTATAGACGGATAGTTGTATTCAAGTGATTAAAAAAAACAACAATAATAGCAACAATAATAATAACCACCCCTATTGGCTCAGATTGATATATAGCATTGTAAAAATGGGTTCACTTGGGGGAATGAATGAGTGATGGACATGTTTGTGCATAGTGATAGCAAGAGCTCTCAACAGAACTAGGGCTGCACGCTGGAGAGTAGTCATCTGCACTGTCTCATAAAACATCTTCATCTGGAATCAGCTTGGTGTGGTGCCAAACATTCATAGCTTCAGGGGGGGGAGAGAGAGAGAGAGAGAGAGAGACAGACGCACCCACGCACGCACGCACGCACGCACGCACGCACGCACACACTAATCTATTTCGGTCAACATAAGAGACAGAAAGCTGGCAGCCACTCAAATCAGAATTCCAACACTTGAGATGTGAAAATGGGCTAATTGCTTTATCCCTCTTCTAGGCAGAATCCAATACATTCCTCCCATGGCTATCGGCACACAGGAGCAAGGTTGAGGGAGAGCAAGAGGCAGATCTTTGCACCCTCGCAGCAGCTTAACCGAAGAGGTTAGCGAAAGGGAAGATAGTTGTGGTAGTATATAGCAGACTTTTATTCCACCAATGCAACGAAAGCAGCCTTCCTCGCCCCTTCTCCCTCTCACCCTGATCCTCCGGCACTCGTTCTCGTCGAACTAGCACTCCAGGTGAGCGCAATTATGTTTCAAGGACACGCCACCCTTAGCCAGGGGGGTCAGGGGTCATGCTGAGTGCTACGTTAATGGCAAGCCCCTCTCCTGCTTAACATTTTGCAGCTAATTTGGAAGGTGCTGAACAGAACTGTTAATTAAACACCAACTCCACCAGGGTTTCTAACTCGCCAGAGTGCCGATGCGCCCCCCCTCCACCCCCCCCTCTCCCCCATCCTCACTCGCTTTCTTTCATCCTCCTCTTACCCACTTGAGCTCCCTCGCCTAACCTGTCAATTCATTTTGAGTGCCAAGAAGACACTGCCGTTTCAATTGCTCCTCCACTGCCCTGATGTGCACCGACGTGTTTAAGCGTTTCCATTTGGGAAGCAAGCAGTGTAGGAGTGGCTGGCCTGATGATGTTTACAGAGGTTTGCCTGTTCAACAGTATAACAGTGTAGGCGTATCCACAGGTTAAGAGAGACCACATCGACCTGAAATGACACGGTGGGATTATGTTTAGGAAAGAGTCCACGGTTGTAATCAGATGTGGCCACACAACTGTTCATATCTTAATCTTTTCAGTATTTTAATACAAAAAAAAAGATATTCATGTCTTTAGCTGCAACTTAAATTGGACCAAAGTGAACAATTCTACACAGGATGTACAAAGCTAATTTGTTTATACAAGCCTACTCCAAGGAGTGACATCTAAAAAAAAAAGAAGGAACCACCACCACAAAAACCCACCACACTAGATAATCACACTAGAATAGTGTGATTATCTAGTGTGGTGGTTGTTTTTGGTGGTCGCCAAATTATTTTGGGGGGTCCCCAAATATATATATTTTTTTGCAACTGAATGGCTGGAAAATGGAAATGAAGAGTTTACATAGTACACATAGTACATGCATACACCTTCCCTAATGATTATATCTGGTTTCAGTATTTATTTATGGTGTATTGTCTCTATTATTAAGGTTATTGTAGCAGTCAATTTATATTGGGGGTCGGGAGGGGGCGGGGCGGGGGTCCAGAGACATTGCCAAAGCATTTCCGGGGGTCCCCGGCCAAAAAGGTTGAGAACCCCTGCACTAGATAGTACCTAGTGCAGGGGTTACACTATGTAGAATTATGCTCTGATCCACGGCAGTGACGCCGTCCCATGTTTATTGAAAGGTACCAGTCGTCATACACACTCAATTGTCAAAGATTTTAAAAGCAATTCGCTATTTATTGTCATTGGCTATGAGCTGTATATCGAATATAAAGGTCTTCTTCAGGGAACCTCAGTGACACCTCTGCCCCACCACAGCAATAGCACCTTAGGCATACACAATCCAATAATAATAATAAATATTACTTCTTGACTTTTTCTGTTGGGATTACATGGCATGTTGGCTGGGGACAATGACTCTACAGACACTAAGCTGTAAACGCCTACTAGTAGCTTAAAAGCCTTATAGCAAATATTGGCTCTTCAGGTTAGAAGCCGCTATTGAGCAGCTAAAACTACAGCGTGGAATAAAGTCAGCAGTGTGGACTACTATATATATTTTATTTATATTATTATTTAGTTTTTTGTTATTCGATTTTTTGCCTTTATTGAGTTACAAGTGAAGATAGACAGGAAGGGGGGAGACGTGCAACACGCAACGCACGGTCCGGCCAAAGCCTATATGTGGCATGCGCCTAGACCACATGGCCCTATATACTTGACCCCTATAACTAAAATTAAAAAATAAAAACACCTTAAATATTTTAATTCTTTCATAAATAGAGAATCTTTCACTCAATAGGAACTGCTCCTGTCGCAAGTTGATGATGTCATATGTCCATGTGTGGTCCAGCCCTATGGAATATATGGAATGCACATGCTAAAAAAAAAAGGATTTAAATGTTTGCTTTGATACTCATATTATCCTTATAGGAAGTAGTATGTTGTTTTTTATTAGCATAATTATGCATTCCATACATTCCATAGGGCTAGACCATATATATGACATCATCAACTTGCGACAGGAGCAGTACTGAGTGAAATATTCGTTATTTATGAAAGGTGTTTTTATTTTTTTATTTTAATGTTTTAAGGCATATTGTCTTATTAGCCAGGGATCCTTTTAATATTGTAACCACGAGGTAGCGATGATTTTTTTTAATGAGCCAATAACTACAACGTTCTATTCAAAGTTCAAAGTCATCCTAGGCAGTCGCCATGGATAGCACCACTCAGCCTCTTCTAAATCAGCACCATGGCCAGCACCACTCAGCCTCTTCTAAGCCAGCACCATGGACAGCACCACGCAGCCTCTTCTAAGTCAGCACCATGGACAGCACCACTCAGCCTCTTCTAAGTCAGCACCACTCGGCCTTTTCTAAGTCAGCACCATGGACAGCACCACGCAGCCTCTTCTAAGTCAGCACCATGGTCAGCACCACTCAACCTCTTCTAAATTAGCACCATGGACAGCACCACTCAGCCTCTTCTAAGTCAGCACCACTCAGTCTCTTCTAAATTAGCACCATGGACAGCACCACTCAGCCTCTTCTAAGTCAGCACCATGGACAGCACCATTGGGCCTCTTTTGAATGGGCACTATGAACAGCACTAACTGGGAAGGCACGTGGTAAGAAGCTAGAAACTGTGTGACTCCAGTGAGCACCAGACTGCATCATCAGCATAGCCAACATCAAAGGTTCAGGGCCCGTAACCTGTACCAGAACTCTATTTGTGTCTCTCTGTCCAAATGGGTGTTTGTCAGGATGTGTCGGACAAAATGGAAAACTGCAGGGGAACAAACTCAAACTCACACACACACACACACACACAGACACAGACACAGACACACACACACACACACACACACACACACACACACACACACACACACACACACACACACACACACGTGTGCAGATAGCATCACAGGATGTGTACTAGCATGACAGAGGTAGCCTGCAGAACAAGAGTGTGGGTGGGGGAAATGCAGGCGAGGACGGGGCAGGAGGATAAGGATAGGGGGTTGGGGTGAGTCGAAGAAGCCCTTCAGATGATTTTCTGGAAAGTGGATGGTTGAGAGAGCCAGCAGCTGTTGCTGCTGTAAACCCAATGCCAAATACTTGGCTAATCCATGGCATGGCATCACTCCATAAATTTAGGATGCTGCCTGTGACCTCAATACACACCATGTGACTTGCGGGGTTTGCTTTATTAACGGTGACCAGCATTGTTACCCATCTCAAGGCTGTGTGTGTGTGTGTGTGTGTGTGTGTGTGTGTGTGTGTGTGTGTGTGTGTGCCTGTTCTACACAGGCCTCTGCACTGCATCTGTCTAATCGGGGTGGGGGTGGGGGGCAAGGAGAAGTGTGAGTCAACTTGTCACATGAGCACTGATGATAGACTCTGGAATAGTTAACACCAGCCCACAAGCATAGCTCTTTATTGAAACAAGCTGCACACTCACACAAAAACATACACACGCACAAATACATGATGAGCAGATGGCGATGCCAGTCATGCCACTGCACCTGCTAATTTCCACAGAATATGAGATGATGCTATGTGTTCCGGTAAAAACCAGAGTATACTTCTCTCCTTTTTCCCCTCATACACCAAATCCCTTCATAGAAAATAGCCAATCTACAAGCTTACAGTGCAAACACGGCTAGTTGTGACGTGTTGTGCACTTGTAGATCTTCTAATTTCAAGTGGTTAAATCACAGCTGAAACATATAATGGCTTACCGTTGCTATTCAATCTTCATGTCTCAGAGGAGTTTATTTAGCCTACATCTCAAGACAGGCCCATCTGCTTCGTTTACTTTTACATCTATCCTCCGTCCCCACTGGGCTGGACATCTTACCACTTTCTCTCCTGGCAATGTCACAATTAAAATCACATGGTGTGTCTTTGTGTGTGTGTGTGTGTGTGTGTGTGCGTGCGTGCGTGCGTGCGTGCGTGCGTGCGTGCGTGCGTGCGTGCGTGCGTGCGTGCGTGCGTGCGTGCGTGCGTGCGTGCGTGCGTGCAAAGGTGTGGACATAACAAATGGGCCAGGCCCATCCCAAAGTGTCTTGCAGCCCAGGTGCTGACACTGAACAAACACCAGTGGTGGACAGGTAGCGCATCGCAACGCTCACCGTTATCAGATTTAGAAATGAATTCATCTCGGATTCTTTTCCCAGATCGTGTTTTTACAGAACCGATGATCGCGGTAATACAAAATATTCCGGGTGAAAGAAAATACGATCGCCCGTCACTTTACTTTACACAGCATCAGTTTACATCCGGTTCACGTCATGGGTCACGTCAGGGCCTTCAGAATTGACTTGACTGAGAAACACTGGCAGCGACGGAAGAATTAATTAGTCAAAACATGGCAATTAATGAGTTAATACTTGTAGTAGTTGAGAGATATTTGATCAGGGGTATCTGTACTGAGACTCAAGCACTACAAAACACACACAACTGATTTAGAACCCTTCAGAGGGCACCACTTCAAAGGGCACTTTAACCCATTTTGACCTGAGATCAGATTCTATATCCTGACAGTTTTCTGAAAAAGCTATGTTTCTATGTAAGTCGTTCTTCCGATTTTTCAAAAATAGCAGACCTACAAGCTCGTAGCGCGCCACTCGGTGGCGCGCTATGAGCTTGTAGATCTGCTATTTTCCAATAGCTAAATTATAACATAATGTTTAAAACACCAAAAGGGGTTCCCGCCCAAAATGGGTTAAATAATATCCCAACTGGAGGCTATAGGGACACAGACAGCAGCCGCGCCCACCAACACTGATACAGCATCCGCAGCCTGATGGCAATTATTTAGACGTCCACTTGCTAATTATAATATGGGATGACAGGTGCCCAAAACAATTTGAGCACAAACTGCCTGTGAGCCTGTGCGTATGTGTGTCTGCTTATGGTTAGAGATAAAGATAGCCAGGCCAATGTCTCGACACACAAACGAACGCGCACGCGCACACGCACACACACGCACACACACACACACACGCACACAACCCTCTCTCTTTCAATTCTTAGCTCGGCCATGCATAACTGTTAGTGTGATATTCCATGTTATGTGGTTCTCACTAACACTGATTGGAGCCAAATCTAGAAAGGGTGGAGGGAGAGTGGAGGTATCAAGGTCAATAGAGCGTCGCAGTCCCGCCCCTTACCATGGACCAGGAAATGAAACCCAATGCATTTTCCTCATAGACATTTCTTAAAGTATTTATTTAAAGACGGTTACGCCGCGGACAAAGCCAACTCGAGTCGTGACAACTCATGACAACACAAACAATATTTTGGACCAAACAAATAATTACAAAGAAGAAAAACAACAAAAAAAGTGTTGTAACCTGCCGTTTTTTTCTACTTTCTAATTATTTGTTTGGTCCAAAATATTGTTTGTGTTGTCATGAGTTGTCACGACTCGAGTTGGCTTTGTCCGTGGCGTAACCGTCTTTAAATAAATACTTTATGAAATGTCTATGGGGAAAATGCATTGGGATTCATTTCCTGGTCCATGGTAGGGGGCGGGACTGCGACGCTCTATTGTCTTGTAAGTAGCTTAACACCCTGAGCAGCGTAAACGGAGGTCTCCGTCCTATCAAATAGTTACGCTCAGGACGAGATTCATCACAGGACTGAACATTAATGATACCATAACGGAGCGCACCGCTCCACAGGCTGGGAGGGCCTGTTGGGCAACATTGTCATTGTCATGTCATGTCATTTCCGGTTGGGACGTCATCCAAAGTGGTCCCCCTCCATTTTAGTGGATGAGATCGAAAATCTTAAAACGTGAATAACTCTTGATCTAAAATTTAGATCAAGAGTTATCTTTGGTTAGTATAGGACGGATTGATTTAGATTCTAAATCAATCCGTCCTATACTAACCAAAGATCATGTTTTTGATGGCCCATCGTGGTCCCGTCGCTTGTCGCGTTAGAAGTAATCATACAGTACTTTGATCGCCTCGGGGGTGTTTTGGCTACATCTACAGTAGCTACTTCAGCTACATCCAAGATGGCGCCTTGTGCACCTTGAAATGGGCCCTGAAGAAACAAATCGCTGGGCGTCCTGATTTAATGGTTACAAATACCCCCGGGCGTTCTAGGTGTTAACTACATGCCCAGGAAATGTGGAACCAGCTGTTTATAAACGAAAATCGTGGAAATTGTCTCAATACAGTAAGTACTGCATTGATTGTTGAAAGTTACACCATCTTCTGCATATTGGCTGCTTGCTTCGCTATGCGTTATGATATATGATATGTGTAACTGTATCAAATGCTTAGTATAGATAGATACAATTGGCCACTGTACTGCAAAATAATGGCACTGCAATCATATTGCGGGTGCAGGCTACTGCGCAAGGCAAAACTGCACAAGACTAGAACATGAACATGTCCCAAAGTCCTCCACAGAAATCTGTGAATACATACCAGTGTTGTTTTTGGCAGTTTGATTTAGTCGACTAAAATGTATTTTGGCGGGCCTTGATGCCATTGTGAAAATAGCCGATCTACAAGCTCACAACGCATCGCAGCGCGGCGCGTTGTGAGCTGGTAGATCGGCTATTTTCAGCATGCAACCAAGTGTAAAATAACTTATACTGGATCTCTTGTCCACTAGTACCTTCCGAACACTCTAGTTTTTATTTGTTGACGACATTGTTGGTCTCAGTTTTAGTCATCATTAGTTAGTTTAGTTAGTTTTCATTTAGTTTCCATTTAGTTTTAGTCAGTGAAAAAAGGTAGTCGACGAAAAAAATTCGTCTTAGTTTTAGTTGACGAAATCAACACTGATACATATACAGTATTCAATTCTGTACTACCCACTCGCAGTCGCAGACATGAGGACGAGGGAGGCAAAAGCATCTATATCTTGTGAATAGGGCCCAGGGCTTTCAACCATTATGCCAGCCTTCACCCTACTCCTTAGGAGGAAGTCCTTCTGGAATTCACCCAATCAAATGGATGTGCGCTCTCTGCTCATATCCCAAAAGCCCTCTTGCCATGAACCCAGCTCCATTTAACCTAAAACAAGATATGCTCACACAAACAAACGTGCATGCATGCACAGCATGCACGACATGCGCGCGCACACACACACACACACACACACACACACACACACACACACACACACACACACACACACACACACACACACACACACACACACACACACACACACACACACACACACACACACACACACACACACGTCCCTATCAACTCATAGCTGTAGCACACAGCTATTAACGTATGGTAGCTAAGGGAAGGCACTGAGCTTTCCCCAGGGACATGAGGAGGGGGCTTGGAGATTTGGTTTATATTCAATCAGTGAAATCAAGGCAGCTGACTGATGAATAATGAATATAAATTGAACGCTCTTCACTGGCACGGTTGTACATGCTGCGAGTGGGAAAGCACAAGCCGATACACAGATGTTCACATGTTGGCGGTAGGGCTGGGCGCAGGGTTGGGAAGTAACGGATTACATGTAACGTCGTTACTTAATCAGAGTAGAAACGATTTACAGTACATTTTAAAATGTGTAATCTGGATTAGTAAGTAATGGGCATTACATGCTTGATTACATTCTCCCCTTCCCCTCATCAATTTTAGGCCTACAAATAATTTATAACATCAAACAGATAAAATAATCAAGTTAAAATACCAGGATCAGGAGGCTACGCTGTGTGTGTCGCTGCCGGCTAGTGGTTGACCACAAGCACTGCGCAGTGACGAGCAACATCGGTCCCAGCACCAATGGTGCAGTTCTAATGGCACTTACCACCAGTAGGCTCGCTAAATATGATGCGGACATAACCATATGGACATAACACTGGAAGAGCTAGAGACAGTGTGGTGCTATGTAGAATCATTCATGCACGAAACACATTTCAAACAGAAACGACACGGGCATACAATGAATACAAAGAGTTGATTTCTTAATAAGACAAACTGAATCAGTTGTAAAGCCAGCTGTCTTACACTGGGTTGGGCATTGCATATAGCCTGGTAAAAAGCCCACCCCCCCCCCCCCCAGAAACCAGAGGTTACGTCAGTTAAACAACTGCCGAGGGGTCCTTGAGGAGCATAAAGGCTAGAGGTGGACTGGTCGGAGAGAGAGCATCGGGGACATTGCAGAAGATGTTTTACAGACTAATAGAAAGTGAATGTCCAACATGCACCTGCATTCTTAAAGATAATGCAGTGCAGGGGTTTTCTGCTTCAGAGTTTGTACCTAGAGTCCAGCACGTTATAATCAGTTCCAGTAATTTAATCCGTCATTCTCCACTGTGCTCAGGGACATCATGTCTATATTTATAAAGTAAGAAACTGTATCCTCACTGCTTTTTAATCGCTTTCCATATGCGGCGATTCACACATGCGGCAATTTACCATCAGCTATAAAATGTATTTAAGACACTTTAGAATGTGATTATAATGCATTATATAGACCTGACCTTCAAGTAAAGTGTTACCGAGATGTTTTATCTCTGACAATGCAGAATCAGAAAATGACCTACAGTATATCTAAATGTGTTTGTCTGTTTCTCTCTAGCTCTATCACCTGTTGCTCTCCTTTATCATTTGATATCGTCTCCTCTGACACCCTGACTTCTGACAACTCCAATCAGTAGGATGAGTGGGAGGAGGGACGGTCTAGCACAAATGGCTAGGATGAGCCAATGTGATTATGTGCGTGCGTGAGTGCGTGCGCGCGTGCATGTGTACTAGTGATGTGTGGGCTGGCTTTTTTTCATAACCCGCCCCTCCTGCCCCGCCATGGGAGGCAACCCGCACCAACCCGCCCCGCGAAACAATATATTAATTAACGACCCGCCCGCCCCGCGACCCGCAAAAACAAAAAGTAGCCTACCGATCGGCTTTTCACCCAGCAGTCAATTCAATTCCTTGGCGAGAGAGAGAGAGAGCGGGGAGAGGGAGAGGGGGGACTGGGTCAACCCGCGGGACCTGCAGGCAACGAGCCAGACCGTGCATCACTAGCGTGTACTGTACGAAGGAGAAAGTGTGTAAGGGAGAACAAGAGAGACAGCTTTGCACACAGGGTTGTATTGGCAGAGAAACATTCAGGTGCTGAGAATAAAATAATGTGTTTTGTAACCATGCACCTTCGCCATGGACATCCTAAAAAGTCAACTGTGATATACAACATATTTGACAACACTGATTCCATACTTGATTCTTCATTTCATCCACAAGATGGTGTCATATGTATAGCAGCGTCAAAGCTGTCATTATAGCAATGAGACGAGATGTCAAGGAAGGTCCCCCAAAAGAACACTTGTTGCCTCTTAATACAGCATCATATATGTGACACGTCACCTCCTATTAAGGAGGCAATTATTTATTAGCACCATTGCTTCCAGTGAGGCTTCTCAGAGTCACACGGCAAACAGTGTGACCTGCCATTTCCGATCAACAAGGTCCAGAATTAGAAACCATATTAGCCCCTACATGATGCCATGCGACTGTGTGAAGGGAGAGGGAGAGAGAGGGGGGGGGGGGGGGGGGGGGGGTGGAGCATTGCACGTTGCCTAACGCAAACACAGTCCCAGATGGTCTTCTTCTCCACCCGAGAGGAGAATATGGGGACGCTGTCATCTTCACACACGTACTGCACAGCATGTGTGATTTTTTACATGCCATGCTAACAAACCGTAAGCCACTTGAATTCTGGCTTCTTGATTACTTAATTCAAGCTATAAACTACATGAGGACAATTAAGATTCTTTCTTTCTTTCTTTTTAAATGTTTTATTTGTTTCGAACACCATACAGGACAATTAAGATTGTGTAAGGTTTCATCCATAATTTCTTTAATTTTGGATGAAATAAAACAACTAAATTAAAGGCCAATTCACCAAACTAGATTTGAGAGTGATTTGTTTGTGCCTGATGCAATGACACATTGAGCTTAGACAATAGGGTGTACCAAAATCTCCTGGAGGGGGCATCAACATATGTGTCATGTGGTAGCGGCCGCCACACTTGTTGGCTTGTCTGGTTTGTTTACATTGAGCGACTATCAGGTGTGCTTGTATACGTTCTTTTTTTAAACTGACCTCACAATGGTGCAGACTTGCTCAGTAAATAAGTGCCACAGCAGGTCACGTCGATGAAATGAGCCAGAAAACGGAATTAGATGTTCAGCTTTCCAGCATGGAGACAGCATCAAGGAACCCAGATTGACGAGTTTACAAAAAGACGTAGAATGGCTTGGATCTCGGCTGTACGGCACATGGGCGCAGAGACATAACGTTCAACAAAGTATCTAAGCACAGCCGTGTTTGTTCACACCGTGTTTTCCTTGTCCTGTATTTGGGCCCGACGTTCTTTCTATCCATCCTGGTGTTGGTTCACTATGTTGTCGCCAAAAACAAGCTCAATATTTACAAAAACATACCACCGTCACTCTATTCTGAGTGATGTGGGCTAGAATGTAATGCCCACGAGAGGGTCGTCCCTAGATTTTCAGACACCACCCCCCTCTTGGTGACGTCACACGCTATAGACAATATGTGGGCTGAGCTGCAGTCCTTATTGTGACGCAATTTACTATGAATTTATGAAAACCTGCCTTTCTGTGTGTCACGTCACGCCTTCATATATGGTCACGCCTCGTGACATCACGCCTCCATATATGATCATGCTTCGTGACATCACGTCTCCATCTCCATATAAGGAGCTGACCTATTCTGACATTCCATATGTTGATCCTGCCCCACCCGTCCTTCCTCTTCGATGTCTCCCTTTTGACTGTCCATTCAAACTCTAGATGGGCCTGCCCCAAAGTTATTAGTGCAGCCGTGCCCGGCAGCCGGCGAAGCCGGCGAGTTCTCAACATGCCCGAAACTTAAGACCCGGCCCTACCTGGGCCCTCATCAAACCCTGTACACTCAAGACACGCTCCATATATGGCCAGACGTCATCAAACCCTGTACACTCAAGACACTGCCCCCGCTGCCACCCTTAGATCTCCATATATGGAGCTGACCTGTTCTGACATTCATTATGTTGATCTGACCCCCCGGATCGCTGATTTATTTACTTTTTTTTGCTTGGCCTTTCCTTCTTCAGCGATCCTAGTCCGGTTTTGCGCATGCGCACTGCCATTCACTTCTTGTATACAGGCGGACTAAAAAGCTGAATAACTCTAAATCTACAGAGCTCTCCATGGTTTTGACAAAACGTGCGATGTTCGGAGGTCTTTCCTGATTATCCGGTGATCTGGTGAAGGTAGGGTGGACTAATTTTAGCTCGCTAGCATTGACGCTAATTATTTATTTACTATTTTTGTATTTTACTCAGGACAGAGATTTATTGATATCAAAACCGATCGCATCGCTCCACAGGCTGGGAGCATCTGTTGCGCAACATTCGATGTAATTTCCGGTTGGGACGTCATCGGAAATGTTCCCCCATATTTTAGCGAATCTTAAAACGTGAATAACTCTTGATCTAAATCATTCCGTCCAATTCTAAGCAAAGATTTTGTTTTTGACGGCCCATCGCAGTCCCGTCGCTAGTCGCGTTAGAATTAATCATACCTCCCGTTGTTGTCGATCGCCTCAGGAGTGTTTTGGCTACATCTAGCTAACTCAGCTACATTCGGGATCGCTAAATGTGTTAGTGTGTAAGTAAAATAGATGAATTAACAAGCAAAATGAATATCCAAAATGTCAGCCAGTGGATTAGCTGGTTGCTGTCCTTTATTTGGCAGTGACTTGAAGGCAGCTGTGTCTTGCAACAACCTGCTAATTTGACTAATTAATTCTGTTTAAATGTGTAGGCTAGCTGATGAAGGCAGGTGTTACTGTGTAACGCTGACATGGTGTAAATTAAAATCTGTTTCATTTAATAACAGTCGTATTAATTATACGACTGTTATCTTTATTATTATTGTCCGTACATAACCCCCCCCCCACACACAACACACACACACACACACACACACACACACACACACACACACACACACACACACACACACACACACACACACACACACACACACACACACACACACACACACACACACACACACACACACACACACACACAGCGGGGGTGACACTCCTATAGACGAGCAGTCTCATGTCATGGTGAAAATAAGCATAATATAGCATCGGACACACTATGGGTCCAAATCTATTTATGATCGGATACAATTTTAATCATCTCCGTTTCGGATCAGATCCAATCCTTCTCGGCTCCGTTTCGGACCAGATCCAATCCTTCTCGGCTCCGTTTCGGACCAGATCCAATCCTTCTCGGCTCCGTTTCGGACCAGATCCAATCCTTCTCGGCTCCGTTTCGGTCCAGATCTAATCCTTCTCGGCTCCGTTTCGGGCCCGGCGCGGTATATAAGAATGTTTCTCGGGTCCGTTCGGTTCGGTCTAAATATCCTCGGTTCAGTTTTATGGACCCGTACTACCCTCTACCTCCGACCCTCTCAGCCATTATGAAATTGAGGTAAACTGAGACCCCTAGTGCCTATAGCTATTTAGTCTTGCAGACGATAATCCAGCACAGATGGTTTGCGAGCTATGGGGAGTGCTTGTTTTCCTTACAAGCCCTACCCAAAGTCCCTCAGTCACTCGCCGTCCTACATGGGTGGTGCTTAGAAGTCAGAATAAAATAGAACAGCGCACATCCTCCGATCTTGATGCTGGGCCAAACTGTTATACTAACAGATATGAAGAAAAGCAAAGGCTCGCAACTCACTTTTGTAATGCTGCAAGTAATTATTCACAATCACAGCAGGCAGGACATACAACGTTTCGACCGGTATTGGTCTTTTTCAAGTATGAATGAGATAACAGGAAATTAGTCATTATATACAGAGTGTGGACAAAAGAGCCATCAGCCCCATCTGGTGTAGTGGGGTAGCTCCAACAATTACAAGATAAGTCCCACATGGTCTGGGCTTGTAAGGAAAACAAGTGCTCCCCTTACCTTGGATGCTGCTGGATCACTGTAGAAACAAATAACACGCCTGTGGTTGATATAAGCTGATATAAGGAGTACACTACAGTGATTTTTATCATGTCTACTAAATGGAAATCAGCCAATCAGAATCAAGGATTGGGACAATGTTTTTAATCAAATTAATTTAACCCATTTAGGCCTGAGATCAGATTCTAAAAATGTCTTCTACATCCTGACAGTTTTCTGAAAAAGCTATGTTTCTATGTCTAAGGATTTTTTCTTCGATTTTTCAAAAATAGCAGACCTACAAGCTCGTAGCGCGCCACTCGGTGGCGCGCTATGAGCTTGTAGATCTGCTATTTTTCAATAGCTAGAACATAACATAATGCTAACACCAAAAGGGGTTCCCGCCCAAAATGAGTTAATTGAATTTAATCAATACATTTTTCACCGTGATCGTATTTTCTGCTGACCAGTTCACTTATAGGGGACAAATCCCAACATAGCCCCAGTTAAAGTATTATCCGTTCTCGTTGGCTCACTTTAGACCAGGCTAATCAAACTCTCAAACACACCAGTGACATGAAGAGTTTTTCAATTTACACTTGTAAGGGACAAAGAGTAAGACAGGACAACAACCGTTTCACGCAGGATTGTTTTCTCAGGGAAAAAATAATACACATCCTTCTCTACTTGCTGAGCACACAAAAGCCCGGCGACCAATTACAGTGAGGGAAAAGATTGAGAGAGCAAAATAAGAAGAGAGGGAGAAAAGAAATGTGATTTATGTTTGATCTGGGCACTCGGCTTCATAAGGCCACCACAGCAGCACTCATTTCATTTCAGAGAGTAGTCTGTTACAACACACGCCTCTGAGAGGCCTGTAAAAAGAAAAGCCCCAATTCGCGGATGATATAGTAGGGGGGCGCGTGTGATGCTGGGACCCTTCGTCAGTGGGTGGGCTCGTTTCGCATTTTGATGCGGGTGAAATTGAAGTGTGTTCCATTCCAGAGGCCCCCCCGTGTGGGGGGGGGGGGGGGGTATAACCCATTTAGGCCTGACGTCGAAATAAAAAAAACGTTCGCTCTGAAAGAATATATACCTATTCAAAGATTTGTGCCGCATTTTTACGATTTTTCAAAAATAGCAGACCTACAAGTTCCTGACATTCTATATGTTGATCCTCCCCACCCGTCCTTCCTCTTCGATGTCTCCCTTTTGACTGTCCATTCAAACTCTAGACGGGCCTGCCCCAAAGTTATTAGTGCAGCCGTGCCCGGCAGCAGGCGAGTTCTCAACAGGCCAGAAACTTAAGACCCGGCCCTACCTGGGCCCTCATCAAACCATGTACACTCAAGACATGCTCCATATATGGCCAGACCGAGTGGCGCGCTATGAGCTTGTAGATCTGCTATTTTTCAATAGCTAAAGTATAACAGAATGCTTGAAACACCAAAAGGGGTTCCCGCCCAAAATGGGTTAATATATGTTTCAGTCACATGACATATCAGCCAGTAATAGGTTTTCAGTTGGTTACCACCAAACATGTTTTCTCTTTGGCTGTCTCCAGGTTTTCGGACGCTGGATCACATGTACATAAAATAGCGGGGTCACGTTATGAATTTCCCCGGGTATATTACATCCTGGGCTCCGCTGCCACATCCCAAAGTGAGTGCTCAAAGAGCCCGGCCTGGGGAACGCGCCCGAGGCGTTGTGTTACACCTTGTTAGCTAAATGCATTTCAGAGATAAGACATTTGAAACCTTTCTCTGGACCCCTTTCTACTTACCTTCCCCCCCAGGCCCTCTCTCTCTCTCTCTGTCCGTGGTCTCCTGCTCCACCCTCACTATTATTGCTCTTCATCCTACTACTCTTTCTCTCATGAGGGTTCGAGGTCCACTCTGGGGGTCATTGTCGACACCGAGAGTCCACTTAATAACATGAATCACAGATTTATACGAATGTGACTCTCAAATGTGCCATTATGTGGCGGAGCGGCAGTCAAATGGTAAAACGAAGTAGTGGATTCATTAGCCTACACCGATATGTTACTTGTGCCATGGACATAAATCTGCAGCAAATGCTTTTATGTGGTAAACGGATTGTTGGCAAAAGGAAAATAAAGCTGCCTTACAATCAACTGCAAGCTAGAATTATTACACATAATAACAATTGAAATAGACCTATTGCCTTTGCGGCTCCATTTGTCAACGGCTACAATGTTGTATACGTGCCGCTTTATAATTTCATTTGCAACCAATCCACTGCACACAGATTTTAATTTCCCAGTCATAGCTAGTGTGTGAGAAACCATTCCTGTGCTACTGTATGAATACAATATTGGTGTGCATTGCACAACAATATCTCCATGGTACAAGTGCAGCCAGTCAATGTAAAATGTGCAGTAATCCAGTCCCACCTCTTAGGCATGGGAGAATATTTAGCCCCTCAATAAACACTGCTCTGCAAGACAACAGCATAAACGGCATGGATGTGACTGACTTCTGCCTAATCCAATTACATTAAGAAACCGTTGTTCATTTAAGATGTACATTAACCCATTTTGACCTGAGATCAGATTCTAAAAATGTCTTTTCTGAAAAAGCTATGTTTCTGTCAGTCGTTCTTCGATTTTTCAAAAATAGCAGACCTACAAGCTCGTAGCGCACCACTCGGTGGCGCGCTATGAGCTTGTAGATCTGCTATTTTTCAATAGCTAAAGCATAACATAATGCTAACACCAAAAGGGGTTCCCGCCCAAAATGGGTTAAGCTTCAATTTGAAGAATATATTATCATTAGCAGATGGCTGAGAACAGACTAGTTGTTGTCATGTGAGGTGAGTTGCGCTGAATAAAACATGATTCACATGCCGTCAATCACGCTTGCTTTCTTGGATAACGTGCGGAGGACAGCTTGTTGCCCACGGTCGCCCCGCAAACCGCATACTGCAAATCACATGGAGACCACCTCTTCATGCATACGTGTATAGATGGCGGTGTGTGTGCATATCAGTACATTTAGGCTCACTTTCATTTGCTTATCCACTGTTGTATTTAACAGCCCTGACATTTACCAAAATTGATTTCCCTCACAGCCTTTGCATTTGTTTGAACATACAACGGCGATGACTCTGTAATCCCATTTTAACCCGTTAAGACCTGGAACTCATCTGTGTCGCCTTATCTTTTAAAACACATTAACCAATATTTTAAACTGTAGCTGTTGAAAAATAGCAGATCTACAAGCTCATAGCATGGCACTGTGTGCCGCACGATTAGCTTGTAGATCTGCAATTTTTGAAACATCATGAAATGTATACAATGTGTGTATATTCATTACCAGCGAACATTTTTTGCTTCTATGAGGTCCCTGGAACGAAATATTTTGAGATGGAGGTCAGCGAGCAAATACATATAATTCTAGGGGTTCCTGACATTTCCAAAAAACTATTATGATTTTAGAAGGCATTCGTAGAATCAGCCGCAGGTCTCAATGGCTTAATTAGAAAGATGTAGTGAGCACGCTAAGCACACGCGCTCTATTCCCCACAGCGATGCCACACTGGCGAGGAATCAATCACCAAGGCGCCGGTTGCCAAGGCAACGGACGGGGGGCTCCTGCACCACTGTCTAAGTGGTAAATGATTGCCGATGTAACTCATTGGCGGATGTGAGGAGTTTTTATATCTTTCTTTCTCTTTGTCTCAGTCTGCCTCTCTCTCTCTCTCTCTCTCTGTGTATCTCTCTCTCTCTCTCTCTCTCTCTCTCTCTCTGTCTCTCTCTCTCTCTCTCTCTCTCTCCTGTCCCTCCCGTCGTAAAGCCAGAGAGTTAATTAAAAGCAGCCAACATGAAATAAATCTAAATCTGTAAAGAAATGAAACATACAGTACAAATTGAATTCCCACGTCAAGGGGTTTGGTGGTTAGGGGGGGGGGGGGGGGCGGCAGTAAGGGAATATTGGTAAAATATGAATATGCAGTGTGAGAAAGGTGTGAAATGAAGAAATATACACGATTGCACATTACGCACGCACGCACGCGCACGCACACACACACACACACACACACACACACACACACACACACACACACACACACACACACACACACACACACACACACACACACACACACACACACACACACACACACACACACACACACACACACACACACACACACACACACACACACACACACACGGAAGGAGGGAGGGCCACCAGGAGTAGGGTATATATATATATTTTTTTTTGGACCAGTTATAAGGTGTTAGAAGCTATATATAGGCTAACACACAGGGCTTCAACTATTAATTTAGTTTCTTAGCGATTATTCTATCGATTACTTTTTGATGAATCAAAAAGTTGGAGTCGGGAGCAGAGGGGGGTGGGGGTGGGGAGGCGGGAATATAGGTTGGTGAACCAATAGGAAGTCCCTGTCGGCTCCAGCTGGGAAATGGTCAAAGGCTAATAATTCAGTGCCAGGGGGTGGACACCAGTTTTGGTCCTGGGTTGCATTTTAGCCCAAAAGAAAGAAAATGTAATTATATCTGCACACCAGATTAGAGGAATTTTCAAAAATATGGATAAAAACAAAAACAAAACAAAAAAAATATAAAAACAAAATCTTAGTTCTAAATTATTTTTCTTATTATTGTGACAGAGCAGCCTCTGTCAGAGTAATGTTGTTCAACAATACACATTCATTGTATTGTTTCTGTATTGTATTTGTAACAAGTTGCTTCTCAGTCCCACAGAAGGTGCACATTCTGCTGTGACATGTGAATCTAATATACTTGTGTTTATCTATGCAGATGCTGTAATTGGGACGCTGCCTTGATTGCCTGAAGAGCTGTGATTGATTGCTTTAGGGGGAGCGTCTTGTGTGTTACTAAATGCGTTGTGATTTGCTGACTGCTTAGCCAGGGGTGGAGTCAGGAGTCTATATAAAGGGGAAATGGCTCAGTAGAGAGTGGGCTGCCATGGGGAGAGGTTGACTCCAGTACCTCTCAGTTAAGTTATGTTGAGTTATGTTATTTGAGTTCTTTTTTTCACTTATGTTGTCCAGGCCTGGAACTAATTAAATTCATCTTTCACCTGCAAGTCTGCCTCATGTCCATTATGTCATTTTTATGGTTTTATTACTGACAAACAGCCGATCTACGATCCCACTTGGTAACAATTGGTGGCAGTGGTGGGATTGTAAAGCCTCCCAGGAGGAATTGTCAGTAGAAAACCTAAAATGGCTGGACGAGGGCGCGGTAGCAAACAATTAAGAGCTACCCGGAAAAACCCAGGGCTGATGGCAGAAGAGCCTGAGGAGCCTGAGGAGGAGTTTGAGGAGGAGCTAGAGGAGGAGCTGGTGGTTGAGGCGAGTGGGGGAGGGGCCACGGCATCAGATGGATCCCAATTAGCGGCGGACCAGCAGCTGGTGCTACACCCAGATCCTTCAGTAAAGCCAAAGGGGCCACCTAGTTGGAAAAACCTTCCAACTAAGTTAAGTACTCCTACTTCACAAGAGGGCCTTCCTTTTGGGCAACAATTTATGAATGAAATGAGAGAATTCATGTATAGGCAACAAAGAAATGAGAAAAAGTTGTTTTATGGGCTTGAAGATCTGAAATTTGTTGTTTATCACAAACCCAAACAGGAACGGGGGACTGATGACCCAGCTGGTCACCAGAGTCCCTATGATCTGCCCACTGCAGCTCAACAACACCAGCAGCCCAGCCGATGGACAACGCCGACACATGCTCAACCGGAGCAGCAGCCCATCCGCCGGTACGACGGGGCCCGGATTCCAGAATTCAGTGAAGGAGAAGACGTGGAAAGCTTCTTCATCCGCTTCGAGCGCATCGCCCGGACATGGGGGTGGAATCATGACGAGTGGGCTGCTCGTGTCGTCACCCTTCTCACCGGTAAAGCGTTGGAGGCCTATGCCAGCATGGACGAGCAGCGTTCTCACCTCTATTCCGACATCAAAGCTGCTGTCCTTGCCAAGTACAATGTGACCGAAGAGACCTACCGCCAACGTTTCAGATCTACTAGTATACCAGCAGGAGAGTCGACCAGGGAGACCTACAACAGGTTGAAGGGACTCTATAGGAGGTGGATGCGACCAGAGACCAAGACGAAGGAGCAGATTGCCGAGGCATTGATCCTAGAACAGTACCTGCGTGTTCTCCGCCAAGATGTCCGAACATGGGTAAAAGAGCATCAACCACAGACGGGAGAGGAGGCGGCAAAGCTGGCCGAGCGGTATATGGCTGTACATCCGGAGCCACCTCGTGAGCCACATCGTGAGCCTTCCCGGCCCTACAAGGTGACTGTGGGTCAAGTTAAATCAGAGGGTGTTAAAGGTGATGCGGTTCTACCCAAGCATGATACAGGGGGCGGGGCAAGGTCTAAAAATGGGGCATTTGTCTGTTTCTATTGTCATCAACCAGGGCACAAAGCAGCGTTGTGTCCGCTGAAGAAACCTAAAGAGGTAAATTTGTGCTATGTTCCTAGACCAGAAATTCAACCCACTATGCAAATTGCTAGGCCCAAATCTATATATGCAACCTCAGTTCTTGTTAATGGGCAGGTTGCTAATGCACTGTTGGATACCGGTAGCTCCCAGACACTGGTGAAGGCAAAGTTTGTAAATAATGAGTCTTTAAACTTTGATAACCTAGTAGGTTTGGGGTGTGTTCATGGGGAAGAACAAATGTATCCTACTGCTGTTGTGAATATTGGGGTGGAGGGCCAAGCATACATGATGATGGTGGGGGTGGTTGATCATCTGGCTTATGATGTCATTTTGGGGGAGGATCTACCAATTCTAACTAACCTTGTTCAGGCTGTGTCAAAGTCGTGTGCTGTGGTTACTAGGTCTCAGGCCAAGGGTTTGCAACCCCTTCCTGATATACATCAAAGTATGTTTGAAGGTGGTACAAAGGTTAGGAAGGATAAAGCGCTGCGCCGCCAAGCCAAGCATGTGGGGAAGGCCAGGGTGCAGGATCCAGTCCCGGTTGCTCCAGATCCTGACACCACTCTGCTGGACCCACAGTGGCAAGTCCCTGACAACTTTAAAGAGCTACAGAGAGCAGATCCTTTGCTTCAACCTTTGTTTGATAAGGTATGTGAAGTAGATGGTGAACCTGTTAAAGCAGCTAATCTCATTGGTGATAAATACATTCTCAAAAATGACCTGTTGTACAATGCAAACAGTGATGTACCTAGGTTGGTTGTTCCTAAATTGTTCCATCAGTTAATTCTAAATTTGGGACACCACGTTCCATGGGCGGGACATCTAGGCCAACAGAAAAGCTATGACAGAATCAGTCGCAGGTTCTATTGGCCTAGACTTTACCAGGATGTTCAGGAGTACTGTAGGACATGTGCAGAGTGTCAAAAAGTAGCTCCAATCCGGAAATCAGATCGGGGACCGTTGCAGCCTTTACCAATAATTGGCACACCATTTGAGCGTATTGGTATGGACATAATTGGTCCACTGGTGAAAAGCAGTTCTGGTCATCGATTCGCTCTCGTAATCTGTGATTATGCAACAAGATACCCAGAAGTTTATCCATTACGCTCTATCCAAGTCAAACACATAGTCCGGTGTCTAATTGATCTGATTTCCAGAGTGGGTGTTCCGGTGGAAATTTTAAGTGATCAGGGTGCCAACTTCATGTCAAAGCTGATGAAAACATTGTACAAGCAGCTTGGCATCAAGGGCATTAGAACTACACCTTATCATCCTGAAACTGATGGGTTGGTTGAACGCTTTAATGGTACACTCAAAAGCATGCTGAAAAAGTTTGTGGATGAGACGGGGAGGGATTGGGATAAATGGATTCCATTCCTGCTTTTTGCATACAGAGAGGTTCCTCAAGCCTCAACTGGTTTTTCACCTTTTGAGTTGGTTTATGGCAGGCAGGTTAGGGGGCCCCTGGATGTACTCAAGGAGGGTTGGGTGGCTGGAGAGCCAGCCCAGTGCAGCGTTGCCTCCTACATCCTCCAGATGCGAGACAAGCTGGACAAGATGAGAGACTTGGCCCAAGAACACCTGAGAGAGGCCCAAACCAAGCAAAAGGTGTGGTATGACAAACATGCCAGAGAGAGAGAACTGACACCTGGGCAGAAGGTATTGTTACTGCTCCCATCCGGTACATCTAAGTTACTTGCTAAATGGCAGGGCCCTTATGTTGTGTCTAGAAAAGTTGGACCAGTAACTTATGAAATCCTGTGCCCTGAAAGGAGACGCCAGAAGCAGATTCTGCATGTCAACCTGCTGAGAGAATTCAAGGAGAGGGCGGTGGCCCCAGCTGCAAAACCAGTGATGATGGTGCAGGTAGCAGAGGATGGAGATGATGAGAGTGACATGGAACCAGTTCGACCACAAGGGGGTGCCATCGAGCCTCCTGAACATCTGAGTGAGGAGCAAAAACAACAACTGGCCCAGGTACAGAAGTCATTCATTCCCCTCTTCCAGGAGACACCAGGTCTCACAGAGGTTATCAGCCACGACATCATTCTGAAGGTCCCTACACCAATCCGGCAGAGGCCCTACCGGGTTCCTGAGAGAATGGTGGAGTCATTGAGGAATGAAGTAGCGACCATGTTGGAGATGGGTGTAATAGAGCCTTCAAAGAGCGAGTGGTCAAGTCCTGTTCTTTTGGTGCCTAAGAAAGATGGAAGTGTTCGATTCTGCACAGATTTTCGTAGGTTGAACAGTGTTAGCTGTTTTGACTCTTATCCGATGAACTGCTCGAACGGTTAGGCAAAGCCAAATACATGACCACATTAGACCTTTGTAAGGGTTACTGGCAAATTCCACTCACTACTGCTTGTAGACCTTATACTGCCTTACGTGCACCTACTGGTTTGTATCAGTACACAGTGATGCCGTTTGGTCTTCACGGGGCACCTGCTACATTTCAGAGGCTCATGGACAATGTTCTAGCTGATTGTGGACAATATTCAGCATCATATCTTGACGATTGTGTCATTTTCAGTGAGTCATGGCAGGAGCATCTCCAGCACCTTGAGCAGGTCCTCCAGAGGCTTCAGAAGGCGGGGTTAACCCTCAACCAAAATAAATGCTCATGGGCACAGGAGGAGGTAACATACCTGGGGTACCGCATTGGGCATGGCCAGATCAAGCCGCTGGTGGAGAAGTTGGAGACCATTCGAGGGATACCCAGACCGCAAACCAAGAGGCAAGTACGGTCATTCCTTGGTCTAATTGGCTGGTACAGAAGATTTGTGCCTCATTTTGCCACAATAGCTACGCCGATAACTAATCTCACTAAGAAGACTGTTTCGTCCCACCTTCCGTGGACTGACGAATGTGAAGAGGCCTTTAGAAAGTTAAAGGAACTATTATGTCAAGATCCTGTTCTGAAGAGTCCTGATTTCAATGACACGTTTCTTGTACAAGTGGATGCCTCTGATGTTGGCTTAGGTGCTGTTCTAGCCCAAGGAGAGCCTGGAGAAGAGAGGCCCATTCTGTTCCTGAGCAGAAAGCTGTTTGACAGAGAAAGGAAGTACTCTACTATTGAGAAGGAGGGACTCGCCATAAAGTGGGCAGTGGATTCTCTTAGGTATTATCTGCTCGGACGGGAGTTCACTCTTCAAACAGACCATCGAGCCCTGAAGTGGATGCACTCAATGCAGAGTCAAAACTCCAGAATATTGCGCTGGTGTCTGGCTCTTCAGCCATACCGCTTTACAATTGAGTACTGTCCAGGGGGTCGGAACATCATAGCTGACTATCTGTCACGTTTACCAGGTATGCACAACCCAGAAGGAGAGGGGGTAAGAAATGTGACAGAGCAGCCTCTGTCAGAGTAATGTTGTTCAACAATACACATTCATTGTATTGTTTCTGTATTGTATTTGTAACAAGTTGCTTCTCAGTCCCACAGAAGGTGCACATTCTGCTGTGACATGTGAATCTAATATACTTGTGTTTATCTATGCAGATGCTGTAATTGGGACGCTGCCTTGATTGCCTGAAGAGCTGTGATTGATTGCTTTAGGGGGAGCGTCTTGTGTGTTACTAAATGCGTTGTGATTTGCTGACTGCTTAGCCAGGGGTGGAGTCAGGAGTCTATATAAAGGGGAAATGGCTCAGTAGAGAGTGGGCTGCCATGGGGAGAGGTTGACTCCAGTACCTCTCAGTTAAGTTATGTTGAGTTATGTTATTTGAGTTCTTTTTTTCACTTATGTTGTCCAGGCCTGGAACTAATTAAATTCATCTTTCACCTGCAAGTCTGCCTCATGTCCATTATGTCATTTTTATGGTTTTATTACTGACAAACAGCCGATCTACGATCCCACTTGGTAACAATTATCAATAACCAAATGACACAAAATATGTCTCTGTCTCCTTAAATTATGTAAGCTCCATTAGAACTGGAACAACATTGATATTATGAATTGTTATTTTTCACAGTCTGTAATCAAATTGTTATTTTTCACTATGAACAATGATACATCATTTTGACTTACTACAACCATGCAGTCCAATGTGACGATCATTACACATGCATTCCCTTCCCAAACTTTACTTTGACGTTGACTTACTTTGACGTTTTATCGATATCAGAAGACAGTCCTCTGGGTATTTATTGCCCTGCCCTAGGCATCACATCATAAACAAATACAGTATATGTGGTTTACCACAATTGTTTCCAAAAGATCATGGTACAAACAAGGTCACATATTCATCATAACTGCAAAAACGAAGCCAAGAATTATGTATAATATATCACGGTGTGGATGGTTACTGGCACAAATCTAACAATTGCAGCTTTTTTTTAAATGCCATGGCAACAACTACCTTCGATAAGAAAAAAAGTGGACTTCAGCTCAGCTGTCAGAGGTAGGCACTAGGCAGAGAATGTTGTGTCAACTTGTATGATGGGATATTAAGTTGATATGAATGGCATCTCATGGCATTATTGCAATACCAGAACAGTGCACTGCACAGTTTGCTTATATTGTACAATTGCACATAATTTAATAGGGAGGTTTATAACAGTTGTAGCACTGACTTCACCTCCCAATAGACTGCAACTTTGTCCCTCACTCCTCAAACTGTTCAAGTATTAACCCAACCCCCACCCACAATCTATAATACCCTCGTTGCGCTATCATGGCCCCAGGCTTTCTGCAGAGTACGCCCCCACTGGAGCTCTTGAGAGACCACACTAGTGGCTGGAGAGTATGCAGAGGATAATTTGTGGCAGTGTTACAAATAAATTATATGTTGGAGAGAATTTGGTTAACTGATGCTGATGTGAGCTCTGCCTGAAACTACTGTACCAGTGGAAATGTTGCATTTAATATTTCAACTGTACCTTATGGCATGAACTAAACTAAAGCCAGCAGACACAAAGATATAACATTCTGTTTGTTAGCCTGCCTGCAGCAATGCGTGGAAGGGTGAGTCTGTGACTTGAGAATGGACGTGTGGATTTTTCATGAAACTTTGTGGAAATGATCAGTATACGCTGACCTGAAGACACAATTAACGTTGGACTGATAAGGTCAATGTCACAAACAAGGCCATGGTCACAATCGAGAACAACTATCTGTGTGTGTACACACACACACGAGCGCACACACACACACGCACACGCACACAGACAAACACACAGCCCCCCCCCCCCCTCTCTCTGACAGGTATCGTGATTGCTGTCTTTGATACATTCAAATGATTATAGAGAACACTAACGAGCATAGACACTTGTATGGCTCAATCAATCAGCTCAGTGATCATTAACCCCTGTGAAGTTCAAAGGGATCCCTGCCAAGGGATGAATGTCAACATAAACATTGGAACACAACCAAAATACAGCCAGAGGTATGTGTATTCTGCAGGAAAACACCCCAGCACAATTATATAGGGGGGAAAAAAAGCAAAATATATAAATATACATATTTTTTTAATTTAGCCTTAAATGTTGCCTATACTACCTTTAGGTCAATCAAAAAAATTTGATGAACTGCAAACAGTATATCTCAGGATTGTAGAGATTAGAACAATTAGAAGTGCAAATAGGTCAATGGGAGAAATGGGGCTTATACACTGACACTAAAGCTGTGACTCCGCCCACCCCCGGGGGAAGTTGTGATTTGCTCTCGTTCACTGCAATGCAATTTGCGGCATTTTCAAAACAATATTGAGCAGAGTAGCGATTATCAAAGGTATTTGCAATGCCATACGTTGAAAGATCTGTTGCCCGTGGACAAGGCACGCTACCTCCGCAAGTTAGATAGCATCGGCATAGATGTTTGTCCGTATGTGATTAAGGATTGGACCAAGTTGCATTGGCAGCCATAGAAAATTCTTACCCCAGGCTAAAACCGGATGTGACGTTTTTGGGTGTTCCTGTCTAGCTTGGTGTCAGTGTATACTGTAGGTTGGAGGCATACTTGAAAAGGTTGGGTCATGTTGTGACTAAAAGGCCTCCTGTCAATTCATGTCAAGTTGTTACATTAAGAATCTTTGCAAAAGTTTTTTTACAGCATGCATAATAACATATTGAATGTTAATTTAAACCATTTTGGGCGGGAACCCCTTTTGGTGTTAGCATTATGTTATGTTTTAGCTATTTAAAAATAGCAGATCTACAAGCTCATAGCGTGCCACCGAGTGGCGCGCTACGAGCTTGTAGGTCTGCTATTTTTGAAAAATGACTGACGACTGACCTAGAAACATAGCTTTTTCAGAAAACTGTCAGGATGTAGAAGACATTTTTAGAATCTGATCTCAGGTCAGAATGGGTTAACTCTGAGTGTAATGAAGGACTGTCACGGGAACATTTCTGCAGAGATAATGCAAAGTTCAATTCATACTCTGGATTTTACTGTGCACTGTGCAACTTATTTCACATTATGTTGTTTTTTGTGTTGAATCCATTCAATCAAGCTCAGGGTACAGCATAAAACACTGGACAAGTTGACAGTTTTATTTTGTTTCCTATGGTTTTGATGGCCAAAACAGTGAATATCTCCTGCTTCAGTGAGTACCAAATTATGTGTACACTATAGGCATGTCTTTGCTAATACTTCCATATCTTCTTAAAATGGAAGCAAGGCTAGCCAGATGCAATTTATTGTGACTTGTACTCTCCAGGCTGCAACAGTAAATTGTCTGGTTTCGGTAGAGTCGTGAAAACAAAGCACACTTCTTATGCCCTAGGTTGTGTCTACTCTACTGGTTGTTTGTTTCCTCTCTGACTTTGGGAACAGACTGGTTAATGTGAGCTGGCTGACACAGAGTAGGCATAAGACAGATTGCCATGTTAATTCTGGAATTAACATGGAATGCTCCCTGCTTTTTGGAAAAGCAGGGAGCATTCCATGATTCCATGATTCCCTTCACTGGCTACCTGGATTGATTTTAAAATTGTAATTACCACTTTTAAAGCCCTGCATGGCTTGGCCCCCAGCTACATAGCACTTATCCTACCCCCTTAAATAGCACTTTTTAGACTTAGATAGCATTTGAAACAGACTTATAGCATGTCATGTAGACAGCACAATAATTGCATTGTATGTAGTCATAGCACATATGTATAGCATAGTATAGTATATATGTATAGTTAATATGTATAGTGTCATTATATAGATATGTTCTAGTTACGTTCTTAGCTTACGCATGTTTCTTGATAAATGCATTTTATATATGTGATGTATTCCCATACTTTTGTTCTTGCCTAATGTAAGTCGCTCTGGATTAAGAGCGTCTGCTAAATGCCTAAATTGTAAATTGTAAATTGTAAATTGTACATTAAAGATATGCTGGAGCCTCATAGGCCAACGCGCAGCCTTCGATCGGCAAACAAGGCTCTCCTGGAAGTTCCGGCTACCCAGCTTGTCACCATGGGTGAGCGGGGCTTTCTCGGCCCGGGCACCTGTTATGCAACAGTTACACCATTGTAGTTTTGGTTTCACGTGGAGACTATGAGGAACAATGGTCCCTTTTGGAAATAATAACTTTCTTCCATATGTTAGAATGACTAATGTGCTGCATATAGCCGCATGTATTCATCAGTAATACAATGGCATAACATTACCGTTTAACACCAACAGTTTCTGCTACATGAATTTCCAGCAAAAAAAAACAAAAACATATATTCTGTCAACAATCAATCCAAATAACGCAAATTTAAATGTTGCCACTGACTGTCCAGAAAGAGCTTCTGCATCACACACTGCCTGATGAAGCTTCCATATGTTGACTACAGACTTTCTTCTTCGTTTTCTTTTTTTCCTTTATTTCTTTCCGTTTTTTTAATCCTTGAGAGCAAAAAATGGTCGAAAATTACAGCATTTGAGATATCTCCGGTGGACCAAGGAGTGAATTCACATCACTACTGTTCTTTGTCGAATAGGAATTTCTGGTCCTCCCTGGGCCCGGGGAGTGTAATGGTGTGCATTCCAGCGCACGCAGCTTGTCCATCTGGTGGTCGGTGCTCGCTGGCTGTCCGCTGGGGATCGCTCCTCGCTACTCTCTTGCCTTCTACCACTGTCTCTCCAATTAAAAGTTACACATCAGTCTCAAGTCTCAGCCAGACTTCCAGATGGCTGGAATGGTAGAGCAAGCTTTTCTTCTGTTGCATTGTCAGTGGAGAAATCATTTACCTGTGTGTCTATTTTCCAAAAGTGCTGCACAGTTGGGTGGTTGGCGGATGCTTTGGGAATTGAGCTAAGTCTGAGTTCTTAAGCATATTAAATTTGCCAAACCTCAGCATTGTACTTTAGACTAGTAGTCTGAAGTTTGAAGTGAAAACTGCATATTTCAATATTTATGGCAATATTTATGTTTTAAGTCAAATCAATGTTTTTGGTGCTTTGGTGAAGATATCATCTGATATACACCATATATCAGGTGATATATAGAATACTATATGTACAGTATATGGTAGAACTTTGAGAATATTTAAACAACATTTTAAAAAGGTACAGCTAGATTGACTGTATTGTAGCTAATTTGCAAGTTGCCAGTCGGTGACCACGGTGACTACCTTTCCCTCTGTAACCTCATAACTACGGACAGATCCAGCATGTTTACAGCTACCAGTGTTGGGCTGGTAGCAGTACGTTTGCTTCCATAATTGTATGCTTGGTACAGTATTTCACAGCTGTTTGAGCTGAGAATACAGTGTCAGTCAGTTGTCAGGTTTATAAGGCGTGTCCTGTTTGCCAAAGTTTCCAATATCATGTGCATTAGGATGGGAGTAATTATGTACCATGTATTAATACAAAGTATTAGTCAAGTGTTACTACAGAAAGACAGATATTGTTAAAACTTTCAGATTCTGGGAAGTTACAAAGCCAAATCCTGCATAATTAGCTACGGTATATTTTTACATTTACATATACCTGTGTTCCTTAACCCATTTTGGGCAGGAACCCCTTTTGGTGTTAGCATTATGTTATGCTTTAGCTATTGAAAAATAGCAGATCTACAAGCTCGTAGCGCGCCACCGAGTGGCGCGCTACGAGCTTGTAGGTCTGCTATTTTTGAGAAATCGAAGAACGACTGACATAGAAACATAGCTTTTTCAGAAAACTGTCAGGATGTAGAAGACATTTTTAGAATCTGATCTCAGGTCAAAATGGGTCAATTTCTTGCCTGAATGGTGCATGCTGTACAGCCATTCATCAAAAATACTCAGCCCAAAAAGCAGTAGGCCCTCGTCATGAAACATTGGCCGCAGTGTCTTAAGTGTTTGTGAAAGGCTGACTTGCAAATAGACTTGTGAGTGAAACTACAAGCCATTGTGGTTTCCTGCTGCTCAGCTCTGGGGCCACTGCCATACATGAAACAGCCAGTAACCAAAGATCAGAGCGAAGACACGTCAGTCTTTATTTCACGGTCATAGCATCTAGCCTATGTTATGCCACATGCTTAACCCATTCTGGGCGGGAACCCCTTTTGGTGTTTTAACTAAGCATGATGTTATACTTTAGCTATTGAAAAATAGCAGATCTACAAGCTCATAGCGCGCCACCGAGTGGCGCGCTATGAGCTTGTAGATCTGCTATTTTTGAAAAATCGTAAAAATGCAGCACAAATCTTTGAATATATATTCTTTCAGAGCGAACGTTTTTTTTATTTCGACGTCAGGCCTAAATGGGTTAAGTGCAGTTGACAGGTAAATCCCATGGCTGAGCATTTTCTGCAGCTCTCTTCGCTTCTCTGGTGAAAGTCTTTCCGTGTGTGGATGGATGTCCAAGCATGTCTCCTGAGGCCGCGAGACCGCAACTCTTGCAAAATGTTGCCTGAGCAACATCCGACAATACCGGCAAACAATCTTTGCTATATTATGTGTTCAGCACAAAATGGTGAAAAAGATGAATATACACATATGTGACCAGATTTGACTGAGAGACTGCCATCGCGCAAATTACAGCTTTTCACCAGAGGAGAAAAGTTTTTTCTTTTTTTTTTTCTTAAAAAATGAGTTAATAGCACAGGCAGACTCTTCACATACTAGAGCATGTCTGAAATAAGTGTCAGAGCTGAAATTGACATGTAAATATGAAATAAATGCTTAAACATGTAGCTAGGTGTAATGTTAGAGACCACAGAAGTGAACCTTTCAAGCCTGTTTTCTCAATTCGCTTTTTTCTGCAAGACATTACTCTATAAGCCATATCTCCAAAACTGGTGGGTCAAACTGAACAACCAATATGTCAATTTGAAGCTATGATTCCCTGCTTTCACATGACATGAAAAAACGAAAATTCAAAAAAATCCAATGGCAGTCCCTCAGTCAAATTTAGTCACATATGTAGATACTGTATGTGTATCTCCATGTGGGAAAACAATAGATTTCTCCCTTGGCCTAATATGTGAAGGCAAGCTTGTGAAAAAAAAGCATTGATGTTAGTTCCAAGTCTACTGTGCCATTCGAATGTGGGAAACAAAAAGCTGTCCAACTCGTGTGTTACCATAATAATTATTAGGCTGGCAACTAGCTATCTCCGTGTGCGTTTCTGTGTATTTGAATGTCAGGCCCATCTTTCAATTAGCATGGGTTTTTGTTCCAGATAAATCAGACAACCAGATCTAATGAGAAACATATCTGCCAATATCACATTTATTCAATGCAACAGGGGATATTTGTTGTTATTTGTTGAGCTGCCTTTCGATCAGCCAGTGCCAGGATGAATTCTGATGCAACGCTGAAGCCATGGAGTAACGATGGTCAAACTTAAATAGCACTGTGGGTAGAGAATACACAGACAGTATAAGCCCAAAAACAAGGAACTCAGACTGCTTGGTGGAGTGTTGTCTAGCAGGGGGTTTATATTTCATTAGGCTCCAAATGTGAATAATCAATTCCTGCTAAAATCCCTCCTGGTTCCCTCCTGCAATGCAAACTATAAAAATGAGCTCCTCTCAGTCTGAGCAGGTGTCCGCCAGGTCGGGTTGCTTTTGAGGTTTTAAACCTTTTAGACATTCAAGTTACTTAACCATGAAGCTGGCAGTATTTTCCTGAAATTGCACTGTGCGTTCATGATTTGAGGCATTTTGTTCAAAACTGTCTTGTGGTGCCATCGTATGAAGACGTCAGTCCTAGGCGACTGGAATGGAATATGAAAGAAAAACAATCACGACTCCAGAAATTCTGCAAAAAATACAAGACCTACAGTACAAGTTCACGACGCATTGCGATGAAACGCGCTGTGAATTTATATTGGCTATTTCTCTACTTTTGTGCAACACTCTTGTGTGACGCAGTAGGGAGGTGGTTCTCAAAGTTGGGTCCCGAGCAAAATGTGTTAATACAATACATTTTAACCACTTTATCCATTTATACGTTGACTATTTGAAAATAGCAGATGTACAAGCTCACGTTGTGTCACTTTGTGCCGAGCTGTGAGCTTGTACATCTGCTATATTTGTCTTTTTTTAATCTTATAAATGTTTGGATAAGATTTTGAATAATCTTTGCATTTTTTAAACACAATTCTTCTTTTCTGGGGGTCTCTGGCACAAAACATTTAAAATGGGGTCTGCGGCCAAATACATTTCAGAGCTGCTGCAGTAGGGCATTAATTCCCCCAAAATATAAAGTTGAAATATCGAGATAAACATTTCTGCCTGTCAGCAACAATATGTAAGATGACGTGAGAGTAAAATTGGTAATTCATAATTGTTTTGATGTATGCAAATACTGTAACACCCTATGAACAAAATCTCAAATGAGATGCAAAATCTCAAACAATACTATTAAGCTGTGCATTTAATCCACCCACAACTTCCAATTTACTGCACAAATTTGTTACATAATGGAATCAATAATTGCATCATGAGCCCTTCAGCTGTAACTATACCTTTCTGACTGCTGACCCCCAGGGGTCTCTGGTCACACCTGACCAAATAACAGATCTACAATGCAACATGTTGTGAGCTTCTACTGATGTACTGTTTTCACAGAAGGTTCGCCTATCTTTACATGACCAGAATAGGGAAGCTAGGGTTCATTCATTTGGTTAACTATTGAGCTAAAGAGATCTATTAAATACTATGTTAAAAAAAATTCACACTTGTGTAAAGTGAGGGGTGCCCACTGTGGCTGCCACATGACGTCACTGCTTAAAGAAACATTAAAAGTCCATTTTATTGATATTTAATGTTTCGTGGTTAGTACGAGTCGAGTCACCACCAGCTGAGCTTACGTCAACAAGGAATCTCAGGAATGCAAAGTGTTGACAGTGACAGTATATTAGCAGCGACATTGCCTTCATATGTAGTTTCAAGGCTTTTGCGGCCACATTAATTCCATTTTCTCCAGAAACTGGCTGTATCAAATATGAATGGACATCATTAACGACACACAGCCACTCCACTGACAGAAAGGCCGGGGTGGTCAGTTTATTTTTCAAACACAGTTCTTATATGAAGCGACCTAAAATCGCCCTATGGGGATCTCAATGCAACTAAAAAAAATACATGAACCTGTGTACTGGCGCCCTCTACTGAAAGTGACGTCAGACTTCGGTGCTCTATAAACTGCCACATACGTAATTTCCGAAAGCCAGACATTGGAGGGACTAGCGCATGTCAAAAAAGCAATACTGTGCTACAGTTGGCTGTAGCACTTGCCATTGTGTCTTAAACTACAAAAGGCTGGTGGGAATGGGGTCAATCAGTAATTGAATAATCTCAATCCCCTGACCCTCTGAACCATTTTACAGCCGCAGATCAATAAAACAAAAAAGAAACGACCCCGGTGCCACTCACCTATAGGTCATCCTTGAGTGTGATCTATTGTCATCTCTGTCAGAGGATGTGTGCGTGTACTTTGTTCAAGCTCATTATCTGTCGAGTGTGAGCCGGAGGTGGACTGAGCGTGTGAGCATCTCCTGTCACCTCAACGATATGCCAGTAATAAGTGCTAAAGCTGGACGACGGGCAATGGCGGAGAATACAGGGCGATAATTGAGATCACAATGGTCACGGATAGCATACAGTATACAGCCCCTGTGTTAATCCATTTAGGCCTGACGTCGAAATTAAAAAAAAATCTTCTAAATCCTCCAGTTTTCTGAATTAATATTTTCACGATTTTTCAAAAATAGCAGACCTACAAGCTCGTGAGCTTGTAGATCTGCTATTTTTCAATAGCTAAATTATAACATAATGTTTAAAACACCGAAAGGAACTGGTTGGAATAACGTGTTCCTTCCACGCGCTACGTCCAACCAGGGAAACTCCCCCCTGTCAGGTGAAAAGGAGCCACTTGGATACTCAGGCATGAAGGAAGCATGAGTTCAAGTCCGTTGCTCTCCCCAGGTTGGCAGAGGGTGTGTAGAGCCCAGGATCACATTAGATAATTGACACAGGGGTGAAAAATGGGTTACAAAATCGTGGGATAAAAATTATATAAAAAAAAAAAAAGAAAAACACCAAAAGGGGTCCCCGCCCAAAATGGGTTAAATACAGCAATTTGTCCAATCATCTTTGCCAAGGAGTTGGATACCATGGCTACCGTCTATTGGTTGACAGCTTCCTCGAAACACTATGCGAGCGTTGATTCTGAAAGTGGTCATCCCACAAAGGAAAGTCATTTCACTCACAGACACAGTATGATCTCTATAGTGGCCAAAATGGAAAAAATTGTAGCAGGATTGTTTTTTGTCTGCTGGCATGGTTGATTCCATCTGAAATAGCACGCCGTGGGGCTATCAGTGATCTCAATTTGTCTGTAAAATTACTGTGCGGAAATAGAACTGGACACTTAGGTGTTCTGTAACCGCAAGATCTCCTTTGTTTCATTGTACCAAACCTCTAAAAGATAATTACAGGTGATTATGTTCAATGATGGAATCTTCTGTCTTATTATGCAAGCCTTCATTTGCTGGTATGTATAGCAGTAACGCATTACGAAACTGCTGGTACAAACATGTCTATGCTGGTATTGTATCAGTGCATGCACTATACAGTACCCAATTATAACAACAAGAATCTCTTCATGCAGAGACCCTGAATACCTTTCACTGTAGCAAGCTGCAGCAGCAGATTTCATACATAGATATCGAAGTATATATTCCTCTTTATCAAGCAACAGGCAAACCAACAGTGCAATGTTGCAACGCTGTAAGTTATATACGTTGCAGCAGTCTCTACTTTGGATAAGGTATAATGTATACCTGTACATATGTTTGAAACTGGTAGTATACCGAGTTTGTGGCAGTTCCTATGAGGATTTCTTATGAATATCAATTGATGTTAAATGTCACATAAACCTGCAGGCGATACAAAGGACTTGGGGACATGCCTCAATTGAATAATCAATGAAACAATGTAACAAGCTTATTAATATGTTACCCTTCGCATACTGAGAGCTTTAAGTCATTCTGTCAGGGTGAGCCACGGGTGGAGGAATAATGAAGCTGAATAAGAAATGTGTGCGTATGCAAGCGTCATTGAGAACATGCGTTTCTCTGCCCTTCAATGTCGCTGTACTTTCTGCACCGCCGGTTTAGGGTGCTGGCGAGTGTCGGTTGGAGGACAAAGCACGGTCCTACAGCTGGAAAATGAACAGGCAATAAAAAAAATCGTAATATACCATCTGACTATAATGTACTTCAGACAGCGTACCGTCCACGATGGGCTAAGTGAAAACGACATCCATTTTAGACTGATAAATGACAGGAGGCAAGGCACTATGGAAGTCCACGATGGGGCACATTTAAAATGTAAATTACTTTTCAAGTGTCCAAACAAAGAAGTAAAAAAGAAAAGAAAAGAAAAAAAAGTAAAGTCCTCATGAATGGAATGAGATTGTGAGGTGGAAAAACAGAGAAATGAATGCCTTCATCTAGATCCAATCTGGCCGTCCTGAAAGGAAAGAGAAGCAGAACAGTGCTTTCCATGGGCACAAATTTTAGTTCCATTATACAAGACCTACAGAGCTCAGCAGAAATACGCAGTGCCAACGCCGACTAATCATTGTTACCAAATCAAATCTATTCATTCTGCAAATAATGAACATAGCCACTGCTAAATTATAGATATTTACTACGTTCGTCTCCTAGGGGGAAAAAAGCAAAGGGGGGAGGGGGGGGAAGCACAAAGTCTTTGTTGTGCCGAGAAGGGAGGGAGGTCAAAGCAAAGTCATTTGTCTCTGTTGAGTTGGAAATTAACTTCTGCCTCCAAGCAATTCAGCCTAGTAAGAGCCCCTGCTATGCTACTGACCTCTTGTGCAACGATGGTGTGGCAAACTGTAATAGCATGGTGGAAGGTGTATGACCCCACTAGATTAGCATTGTACTGTTGATATGACACACTTTCAGAGGAAAAATGAGCAATTTTCATTTGTCATTTAATGTGGAGGGGAAAAAAAGAGACCGCAGCGGTGGATATAAACCAGGTTGATTCATGGCACAGCTGAGTGAAATCATAAAATGTGTACAAATGTTCCACTCCGTAAGGAATTACGCCTTTGCTTTTTTTTAACAGCAGTGAGAAAAATGCCTTAACCCATTCTGACCTGAGATCAGATTCTAAAAATGTCTTCTACATCCTGAGTTTTCTGAAAAAGCTATGTTTCTATGTCAGTCGTTCTTCGATTTTTCAAAAATAGCAGACCTACAAGCTCGTAGCGCGCCACTCGGTGGCGCGCTATGAGCTTGTAGATCTGCTATTTTTCAATAGCTAAAGCATAACATAATGCTAACACCAAAAGGGGTTCCCGCCCAAAATGGGTTAATTTTAAAACAGCAGTTTAAGTGAGGCATTCAATTTATCGATTCATATTCATTATGTTTCATACTCGGCAGGGGAAAACAGAGTGGTGTGTTGGGAAAAAAAGGGGGGGGGGAAAACAAGATTGCAGATGGACAATTAAGTTTTTGTCATAATAAATGACACATCTCTCATGCAGAAGGGGCTGCATAAGAACAGAGGTAAATACCTTGCGTGTCTGCAGAGCAGCGTGGAGTAAACATGAAGGTCGTTGAGCAAAACCTCTTGAGGAGGAACAGTCACAACAAGAAGTGCATAAGAGGACTGTCTGCTAGATTTAGATGCTTTGACTGTGCATAATATGTGCACAAGCCAACAACAAAGGTGTTGAGCATTTCTGTTTTGTACTCTGGTATGTATGCGTTTGCTCAGCAGAAAACGTTCATGTCTTGAGTTAAGAGGGTGCAAAATACTGTAAATGATTAGGTATGAAGTTAATGAGCATACCGTGGGGTATACTATATGATCATGATAGTGTGTAATAGGCTATGCTACAGGCTAGCTACACAGTCAAATCCTCAGTGTTCATTTAAGCCTCTGCTCCGAGTGTAAACATGGGTCTGTTTTTTGGTCCCTTACCCATAATTGTCCATTTGGGTCGATTGTTGCACTCTCTAACACTGAGGATTTTACTGTGTAAGCTTGTTTTCTCTAATATCAATGTTAATCTTGCATCATTTTGCAATTGATTACGTTTAACCACATGAGCCCTACCGTCCTTATTCTGGGGGTGAACATTTGGCGAAAATAGCCCATCTACAGGACAAGCTCGCAATGTGTCACATTGTGAGCTTGTAGATCAGTTATTTTCGGTGAAGAGATTTGGTAGAGCGAAAAAAGGAGCGGACCAAGTATAGAGCCCTGGGGGACCCTGGTCAAAGAGGTAGACCCTGACCCTGGTCAAAAGCGCATAGAGTTTAACCCATTCTGGGCGGGAACCCCTTTTGGTGTTAGCATTATGTTATGCTTTAGCTATTGAAAAATAGCAGATCTACAAGCTCATAGCGCGCCACCGAGTGGCGCGCTACGGGCTTGTAGGTCTGCTATAGAAACATAGCTTTTTCAGAAAACTGTCAGGATGTAGAAGACATTTTTAGAATCTGATCTCAGGTCAAAATGGGTTGAGTATTTGAACGTTTAGATTTGTACTGCGTGGCACCTACAGTACGGGGCAAGCAGTATAGATTTAGTATAGTATGTGTCTGAAGACCTTAGTACTCTCGCAGAAACTAACTATGTACAACATGTATGTGCCCCCCAGCACGGTATGTCTGTCCAAAGATAATCTTGCAAACCACTAAACCGAAGGAACTCAATCCCCAAATATTTCTCAAATCAGTCAGTGACAGGTGTTTCTTTTTATTATTATTTTGTGTGTGCGTACAACCTTAGATCAACCGTCCTTCCAGGCTATGGCCAGTCTGGAGCCAGTATGAATGTCCCCACCTCCACATTATTTGAGCAAGACATATAAGATATATAAGTCGGATTTGAGTGTGTCACTAAAGCGGTGTATTTTGATTGGGCCTTTTGACTCAAAGGCTGATCAGCTTTCAGGAATAAACCAAAAATACACAGGGAAGACATATTTGCATATTATAACCACACCTGGTCTATTACAGTAATGTTAACTCCATAAACAGAAAAAGTACAAATCTATGGTACCGACATACAGTACTGTACTGTACATAACCAAAGCAGTATCTATGAAGACCGGAAAAATATATTGCAGAAGACCAGAAATCTCACTCCAACCACTATACGTATCTTTGCAATAAAAGACTTGGTTTCAATACCATCGGGAAAACTCTAAGAATGTATAGGAATACTTCAAAGGGTGTATGCTCTGCAGCTGGACGAGGTGTAAATATGCAATTTCTTTTTACTTGCCATTAAATGCATTGACTGCCGTGACCATCACAACTGGCTGACCTTAACAACACGCCACGGCTGAGTAAATTAATATTTGCCAGGTGCCATGTAATGCTAATGCTGACCTTTTAATATGACCACACACACATTGCATAGCCCTACTTCTAACCTTAACATGCACTTCCAGAAAATCACTAACGCGTTCAACCCAAGCCACAGACAGCCTCATAATTAAAAAAATGAAAAAAAAAATGTCTAGAATAACCAGCAGCAGTACTTACTATGTCATGTGATGTGTCTCTAGCAAATGCTTTATATATACAACGTAATGCCAATTACAACCACAAAGCTGATTGTATTCTTTACCAAAGACACAACTAAAGTTTTTCCAATTCAACACTGACACCCCATTTCCTACTGTACCTAAACATGTACAGTTGTACATTCACTCACTCAGTCACTCAGTCACACACACACACCCCCCCCCCCCCCCCCTCCCCACAATGCTCATCCACGCAGTATACAGCCTGGAAGGATCAATTTTCTGAGCTTGGCTCTCCTTTGTGTGGCCTTAGAGATTATTGTAGACGGGATAATTGTTGTCTTCCGTGGACCCTCGCTATCTGTAGGGACCCACCAGCAAGAAAATAACACACACACACACACACACACACACACACACACACACACACACACACACACACACACACACACACACACACACACACACACACACACACACACACACACACACACACACACACACACACACACACACACACACACACACACTTTTGCTGAGAAAACAATACTACAGCACTAATTGGGATCTCAGCAGGGAATCGAGAAATCGGGTGCATCTCACACCTGCTTTACGAACCTGGGAGAAGATAAAGCAAAAAAAAACGGAACTTGATACACGCGACACATGCAGTGCAATTCTTAGTTAGTAAATATAGGACACATTCATCAGCTTCTCATCTCGCCGGTGGCTCGGCTTCACCTCGGTCTAACCCATTTTAACCTGAGATCAGATTCTAAAAATGTCTTCTACATCCTGACAGTTTTCTGAAAAAGCTGTTTCTATGTCAGCCGTTCTTCGATTTTGAAAAAATAGCAGACCTACAAGCTCATAGCGCGCCACTCGGTGGCGCGCTATGAGCATGTAGATCTGCTATTTTTCAATAGCTAAAGCATAACATAATGCTAACACCAAAAGGGGTTCCCGCCCAAAATGGGCTAAATAACAGTATACCTCAAGGACCCACGCATGTGCAGCCGTAAGAGCTGAGAGTTGCACAATGGTGTATTCACACTTCTTGCCGCATAATATTCTGTATTATTGTACTCACTACCCCTTTGTGATCCCCCTTTGGAAAGCATGTGTCTCTTGTTACCGAGCACAATCTAACAAAAACAAAATAACAAAAAAAACTTTGTGTGCTGACATTTGAGACACCTACTCGCTTAAATCTGCTACACTGTGTTCCTCTGTTCCTTGATGACAATGTGCACTACAAATGACAGCCATTCCTTTATCTCACAAGATAAAAGGATGTGAGTCATCTCCCCGACTTCAAAGTCGGCGCCCGGCGCCCGCCGTCAAAGTAGTTCGGGATTATGCGGTTGTCCAGAACCGCCGATCGAACCGATATGCCCATATATGGGCATGCCAATATCCTGTGTGTTTAAGTCTGTCTGTGGGCTTAATACATATTTAACCAGTGAAAAGCATTAAAAAGAGATTGGGACTAAATCATAACTACACTGGATATAAAGGTTATTTTTCCACATTTCCTGAAAAGTAACAGTTTTGGACAAGGGTTATGTCCGATAGAGACGATAAACATTCTGGCAAAAGCAAAGAACACAAAGGCGTGGACGATGTCCAAACATGAGAATGGCAGCGGGGCTTGGCTACAGCTATCGCCAATTAACTAATTAAGTAGCTGAGACGGTATCGCTACAGCAGCTGTAGTGGCAGCTGACTGGCATGTGAGGACGCCCCTACATCTCTCCACATGTTGCAAGCCGCTAGACGGTGCATCAACAACGGGGGAACAACAACGGGGGAACGAGAGAGAAAAGTAAAGTGAGAAGAGGAACTGATGACAAAGAGTGCTATGTGTTTGATTTTCTCAGATGCTCACTGGCTATTGTAATACCTGAGCTACTTATTAAAAGCTGCAATCCATTCATTTCTTGTGAATAAAACGTTATTTTAACCAATCCGTGCGGTAGGGCATTAAGCAACTAGTCGACTAGTTTACTAGTCGACTAGTTTACTAGTCGACTAGTAAATCCACTAGTCGACCGTGTTGGTACTAGTTGACTAGTTGATAAGAAATAAATATATTTTTTTTCCCTGATTTTGTAGGCCTCAAGATCAGGTAGATTATAGTTAAAGACACTAATGTACACAGTTTTTAAATGTACAAATATTTATAAAAAAAAATAAAAAATAGGTAGTTAAACAACCTAGTCGACTAGTAAACTAGGCAACTAGTCAACTAGAAAAATTACTAGAAGTGAATGCCCTACCGTGCGGTAGAGTACTATAGCTATTCGTGCACCGAGATGGGATCGAACCCTGCTTTCCCACTCGGCAACCTGACTCGCAAGTCACAACCCGCTGTGCTAATGGAGCAGAGCTTGATTGGCAGAGTTGTTGCAGCCGGGTATTGTTCAGAGCCGGGGAGGGACCAGAGCGCATCTCTGCATTTCACGTCTTATCCACGTCTTATCCCTCCCATCCTCCCATCCTTCACGTCCTTCATATGAGGACTACCACCTTACACACTTTTGACACCGGTGTAGAGATTCGTGCACTGAGCTGGGATCAAATCCCGACGCCCCAGTGGACAAGCTGACTCACAACCCGCTGCGCCAACAGAGTGGAGCTCAATTGCCCTAGCTGTTGTGGCCGGTTATTGTTCTGGGTCACAGAACAGTATGTTAATTCAATATAACTAAAATAACTACTGTAGTTGGTCTACTGTACCTGCTCTTCAACTGAGAAATATGAATGATGATCCAGTGGTCACGTACTGTAGGACCACTACTGGTTTATAAGAGGTATTGCATGAAGCTGAAAGCATAAAATCTCCCAGTAGAGATGTCAGCACTTGCACAAGAGACCCAGGTTAAAATCCTGGGTAGGGTAGGTAGGGTTAAATCAAGCTGCTTATATGTTAATATAAGCATGAGAGACATAATCTGATGTCTGGCAAGCAAAGACGCTCGTTTAGATGGCCTTTAGGTTACAGTGAGAACTACATTCAGTATAGATCCAGTCCTCATGGGATTATGCTCACAATGCTTTTACCATGCAATTTGACAGAACCATTTGTAAACAAGGTAGGCTTTTCCTTATATAGTCTGGGGGCCGAAGCTGATATTAAGACATTTGCTAAAACCTCTGGGTAGAAGCAAACAACATATCCAGTATTGATCTTTAACCCCTTGCCATGTGTTCTAGCCTGGTTGGCATCTCTGAAAATGATTTTTATGTAATTTTATCATTGTATACTTAAAACTGGTAAAATCAGATTTAGCTGCTGTTTAGCAAATGTGCAAATGGTAATGGTACTGCTAATGTTGTAATGTAATGCAAGTAGAAAGCTAATATTAGTTGATGCTGGCTAAAGTGATGAATATTATTTTCTTTGGGTGGGATGGAGGGTAGCTGATTCTATTCTCCTGGTATTCACACAGGCACTGAGCTGTGGTGATTGGAAGCTTTGCATGTCAGAGGTTATGTCATAAGGTTTGCTGCTTATGATCAAGAGCCATAAGATGGGGTGCTGAATACCAGACATGGAACTCCTGGCACAGACAGTACCAGAGGTCTACCAGGGCTTCCTAGATGGTGCTCTTGTAGCTAAGGAGACTAAACACAGCTTCAATGAAGTTCCTTTTGACCTTCGCCTTGAGCATATAAACAAAACTGGAAAGGTTGCTGGAGGGCTGATAGTCATCACCGTTGGTCCATCACATACAATGAACATGAAACCTTGGCAGACGATACCAGATCATTGTTTGGACTGACACATGATGATGAGGATGATGAAGACACCCACAAAGACTGTCTTCCATCAAGAATATAAAGATCATTCTGATGTCATTCAACTTGTTGAACAGTTCCAAAGATACCATGTCTTCCAACAGGACAATCTAGTGACTCTGACAACTTGTGATGTTGCTTCAGAAGATATACTGAAGGACCTTGGAAATGCTTGGAAACGAGTCCGGCAAGAAAAAAGCCTGGTCACAAAGAACACTGACTTCCACGACTTCCACTTACTCAAGCCTCTACAGTGCCAAGTTTGAAAAACCCAAGTGTGTGAAGCCAGACAGGGATATTTTCCGCTGCATCATTGTCTCAATGGAGAGTGGCAGAGAGGTCAACATGGATGAGCTTCTACAAAAGGAACTGTGTGCAGTCCCCCTGTTACTTGCCAAAACCAATGCGATGCTCAGACCAACCAACAAAGCTGAGTTAGAAAGCATACTACAAGACGGTTCAAAGGAGACAGAGCTCAGTTCTTCTAATGTGAAAACATGCACTATCATTGATGGAATGGCTTTAGTAAGAGAATTGGGGAAACCTCACAGGGATTATACTGATGGGTTCACACAGTGACTTCCAACAACCATCTCTAAGGCATCTCTTACATACATTTTACTGTTATTATATACATATTATTTGTTTTCAAATTTGACCTTACCAGACTGCAGAGTGGTTCTTATTTACTGATTACATATAATATTCCCATTACTGTTACAATATTACCCAGGTACAGTTAGACACATTATTATTGAGTGTTGCCATGTTATATTCAGTGTATTGTTTTATTGTTTATCTACTGTAGATGGATGTGAATGTTATTATCTTCAGTCTTGTGTTAGACCTGCTGTATGTTATCCATTTTAGTGAGATGTATGTTTTGCATTGTGCAATTTGTATACTCAAAACATATCGACAAAAACGCCTCTAAAGATGCCTGAAATGTAACTTTTACCATAATATTTGCAAATCTATTGCAATAACATTCAAAATAACTGTCCACATTGTTATTTTTATGTCCTTAATATAAAATACAAAAAAAATGCATTTCAAAGTAAAGAATAATAATTGGATTTTGACTATAGCATGAAATGAGCATTCAAAAAGGGCTTCTAAAGGTCACCAGAAAAGAAATTCAACATAACAACCACCCTAAAACTTCTTCTATGGGTCCCTTCTAACCAAAAAAATAGGTTGTCAGCTTCTACACAAACATCTACGCAAAAGTCATTTCTGAAGCACTGTTCTGTATTGGCCCCCAGACTAATACACGTAGGCAACCTATACTTACTGAGTCCACGCCATTTATGACAACAATGCAGTCTTGCGAGAATGAATAAGGCTGTTGCTGTAGTGTTGAAATGGTCAAGGCATTGCTCTACCATAGACGCCGTCCTTTTCTGTCACATAAAGGAAAGCACCACAGTGGGTTTGGCATGTGCATGTAGGCTTGTTTGCTCTGCACGGTTCCTCACAGCCTCTCTTTCCCCCTTCTTTCACACCCTGAATCAGCAGGTCCCTTCGGTAAACAAGGTGAGAGTGATTCTTGGATTTGCATATTCCCGTATAAATTATATTGCATTTGTGTGATAAGCAGTGCGCGCTGATGCCGGCATGTTATTTTTTCCAACCACAATGTTTTCATCTTTTTTTTCTTTGGCCTTTTATTTTCTTTCCACAACATTCACACATGCTGCTTCGCATTAACCCTGATTATCGGGGGACTGTAGCAAAGCGTGAAAGTGCCGCTCAGAATGCATACGTTTTCAGGGATGGAGGACGAAAAAAAGCAGCAACAACCCATCAGTGTTGGCCCCCCGGCAGGGGCCTGGACTCGCAGTCTCTGTCGGATGGTTAATTCAGGGCTGATAATGATGCATGCTCATGTCCGCCGCCAAGGACAAGGATGACAGCCGCGCGCAACAGGAGGGACAATGGTGGGGGGGGGGTGCGGGGGGGACTGCAAGGAGCTGATGGTTTAACCCATTTTGGCCTGACGTCGAAATAAAAAAAAAACGTTCGCTCTGAAAGAATATATATTCAAAGATTTGTGCCGCATTTTTACGATTTAAAAAAAATAGCAGACCTACAAGTTCATAGCGCGCCACTCGGTGGCGGGCTATGAGCTTGTAGATCTGCTATTTTTCAATAGCTAAAGTATAACATAATGCTTAGTTAAAACACCAAAAGGGGTTCCCGCCTAGAATGGGTTAAGAGATGAGGGGTGGGGGGGTGGGGGGGATGTGAGAGGAGAAGAAGAGGAGGTACTAGAGATGAGAGCTGATATGAGACCACCAGTTTTGAGTAGCTGTGTGTGTGTATAGTGGCTTGTTATGTCCACTTGTCCAGTGGATGAGGTCAGTATGGATGAGTGTGTGCGTTTCAGAAACATAAACATTCCAGATTAATTTGTGAGGTGCATCCCTCCTTTTCAATAATGAGCCTTGCCATGCTTAAGTGTCCGATAAAGGACAAAAAAAGGATCTTTCCATTACAGTCACATGTGCTGTAAGCGTAGAGCCTCTACCTCCATAAGTTCAGCTGAGGAAGGCTCTTTTTTCCCTTCATTCCCCTCACTTCCTTAGGAGAATTGGGCTGGTGGTATATTTTGGCTGCAAAAAGGCAGCCGGCGCGGACGGCAGGGGCATGAATATTCCAAATGACTAATGTTGCACATGCTTATTTTTGACATATCTGGCTTCCGCGGGGAAATAAAACACTTCTAATGCAGGGGGACCATCTGTTATCTGTTGCTGGTGTTGCAGAGCAGGCGGGCTCAGCATGCACACTTCTGCTCACACGTACACACACACACACACACACACACACACTCCGAGATACACGCACGCAGTTAGACATACTGACATACACGAACACACACATAGATAGACAGACATAGCCGTGGCGTGCAACGAGAGGCAGGCGTAGATGGGGAGACACATGTGCGTGCGAGCACAGCACACACACATCATTCACAAAGCCAAACCCGTGCGCACATGCACACGTGTACAAATAGCAGAATCCGCCGGGGAGCAGGCACAACAGACAGGCTCTAAACTCCTATACAAATTGCACGCTGTTTTTTTTTTTAATTCAGTGTGTTTGTCAGATGTGTCGTAAATCCAGGAAACGGGCTGACGGGGAATATACACATTTTTATGTTGGCCATAAATACCGGGGGCCTGGCTTCTAACGGCGGCTGAGCAAGGAGCATACCGTTGCTGTCGGGTGGAAACCTTGTATGTCAAAAACCCTTCCTTTTATATTATTATTTTAAAAGCCTATAAAACTAGTGAAAATAGCCGATCTATAAGAGCTCACAATGCGTTGCATCATGACGCATTGTGAGCTTGTAGATGGGCTATATGTTCACTAGTTCGGTGCGACACTCACACTGTATGATAAGGTAGGGCATTAACCCATTTTGGGCGGGAACCCCTTTTGCATTATGTTATGCTTTAGCTATTGAAAAATAGCAGATCTACAAGCTCATAGCGCGCCACCAAGTGGCGCGCTACGAGCTTGTAGGTCTGCTATTTTTGAAAAATCGAAGAACGACTGACATAGAAACATAGCTTTTTCAGAAAACTGTCAGGATGTAGAAGACATTTTTAGAATCTGATTTCAGGTCAAAATTGGTTAACTTACGAAAAACATAACATTTTGAAATATGGGGACCTGCTGTCTGCAAGGTTTGTGGCCGACAGCAGCGATATGTTGGTGGGGTGGGGAGTAAACTAACCGGGATCACCTTGAAAACAAAACAGTGCCAGGCACACAACACGTCTAGAGTTAGTGTGTTCTCTCTTAGAGGCACACAACACGTCTAGAGTTAGTGTGTTCTCTCTTAGAGGCACACAACACGTCTAGAGTTAGTGTGTTCTCTCTTAGATTTAGTTTTGAATTACTATGACCGAGGCAGGCAGCTCCCCAGGCCCACTAGAACAACTGCGACTGCACTATAACAACTGCGATCTTGCATTCGTCTAGTTTGTTGTGTTGCAGCCAGAGTTGGAGCTGCTTCATTCTTTTGCAACCTTTTATACCACATGAGGCATCAGGGTCGGGATAATTCGCTTTGTGGTTGTATCGTAGATACAAACGGAGTATATGATTATGAAAAAGTTTGCATGTACTGTATGTCATGACTGTGTTAGTGTGTTCTTAAAATGAACATTGGCACAAATATTGTGCTTTATAAATGCTAAAGTACAGTATAAGGCAAATTATAGTGTGTACCCGATGCAACAATGTCTGGTGAGGAACTGATTCATAACAATATTGACCTCCTCCGACTAGTTCGTTACTAAACATCTTTAGTAACGAGTCACATTAAAATATGTTCTAAAGTCTTAAAAGGACACTTCATCCTTTTTGCAACCAGATCTTATTTTAATGATGTTTGGCCGGGAGACAAGAAACACTTTCCTGGGGTTTTTATGTGGGTAATATGTGTTTTTTAGATATTTTAGTATTTCAAAGTGTCCATGATGTCATGGACACTCACTTCCTTCCTGGACTACAATTCCCATAATGCTTTGATGCACTGCTCCAAAGGGCTATCTTACTGAGACAATGTAGTCCAGGAAGTAAGTGAGCCCAGTGTCCATGACATCATGGACACTTTAAAATATCTAAAAGCACACATTACCCACATAAAAACCCCAGGAAAGTGTTTCTTGTCTCCCAAACATAATGAACTCATCCATCGCCAAGGACTTATTTAACTTCTTTTTGTGTCCTGGAGCGCCAAGGACGTGTTTTTCGTGTTTTATAACATGGTAAAAAAAACTTTTTTGAAAAAAATAAAAATATATAAAATAAAATAAAAGATATATGGTGGCGGTCAGGGCCTTTTGGCGCCCCCTAGTGGCGATGGATGAGTTAAAATAAGATCTGGCTGCAAAAGGGGTGAAGTGTCCCATTAAAGTCACACTATGTTTGTGTAACATTCATTATGGTACACATATTTTGACGTCACCACTGGTAACTGCCACCACTGGTAACTGCCATCACTGGTAACTGCCACCACTGGTAACTGCCACCACTGGTAACTGCCACCACTGGTAACTGCCACCACTGGTAACTGCCACCACTGGTAACTGCCATCACTGGTAACTGCCACCACTGGTAACTGCCACCACTGGTAACTGCCATCACTGGTAACTGCCACCACTGGTAACTGCCATCACTGGTAACTGCCACCACTGGTAACTGCCATCACTGGTAACTGCCATCACTGGTAACTGCCATCACTGGTAACTGCCACCACTGGTAACTGCCATCACTGGTAACTGCCACCACTGGTAACTGCCATCACTGGTAACTGCCACCACTGGTAACTGCCATCACTGGTAACTGCCATTGTCAGTTGATTTCGTCGACTAAGACGAAAAATGTTCGTTGACTACCTTTTTCCACTGACGAAAACTAAATGGAAACTACATGAAAACTAAGCTATGGTGACTAAAACTAAGACTAAATATGCTGACAATTTAGTCAACAAATAAAAACTATACGTCGCAGCGCGACACGTTGTGAGCTTGTAGATCGGCTATTTTCAGCAAGTGAAAAAATCAGTCATTACGACGGCATCAAGGCCCGCCAAAATACATTTTGTTCGACTAAATCAACTGTAGTTTTAGTCGACTAAAACTAGACTAACGCTAAGACATTCCAAGTGACTAAAATGTGACTAAAACTGCTGCCAAAAACAACACTGATTCCCAGAATTCAGTTCAAAACAAAACGGAATTGCTTCTTCAGGGTCCTGCTCGCGCCAAGGATCATTTAGAAATCAACAACCTCTTTGTGAGCAATCTGGGAACCCATCGGCAAAAAAAAGAAAAAACAGCACCCTCTGCTGTTTGTTTCCTTTTAATTTGCAGATGGGGGCAGGCCCAAGGGGCCAGTGAGGCTCTTCAACGTTGAAGCACTGGGCCCTAGTGGTAAGAGGAGGGACTACAGGTGGACCCGTGGATTCATCACGAGGAAACCCTATGCAGCTGGGCTTTAACATTGAGCGCTCTGTTGCACTTCCGCATTTGACCACCAAAATGTGGTGGTCAAATGCGGAAGTAGACGTTCTGAGACGGTTCTTCCGGGTGCTTGAAAACGCCACTGAGCAACTTCCACTGACATGAATAGCGGGGGGGGTCTCTATCCTTCTTTATACTCTATGGGCAGGCCCCAGTAGAATGTGTATAACAGGATGTTGGCCCATTTGGCCCGCCCTCAGCCCTCCACTTCCTGTGGTGTGCCTGTGTTTTCATTCCCACTATCAACAGTGCATACACATTCTGAATGGCCTTGCTGACGGATTGGGTAGCGCAGCACAGAATCTGTTCTTGGGAGATTACTTTGTCAGAAACACTATGGATTAACTTTAAAATCCATACATATAGATTTCCATTCATGTGTGGTTTTGTCGCCGAGTGTTGGGGACCAAACACATTTTTTCACCCAGTGTCAATAAGTCTAATGTAATCTGGGCGCTATAAGAGAAGAGAATATTATTCTCTTCTCTGCCAACATTGGAATGGTTATTGTTCAAAATATACCAGTGAAAGATTATTTTCTTCATTGAAAAAGTTACACAGGATGACTATGATTTTCTGTTTCCAGTTCAGCATCACAAAATGTCCTTCCTGTTTTACAAGCCATTCAGAATCGCATCTGTTTTGATGTTGTTATTATTAATCATTGTTTAACTTCCCAGACATGAGATTAACCACTTAAACAAACCCCAGCGCTATGGTGCGTTGTGAGCTTGTCGATCAGCTATTTTCATCATAATTTTGGGTTTATTTTCAGTCAAAGAGACAAGCACCAAGCCCAGGTAAACTAACTGTGGGCAAGTCAAAAGCGCTGTGGATATCTCTGCGCACAGTGCTTGGGTGCTGCTCAGGATGGCAAGAATTGGTATTGTACCGGTGGTGAGCGCAGACGCAATGAATTAATGTCTGTGATGGTTTCTGTCATCATATGTAGCAGTTAACTGTATCCAAGTACAACTTTGATCGGGTCGTCCAAATAAAGATCATTTCAGTCAAGGACCAATGGTAACAAGCGCTGTGACATTGCGCCCAGTGTCCGCGTTATCCCCACACTTAAGCAGTGGGGATAAGGGGATTCCTTTTGACTAGTGGAGCGCTACGCCACACAAACATGCATACACTCGCGCATATACGCGCACGCTCATGTGCGCGTATATGTATACATATAATGTAGGCCTATTAACCCACAATATATATTGAATGTTATTTTATTTACTTGCATAATGGGGACACTCACAGAAGTATTACATTGGGTGCTCCAGTGGGCAAATGATGGCAGAACTGGCAGTGAATACCAAGTCCTATCCAATTCAAGCATGTCTGCAACTTAATGTCATTCTTGTCCATGAATTGGCCTAGTACCATTACCAGACAGTCTGATTGAGCCTCTGCACAAGAAGACTTGCAGTCCAATAGCCTACCAAGCAGTCTACAGTATGTACAATATTTTTGTATAGTCTAAAAAAGAACATCAAAAAAATAATACATGTCCAATAATATCTTTGCTGGCATAATAGCGCCACCTAAATCTGATAATACGGAGGCAGACGGAGACAGAGTTTTCACTTACGGTTCATTTCCAGTTCCGTATCCTAGCAAACTAGCCTCATTCATAAAGTTGGCAAAGAGCGCCCTCTAGCGTAATCACTGAAAACACGCCATGCAGGCAAGTGTTGGATTTGGTATGATGTCCAGGGATGTCAATGGCAGACAATGTTCCAACTAGCCTCGATACCCAGGCTTTCATTTTGTCTGTTCCAACCTATTTTGTGAAATAAATAATCACACTTGAATCGTAATACATTTGAGCCACAGCCACACAACGCTGGACAGCCTGGCTCACAACAGCAGAGATGCATTTTGAATCAAGTGTGATCCTGGAATTCAAAAATTGCACGTCAGGCATTATAGTAGCCACACAGGTGAAGCATGATGAGTAGGAGGAGGAACAGTGAGGGGGTGCCTAGGGGCTCAGCGTGCGGCGGGGACGAGGTATAATATCTTACCGCTCTTGGCTGCATTGATGTGGTCTTCATCTATGAGTCTGTGTGATTCCCCGTGTATGCCTTTGATCTACGGACATGTAATGGAAAGAGAGAGGGAGAGAAAACAAGGTCAAAGATCCATACGCTGAAAGACCTTGGCTATCTCCTACATTAATGCATACCTCTGTGTGTGCGTGCGTGCGCGTGTGTGCACGTGCGTGCGTGCGTGCGTGCGTGCGTGCGTGCGTGCGTGCGAGAGATGGGCAGGGGGGCTGCAGGGAATAGTCCTCATGTGCAAGTCTCAGTGGACAGTAAAGAAAATGCACACCTGATGTTACAACATACAGTACATGTGGCTTTCATGCTGTCAGGGGGTATGGGGAGCCCATTTGTTTCAGTGTTAGACAGTTTACAGATGAAAGACAACCCTGGTGGATGCTGCTGTACACCAGTGTTCTGGTTTAAAGGACTGGTTCACCCCGAAAAATACCTATTTCCTATCGATCACACACCCCCTGAAGCCTTGAGTTCATGGAGTTTTGTTTTTGTCACATTCCTGCTCCTGAGCCAATAATTTGATGATCGGCGTTGTACTGTAGGAGACTCTTTACGGACCAAGGCCTGCTAGATATATATATATACCGTAATTTCCGGACTATAAGCCGCTACTTTTTTCCCATGCTTTGAACCCTGCGGCCTATACAACGGTGCAGCTAATCTATGGAATTTTACAGCTAACGGCCACTAGGGGACCTTAAAACACTAAAACACCTGCGGCTTATAGTCCAGTGCGGCTTGTATATGTACACATTAGTTTTTTTCCCCTAAATTTAGCTGGTGCGGCTTATATTCAGGTGCGGCTTATAGTCCGGAAATTACGGTACTGTATTAGGGCTGTCAAATGATTAAAACATTTAATCAGATTAATCACAGCTTCAAAATGAATTAATCATGATTCATCACCATTCGAACTATGTCCAAAATATGCCATGTTTTCCTGTATATTGTTGTGGAAATGGACAGAATGACAGAAAGCAGATATACATTTTTTTTTTAATGTTTTTTGTTTTCTAATGCATTTAGTATATGATGTGATGTGAGCATTTGTAGGCCTAGCCTACACTTTGAGTTAAATTAATACTGGCTTTTGGCCATGTAGACTGGGGTCCCCCAGGAGGAAGTCACTAATGTTGCTCTGGAGAGAGAAGTCTGGAACACTCTGGTGGAGCTGTTGCCCCCGCGACCCGACTACGGATAAGCGGTTGAAGATGGATGGATGGAGACTGGGGTCCCAGTCCAGAGATGAAAATCATAATGAAATGGCCTAAGCTTATTTCTATCCATTTAATTTGAGGGTCCTTGAAATTAAAATGTCTGAGAATCAATGGGTTAAACTGTAGACTATAGTTAATTCACAAAATACAATAACATGGCACATGGCACCATTTTTTAAACAGGGCTTGGTTTAGAAAAGCCTATATTTTGCACTAAAGTAATATATTGAATAACATAAATGTAGGTTTTAAGGCATCCTCAGACGAGCACTCCATCGTCACCAGTTATCCTGATTCTCTAATACATTTGGCCTGCTATTTGGTGCTTTGCGCTCCTGTGTCTTTCTTGAGTACTGTACATCCACGTATTTTAATGTGTTAGTGTGTAATCAGTAAACATTTTCAACTTGAATAATTATTTCATCAAAATCTAATGTACAGTATGATTGAAGTGTTCCCTTAATTTGTTTTAGCAGCATAGTGTGTATGCAGTATACTGTATACTGTACTGTACTGTACACATTACACTATACAGTGTATAGTGTAATGTGTATATTAGTGGAAAGTATGAATTCTTTCTGGGGCATACATAATGCTATAGATAGAGGACATGATTTCCACACGTGTGGGGAGAAAGGGGAATATAGGTCTTGTTTGATGATTTAGTGCACATTGCATGCCGTTGTGTTCTCTTCCACTGGGAGCCAGACTCAAATCTTGATTATTTGAGCGAAAGGCATTAACAAATGGAAATGTGACTCACCATCTCCGAAGAGAGAAAGAAAAAAAGATTATAGATATGAGTTCAAGATAAACGGTGACATCGCATGTCACAAGTTTCTTTCTTTCTCTTTCTTTCTTTCTTTCTCTCTCTCTTTCTTCTTTTTTTGAATGAATGAATGAATGAATGGTTTATTTTGGTCCTTGTTTACAAATCAAAATAATAATAATAATAAAATACACTTGTGTGGACTTACAACAAGAACATGAAACAGAAATGTAAATGTCCATCAAAATCAGACACAAATTCATGACCGAACTGGAAGCATAATGCTTATTTTTTGCCTATCCTTGTCCTATACAATTCTTTAAAAACAATATGTTTTAAGTTTGGGGGGTGTGGGGTGTGTGTGTGGGGGGGGGGGGAGTAACAAGAAGTGAAAGTGTGAAAGACACACTGAAAACATATAATCCACAAGCAAAGCATCACTGATTTAGACAACAGTTTCATAATAAATAAATAAACAAAAACAAATACACCCCTAAGATAGGAATGACAAATGTTGTTTGTATGATCGTTGACAGTACATTCAAGATGAAGGAGAAGAATCTGAAGATGAGCAAGTTTATCCCCAAGCTGGGTGTACTGCTCATGGATGTGCTTATTCCCTCCATTTGATATCCAGGCCTACAGCCTGGTGTCGTGTGAAGAGAACTTGCTAAAATAACCAAAAGCACTTAAGTAACAAATAAAACATTCATGAAATGCACACTGTATGTGTAGAAGCTTTTGAAATGATGATGTAACCAAAGTCTAACTTTGATTTAATTCCATTTATTCTGACAAATTCACAGGACAAAATAACAAATGCAATTTTGACATTGAAGGGTTTACAGCAACTATTAACTATTTCCTGGCATCCAGGGTTGTGGAAGCTACTCTGCAGAAGATGTGCATTCTGTTCGCAACAGTGTTGATTTTGTTGACTAAAACTAAGGCGAAAAATGTTCGTCGACTACCTTTTTCCACTGACGAAAACTAAATGGAAACTAAATGAAAACTAAGCTATGATAACTAAAACTAAGACTAAATATACTGACAATTTCGTCAACAAATACAAACTAGACAAAAATGTTAGGGACTAATGGACAAGAGATCCAGAAGTCATTTTACACTTGGTTGCATGCTGGAAATAGCCGATCTACAAGCACACAACGCGTCGCTTTGCGGGCTTGTAGATCGGCGATTTTCAGCAAGTGAAAAATACAGTCATTACGACAGCATCAAGGCCCGCCAAAATAAAATGTAATCGACTAAATCAACTGTAAATTCAGTCGACTAGAGTAACTCTAAAACATTCCGGGGACTAAAATGTGACTAAAACTAAATGAAAACTATTCAAGAGACTAATGACTAAAGCTAGAATAGAAATTTGCTGCCAAAAACAACACTGGTTTGCAATCAACGTTGCAAGTGAACCAGGCAAATTGGCAAATTGTATTCACACATATGCTATAGCAGAGACTTCCTCCAGCAATATACTGTAGCACCTACGCAAGTGATTGGAATCAGCATGACGCAAATGTGCCTGCGGAGATTACAAGGAAATCTTTTCATGACGGACACAAGAGGAAAAGAAGAAAGAAGGGAGGGGGTGCGACAAAAGCTTAGGGGGTGTCACGACGACTGTGGTCGTGCGTGTGTTAGTGATTAGTTTTGAGTATTAGTTATTATGAGTGATATGATGTAATATAAATATATTTATTGGTTAATATTATATATTTATATGAGGTTGGTATTGTTATAGTATATATATAGACCTATCTTTGATATCTCTTAATATATACTGTATATATATACACACACATCTAAGTAGACTTGCTATGAACCATGTACTAGAATAGAGAGCACCTTCTATTGTGTATGTGTTCTTGTTCCACTCCAGGTCGGATTGACTGTGTATAATTGCCTTGTCAGTGACATCAGCGGGGGGCCGGCTTTGGCCAGGGGTCTGATCAACCCCTGTCTTCCTTATTGGCTGCCGGTCATGTGACACCCAGTGGCCATGGATGCACAGAGTCCTACATATTCTGTCAGTCTGTGTCTGACAGCTGGTCGAGGAACATCACTATGGTCTTCCTCCGACCCGCCGCTACTATGTGACTTACTTACTAACTGTGAAACTTCATGATACTGTTTGAAAACCGTTCTGTTAAGTCTCCCTTTGGAAAGGTTTGCTTTATTAGTTAGGTTTGCTTAGTTCAGGTTTGACATTCAACTTTGCTTATTGTCTTTTCTTTTGCTAAAGAGCCATGTATTGTAAATATACACTTTATTAAATATACAGGGAAGTTTGTGTTCTCGCCTATTCTGAAACCTGGCTTAACAAGACTGCCAGACTCTGACTCACACACATGGACCCCCTCCTTGCCTGAATCTACAGGCAAAGGAGGTGTGCGTCATGATAAATGACAGGTGGTGCAAATAACAATAGTGGTGAGGAAGAAGATCTGTACTGTACTGTACCCCTGATATTTAATCATTATCAATGTCCCTACACCCCTCCTAAAGTATGTTCCCCATGTGCACTGTTCCCACAAATATTTCACACTATTGTTTAGGCCTATATGTATCAATCCAAAAACAAATACTGATACTGGCAGCCAAACATATTACCCAAGAATTTGATGAAGTCTTCCCAGATGATGATGGTTTAACGATGATATACCATATCAAAAAGACATGGTCTACTGTTACTATTCTCAGTACAAACTAGGGATGCCAGAAAGTGACCATCAGCCAAATCGAATAATCGACAGCTGTGCCGATTAATAATCGATTTTTTTTTTTTATCAATATCAGATAAAACTTCTCAGTTCTCATTGTATGCTAGTTACTGCCATTCAGGATGGAAAATGAAATCCATTTGGATTTGGGGAGAAGTAGTTTCATAAGGGGCTGGTATGAAGTACTTGATATAAACAGAAAACGTTCAGTTCACTAGTCTACACTCTACTCTACAACTGCCTTCATTTCATCTGATTGTCTGTCTGGCAGGCACTTAACAAGTGATCGTTAACTGTGTCTGTTAGAGAGAGGGGCAGAGAAGAGTGGCTTTGCTCAACTTGATTTATACTTATATTCTCCACTCTGATGAAGGTACATGTTCGATATATTATGCAGCCTTACTTATTAGCCTATACTTTGGCTAAAACATTTGTTTTATGAAGATTATGAAATATTATATATTATATATATCGATTTCGGAGACTCCGATGATTCATCGGAAAATCGATTAATCGGCGGCATCCCTAGTACAAACCCATTAACTTAGATTATGGCTTCATCCATTCACAAGGCCCCACTGGGTGACTCAGACCACAGTATACAGTACAGTCCTTCTCAGACCATCTGTAGACTACATCATCTCTATGTTCTGAAGAGGGAGAAGCCTATGAGAAAGAGGATCCAGGAGTGGGATATTGTTGACACTCTGAAAGGGTACTTCAGTGCACATCATGGGGAGTAAGCAAAGCAAAGCAAAGTCATGTCTTTGTGGATTCTTCTGCCCGTATAAACGAGATGACAGAAGTTGTATCAGGTTATATACTATACAGTACAGTAGACTTATGTGTGGGTGCAGTTATTCCAACAAAGATCAGAAGAGTACCCAAATAACGAGCTGCGGTTGACTACGAGGGGTAAAGGAGGTACTAAATGAGGAAAACATTATGTGGTTTGCTTCCGGAAGTCTGCGGGCTAGGAAAGAGATACAGAGGATGGTAAACAAGGAGATGTACAAGGCCAAATGCCAGTAGAAGGACAATATGCAGAATCAGTGTAATGCTAGGGCTGGATGAGCTGGCATAAAGACAATGGCAAAAAAAAACTTAAAAAACCACTAAAAAAAGTATTTACTATATAGGCCATGGTCCCCCAGGGGTCTGTACTTAGCCCTGTCTTTTTTTCCTCTAGTCTACACCAAATCTCTTTGCCAAAAATAGCCGATCTACAAGCTCGCACAGTGATGCGTTATGCACATTTAGATTTGCTATTTACATTGAATGTTTGCATAAGTTCACAGCGGCATATTATGACATGACCAGAAAAGGGATTTATGTGGTAAAGGGAGCGAGAAAATTGGACCTCTATTCAGATTAAAGGGTGTGCCTGTCTTCTACCTGGCAAACTGAATGAATGACTACGAGAGAGAGGGGATGGAGACAACATCCCTCTGTGGCAAGAGATGGTCACTGCTGGGATTTGGAACGACATTTAAAGAAGAAAACATTTTGGGCGGGAACCCCTTTTGGTGTTAGCATTATGTTATGCTTTAGCTATTGAAAAATAGCAGATCTACAAGCTCATAGCGCGCCACCGAGTGGCGCGCTACGAGCTTGTAGGTCTGCTATTTTTGAAAAATTGAAGAACCACTGACATAGAAACATAGCTTTTTCAGAAAACTGTCAGGATGTAGAAGACATTTTTAGAATCTGATCTCAGGTAAAAATGGGTTAAACATTCCAATACTTCGACATATTTGAGAACATACGGCATATGCCATATATGGAAAATCTGTAAATAGTCTGTAAATAGTCGGTTGATGGCAAGTAGCTTAGTTTACTTCACTAAATCACTACTCAACCCAACTGAGTGGAATTGTCTTTCTTAACACTCACAGGATAGATACCCAGGTGGTCCCGATTGTGGAAAGCATCAACCGTAGTCCCACTGCCCATAGTCCCTAATCCATCCTCTCCTAACAATAGTACAAGCCCTACCTAATCGACCGTTAAATCACTTGAGGGGATTGTCAAAACCTGCATTATCAACTCATGTACATAAGAAGGTCCAGGACCCACTACAATTTGCTTATCGCTCAGCAAGAGCGACAGCTGATTGAAACACATGGACAAGTTCCCTTTGCGGATTGCTTTTAATACAATCCACCCCCTAATTCTGTCTGATAGACTGAAATAACAGGTTGGATTGTACTCAAAGCTGATCCCATGGATTTGTATGTCCTTATAGGCAGATCTCAAAGAGTAGGCAACATCATGTCGGAGATCGATGCATTAAAGGGATTGTGACATTCAAAAATACGTTTTTGTAATTTTTCTTAATTCTTTTAGGTTTTCTGAAACCTGCAATTGCACCCAAAAAACCTGAACATTTAACATTCAGTAGATCTTCTGTGGTCTGGGGTTTTCTGGCTCAAAAACGTGCTCTGATTTCCGTGCTGTTTGTGATGTCACAACCTGCAAATCCCAAATATGTCAATGGGCTTGGCCAGCAGATGTCACTGTTTTCACTGTTTTGCCTGTTTTCATTGCAGCTCAAAAGGCTTCCAACCCCCAGAGAAAACTCCACACCACAGAAAATCCACTTAACCCATTTTGGGCGGGAACCCCTTTTGGTGTTAGCATTATGTTATGCTTTAGCTATTGAAAAATAGCAAATCTACGAGCTTGTAGGTCTGCTATTTTTGAAAAATCGAAGAACGACTGACATAGAAACATAGCTTTTTCAGAAAACTGTTAGGACTTAGAAGGCATTTGTAGAATCGCTCCCAGGTCAAAATGGGTTAATGTTCAAAGTTCAGGTTTTTTGGGTGTAATTGAGGTCATAAAACCTAAAAGAAAAATGAACCACAGAGCAGTGTGATGTCACCTTTGTTATATACTGTATTTTATACAGACTGTTGTCATAGCAGATAGCCTGACATCGTATAATTAGGTTTGCAGATGACAGCGCTGTGGTCAGAGTGGGATGCAGTCAAACATGGGCCAGTAAAATTACTTTGTCAGCTGGTGCGACGCCATTTATATACATGTGTGTACCGTATATAATATATATAAACTCAGCACAAATAGTTTCATATATACTCTAAGGAGTCAACGCACTGGACGACTCTGCTTCTAAGTACGGTTGGTCAATGCAGTGCACTCAGTGCACCTAGGGTGCAGCACACACAATGTTCGAATGGCAATGCCAGGAAGCACACCAGCGCTTTCAGTGCACAACGCACCCACATCCACAGTATCAACAAAGACCAAAGAGCTGATTTTAGACACAATGCTCCACCACCCACTCCATCTAGGATCATAGGAGAGGAGATGCATGACGGAGTATAAATACCGTGGTCTTATTATAGATCAGAAACTATCCTGGGACCAATGTGATGCTATTTTTAAGGAAGACCAACAGCACATGTACTTCTTCCTTAGACAACAGAACATGTTACGGCATATCTCTGCAAGCGGCTATACGTCTTTGAAAGGGTCTGGGTGTGTCTCTGACTGTGTATGAAAGGGTCTGGGTGTGTCTCTCTCTGACTGTCTATGAAAGGGTCTGGATGTGTCTCTGACTGTGTCTGTGCATGAAATTAAATGAAATTAAATGAAATTAAATGAAATGATTACTATATTTACCCAGGGTATCTGGGCTAAGCTCAAGAACTTGTTTCCAGCCAGGCCCTGCTCATAGAACATTTCATCGTAGTGGTTCAATGCCTTGTTCAAGGGCACTTCAGCGGTGGTAATTTTAACGTGTCGGACCGCTGATTCGAACTGGCGACCTTCCGGTATCAAGACCGCTCCGCAATCCGTTCGGCCACCGCTGCCATGTGTCTGGATCTGATCTCGCACACAACTGGACAAATCAGTGCCAAATGTTGTATCTATGCTGCTTACACCCACTAAAACTTGCTACACTTTTATTATGTTATTTAATCTTACATTATATAAGTCAATATCATTTAGGTGATAGATGACTGACATCACAGACTGGCCATGTGAAGTCCACATTGCAGTGTTGATTTCGTTGACTAAAACTAAGACGAAAAATGTTCGTAGACTACCTTCTTCCACTGACGAAAACAAAATGGAAACTAAAAGCGAAATTAAAACTAAGCTATGATGACTAAAACTAAGACTAAATACATTGACAATTTCGTCAACAAATAAAAACTAGACTAAAATGTTAGGAAGGCGCTAGTGGAAGAGGGGTTCATGTGTTTGGTCCGACGGAGCATTGGTCCGAACGACAACCTACCTCAAACCCTCACCCTAACCCTAACCTCCCCCGGGGCAGCACACCTAAACCTAACCCCAACCCTCTCCCGACCCCCAGCGCACCTCGGACCAATGCTCCTTCGAACCAATGCTCCGTCGGATCATAGTATGCCTCCCGTGGAAGAGATCCAGTATAAGTCATTTTACAATTAGTTGCATGCTGAAAATAGCAGATCTACAAAGTCACAACGCTTCGTGCTGCGGCCCATTGTGGACTTGTAGATCAGCTATTTTCAGCGAGTGTAAAATCAGTCATTACGACGCCATGAAGGCCATCAAGGCCCGCCAAAACATTTTGTTCGACTAAATCAACCGTAGATTTAGTCGACTAAAATCGTAGTCGACTAAAACTAGACTAACACAAAGACATTCCAGGTGACTAAAACTAAATAAAAAACTATTCAAGAGACTATGATTAAAACTAAAATCAAAATGTGCTGCCAAAAACAACACTGCCACATTGGAGCCACACCATTCCCATGTGGATCCCAAGATTTTTCTCACAATTCTTGTATTGCATGGTGGTATGTACAGTACAGTCCAAAAGTAAATAGCACCTCAACCACCTCCCCCCAAAAAAAACATTCAAGAACTGCTGAGGCACCACAACCATCCCAAAGAACTACTGAGGTGAGGTGCTATACAGTAGCACCACAACCGAAACAAAGGACAACTGAAGAACCGCTGAAGCACCAATGGTTTTTTTTGAGAGTGTAGGGCTATGAGGGCATGACAATTGAGGCTGCACTCCCTGTTCAGTCTACCTGCCTTTTCATTCTCACATAATTCTCTGTGTCCAAGAGTGGTGTGCCAACACGGTGAAAGCCTTCGAGCAGCCTGTTGTAGTGCTCCTTAACCAATTCAGAACGGGAACCCCTTTGTGTTTTAAAGCATTATGTTATACTTTAGCGATTGAAAAATAGCAGATCTACAAGCTCATAGCGCGGCACCGAGTGCCGCGCTATGAGCTTGTAGGTCTGCTATTTATTTTTTTAATCGTGAAAATGCGGCACAAATCTTTGTATATATTCTTACAGAGCGAACGTTTTTAACTCAAATCTTTGCTTCTGAGGGGTTCCTGGAATAACATATTTTCAGATGGGCCAATTACATATAATTTTTGGGGTCCTTAACATAAATGAAAGGAATAGAATGCTGTATATTTGCTCAGTACAAGAGTATTTCTTTTTTTAATGCAACGTTTCGGTCCCTCCGGACCTTCTTCAGGCATGAAATATTGAGCACCACTGATACAGAAACATAGGTGTTTCAGAAAACTGTCAGGATTTAGAAGACATTTTTTTTTAATTTCTACGTCAGGCCTAAATGGGTTAAAAATTAGGCGGCACATGAAAGCAGAGCCGGGCCCCGAGAAAACCTGCATTTGATTGGGTCTCTCTTCTATCCAGCAGCTGCCGATGCGTTTTACGGATTAGGCATCCACTGAGCACTGCAGGGACCTGGGGGTATTTGTCCGCGGAGAGACGAACACGACCAATGAAAAGAGAGAGCACGTATACCCTGAATGTGCTTAATTAATTGACAAGCAGATATCGTCTGAGTTTATAACCATGAAACAGACTTAATTTTGTGAAGTATTTTTCTTTTACTTCCCCGAACACAGTCTGTTTGACTTACCCCCAACACAATCCTCGCCAACACAACTTCCCGGGCGACTTACTTATGGGACTTATCTTATAAATACAGCCCTAATCAAAATAAATGGCTAAAAGCTCTCAGGGAGTTGAAGGCTATACACATTTACATCAGAAGAACTGATGCAATTTAAATTGGCGCCTGTGGACCGACTTATGAGGAACCTAAACCTTACGTAACACTTTTCATGCATGGATCCCTATTATTTTTCCTATTCTGTTGTTCAGTTTGGCAGACCTACATTCGTGACAGCCAAGGAGGAGAGACATGGCCTCCTTCTGTGCGTGCATGCACTTGACTCAATTCCCCCAGCAGTATCCTGTAGACTTGATGCACGCGTGTCTGTGTGTGTGTGTGTGTGTGTGTGTGTGTGTGTGTGTGTGTGTGTGTGTGTGTGTGTGTGTGTGTGTGTGTGTGTGTGTGTGTGTCTTTCTAAATGCATATTTTTTTGCACATATTTTAATTATTCATTGCTTGCCATGTGTTTTGTTTTCTGTCACTGTACGTTGGCATCTGCAGGCCCTGCTAGAACGTATACAGTAAAATCCTCCGTAACTCTGAGAGCGCTCAAATGTAACCAAATGGACTGTAAGGGTAATTTTGTTTTAACACTCGGTGGCGTAGAGAGGGGCTACGTCTGTGCGCTGCATGGACGTCTGCTACAGCCACACTGCATCCACTGTCGGCGCGCTAGCTAGCTGTTTCCGTTGAAAATGGGACATCTAATTCAGTAGTCGGTTGCTCCGGGGGCACTTTTGTGGCAGGTCAGTGATGTGGAGCCGGGGTAAAAGGTTGTGATGGATCTGTAACCGCCGCACAGCCCATGCCACTCTGAGGAATTGCGCTGAACTCGAAGCCGCAAATCCCTCTGGACAGAGACGGAAGTACTGACATAACTTCATGTTGGAAGATGTGATTTGAAGAGAAGCTGTCCTACTGTGTCGGAACCCACAATGTAAACTACGGCTGCAATTTAAGTTTCAGTCAAGCAATGGAACCCTTGTGACAAGTTGTGAGACGAGTGTTTTTAGACTGTAAGCAAGCATGCGGTCAAAGGTATAAAGTACTTACAATGGATTGCATTTTTATAGCACCTTTTTAATTGCCCAAACACTGTTTTATTCATTCACACATTGAGAGGTGACTCATTGGGGCCAATGTGGCCTTCAGTGTCTTGCCCAAGGACACTTTGACATGAGGACAGGCGGAGCCGGGATTCGAACCGCCAACCTATGGATCATTGGACCTCTACCTCCTGAGCCACAGCCACCCCATGTACAATAGTACAAAGGAAAGTGTAGGCTACAGTGTGCAGGATAAGAAAGTTATGTTCAATGCAAATATAAATTAGAAATGTTTAATTGTCAGTAATATAACATCTTTTTAGCTATGTCAAGCATGACTAATAGTAATATTTGACCACACATCTTCAGGTAGTGCCCCAGCTACACACCATATACTTCGACCGGAGTCCCCCAGGGGTCTAAGCTTGGTCCGCTCCGCTTTCTCTCTAAACAAAAAATTAGCTGAACTACGTACGAGGTCACAACGCATTGTGATAAGCCTATCTCACAGAATTTCCCCGCCCCCCTAAATACGCCCCCTTTCGGGGTTAGTGGTGATAGCGTGACGTCACTCCATAGACGCTACATGTTAACAGAGGTAATTTAAGAAGTCTACAACTTTTGTTTTCTCAAGGTATGGTTTGTTCTATCTGTTCGACCTGATTTACCATCTTGTTTGCTTCATAATAATATTGGTCTGTCACATTAGAAAATGTACTTAGATTCTCCAGAGAAAAAAACGTGTAAATGCTCATGTTAAAGACACCACTATTTACCGGAAGTGGGCGTGGAAAGCGGGCTGTGAGATAGGCCTATTGTGAGCTTGTAGATCACCTGTGACTCGCCTTTTCACTGTAGTTTTAGTTTTGTGTTATTTTGTGGGTTGTGTGTGTTTAGTATTTAATGCCCCATACACACCGAGGAAGCTATAGAAGCAGCTTCTTACTTCTAGCTTCCATGTTATCTCTATGCATACCAGCTTTGAAGCTTCAAAAGCTCACTTTCGACAATAGCTTGCTTGCTTTATTTCTCCCTCTGACTCAACCTTGGAGCATGCTCATTATTATCATATCATATTATTATTTAAATAACGGTGTATATGTATTATTAATGATGATTTGGCAAGGGCATAGCATATTTATGGAAAGAAATAAAAGTTTATATGAGCAACAAGTCATCGAAGCGGTGAAAACCGGTTGTGTTCCGTCACTTGTGACCACTGATCAGTGAACACAACCCCCTGGCTTGTGGAAAGGTTTTGGTGAAGAAGGAAGTCATGGTGACTATAAGCAGGGGAGAAAAAGAGCCGGGCCGCCACCCGTACTGCCGCGGTGATTTTGATTATTTATGAATTAAGTAATGAAAGTATGTTATCCAAGTTTCACATCAGCATACATTAAGTTTGCATTTGGCAGTGGCGTTTCCAGGAATTACATTTTGGGCAGGCAAGAATTAAATTTTGGGCAGGCAAGATGTGTTAATTGTCGTTCCCCCCCGCGCACAATCAGTAGCACTAAAGTTTTTCAAAGAGATATACCTGCCAGACAGTAGGATACAAAGGCTGAAAGGCATGCATTTGCATTTGAATGGGTGATTGAGGGTCGAGCTCTACCGCAACGGCCAGTCCGCTGTCCACTAATAGTTCTCAGGTCTTGTTTTTGTCCTCAGTGTATGGATTTTGGCCAGGCAGAAAATGGATTTGGACAGGCGGACGCCTGTCCTCGCCTTATTGTAGATACGCCACTGGCGTTTGGTCATTTCTGGCAGTGAGATCAGGTCACTGCGGTGGTGCCGTGGTGGAGAGGAGAGCGGAGAGGAGCAGAGGCTCTCAGTCTCTCCTCTCCCCCGAGATGAGAACAGCATGATGAGCAATGTGTAGACGAGGGGGGAAGACCATCGGGCTACAGACAGCTCGTTTGGTTATTTAGCAGCATGTTTACAAACATTATAATATGTTTTATCCATAAATAGGTTATGTAATAACTAAATATAGACTTATTTCTCATCTGCAGCCGCTATTTCAGATGTTAGACTTTAAAATGTGCGCCTGTTCAGACTGACTATATTCTGTCTCGTCTCAAGAGCACTTCAGCTGCGAGTTGAGTGACAGGTGCCTTGGACACGCCCACTTTCTGAGAAAAAGCTGCTTCAAAATTATTTTAGCATGCTTTACTTTTCCAGCTTTATATCTGAATGGGGCTTAATCCATCCTGTTGGGACTGTGTTCCTGTTGTCCTAGTCTAGTCTTGTGACTAGGGGTGTCAAAAAAAAGCGATTCGAATTAGAATCGCGATTCCCGTTATGAACGATTCAAAATCGATTCATAATTTCCAAAAATCGTTTTATTTTATTTTTTATTATTATTATTATTATTATTTTTAGATTTATTTTTCTGGTTACAGTTACAGGAGTTTTCACTACATGGTGTTTGTGATATGAAATGTAAGCTTACCCTGATCACAGTAAACATCGTATCTTCAGTCATTTTCAAGTTACTGTAGTCACTTCAGTTCAAGACTGGAGTAGATTGTGATGAAATCCTATGTATTGAATCGTTTTTGGATTGAGAATTGAGTTGAATCGGAAAAATCGTGACCCCAGGAATCGGAATCGAATCGTTAAACACCCAAAGATTCACAGCCCTACTTGTGACCCTTTCTTTTCTTTTTCTTCAGACTGTGCTCCGGGCCAGAATAATAACTGGATGAAACTACAAATCCCGAAACTATGAAGTTGTGCTATTTTCGCCAAATGTTCGTCCCAGAATAGGGATGTAAGCATTCATGAGGCTATGCTATAATACCTAGCCTTGCATTGCTGATACTTTACCGTGAGGATAGGAATGTCAACAAACTACTGCACAAAAGTGCATGTGTTTTTCTGTGCCACTGGCCAACCCACTTAGATTGTGCCATGTTTGAGGAGATGATGCCAGCAGCAGCAGCAGCAGTAGGAAGTGGATCAAGGAAGTGGTGGGTGGGTTTGGTGTGGGTGTGCGTGTGTGTGTGTGTGTGTGTGTGCGTGCGTGTGTGCATGCGCGCACGTGCATGTGTGCATGTATGTGTGATATGGTGTACAATGCATGCTTCGTGAGAGGTAGAATAATGACAGGCAAGAGAGAATGACTGGTGATGCCGTGACAGGGGAAGCGCCACAGATCTTGGGCCTCAGGCTAGGCAGCTGTGAGAAACTTCTCTCTCTCTCTCCCCCTTATTTCCTCCTCCTCCTCCTCCTCCTCCTCCACCCTCCCTCAGCGACACTGTTCAAACAGAGGACAAAGTCGCCCTGAGTGTTGTTTTTTTTCCCCCCTCCGATACCCATACAAGGCTGCTGCCATTTTATCATTCCGTCTCTCGGGCCTCACAGCGAAGGAGGTCGAATGAGTCAGCGTTGCGATTCAGAACATCTTTATCTAGCAATATTTTCAATCACACTCCTAAAGAATAAAAAAAAGAGGAAATAAAAAGGAAATAACCTCACCTAGACAGAAGGAATCATCGCCTCGTTTTCCCGCGAGGAGAAACTGTGATGTTTTATTTCATTACAAGAGTGTTAAAGCGCTGCATGCAATTTGCCACATTTTTAATCTATGAGTCATATTGGTTGAGAAAAGGTCACGACTATAAATGGTAATCCATCAGGTGAATATAGGGACATGGAGATGAATCATTGTGATATAATTGAATACCACAATTATACACAATTATATGCAATTGTGCGTATAATTGAATTGATAATAGTGCTATTTCAGAGAGGGAAGAACAGGGTGTTCTTTTGGAGAGAGAGAGAACTTGGCTTTGGAAACTACAGTGGTGGAAATGTGTGAGATATTTATATCTAAGATCTTAATGTGATCACTTTAATGGAAAATCAATAACGTGTGTGTTTGTGTGTGGAATAACCAGGTGCTCACCGGATATATAAAAATATGTCTTTATGTATTGAAGGGGCAAACGCTGCAAGCGTATCTCTCTCTCTCTCTCATCCATCTCAGGTGCGCTCATGCCAACTTGGCTTCCCCCCGCTACATGTGACGCTGACTGGTACTACCGCACGGAGAGAGAGCTGGAACAAACAGGAAGAAAGATAAGCATGCGGACGACGCAGGCCCTCCCTTCCACATCAAATCAGTGACGTTACATCCGTTCGTTGCAGGACAACGCTAAAGGTGGGCAGTACTGTAGTGCAGGGGTTCTCAACCTGTGGGTCGCGACCCCTCGGGGTCGCCAAATTATTTTAGGGGGTCCCCAAATTATTTTCCAAAAAAAAAGGGGGAAAAAAAAGATTTTTTTTCATTTTATTTTCACGATTTTTCAAAAATAGCAGACCTACAAGCTTGTAGATCTGCTATTTTTCAATAGCTAAATTATAACAATGCTTAAAACACCAAAAGGGGTTCCCGCCCAAAATGGTTTAAGGTTATTGTAACAGTCAATTTATATTGGGGGTCGGGAGGGGGCGGGGCGGGGGTCCCGAGACATTGCCAAAGCATTTCCGGGGGTCCCCGGCCAAAAACGTTGAGAACCCCTGCTGTAGTGTACAGTATGTCAAGCAAAGCATGCCGTTTGAATTGAAGTGAATGGGAAGGAGAGGTGGGGGGGGGGGTGCACCAGCATTGCTGAATCCTTGAACGTGCACACGCAATTTGGGAGGAAATTAAGGGTGCCTTCCAATAAGAGCTGAGTTGGTTGTACTGTATTAAAAGTCTGAGTTATATTATTTAGTTGCATACTAGGTGTTGTGAGCTGCAACGTGCTGTGAGCTAGTAGATCTGCTATTGTCAGTGTAATACAAAAACATAAGCTGGGGAGTTGATTGGAACATGAACCAGAGTGAAAAGTGATTGTCCCTGTACTGTACAATGCAAAAAAGAGCCCTTTATAAAGACGCATTTGCATAAATATCTTCTCAAAATCACAATCAAACTGCAGCTTGTTTTTTCAACAAGCCAAAGTACGCCCTCCTTAACCCTGTGCATGTCGCAATCTGTAAAAAAAAAAAATGTGTTGGCTGCATGGCATGTGAACTAGATGGACAGGCAACTGTTGTTGAGTACCAGACGAGGATGGAGTGAAAGACCCCAAAGAGAGATGGCTAAATGATCAGTCAGCCAGACGTTAAGTTGAAAGAACTGCTGTCTGTGACAGCAGTCCCCCAGGAAAGAGAATGGGGGGGAAAAAGAGGCTAGGAGTGTCAGAACGACAGACCATAAAGGAAGGCAGTCTCCTAGTGGACACTGGCGTATCGAGCTGTCAGCAGTCATCGCGTGCCACTCTGGCCTGCTCAGCAGAGTGAAACTGAGGCAATGTACCCCATGAAATATTCACAAAAGTTCTCTTTGCTTAAAAAAACAAGAAGGGCAGAGGGGACCTCCGCTTCCCCCCCAAAAAAGAACAAAAAAAAATACCCCGTACACACCCTTCATCTGCCTCAGCGGGTGCGAGCTACAGCGGAAGCTGGCTCCTCTTAATAATGCATGAGCCCCCCTAAAAACATGATTTGTGAAATGTTGGTGTTTGTGTGTGTGGGTGGGGTGGGGGGAGGGGTGGGGTGGGGGTCATGCATGAGGGTGATTCATACCTACAGTAATTCAGTTGAATTATATAGCGTCCTGAATTTGTAGCAAACATTCAGAGAAAATACCTGTTATGCTGAGATTTGGAGAAGGGGGGGGGGGGGGGGGGGGAGCAGACCTACAGTATAGTATAGAGCCCTAGCGGACTCCGGTGAGTATATACAGTAGGGTTTAAGTGAACAAATGTTCAAAGTTGAATAAATACAGTATAAACTGTAAAGGGAATCATTTGCACATGCACATAGCTGCTTTGAAAACGTGTCATAGATTGATTGTCTGAACCGTACCAGAGCCAGAGTAGCTGAGTCTAGAGTTAATTGTACGATCCAGTGTTCACCCCTTAGCAGGGAATTTGAATCCATCATTGGAAAGAACTGGCACACTGTAGATTCTGACCCAAGCCAGCACTCTTGGATTTAACCACATCAATCCTAGCGTACCTGTTCTGAGTTGCAAACGCTTTTGTGAGATCATAGATCTGCATTTGTGACCAGGTCTAGCAAAATGGTCCTCATCTCGCCTATAATGAAAAGGCAGAAAATCTAAAATAAACTTGATTCTTTTTTTTGTGATTTTCGTTTTTTTTCTTCATATTAACACAGCTTGAATGTTGAAGAAAGTTTTCATTCCAACAGATTAAATGTATACATTTATAAATCAAAGTAGGTGTTGAAATGTTGTGAACATTCAAAGGGGATTTTCTCAGCTTTGGGTAAAACGGCACAATCATTTTAAAATGGTCATATCTCCTTCAAATATTTTCCAATTTTATTGAATGATACATCATATGAAAGCTTACATTCTGTACTTTAATAATCTGTAAAAAACTGAAAAATGACTCTGGTCGAGATGAGGGCCTATTTGCCAGACCCGGTCACATTTGTGTAGTAAATAGGGAAACACTAGCACACCTAGTATAGAGCCCTGGGGGACCCGGGTCAACTACGTAAAAAGGGTTTAAGTGGTTATAGCTGCATCACCCTGTATTGTCTGCAAGAGACCATCCAAGCTGAGACACCTTCTGGTGAGAAGCGACCTTCCACCACTGACCCAGTCCCATTTTTACAGCATGTCCCTCAGGGGAACTATACAGATGTGGTCACTGCACACGATGCCGTTTTACACACGGCAAGCCACTATTTTTAGTGACATACAGGAAAAACCTTCCATAATATGTAACAGATATATATAATGCTCAAATGCCCGCGTGACTTGGCCTACATAGGCCTATCTCACAGCCCGCTTTCCACGCCCACTTCCGGTAAATAGTGGTGTTTTTAACATTAGCATTTACACGTTTTTTTCTCTGGAGAATCTAAGTAAATTTTCTAATGTAAAAATGTGACCAATATTATTATGAAGCAAACAAGATGGTAAATCAGCTCGAACAGATAGAACAAACCTTACCTTGAGAAAACAAAAGTTGTAGACTTCTTAAATTACCTCTGTTAACATGTAGCGTCTATGGAGTGACGTCACGCTATCACCACTAACCCCGAAAGGGGGCGTATTAAGGGGGGCGGGGAAATTCTGTGAGATAGGCTTATTGGAAAGACTACCAGACCACTTAAAACTAGGAAGTTATGGCCATGGCTCCAAATCTCCAATGTGAATCTTTCTCTTAGCTCCAAAATGACCATCCTGGGATGAGGGTCATCCATGACGTCAGTGGATGACCTCTTGCAGAGCCACGGCATAAAGAGAGAAGGATGCCAGTAAACAAATACAATAGTGGCAGTACTTCTGACCAATTGACCACATCCAAGTATATCTATGATGTATGACGTAATGGGCAAAATGTCTAGCCTGGATCCAGCCCAAAGACCCCGCCCACTCTCTGAGTGGACTGAAGGCTACAAAATGTCAGCAATCACATGACTTCCATTATGAAATTAAAGTTAATAATTTAAAAAGAATAAAATGTGAAAAATAGTAGTGGAGGTATACTTCTGTGGCCTAATGGCACCGTCCATACAAAGTTTGTGACACACACACACACACACACACACACACACACACACACACACACACACACACACACACACACACACACACACACACACACACACACACACACACACACACACACACACACACGCCTTAAAATTGGAAAATCATCTTCTATTCTTGACAGCAAGCGAAGACATGACCTACACATCCGACACGATAGTGAGGGGTTTCTAAAAAATCACACCCGTGTGAACTGAGTGGTGCAAGGTCTTATATAGCCTGATCAGCTGTGGTCTGACGTAATGTCAGTGACCATAGTAACCATGCTCATTCTTTTGAGGGACAGGTACACAAACACACACACACGGGTACTAACAAAGCCAGTTGTTGGAGTGGTTTGCACCACTCAAAAAGTGTTGGAACCTAATGCTATCAGGCGTTCGTTAACACTTTTGTCATTCGTGGGGGTTGTTTATACTTTCCTGCTAGCGCAGCTACCATGCGTCATGTACACGTCAATATGACTGACAGACGGTCCCATCCAATCACCTGCCAAGTAGCTTGAAAAAAGGGACGGCTTTCTTCAGCGATGCAGGGGTGCCCACACATTTATGACGTGAGATCTACTTTCAAAATGACCAGCTCAACAAGATCTACCCACTGAAAAAATAAGTGTACCATTGCTGAAAATAGTTTAAATATGTACCTGAGGGGGCTTCGGAATAGTAGAGTTCGTGTTACATTCTGTACAGTATAAGACAAATGCACTTGGAATGGGAAATAGAGGGGGAGAAATGTTTATTTTTTATAGTTTTTTTTCTTCAATATATTTAAATGAAATACTCTTTAGGGGCATGGCATGTGATCTACTGTACCTGCACAGCCTTTGTGATCTACTGGTAGATCGCGATCTACCTTTTGGGCACCCCTGGGCTACAGAGATCCCAGATGGAAGTACGTTGTGAAACAAAATGTGATTGTGAAGCAAGCATCTGTTCCATCTGGCGGAGTCCGTTTATAGGCCCCCCCGACCTGGCGGAGACCGGCACACTTTTCTAGTTCATTGTCCTTTCTCGTTGTCCACGTCGTCCGTCTATTAACATCATCCACACTGTCACAATACCTCTTCAAGACTGCTTTATCAGGAGAAGGAGATACTCATTTGGTCAAGCTGTCAACATGAGCATCCTCCAAGGTATCTCTTCACGTATTTGGGCCCATTTATGAGCACTATCTCTATGTTTAGTGGCAATAAAGATGACAATTAGAGAATGACACAGGGTTAAAGGCAGAGCCAATTACCCTCACATAAGCTCTTCTTTTCCAAATATGGAGGCAGTTAGCTAGAGATGCGGGCACATATTTTCCTTGTAGAAGCCTGCAAGTCCCAGACGAAATAGAGCACAGTATGAACCGTCTGCAGACACATGCTTTTTTGGTTGTCATAATACTTGAGGCTGACGTTGACACTGCAATGACAGCAAAGCATTTCATTGACAATTCAATATTAAATATGACAATGGACCGTTGTAATTAATTTTCTTGCTATTATACTAACTGCTGATATCCATTAGTATTAATGGATAATACATTCAAAGTAATTTGTATATTGAGGCAGTGAGACATTCAGATAAAGACTTGAGATCAGCTGAGATCAGTTTAACACTTGAATTGCCCGGGGTTATTTAATCCATTACATTATAGCGCCCATTTATAAACACGGACCCCTTTTCCGGACGGACCGGATGTTGTTGTGAATGTGTGTGTAGCAGCTAACAATAGCCACACCACTCTAGAGTCGATCGACAACAACGGGAGGTAAGAATAAATCTATCGCGACTAGCAACTGGACCGCGGAGCGCCGTCTAACACAGGATCTTTTTTCATAATTAGACGGGATGATTTAGATTGCGAGTTATGAACGTTTTAAGATTTCCGTTTTCATCAGCTAAACAGGGGAGGGAGTTTTTCATTGACGTCTCACTCTTGCGCAACACCGAGGATTGCCCAACAGGCGCTCCTGGGCTATGGAGCCATGCGATCCGTTCTCATATCAATAAACTTCGTCTTTTGGACAATACTTCGTCCTGGGCGTCGGGCGTTACTAATAGAAAGGACAAAGAACTTCGTCCTGGGCGTTGGGAGTGTTTTTAATGTGTGTTTATACTGCATACAGTATAATTCAAAGAATTGTAAAATATCAGTTGGGGCTGGGGTCAAGGTGGTCAGTGGTTGTGTCCGAGTGTGTGGGATGCAATAGCTTCTAGCTAGCCTCGATGTCATGTCATGTGTTCGAGTCCTGTGAAATGCCAGTAGATCTGTACTCTCCCATCACCAACACTTTGGAGAGAGACGGATGCTGGATGGATGATAATTAGCTTCTAATTGGGATGGATGGAGAGACATGTTGAGTCATGGCCAGTATTTGGTTTGAAAACAGGGGCCTGCTGTCATGGCCATTGTTGCATCGGCTGCAGCCCTTGTCGCTGCGCTGACAGTTACGCAAGGGGCTGTAACACGGTGCGGAGTGAAAACGTGTCATTAGCTGCCACGGCTACCGCACCGGGCTTCAAACAGCACAATTAGAGCTGGGGGTCCACACAGTCTCTTTGTATGTGTGTGAAAAGGTCAGATCTCTTGCCTACAGTATTAATATAATACATTCCATTCCCCATTCAGGATGTTTTGATTCATGCATCTAAGAAAAAAAGAGGAGGAGGGTGGTGGTAAGCAGAACATAGAGGAAGTGAGGCCACAGTCAGTGTTATAAATATTAGATTAAAAAACAGTATAAATACTGTATTATCAGGATGCGACAGCGATGACGCATCAGGTATTCACACACACACAAAGCAACTCAGTTTGCAGACACAGAGGTGTGGAAACATTTGCATGTCAAAGAGGCCACCAAAGCTAGTCAAGGATAAACCTAAGGGTTGCATTTTTCAGTGGCATACGAAGACGTTGAAGGGACCCTGCCTTTAAGAAGCCTGGGTGAATTCTTTATCGTCATTGTTTACTTTTTCCACAGGAATGTCTGCAGATGCCTCTCTACTTTACCATACAATGTCATGCATGGTTAAACTCAATTGTTCATGGGCAGCCAAGTGAAGAAAGCAAGACAAAAACGCTGTATTTGAATGGAGTTTTCATGAAAAGGTGGGTACAAGAGCTCAGTCATACACATTCCATGATAGAGCATGATATTTTATTTTATTTTATTTTATTTTATTTTATTTTATTTTATTTTATTTTATTTTATTTTATTTTATTTTATTTATTTTTATTTTATTGATTTATTGATTTATTGATTTTTTTTTTTACAGTCTCTTATCTAGACACTTATTCACAAGCTACGGGGTGATCCTAAAGCAGCTCCTCAGGCAGCACCCAAAAGTCACTGCCAACCAAGTTGCCAACCAATTGCTCGAAAATGGAAAGAGTAGAAAGAGAGGGAAAAAGACCAAGCTGAACCGCAAGCAATACACCGAGGACCCTGCTTTTACAAGACAGCTCACCACGGAAGAGCTGGAAGGGGGAATCTCTATCCTCAAACCAGGAAAGGCAATTGGACTGGATAACATCGCAACAGAACAGATCAAGCACTTCGGTCTCAAGGCAAAGATGTGGCTTCTACAGCTCTACAATGAGTGCTTATCAACACACAAGGGGCTCCAATTTTGTCGCAGCCTTTACCCGCAGCGCGGCCCGCAATTCAGCCGCTGCCCGAAAATTACGAATATAGGAGCTTTCTCTGTCCCTTAATGGTCCTGCGTCACCCGCTATTGCCGACACCGGTATTTGCGCCTAGAGGTGTGGTCATGGGCGTGTTGGCACGCTTTCCCCTAAATTGCTATTTTGGTCACACACATTTGGGAAAGCGACAGTGGAGTTTAAAACCACCCGTAACTTATACCCGTAAAAGTTTGGTAGAGCGCGGGCTGCGCGCCTGCATGGAGATGTCCTTGGAGTAAGGCATGCGTCATCTCTCCTTATTCTCTTTGTAATTTTCCTATAATCAGCAGAAGTGAGTGCCTTCCTTGTGTCCATTGTGTTTATAATTGTATAGTCAAAGACTATGCGCGATTCCATGCATGCATTTGTTCGTTCAGTTTCATCGTCCCATAGCGCAGCAAATGGTGTTTAATCCAATTGACCGACCTTTCCTTTCCGCTTGATACCGTTTCGTAGAGACGGCCTACACGCTCGATCTATATACCAAATGAAAGCCCGAATTTCGTAGTTTACACTTTTTAAAAATGAGCAAGATTTGAGCGAGTTGTGACTCAATGAAAAGACGAGTGTTCTTGGCTCTGTGCGGGGTGGAGAAAAAAAAAGAACGAAACGAGGGGGGGGGGGGGGGATAAGGATAAGGGATCTATTAAAGGCAATGGCACGTGGACTGGTGATTGGTTAAATATGATTTAATGATTGTAACGCCCAAACCACACCTATGCATAATATAACGGGTAACGGAGGTGTTTAAGGGATTTAGACAGGTAACCAAAATACCAACTTTAGTGGGGGAACACCCTTTCCCCACTCCTAAATCCCCAAATAGTGGCTTTAGAAAGATGAGACAAAAATGGAGCCCCAGCTCCCTAACATCTGGAAAAAAGCCCACATTATAGCACTGCTGAAACCGGGGAAAGATCCATCCGCTCCCAAGAACTTCAGACCAATCTCACTTTTGAGCCACACCTACAAGCTCTTTGAACGTCTAATCCTCAACAGAATTAGCTCCTTTATTGACAAACACCTCATCCCTGGCAAGTCGACAACTAGCCAAGTACTCAACCCTTACCCAGTACATCGAAGACGGTTATGAGGAAGGGATGGTAACTGGTGTGGTGTTTGTCGACCTCTCAGCTGCCTATGATACAGTCAACCACAGACGCCTCCTCAGCAAGATCCTGAAGACCACAAGAGACATCTGTCTGACAGAGCTGATTGAAAGCATGCTTGAAAACAGGCACTTTTTTGTTGAACTAGGAGGAAAGAAAAGCAGGTGGCAAAGACTCAAGAATGGCCTTCCACAGGGAAGTGTGCTTGCACCACTTCTCTTTAAGATCTACACCAATGACCAACCAAAAAGTGTAGACACTCGGCGCTACATCTATGCAGACGATCTCGGCATAGATGGAGTGGAGTTAAAGATGGAGTTAAAGGCTAGCGAGGCACTACTCCCTGGAGCAGACTCAACCTACGCAGTGTGGAAATGCTTAAATAGATTAAGATCTGGTGTTGGGCGAGCAAAAGCCACTCTCGCAAAATGGGGATTTTCAAATGACGAGGACATTGTGTGTGACTGTGGCACTGAGCCGCAGACCATGCAGCACCTCCTCACATGCCCCCTGCTGGAACATCCCTGCACAGCATCAGACTTGGCAGAGTTTAATGAGAAGAGACAGCAATGTGTTCAGCTGTGACTGAACCACATCTAGCCAAGTGTTGTAACTGACTGTCTTGTGGACACGACAAGAAGAAGATCTGAGGTACAGTAGCTGGTTATTTGTTGCCGATTCTTCCAGTGGCTTAGTGAGGGGACTCAATCACCACAGCCCACAGAAAGGCACATTTGGTACCCTCTCTCTCTCTCTCATGCGTACACTCTCATCTTTTTATCTGGATGAGAGGAAATGAAAGGATAGTATCTGGTACACATGGCGTCTTCGCTTCAGGAGACCAGTGAGTGAGCTATGCCACGTATGGTCCTTTTTTGTGCCCCCATCGTATGACAACGAGATTTATCACGCTCCACCCGAGAGAAAACCCAATATGCTGCCATGCAGTTCAGGGATGCAGTAATGCTGGCTCTTGTAGCGGGAGGTGGAGTGAGGTGATGAATAGGTGGACAGGCCCGTGAGATAACTGCAATATCTGTCATATCTGCTTATTTAAGATGCACCAATGACCAGATGGACCTCTTTGCTTCTCTTTCACAGGTGAGGGATGTGGATTATGGTAGCATCACAGACACATGGGAAAGCATGTACTATATCTGCTATTTTATCTGCTATGTATAAAATCTATAAGAAAAAGTCCTTCTGCACACCTACAATGGACAGGTGCGTCGGATAACTGGAACTGAGAAGTAGAGAAAAAGAATCCTGCACACTGTCTTCACTTGAGTTTAGATTTTATTGAGCAACGTTTCGTTCGTCAGACCTTCATCAGGCATGACCGAAACGTTGCTCAATAAAATCTAAACTCAAGTGAAGACAGTGTGCGGGATTCTTTTGCTCTACTTCTCAATGTATAAAATCTAAAATGACACAGATTCTTTCCTGGTTTTAATGGGTTAAGAATATAATATTAATTCAAAGGATATATAAATGCTGTAAGAATAAAAGGAAAGCTGGAAAGTTGGTGAGGTGTACTTGTGTAAGCGGAAAGTACTGTAGTTGGCAAGAGAACCAGTGGTGCAAAGTAAGTAAGTACAGGAGCCCGTCTACAAACTCACAATGCGTTGTGATGCGACGCATTGTGAGCTTGTATATATATTTTTATACATTTGAAAACTTGAAGTTATACATTCTCCATAATGAGTACTTTTACTTTTGGTACTTTTGGTTAAAGTACATTTTGATGCCAATACTTTTTACTTGTATTTCTATATTGCAGTATTAATACTTTTTTCTTAAGTAAAACATTTGAGTACTTTTTTCCACCACTGAAGAGAAGTGGCCTGGGTAGGCCTTGTGGAAAAGAGAGGAGGAAATGAAGGATTATGTGGCTCACCTTGACACTGTCTCCGGTCCTGAGAACGTTCCAGAGCGTGTGCTGGAACCTGGAGATGTCCATCTGGTGTTCTCCTGCCAGCAAAGCCTGGTGGGGGGGGTAGACAATACCAACCAGAATCATACACTAGACTTGAATTGTGTGTGTGTGTGTGTGTGTGTGTGTGTGTGTGTGTGTGTGTGTGTGTGTGTGTGTGTGTGTGTGTGTGTGTGTGTGTGTGTGTGTGTGTGTGTGTGTGTGTGTGTGTGTGTGTGTGTTCTTGTCCACCTCTATATCAGTGTCTGCTTTGCTTTCACTGCTAAAGGAGATGAGCATTAATTAGTTCAAAAAGGATTAAGCAGAGTCAATGCCTTGCAATATTACCAACACATTCAACACGTAATCAATGTTTCATTATTGGTGCAAGATTTCGAGATAATTTTTAAGCAATTATCAACGTTAAAGGTTACTTTAGTAACCACGGTTGTATATATAAATTGAACGAAATACCTTTCGTTTATGGGTAGGTTTCCTTCAAAACCTAGCTGCAGAACATTATTTTATGTACTCCCAGGACAGAAAATTCTAGAATTTTCGCTGTCCTGGGCTCTAAGGGTGACGTAGGAAGCCACGCCTATCCCGTATAGATACCTGCGTGGCTACGTCAGCCCTCATTCGGAACTTTTCTTCTGCTTTAGAGAACAGAAGGGCGTTCCACGAAAGGTATTTCGTTCAATTTATATATACAACCGTGGTTACTAAAGTAACCTTTAACGTTGTATTATATAGAAATTTCACGAAATACCTTTCGTTTATGGGACTTTATGAACTCCCGTGACCTGAACTTCCAGTGGGTCCCAGGTAAACCTTTTGGGAGGGGCTCGGACCCTTTTGGGTCCAGAACCTAGTCCTTGTGGAGAGCAGGAGGCAGCGCTATGCTGCCCTGATGCTTTACTGAGCAGCGGCCCCCAAGACCGCGTGCGCTAGCGAAGGCGCTGCCACATCTAGGTTATAGTATGTGGCGAAAGTCGAGGGTGTAGACCAGCTTGCTGCTGTGCAGACTTCCTGAATGGAGACACCCTTGTAGAGTGCCCAGGAAGCTGCCACACCTCTTGTGGAGTGGGCCCTCAGGGCTTGAGGGGAATCCACGCCTTGGCTAGTGTAGGCCAGACGGATGGCTTCCACTATCCAGTTAGAGATAGTGACCTTCGTGACGGGCTTTCCTTTGGTCCTGGCACCCCAGGACACAAAGAGTTGGCTTCCTTGTCTGAAGGGAGCCAGTCTATCCGCGTATATGCGTAAAGCTCTGACTGGGCAGAGGCAATTAAGCCTGCTGTCTTCGTCAGAGGAGAACGGCGGGGGATGGAAAGCCTGTAGGTTCACTGGCACACACACTGAGAGAGCATTTTTGGGAATGAAGGCGGGGTTTGCCTTTAGGGTGACCTTGGTCGACCCCTCATCGAACCTCATGCAGTCTGGAGAGATCGAGAGCGCATGTAGGTCGCTGACCCTTTTTGCTGTCGTGAGTGCGATCAGGAGAGCCACCTTCAGGGTTAGGAGCTTGAGGCTCACGGTTTGTAGTGGTTCAAAGGGTGCTGTAGCCAGAGCCTTTAGAACCAGGGACAAATCCCACGAGGGAACGAGGGATCTGCATGTCCTATGTTCCCTGCGTACACCCTTCATGAATTGTTTTACCAGCGGGTGCTTCCACACCGTCTGGTTATCAAAGCCTGGGTGGCAGGCAGAGATTGCCGCCAAATGGACCTTGACTGAGGAGAGGCCTAGACCGCTGTCTAAGAGCTCCTGCAGGAATGACAGGACGTCGATCACTGAGGCCTGGTAGGGGACTGTTTGGTCTGGTCTTCGTGAGCACCAATGCTCGAAGACGCGCCAGGCTGTGTCGTAACGGTCCCTTGTTGACTGGGCTCTGCCTTTCTGAATCGTTTCGATTACGTTCGGAGGTAGACCCACGGCAGTCAACATCACCCTTTGACGGGCCAGACCCATAGGTCTAGGTCCTGGGGGTGAGGGTGGAAGATCTCCCCCCTCGCTTGAGAGAGGAGATCCGCTCGAAGGGGAATTCTCCACGGCTGGTCGTAGAGGAGAGGGGTTATTTCCGACCTCCAGACCCCCCACGACGGGGCTATTAGGAGCACCTTCAGACCCTGAGTCCTCACTCTGTCCAGAGTGGGGCTGATGAGGGATAGCGGGGGAAAGGCGTAGAGAAGGGTTTTGGGCCATTGGTGTGACAGAGCGTCTAGCCCCAACGTTGATGGTCCCCTGATTGCGAAGAAGAGGGGACACTTCGTGTTCTCCTCTGTGGCAAAGAGATCCACCTTGGATTTCCCAAACCTGCTCCAGACCTGGGCCACTGCATGAGGGTGTAGTGACCAGTCTGAGTAGCGGAGAGGTCCTCTGGACAGCAGGTCTGCCCCTGTGTTCAGAAGACCTGGGACGTGACACGCTACTATTGAGAGGACGCGTGTGTTGCACCACAGGATCAGTTTCTGAGCCAGTTGATGAAGACGAGGGGACCTGAGTCCACCTTGTCTGTTGATGTAGCACATGGCCGTGGTGTTGTCTGTCCTGACTAGGACATGGCAACCCAGGATGCGCTGCTCGAAGTGTTTCAGGGCGAGGAAGACTGCCATGAGCTCTAAGTAATTTATGTGAAGGGCACGTAGTGGCCCCAACCATAAACCTCTGGCTGTGAGTCCTTCCATCGTGGCTCCCCAGCCTGTCATGCTGGCGTCTGTAGTGATGACTTTCCTGATCAGAGGCTTTCCCATGGGGACGCCCTCTGAGAGGGTTTTCCTGTCTGACCACCATTGAAGGGCTAGTATGCATTGTGATGTTACTGTTACCTTCTGGTGCCGACGGTGCATTGGTACATGTAGAGAGCCTACCCATCGTTGGAAAGGTCTCATATGTAGCCTTGCTAGGCGGATTAAATAGACCGCAGAGGCCATTAACCCCGCCATCCGGAGGCATGCATGAAAAGGAATCGAGCGTCCCCTTTTGAATGACGCCACGCACTGCAGTGTTGCGTCTATTCTCTCTTGGCTCAGGCGGGCCGTGTAAGAGATTGAGTTCAGTGTTATGCCTATAAAGTCTATTGACTGTGTTGGCATAAGCATGCTCTTCTCGTGGTTTATTATAAACCCAAGCGAGTCGAGGTGGCTGAGCACACGATGTGTGTGCGACAGTGCTTCTCGTGGAGAGTCTGCAAGTAGGATCCAGTCGTCTACGTATGTAGCGAGACGGATCCCTTGCTGTCGGAGCGGAGCGATAGCTGCCGCGGTGCACTTTATGAAGACTCTGGGACTCAGTGACATTCCGAAGGGAAGGACTGTGTACTCGTACACTTTTCCTCTGAACCCGAAGCGCAGAAATTTTCTGTGCGGCGGGTAAATCGGAATGTGGAAATATGCGTCTTGCAGGTCTATTGACGTAAACCAGTCCCCTTCGCGAATTAGGCGTAGGAGGACTGGTGGAGTAAGCATTTTGAATCGCAGCTTTTTTAAGTGACGATTCAATGCCCTCAGGTCTAGAATGGGACGGAGTCCGCCCCCCTTTTTCTTTACCAAGAAATAGCGGGAGTAAAAACCGTTCATTGATTGGTCGAGGGCCACCTCTGTGATGGCGCCTTTCTGCATTAATGAATTGATTTCCTCTTGCAGAATGGCGGCCTTTTGCCCGCTCGCTTCTGAGAAAATAATTTTCCTGGAAGTGGGCGGTTTCGAGGCGAACTGTAGCCTGTATCCTGTCTGAATTGTACGGATTATCCACGGGGAAGCCCCGGATATCCGCCATTGTGACAGATGACGTGACAAAGGGTTCCCTGCGCTTGTCAGCGTGGTGCATGGCCTGCCTAGGGGAAGACTTACTTTGTGTGAAATGTCTCCCTCTAGTGAATTTTTTCGGTATTGAGTTTGGAAAAAATTGGCGTGGAGTTTTTGGCCTGTGACAGCTAAAGCTGTCACAGTGTGGGTTATCTTTCCCACTGGGCCTATGCCCTTCAGAGTTGGTTTTATTGTTTTTTGTGTTTTTTGTTTTTTTGTTTTCTTTATTGAACAACGTGGACAAACATACACATGTGAATTGCACATAACAATTTTCGGGGTCTGTACAACGGTGCTCACAGCACTGTGTACAGGCCCCCTTAAGCGCTTCAGCGCAGGCTCTGAGGTGAGATCTGTGATCCCCACCTCTGGCCTTGAACTCTGAGTGTGGTGGGGAAGATGACCCGGCCCGGGCAGGTCATTTGCGCTTCCCCTGGCCTCGGCCTCTGGGAGCGCTCCTGGCCTTGTAGGGCGGCGGAGAGGTGCGGCGGTCTGCTCTGCCTCGGCCTGCAGGCTGTCGCTGTCTATCTCCGCTCCGGTCCTGGGACCTGGGTTTGTCATCGGTCTTGGCCTTCCAGGGTGCCTTCTTAGCCTTGGGGCGGCCTACCGGGGCGGCCTGGTTGGCCAGCGGTTCGAGCGCCTTCATCGTCTTGGTGGAGGACTCGAGCTGTTGGATGGTCTCTGACATCTTGGCCAGAGCGTCCTTAAACATACTGTCTGGGTGGATATTTCCAGCCACAAACTCTTTCTTTGTCTCCAGGGAGATGGCGCTGGTCTGATCGACCCAACGCCATCTCTCCTGGAGGATGGAACATGCCATTGCCTTGGCGTTGTGGAGAGTGGAGTCCCTCTGGAGGGTGGCCATCTCGTGATTCAGGCGGCATAACTCGGCCAGGTCTTCTGGCAGTTCCGCTAGCTGGACTTTAATGGACTTCTGTCCCATCTCAATGAGGAGGCTCTTCATGGAACCCTGGAGAAGTGCTCCTGCATTGAGGGCCTTCGCCACGAAGGACATGTGTGCATACTGCCACTTGTTCAGTTTTGAGGCTTCCCTCACGCTGCTGGACAGGAGCTGCGGTTCCTTTACGTGGTGATCCACTCTAGGAGCTGCAGGGTTGGCCAGGTAGGCCGCTATAGCCTTGTCCATAGCTGGCATGAAGTCTATGGCGAGGGTTTGTTTATCTGGTATGTCGTTGGGCCCCTTGGCGCTGGCCTTGGGAAAATCCACCTTCAGGAGGGGTTCGTCCCAGGCGTGCATCATGGCCTCCTCGAAGCCCTGTGCCATAGGGAGCTTCTGTCTTCTAGGTGCAGGGGGGGGGGCGGACTCATCAGTCCTGCCTTCCCATGGTAGTACCTTGACAGTTGACTTAGGCCATGTGTGGTTACAACGTGCACTAGCCTTCCTGTATATCTCGTAAATATTGGAGTCATCCATGGGGGGTACAGGAGGCGGGGGGACAGGAGCCCTGGCTTGCTGGTGCTCCTGTATGTCCATGGCATCCAGGTCGTCGAAGGGGCGACGAGTGGTGCTGACGTAGTCCCCGGGGGAGAGGTCATCATGGCCATCTCGCTCGTCCGCGTAGGCCTCGTCCAGGACGTGGTAGTCCTGGAGTTGCTCCTGGAAGGAAGGGAGCTCGTCATCACGAAGCTCCCCTTCCTCCCTGGTAGTCCAATGCTCCCCACCGGGAGACATTGCGCGGTCTGGGGAAAGGTCCAGGCGGTCCACCATATAGCTGGGTGCAACGGCAGGCTGTCTGCGTCTAGCTGTATGTCTGGGCGGGCACTCAATGGTGGCCTGCACGACGTGTTGTCGAGCACGTGGAGCTGGGGAAGAGCGGCGCGGTGCGAAGGTATCCCTTGGCCTCGCGCCATGAGCCTCGTAATCAGTGGCCTCGTGAGCCCTGGTTGCAGAGGCTGAAGTAGCGTACCTGTCTCGGCTAGCGCCGGCAGGTGCTGCTCTTGAAGAAGAGGCTCCGGTTGGGGCTCTGTTGCCCGAGTAGTCGAGCCTCTGTCTCGGGGTAGCTCGTTGTCCCTCTCCGGTGGTGACGCGGGGCCAAAGCCCCTTTGGAGGGACTTGTATGCGAGCTCGTCGCGGGGGAGGAGTGGGGCTCCTCTCTCGGAGTCCGTGGGCGGCAAAGTTGTCATAATACCTTTGGACACGTCCGAGCCTGTTGTTTAGGACGTCGTCGTCCATTTTCTCACAATGGAGGCAAACGGGACCGATTTCCTCCATGGACTCACGGGTGTGGGTGAGGCCGAGACAATACATGCACTCGTCATGCCCGTCTTTGCCCGACATCGTGTTCCCGCATCCCCAGGTGGAGCACGTCTTTTGTTTGGGGCCTTCTTGACAGTCGGCGGGCACCGGCTGTCCTCGATGGCGTCTTTCCCCGGGCTGGGTCTCCCTCGTCAGCGACATGGTTGCTTGTAGAGAGAGGAGTCCGAGTGCTTAACAGCCACAGGTTTATCTTCCTCGTGGCGTGTAATAGTAGACCACAGGCGTATCTGCCTAGTAGCGCTAAGCTAACTATCGATAGCTTTAAGCTAACAAACGCTAGCTTTAGCGAGAGAGAAAAAGAGGCGCGAGCTGTTTTTTCGACAAGCTAGCGTAGCAACAAGTTGCCTAGAACTCACTTGTGTCGAAGTTCGGCTTTTTTTCTCGAGAAGTATCCTTCTGTTTGCTTCGAGAGTGTGCCAGAGATCTCACGGTCCTAAAGAATTAATCTCTCGGCCGAGTTTGCGAGATATATTACCCTGCACACACTGGAATGTTAAAGTTCGTTCTCGCAGCTTAGCAGAAGAAAAGTTGAATGAGGGCTGACGTAGCCACGCAGGTATCTATACGGGATAGGCGTGGCTTCCTACGTCACCCTTAGAGCCCAGGACAGCGAAAATTCTAGAATTTTCTGTCCTGGGAGTACATAAAATAATGTTCTGCAGCTAGGTTTTGAAGGAAACCTACCCATAAACGAAAGGTATTTCGTGAAATTTCTATATAATACAACCGATGATATCATGCATCCCTTTAATCCATTTGGAGGACCAGGTGGCTGGTGTTTGAAAACCGAGGACACAAATATATTTCAGTCAGACAACTCTTAGAATTAATTTAGAATACCCTGCAGAAGTCTCTCGATGGGTGCTACACCAGAATGCTGCGTGCAGCACTCAACATCAGTAAGAGCACACATGTTACCAACACAAATCTGTATGATGGAATGCCAAGGGTGAGCCAGAAAATAGCAGCCAGGAGAATGAGACTAGCAGGACTCTGCCAAAGACACCAAGAGCTGCCAGCCAGCAAGCTAGTGCTGTGGGAACCAACACACGGGCAACGGTCACGAGGACGTCCCATACTAACATACGTGGATGTACTCAAGAACGACGCAGGAGCGCAAAGCACCAACGAGCTGGCCAGATGTATGGAGAACCGGGATGACTGGAAGCAACGATGGAGGGCTCGTCTGAGGACGACCTAGATATAGAATATATATGTATTCAGCATAATGAGCATGATATATGAAGTATAGATTGGCGTCAGGGCTCTGTCCCTATTCATTCCCTGTAACATTAACATTTTAGTTAGGCAGCACTGTGTATGCCTTGATCCCGCCTCTAGCTGCCGCTGATTGGCCAGGCCGTTTGGTGGCCGGAGCATCAAGTCTGCCTGAGAGTTCCCAGATGGGAGCAGGAGGGGGGAACCCAGTGTACTCTCTGCTGCCCCATCTGGCGGAGTCAGGTTACTAAACTGGAGCTAGGTGTGGCAATCACACTCTCACACCGTATCAGGGTTTTCTTTTTTTATGCACACACACACACACACACACACACACACACACACACACACACACACACACACACACACACACACACACACACACACACACACACACACACACACACACACACACACACACACACACACACACACACACACACAGTATAGCCATCTGTACTTCGACGCGTAAACAAAGTGTGCATTGTACACTCTCATAAAATAAATACATACATACTTATGACATTCAGCACGATCAGACATACTGTAGCCCCCTCAGACACCTACCTCAACCTTTAAACACATACCACGCACACTGGCACATGGCACGTTGCATACAAACATTATGCACACTGTGGAAATGTCTACACGCACACGCACACACACACACACACACACACACACACACACACACACACACACACACACACACACACACATACTGTACAGTATATATGCATGTAAATATGTAAACACACACACACAACCACACACACACACACACACACACACACACTGCAGTCTGCACATATACATATGGATAATATTTATTTAAGTAGGAACCATGTACACAGCACCTTCAAACACCTCAAAGTGTGCTGTGACTAATGTCTTGTACACACTTGGCAATGTTTCGTACTATTGTTGCTTTTATTTATTATTATGCTATTGTTGTTATGGCTTCTGCTACAGGGTTGAGGAACCACCTGACCCACAGGAACGCACCCAGGGAGCCGGCCCGATTCCGGGGAGCCGCGTCCGAGCCGCGTCCAACCATGCTGTTTTCGTGCTCAGACGCACCCACCCAGCCAGCCAGCCATGCAGCCACCCACCCACCCACCCAGCCAGCCAGCCACACACATAGTCACTTAAGGAAGTGGTTGCACCACTTAAAAAAAGACACACTCCTTGAGTCCTTGACACACCTCCTCGAATGCCAACTTGTGCACTGCACACGTTGGCATCCTCACACGGCTTGCACAGTGCCTGCAAGGTTACAGTGTTCATCCTCACACGGCTTGCACAGTGCCTGCAAGGTTACAGTGTTCATAAAAACCACCTTACGGTACATACAGTACAGTAGTAACCGATAGTAAAGCACACACCATCCATCTCCCATTCAGCTCCCTCACCTAATAGCCCCCATGCTATACCTGCTTATCTATTCCAGTCACTCTCTCATTAAATCAGCTTTTATGGCCAAACGCATAACTTCACTGTGTATAGAAGTCAAATACCATTCATCATACAGAAGGCTTTCGTTATACAGATATACTGCATGTTTTAATTCAGCTGAGATTTGAATAACACGTAGGATATATGCAAGGGAAAGAGAGAGGATGTAATTGACAGACTAGTGAATCTTCTACCTGCCGTTTGCACCTGGAATGGGAGCCAACAAGGCATTGTCTACTAGTGCAGTGGTTCCCAAACATTTTAGCCTGTGACCCCAAAGAGAAAATATGTTTGCCCCAAACTAGTGAAAATAGCCGATCTACAAGCTCACAACGTGTCGCTTTGAGCCACGTTGTGAGCTTGTAGATCAGCTATTTTCACTACTTCTTAAACAATTCTAATTTATGATTTTTCTTTGATTTCTTCATGAAATTACTGAAAAAAATCATTTCATTTGTTTATAATTCATGAAATGTTTTTTTCTTTTTTGGGGGGAATGCTTTTTGAAGTAGTTTTTTTTTAATAATATTATTATTATAAAAAATAAAAGGGACCCATAACAATGTGCCACATGTGACCCACAAATGTGATGTGGAAACCAGTGTACTATAGTGTCCAATCACACCCTTGTGCTTGTAATGCTGAATATGATGCCACTGCACCGGGGTGAAGCAGGACAGTGATGGAGGGGTATAAGGTGGTGCGGCTCACCTTGTTTAGCCCATTCTGGGCGGGAACCCCTTGTGGTGTTTTAAGCATTATGTTATACTTTAGCTGTTGAAAAATAGCAGATCTACAAGCTCGTAGCGCGACACCGAGTGCCGCGCTACGAGCTTGTAGATCTGCTATTTTTGAAAAATCTTGAAAATGTGGCGCAAATCTTTGAATATATATTCTTTCAGAGCGAACGTTTTTAACTCGCTTGCTCCCTGGAACAACATATTTTCAGATCGGGGGTCGGCGGCCAATTACATATATTGTTGGGGGTCCTTGACATGAAAATGGTTGAGAACCACTGACATAGAAACATGGGTTTTTCAGAAAACTGTCAGGATTTAGAAGACATTTGTAGAATCGTTCTCAGGTGACAGGTCTAAATGGGTTAGTTATGTGAAGCTAGAGTCGCCTGGAAGCAATTCTGGGAGTGATGCATTGTAGCAGGCAGCCAGGCACTGACCTTTTAGACACTGTGCAAAATTAAGCTACTGTAAGTTCAAGCTTCAACACACATGGATATGGATACTGTAAATCAGTCTGAGTCACTTGTTTTGTCCTTTGATACAGTATTTTCAAAGGCCACAGAAACAGTATGTATTTGTTTGAAATGTGTCCACTTAAAATTAATTCAGCAGCGGCAGACTATCTTTGCAAAGGTCTTCAATGGCATCCATCCACCTAACAAAGGCAGTTTCCTTTAGTGTTACTGAATCTCAGTGGTGCATTCGGCATGGTCGACCACAACATACTGCTAGGCGGATTGGAAAACTGGGTGAGACTTTCTGGCACAGTGGTAAACTGGTTTGTATCCTATTTAAAGGACAGGGACAACTTTGTGTCTGGAGTGCCACTATTTCCACTTTCTTCTGTGATTTATTCTTTTATACTTGGTACTGACTGTAGCTCAGCACCCACAGCCAATGAGGCAACCAGGCGAAATGCACCTGCTCAAGACCAGACTACTTTGTGTCTATAGGTAATTACACATCTGAGCAGACAAAAAATGACACACAGAGTTCCCCAAGGCTCAATTTTGGGGCTCCTTCTGAATCTGTTCAACATCTACAATTCTACATGCTCCCATTCGCTCAGATTATGGAGGAAAGAAAATGTTACTAAAATTATGCAGACAACAGAACACACACATCTACATAACCATTATCACAGGGGACTGTGGTCCAATATAAGCACTGAATACGTGCATTGAGCAAATAAACGATTGAATGTGCTAGAATGTTGTCAATTAAACAAAGACAAAACTGTTGAAATTGCTTTGAAGCCAAAAATAATGTAATGTTATAAACCACAATCCAAGCAAGGAATCTTGGTGTAGTTATGGACTCAAAAACTTGTTCATGCATTTATCTTCAGTGTATCTGACTAATATTACAAGAATATTATCAAATTCAGAATGCTGCTGCATTAATGGGAATAAAGGGGATCATATCACTCCAGTTCTCATTATCTTTATGTATTCATGTCTGTCAAAGAATGTACTGTATTTCAACACACCCACACCCACCCACACCCACACACACACACACACACACACACACACACACACACAGATCAAGATTAACAACTACCGCAGGGCTCCCCAGCTTTTATTGCTCAAGGACACACCTTCCATTATTTTCAATTTCACACCAGCAATGGACCCTGCTGAACCGCCTGGGTACTCATGTCATACTGGGATGGCCTATAAGTAGTTGGGACTGGCAGACAGCGCAGCATGCAAGTGCAGGGAGCTTTCATGAGCAGCTGCCCAACACATAATAAACACCTGTAGTAGACCACTTTTTTTTTTTTTCTTAATTTTTTTCCCACGATTTTGCAACCCTTTTTTTCCCACCCAGTGTCAATTATCTAATATAATCCTGGGAACTACATTTCCTCTGACAACCTGGGGGGGTAGCGGACTGACCTCATACTTCCTTCTATGCATGAGGAATCCAAGCTGCTTCTTTTCACCTGACAGGGGGGAATTTCTCCGGCCGGACATATCCCGTGGAAGGAACACGTTATTCCGACCAGTTCCTTTCCCCTACATCAGGCGCCCCGGCTGGCCAGGGGGAGGTAGTTTTAGAGACCAGGATTACTGCATGTTTTTGTGTACCCTAGGAGACACGGGGAGAACATGCAAACTCCACACAGAAAGGCCCTTTCGCCAACCCCGCCTCGGGTATGGGCACTGATGAAGCGGAGGAGGGAACACGCCCCCAGCTTCCCCAGCAGGAATCGAACCCAGAACCTTCTAGCTGTGAGGCGACAGCTAGAGTCCCCAGTAGCTTACCTAGGCTGGTAAGTAAGCTACTGATGTCTGTTTTCAACCAGTGTTGTTTTCGTGACGCTGACGATGACTAAATGATTTCGTTAGCGCCCCTTTTTTCCAGACGTGACATTGACAAGCTAAACAGCTCTCTTTGTTGACTAAAATATGAGTGTGTTTTCGTTGACGAGACGAGACGAAAATGTTATTGTGTGGTCTGTCGGATGTTCAAAATGCATGAAAAGCTAAGGTAAATATAGCGATATTATTTCAATGGGAGAGTAGTGGCCAATCATAGGGAGGGTTCAATGCAAAAGCAACATCCATCTCTGTGATTGGCTGGGATGCCAGCATGGGTACATGCGTGTTTTTGTTGTGAAGAAAGTTGACAATACTACTGGGGATGTAATTAAGTTTCTGTTGGGAAATAAAAGCTAATCATCTGATTGAGGAAAGACGTCTCTGCCCTCGATTAACGGCAGCAGCATCAACATCAACTAATGTCGGTGGTCGGAAAAGAGGAAACGATATATGGACATACTACTTTACAATGAATCCATCTGAATGGGAAACAATGTACGTAACGGGAGAGGGAGATAAGAGACACCCAAAAGCCTTTAACACTATGAGGTAGGCATGTAACGATATGTCATATATCGATATATATCGATATTAATCCCGACGATATGAATCGATTAATTGAAATTAAAAAAATCGATTTGATGTGAAAGGTGAGCTTTAGTCATATTCCATCATATTCAAGTGCTTTTGGAGAGAAATGATAGTCACTTTCAGTAGTTGAGCACTGTAGAGGGGAGCAGTGTGTGTCTGTGACTGTGCCCAGGTGATGATGGTCGTTGATACTCATCAAGGAAGGCAATTATGTTTCTGCACTGTCAAAAGTAATGCTACTTTTTTGCAATGTAGTTAAATAAAAAATCTCAGGGGGGAAGATAAATTATATAAAATTAAAAAAACTGTAATTTTTCTTTAAAATATATATTGTTTTTAATATCGTGAAAAATCGTATCGTGAACCTCATATCGTGATACGAATCGTATCGCGAGTTGAGTGAATCGTTACATGCCTACTATGAGGCTTACCACGGCACACTGCTATTTTTTCAACGGTAAGCTAACAGCAGTACCGGACTCCCGGTATTGTCCGACTACCTCAACGGTTTCCATAACATCTGGCGCAAGCTTCAGGCTAAAGTTGCCTTGTATAAGATAACGTAAATTCATTGAATTGTTTATTGATATGAGTAAAGCATTCAAGCTGGACTGGGGAAGCAAGAAGTGAAAAAGTAACGTGGAGAATGGTTGCTGTTCCCAAAGGGTACGTCAGTGACGTATGGGGTTGGTTGTTTCCGGTGAGCGACGGCCGGCGTAAGACTGTATGACTTGTTTGTTTTTACGGCACACAGATACACAGGATTGTCTGATAGGCTATTCTGAACATGCAGTACTGTATGTGAATTACAGTAGGCTATGTGTTGTAACACAGGTTTTAGCCTAATCTGTTATCCCCTAATGTGAATCTTCAAAATGGGATATATTTTTATGATGACACTGTTAGCAGTCATATCTTAAATCCAATACCTGTATTAACCTAATTAAATTAGTTTAAATACATTATTTTATTTGTTGGTCTAAAACGTAAAATGTGACTAAAACTAATAAGCATTTTTTTCATCCAAAAGACTAAGACTAAAACTAAAATGTCTGACAAAAACAACACTGTTTTCAACTAGCAGTATTGAGCCACAGCAGAGGGAGATCAGCCTGAGAGGGGCACATGAAAATAAATGTAATCAGCCATCTTATAATAGAGAATGACCTTAATCTCTGTATCTCTAAATTGGCCGCTCTGCTTTGGTTGGAAATAATGTGCAGTCTCATCTAAAAGGGGAATAAGGTGAACATTGCAGGCTAAAATGCTCCAGTTCAGAGCGGAGGCATAAAATGACGAAATTACTGCAATAAGCCCACCCCCCACAATCTACACCCGCCCTCATCACTACTGCCATGTAATATGGTTTTAATAAAACATTGACGAAGGGAATTTACATGGTCGAATTATAGAGCCAGCTTGTTGACTTTGATGTAGCATGCAGTATGAACAGAGTACGCCTCATGCCTCTAAACTGCAATTCCTCTGGGATGTTAATACTCCTGGTGGTGATTCAAACACTATTTTGAATGTGTAAGCTTTACATGAGATTTTGTCAGACTAATGGCGTGGCTGATATAGCAGCACGCAAAAACTATTAACCCATTCAGGCCTGACGTCGAAATTTAAAAAAAAAAGATTTCTAAATCATGACAATTTTCGGAAAGATTTGAGGCACATTTTAACTTTTTTTCAAAAATAGCAGATCTACAAGTTCATAGCGCGCCACTCGGTGGCGCGCTATGAGCTTGTAGATCTGCTATTTTTCAATAGCTAAATTATAACATAATGTTTAAAACGCTAACGCTAACGTGACATGGATGCATTCCAGGTCTCAATGGATTAAGGAACTAGAGGAGAGGTGAAATAACACAGTTACAGCACATACTAGGCTATGTTATTTGATAGAACCGAGACATAAAGCAGCGCCACGTCTACACATACTGCACATATCCACCTGGACGGCACAATATTAGGTTTCTAGCTATAGTTATGAAACACATCACCTTAAACATATGTAGCAACAGCGCAGATGAAATGAGGAGGTATGTATTACCATAAACCCACACAAGAAGAATTATTAAAACTCCCACACAGTATTAAAACACACGCAGTACAGTATGGCACATACTGCCATACTCATATAGTGGAATATGCAATAGATCTGCCAGCTGCACTTAATCTTTGGTAGAGATCGTCTTCATCTGAGCCGTCCTCATCTGAGTGTCCCCAACGACCCAGGCCAATTTGTATTTTCAGAAGAGTAATCCCTGTTTTGTTCAATGTCTCGTACCACGTACAGCTGAGCAGCATGCTGTCCAGAAGTAGTAAAGGCTAGTATAGAGGCTAGTGAAGTAGCAACCAGTGATCTCTCAGCACCCGCGACAGAAGAGGGGGGAAACTTTGGCCATAATAATAGAACGTATCTGGGTATTTCCCAGGGTGCAATGTTGATCATCTTAACTGATACACAGTTGCACATACAAAGGCCCAATTTGAAGCCCAGAAGATTTCTACCCTTACCTTCCCTGGCAAATATCAGCAAGTGCCACTCTGACACTAGCCTAGGATCCAATCTGTGTCCCCAGTTTAATTTTGTGATCGTAGATTATTCGGGCAAACCAAAGCTGGGCGGGTGATTGCCTTGCTGTGGATTGTGGAATTATTATTCTACTCGAGGCAGTGACAAACTAAATCCCAAGCTGTGAGAAAGCAAGGTTATTGTGTAGCTATCCTGAAAATAACATTAGCCATGTGACATGTGCCAAGATTAATGCAAATTACAATTCCTCATTAAAACTCGATAAGGTCTCAGTACTTTCTGTTTTGTCAAGGAAAAACACAAGTAAGTGATGCAAGCTTATAAAGGGAAATTGCTGCAAAAGGATGGTAGAGAATTGTAGAAAGTGTATAATAATTGTGAGCCTGCTATCAATTCATACTTGACAAACCACATTCTAATCTTGAAATGTACAATAATGGGGTAAAACTGAGGCAAACTAATGAGAAAAAATTAATCAAAATACAGAACTCCAAATTAACTTAAGCTTAAGATAGATGCACTGAGGCTTGATCTTATAGGGAAACACACATAACCAAGCTTTTGTTCAAGATCGGTGTTCTACTTCAGGTATGCAGATCAAAGTGATATAAAATGATTCCAGAGACCATTCACTGTGACGTTCCAAGTTATTTCATTCACAAATCAAATCACAACATCTTACAATAAATGCAGGGAATCTCTGTACGTACGTACTGTATATGTACTTACTGTATGTACTATGTAGGTCTGTAATCCACATATATAGAGCAGGGGTTCTCAACCCGTGGGGCGCGACCCCTCGGGGGGTCGCCAAATTATTTTAGGGGGTCCCCAAAAAAAAATTTTTAAATTTTTTTTCACGATTTTTCAAAAATAGCAGACCTACAAGCTCGTAGCGCGCCACTCGGTGGCGCGCTATGAGCTTGTAGATCTGCTATTTTTCAATAGCTAAATTATAACAATGCTTAAAACACCAAAAGGGGTTCCCGCCCAAAATGGTTTAAGGTTATTGTAGCAATCAATTTATATTGGGGGTCGGGAGGGGGCGGGGCGGGGGTCCAGAGACATTGCCAAAGCATTTCCGGGGGTCCCCGGCCAAAAACGTTGAGAACCCCTGATATAGAGAACCGTTCGACTGACCGATTTCAAATTCTGTGAGATTTTTCACATTCCATTGACATTGGCTACATTTGGCTACTAAGATTTGCACGAGCAAATCAGAGGATGCGATCAGACTTAATGTTGTGGATGGTTACAGTACCTATTTATATCTTGCCATTACCTTTGTTCTGATTTCATGCACACAGACCACTTAAACACATAAATAAATACAGCAGACATGTTCACAGCGAAGCTCAAGCCATGCTGCAAAGAAGGAAAAGGTCAGGACCTCCATTATTAGGCAACTATGAATGAATTGACTGGGTGAACAGACAAACTGTCCCCCCTTTTCTTTAACACCAGAGTGAGATGGCTGACAAGAGGATCAATGTACAGCATTGAATCAGTCTATATTTTGCTCAGTATCCAGGTCCAGGGAACATTTCATAAAGGCTATAGGGTCGGCTTATCATGAAGCTAAATGTCAATGTAATTATTAGTGTCTGGGGATACTAGTGGAAAGGGAAGTGCGTCCCGCGGCAGTAGTATACCATATTTAATTAATAAATGTCACCCTGTAGAGGGAGCAGAGTGCGTGCGTGCGTGCACATGTGCTTGCACTCGTGTAAGAGAGTGACTGAGTGAATAGAGTACCGATCCTCGCTTAAATCCATTGTAAATTGGGGAACACAAGCCCTGAGGCCAGAGGGAGGTAGAAATCCAGAGAGGACCTTTAAGAAAAGCACAAGGAGACTGAGATCACACAAGAAACAGCAAAGATCTGTGACCCTCAACATGAAACATGCGAGAGCAGAGAGGCAGGACAACGTAAGAGCAGCAGAGATGGCGGTATGGGATTCTGCCGCTGTTCTTATGACACAAAGGGCGCCGTGTGAGCTTTTACATGATGCCAGAATCGACCGCATGACTCCAATGGCAGGTCATAACCTCGTGACCTTTCTGCTTGTACGTACAAATTCAAAAAGGGGCTTTGAAGAATGAACAGCAGGACCCTGTTGCTGACCGTGCATGCCAAGACAACACTGTTGAAATGTCCTGGTACACTGCTTGATGGTATATGACCACTTGAAAGGACTTATCACAGGTCCTCCTCACTCTTTTCCCCACCTCAAAAAGCACTCCAATTGTGGAGCTGAAGTGAACTTCCGGTAAACTTGTTCACACTCCCACTACAATGTTTTTCTTTAGAAGCAGCTTTGTTTGATCTTTTCTGTAATTACCCAATAGTTTGATTGTAAATCAGAGAGACTCTTATGTTTTGAGTCTAGGCAGTTATTTATTACACTATGATTACACCAAGCCCATCTGCCAAAGCAAACCTTTAGCCTTGGTGAATAGCAAACAAATTGGCAATGCTTTCTTACCAGATGTAATTGTTTTGGACTCTATAACTTCCTCTTAAATGTGTATTTTTTTATTATTATTATTATTATTATAATAACGTGACATATTTATGGGATCAAGTACACTTGTTGCTACGGCTATAGGATTGCCCGCACCCCCTACCTGAATACCTAGCCTGGGTTCCAGCCTGATTTGCTGCGTTCCGTGGGTCTGAAATGTCACAGGGACATCGGGCTGGAACCCAGGCTACTGAATACCCACCTCGACGTTGCAAATAAATGACTAGGCACGCCATTCGCTTCCCGTGTGAAAAGGCCTTTTTGATGCAGAGACATCAATGCAGAACACCTAACAGCCTCAGTGTTGCAATTTTACAGATAGAATTTCAGCGGTGCCAGTAAATGAGCTCTTCCGTCTGAAAGGACTTAAAAAAAAAGGTGTGTTAGCGGCCAAAAAGACTATCACAATAAATTGGCTAGGAAAACACCCTCCAACCCACGAACAATGGCTAAATAAAGTAAAAGAAATTAGAGACATGGAAGAAATTACTTATTTGGTGAGGCTACAAAATGAGCAATTTGTTAAGAAATGGACGCCCTTCGCGCGCATCGAGATTTAACATTACAAAGATTGATGGACACCCCCCCCCCCCCCCCCCTTCCCCCTCTATTTTATTTATTTATTTATTTTCTTTCATGTCTGTTGAATTACTCGATCAAGATGTTGTCTTTCATGTTTACATTTCTTCATTGTTATTGTTGTTAGTATTATTTATGATTATTATTTTTCAAATGTGTTACTTTCTATGTTGCTGCTGTCTCCTTGGGGAGACAATTTTGTATTGAAGAACTGAATGATGATATATGATGCATATGTATAAAATGTATTGTCTACCCCGGCAATGACAATAAAAAACAAAAAGAGGAAAAAAAGAAAAAAAAGGTGTGTTATCACAAGGTCATATGAGTCCAATTCACTACTGAGAGAAAAATGGCCCATTGCAGTAGGGCCTTTCAGGCCCTTCCCAGTCAGCTGAAGTTCCTCGAGAGGCAAAACTTTTGGATTGCATCAGAACAAGTCCGTTGACCTCTTAATGATCCCAAATGTCTTTCGTTGAACCAAATGCAAAGGCAAAACTCTCTCACGCCAACACTGTCCCTTAACAGGAGCCTGGGTCCTGTTTTGCTACAGCGAAGGTTGAAAGGGTTCAGGTGTCCTGTCTCTTTACTTTGCTCGCTGTCAGGAAGTACACAGACAGCCGGCTGGCTGTCAGGCAGGACGCAATCTCCCATGACGACCCCCTCGCTTCTCTCTGGTCCTTATGACGACCCCCTCGCTTCTCCCTGGTCCTTATGACGACCCCCTCGCTTCTCTCTGGTCCTTACCCCCCAATGCCCCATGACGACCCCCTGGCTTCTCTCTGGTCCTTACCCCCCATGACGACCCCCTCGCTTCTCTCTGGTCCTTACCCCAGTGTTAATGTAACTCCAAGAGAATAGCAATGGACCCGCAAGTGTGTATCACTGAGTGGTGCTTGAAACGGGGGCCCCACCTGAGACCCCTCTCACCTTTGTTCCATTTCTGTCACCGGATTAGCCGACGACTCTAACCCAGGCATACCCGGCTTTTATGCTCTGCCCACGAGTAAACTCAGAGAGCAGAAAGGAGTCAAGTCGTACTGTATGAAAGAGGAAATAGATCAAGGTCCCAGAAAGCTATAAAAAGAAGATGGTTCTAAATGTCCGTTATGTAACAACTTCTTTCCTTCCTTGCGTAGATGTATTAAGTAGGCAACACTTCCCGGCACATACAGTGGGGGGTATTGTCGTTCTGAAACGATGGCAAGCATCTGAGGCGACTATTAAGCTTGTGCAAAACAGATGATTTCTCTCTCTCAATGAACTTACATCTATACCTCCCATCTCCTCCTTCTCCATGTTGGCATTGCCTCATTGGTCTGAAATAGTGCAAGGCATTTTTGTTGCAGTTTTGTTGTTCACTCACTCAGAAGACAAGGAAGCTGAAAAGGTCAGTCCTGAAGTGGCAGCCTTGCTCACCAATAGATCAGCTAAAATATGTATGGTAGCATGAGGCTAATAACGCAAAATAAAAAGGTCACAGACAAAGCAACGCCAGCTAGGAATACAATGCTGCAGGGTTACAGTTACTACATTTCACTGTGACTAATCACATTGCCACATTCACATTGCTAACGATACCGAATCCATCCCACTTCCTCTAGATCTCCAGCTAGTCTGAATAGTGAGATAGAAAAATCCATCTGCGTCTGTATCTCCAGCTAGTCTGAATAGTGAGATAGGAAAATCCATCCGCTCTTATCCTTGCCTTCTACAGAGCCTGGATGAGCCTGATCCAGCAAATGTTATTCTGATAAAGAGCAAGCCTGACAGACAGACGGACAGACAGACAGATGCAGGAGTTTTGTCATTCTGTGTGTCATCCTTTTGCTTGCGAGCCCAATCTTTGCTGGACTGAAAAGCCCAGAGATCATGTGGGAGGGAGAGAGACATTCTTAGCGCAAACGTCAGGTTTTGTAACTCTTGTGCGAGCGCCACAATACCCCAAACCCTGGAGGATGTGCACTCCTCTGGTTCCCCCGTGGACCCAGAGAGGTTGTCATTATCTGCAGTACAGTGGGGTCGCCATGGAGACATCACAAAAAGACAAAATGCATCTCCTGCGTTCTCCCAACAAAGGACACTGAGTTCTTCCTCTGTGAGAGCCGCGTGTGTGACAGTCGGCCATGCTCGTTCCTCCCTCCTTCCCACCCGACCACGCCACACCCACACTGGACTGGAGGATGTGATTTGACTTGAGATAATAAATTGTTGAGAAGCAAGAACACATCAGCTCTTCGTTTGACTAATTCAGACAGAGGTTTTGTTGATTACGTGCTGTGCAACATAGTGAACAATAAAATGAAAGGAAGGAAGAAACATGTACAGTTGGAGGCCATCGATATTGTCCTTTTCTTTTTGCTGAGGTTTGCGTGATCTGCGCAAAAGGACAGTTAACCCATTTTGGGCAGGAACCCCTTTTGGTGTTTTAAACATTGTTATAATTTAGCTATTGAAAAATAGCAGATCTACAAGCTCATAGCGCGCCACCGAGTGGCGCGCTACGAGCTTGTAGGTCTGCTATTTTTGAAAAATCGTGAAAATATTTATTTCAGAAAACTGGAGGATTTAGAAGGATTTTTTTAAATTTTGAGGTCAGGCCTAAATGGGTCAAATGATAAGGGACAATATCGGTGGCACCCAACTGTATACAAACCCAAGGCAAGCAAAGTGCATGATGCACAGCATGAAGATGATGTTGTGTATCACTACGAAAACAGCCCATATCTATCTTGACATAGGAGGGTGCTGGAGGAAAGCACCATTCAACATTTGAGTTCAGGGTGCAACCATTAAGACTGGGTGTTTTGAGGTTTTACATAATACAAATGTGATTAACAATTGAAAATACGTGAATGTGCAGTGGTATGACAATGGTTAACCCATTTAGGCCTGACATCGAAATTTTAAAAAATTTCTTCTAAATCATCTTCTAAATCATCATGTTTCTATGTCAGTGGTGCTCAAACATTTTCATGTCAAGGACCCCCAAAATAATATGTAATTGGCCCCCGACCCCAATCTCAAAACATGTTGTTCCAGGCCCCCCCCCCCCCAGAAGCAAAGATTTGAGTTTGAAACGTTCACTCTGAAAGAATATATATTCAAAGATTTGCGCCACATTTTCACGATTTTTCAAAAATAGCAGACCTACAAGCTCGTAGCACGCCACTCGGTGGCGCGCTATGAGCTTGTAGATCTGCTATTTTTCAATAGCTAAAGTATAACTTAATGGTTAAAACACCAAAAGGGGTTCCCGCCCAAAATGGGTTAAACATCCATGACATTGCAGTGACATTCAGGATAATGCAATCAGAGGAACAAAAGCATGATGGATTACCCCAACGCTGTACCCTGTTCCCAAGGCTGAGATGTCTTGCATGTGCCATCAATAGCATGTCGAACAATAAAACATTATATGAATACGCTGCTGAAGATTTGACTGTATTTCTCGGTCAGCGCTTTTGGCATTATGTTTTCTCTCAAAAGAAAAGTTGTTGGGGCTGTGTGCCATAACTTCTTCCTTTGGCTACTGTATTACGCAAACTTACAAGTATTGTTCACATTTTAATGGAACGATAATATTGTTTCATGCCTCTGGAATATGTTCTATGTTACATAATTGTATTCACACCATACAGTAGGTTATCGTACTGTAATAGTTCATAATTCCACCCATCTGTTCCATTCAGTTGAACTCTGACCACAACAAGAATGGACCGTATTCTGTATACCGCTCAATGTGAAATACCATGAATATTCTATCAAATGCAAGCAGCACTGTTGCCCATCGTCTTCCACAGGGGTGCCACAACAATAGTGATTACATTGCTATGTTTCCGAAGTCCCAGCATTATGATCTGTATATTTATAAAGTCATGAAGCCAACACAGCCGTCTCAAAGCAACAGAGGGGCCGTCAGGAGGGCTATCGCTGCAGGGATAGTTACACGGCTAAGCTGAAATGGATACAGTATGTATGAGGACAAGAGGGACAATGGTGCAACAGAAAGGTTGTGTCAAGCTCAAGTTGGCTCTCTTCTGTGTATGTATATGTGTGTGTGTGTGTGTGTGTGTGTGTGTGTGTGTGTGTGTGTGTGTGTGTGTGTGTGTGTGTGTGTGTGTGTGTGTGTGTGTGTGTGTGTGTGTGTGTGTGTGTGTGTACCGCCGAAACGTTGGATTCATTTTTGTCTTACCTGCTGTCCTAATAAAATATTGGCACTCTGGCTATTGGCGTGTGCGGCCACCTTCTTGTTTTTTCAAGATTTACTCTACAGTTTTCTCCCGTGTGCCGGCACCGCTACAAGGACTTTGGTGTGCGTTAGCATTTTTGTACACTGTACCTAATTTCCACCAACACAACCCTAGTGCTGGTGCAGGGGCTGGTGTCACTATAACTGGCAGTAGAGATGGAGTGCAGGAAGATCAGCGTCAAGCTCAATGCCAAGAAAACAAAAGTAATGGCATTCATCACAGGAGGACAGAACCATTGCTATTGCCAGCGGGACGGTGATCAAGGACTTAGTCAAGGACTTAAAATCTCGCTCCATGGGCTGCCTGGACGGAACAGGGTCTGAAGATTCAGAAGGCACTTGCCTGGAATACCTTGCACAGCACAGGATGAGGATAGTGTGAAAATCTGACCCCAGAAGAATTACTGCTGTAGGTGGACCTCTGGCGTGCTAGTGCAAACCTTCTAAGAACTGATTTGGGTTTCCACAGGCTAGAGAACCTTGTCCTTGTACAGAGCAGTTTCCTTGAATTGTGTTATTGTGGACCAGCTGTGAAGCAGTTTTGTTCAGAGATTTAGTATTTATAGATCACAATTTCCATTTGCCTGTGAAGCAATGCAAAGCACTGCCTTGTCTCTAAATGGACATACTGTAACAACTGAACAAACATGCTCAAAAAGCAAACTGTTGATTTAACTAAAAGATTTTCTGCATTCTGTTTTTGTTTTTGTTTTTACAAGCTCGCATTTCCTGGATTCACACACACAATATACCAGTGCAGCTTTGTGTTTTGTCGATATGATTGGCTCTTGAATATTTGGATATTTGCTTGAAAAATGCACTGGATATCAGCAGACGACATAGCCCTAGAACATGACTCTGTTGCTTTTTCATGTAATGTAAATCAGGGGTTCTCAACGTTTTTGGCCGGAGACCCCCGAAAATGCTTTGGCAACGTCTCGGGACCCCCCGCCCCCTTAAACCATTTTGGGGCGGGAACCCCTTTTGGTGTTTTAAGCATTGTTATAATTTAGCTATTTAAAAATAGCAGAACTACAAGCTCATATCGCGCCACCGAGTGGCGCGCTACGAGCTTGTAGGTCTGCTATTTTTGAAAAATCGTGATTTATTTTATTTATTTAAATCTTTTTTTTTTCTTTTTTTTTGAATAATTTGGGGACCCCCTAAAATATTTTGGCGACCCCCCCGAGGGGTCGCGACCCACGGGTTGAGAACCCCTGATGTAAATAACATCAATAGTAGTAATGATTAATCGATTATCTTGGGGCTTCGCATCTCCAAAAAAGTCTGATAATCCCATCCCCAGTTCTTCGTTCCAGACCAGCAAAGACTTTGTGAGAGAGTTGAACCACTCTTTCTGGCAGAGTCCTACTGGCCAGTTCTTTTTCCGTCGAAATGCGAAGAACTGGTTCAAGATTGGCACTGGCTTCTGAACAATTCCTCAAAATGGCTCGGTGTAAAGGGGATGTGTTTCTGTCTGTCCATGCACAGACCTGAGATCAGTTGCTGGTATTTGTGTGCCTGAGTGAACATCTTCACATCTTGACGAATAGTTCAAGAGAGATTCTACATGAGGACATTTCAGCATTTCATGTCCAAGGCCAAATGCTTTTCATTCAGCGCACCATAACTAAGGCACTGGGGTGAAATGACTCTCACAGCCCTCTATCAGGACGTGGTGAAAGAGCCAACCTTCACCTCGCCTCATCCCTCTCTCCCTCTCGCCGTTGACCGCCTGCTGACTCCATTACAAGCACCCCCCCAGCACGACCTCCAGCGCATCCAATCTTGCGCTCACATAACATAAAGGATGCATGCGGAGGAGATTAGCAGCAGCAAAGAGGACAGAGCAATATTGAAGAGGACAGAATCGCCACGTCTACGATATATTCACAGCTCCCTTTCCCCTACTTCCCACCCAGATCTTAGCCCCCACCCACCCCCCCCACCCCTCCCCACCTCCCCACTCACTGTCCTCCTCTACTGCCCTCCTCCTACCTCAGTACAACATGACAAATACAGCTTTTTTAGCCGGTCAGATATTATTATATATTTACCCTGACACTACAAACCACATATCACCCCACCTCGGCTTTCAGCCTGTCATTTCGCATTATATAACTTGAAAACACTCTAGCTGGCCATGAAAAAACATGAGGCGTGCGTGTGTGTGTGTGTGTGTGTGTGTGTGTGTGTGTGTGTGTGTGTGTGTGTGTGTGTGTGTGTGTGTGTCCTATATACAGGTTTAATGTTTGTTTTTAGTTTTAAAAACGCCATTGACAATGATTTGTCACCGTTTGTTTTACATCATCATTACATCACTGTAAGATGATAAGAGTGCCCCTCACTTCACACGGGTGTGATTTCTTTCAGCAAAACTATAATGATAATGTTGCTTGGAAACAGAGATATACTGTATATGAGGTATAATATGTGGTCATATGAGTGCCACTATGATGCTGTGGTCTACTAGGAGGGGCACTGCCGACCTGTGCACGTCTATGAACATGCTGTTCCTCAACTAAAGTATAATCCATGACGAGTGGAACTAAAACAAGCAAGGAACAAGCCACAGTGCGTCATCTCTAGCCAGTACAGCACACTGGACACAGTTGCACATGCTATCAGGCTACAGTATACTAAGCACCACTGAGAGTTACATCTATACATGTAGCCAGTACAGCACACTGGACACAGTTGCACATGCTATCAGGCTACAGTATACTAAGCACCACTGAGACTTACATCTATACATGTACATGTGTTGTTAAGCAGGCGTAGAAGCCATTGTACAGCTTAGCTCTTCCAACTGCAGAACTGCTATGCTATTTAATTTAATGCAGACTATAAAAACTCTGCTCCTATATACCCCACATCCAGTGCTTGAAAATCCATAAAAAACATACAAATATTAAAACCTGGAAGTCACAAGAAAATAGATTTCTTGGAGGCAGATAAGGATTGTTTATTTCTGAACAGGAAAGAAATCTCTCTCTCTCTCTCTCTCTCTCTCTGCAAGAGAGAAAGGCAGCCCCCCAGGCCCACCCCATGACAGCAAAGAGATGAAATGACCTGTGAATGTGACATTCCATTTTTTTCCATTAGCTCTCATTCAACTTAGGGGCCTGCTGCCCCCTTCTGGAGCCTGGCGGGACGTCTTTCTGTTGCTGCTGGAATTTGAATCACTCCAAAACATGTGCCTCACTGGCCAGATAAAATGTGGTTGGACTCTCATGTAGTCATGGGGCAGTTTGCTACTTTGATTAGAGTAATCAATATATTTTATAAAGCTTGAATACTATTTGCATCATCAAATGCCCCTCTTGCACATCCAAATGGCTTTCACATTCAGTCAAGGCAGGATACATATTCACTCATTTGATATAAAACAACAAAAGTGTGCATAGTAGTTGAGTTGCATTTCCTCTGGTATGTCTGATAAGGTGTTTATTCGCTTGAAGGTGAATATTGAAGGTGGATACTCTGACAATGGATACTCTGACAATGGGCACAATGGGTTTGCATACCCAAATGGGGCCTGCATTTACAACTTGCATCGTTCCAGAGTAGGCTAGTATATTAAGAGATTATATACAATGAACAGGCAAATAAGTAAATAATGGTTATAGGATAAATTCAAAACTGAAATTCAAAAATGTTCTAAAATAGCCGATCTACAGGTCATGTTGCAACAAATTGTGAGCTTGTAGATCTGCTATCAAATCATTTCTGCATAATACTGATGTTGGACTATACTCGCTTTGTGGTTCAAATACACTCGAACCAAATGCAAATGTCCTGCCACGACCCCCCTATGAAGGGAATATCCACAGTCTTGGCTAGGGCCAAATGTCAACCAGCTCAAACAGATGGTGTGAAGAGCCCGGCTGAGTGGCTGGCCTTGGTTGGTAGCAGATAGGGAGTGAGGGCAATGTAATGCATGGGAGGTGTCTGTGCGTGCATCCATGCATGCATGCGCGTGCGAGCTTAGGTGCTGGAGATGGGAAAAGGTGATGCTTGAGGCCCGGTACAGTATTAGACACCGGCCCGGAGGCAGAGAGAGGTTTTTTTTGCAGGCTTGGGTTTGCTCAGTGGGCCAATATAATCAACTGCTGTGACAGACAGGTGTTGGAAATGGAATGACAGCGAGGGGAAACCCATGCCGGTGATCTCGGTTTGATAAGAACATCACGAGTTCAGCATCTAATTTGTGAACCGGGAAACTGACAAGCAGTACTCACAGAGACGAGCAAGCGCCCAGCGGTCGTTGTATTTTTACAGTGACTTTAAATAGTACAGTCGAGCCTCATTCATCAGAGCGTCAGACTTCCAGACTAAAGTGGAGGAACGGTTTGCAGAAACAGCTACAGTCAGGAAGCCTGAAAGTTTGTTTTCCAGTTGCAAGTACAAACAAAATGGCAGCTTAGATGGAACATAATGTTTCAGAATGCGTTTGCGTTGAGGCCAGATGTAGATTTCACAGATAACACTGAGTATTACACTGAAACATATACTGCGACTTTGTGTCATATTATCAACTTGCCCATTTTAGCTGGGGTTATTGTGCAGATGATGTGTCACGAGGTGATACGTCGATCAGCTTATTGCATGGGTTAAATAAGCTAAAGGCTCATACATAGTCTGGATTTTCGGTGGTTAGGTGACCACCGAACTACAACATGACCTCACAAGCCGCGGTGAAGAGCAAACCACCGCCACCGCTCCAGCCCCTCTCTCTGTTTTTACTCACCACCGCTCAACGTTATTTCAGCTCCGGTGGTCAGCTCACCACCAGAGCGGTACCGGGTCACCTCACCACCGAAAATCCAGACTATGTATGAGCCTTAACTCTCTCCCGCTCTATCCCTCTCCCTCCCTCCACTCTCACTCTCCAACTCCCTTTGCCTAATATCTGTCTGTCTCTCTGTCTGTCTCCGATGTCACACACACACACACACAACCTCCCTCTCTCCCTGTACCCTTTACTGGTTGAGCTCTGGTCTGATGTCACACACAACAGAACCTGTTGCCATACAACGGCAATTTACACTGACATCAACCACGTCCACCAAATATGGGCACGTCCATGTCCATATTTGAGTATAAACCTAGCACTCAGACAAACAAACACCACCCTGCCACCCACACCTTGAACTTTTTAAAACAAGATATAAAAGTATTCCTTATTTCAATTGTTCACAGCTGAATTTGTGTCTGTTCAGGTTAGACCCTGGGAAAAAGAATGAATACACAGTGAATGAATGCACAGTGTTTTTAGTTGGGTCTACCGGGGCCTAACTATTCATTGAAAATGTTCAAATGTCTTTTAATTAACCTCTTTGTTTATTCGTAGAATGAATGTCATTTTGAGTATCCTTCAACATTTATCGCGATGAATGGATCGGTACAATAACGTTTCCAGCCATGGTGAGACTACATCCTATTATCAGATGCTGTTTGATAGCAGGGGGCGGACTTGTAAAGATTTGGCTTTTGGTGACTAGTTTTAGAATTTTGGCGTGGTGTTAGGTAATAGGTATGGTATAGGTAAGGTTTTCAAAAAGCTGTGCAAAAATGTTGGGCTCGCCCCCTAGTGGTCTGTTTGCACAGACTCAAATATCAGATTCATATAGGTATGGTTGAAAACCAACATAATTGTTAAGAGATTTTTCAATGGATTCTGTTACTATTGGGTGTGCTAAATAACATACTAAAATGTTAGGAAAAACGAACAACCAGAAAGGCATTGTTTTCAAGATTATTGTACCGATCCATTCATCGCGATAAATGTTGAAGGATACTCAAAATGACACTATTCATTCTACGAATAAACAAGAGGTTAATTAAAAGACATTTGAACATTTTCAATGAATAGTTAGGCCCCGGTAGACCCAACTAAAAACACTGTGTATCCATTCACTGTGTATTCATTCTGTTATTTAGCACACCCAATAGTAACATAATCCATTGAAAAATCTATTTTATCAATTATGTTTTCAACCATATCCTGTATCTAATATTTGAGTCTGTGCAAACCACTAGGGGGTGCGCCCAATGCGTTTGCACAGCTTTTTGAAAACCTTATACCCATACCGAACACCATGCCAAAATGCATAAACTAGTCACCAAAAGCCAAATCTTGGTGATGTCTTATGAGTCCGCCCCCTGCTATGACAGATTCGAGAGAACACAGTGTATGAGGGTATCATCAGAATGTTATGCTTCTATCCATATATGGGCAGTCTCCAGGAGGAGACAAACTAGTGCGATACTTTACAAGGGGTCAGGGATGTCAACGCTTTATTAACTAGGAAACAGATAAAATGGACACACATGAACATGAACTGACTAACTGAACGAGTGATCCTAACTAATTGGATCACTCGTTAGCTGTACACATACTGCATGATTTACTGTACCCTATTATCATTAATCAATAGATTTTGGTAAAGGACATTTATATTGTCAGAATGTGATTTTTGAAGGTTGCAATGTAATTGTGAACACTCAAAATTATTTTAATTTCCCAACTGCGCCGTGGCTCATTAACCTGACTCCGCCAGATGGGGCAGCAGAGCCTAATCAAATATTAATGTGTGCTCCCACTAAACAAAAGTAGGCCTCTGTGGGCCTCAGTATACCAGGGGGTATGAGTACTTTCGTTTCATACAGAACAACAAGAGCCGCTCTTCTTTGCTCATGTTGCACATTTAGCTGGCACTCGGCACCTACTGCCCCCTATGGAAACGGGCGTCCAAGGAGTTAAGGAGTGAAAACAGCAACAGCGACTGCCATGCCCACTGGCAGCCAACAGCCAAGTGTTTCCCCCATGCCTTCTTCTTGCATCTGATATTTCCCATCTGCTCAGCACTTAAGGTGGGAGAACCCCCAGCCAGTCAAGTTACATCCCAGCACATGACCTCCTGTGAGCAGTTGAGCATCCCCCCCTTCACCCCTCTCCCTCTAACCCATTCAGGCCTGACGTCGAAATTTAAAAAAAAAAGTTTTCTAAATCATGACAATTTTCGGAAAGATTTGAGGCACATTTTAACGATTTTTCAAAAATAGCAGACCTACAAGTTCATAGCGCGCCACTCGGTGGCGCGCTATGAGCTTGTAGATCTGCTATTTTTCAATAGCTAAATTATAACAATGTTTAAAACACCAAAAGGGGTTCCCGCCCCAAAATGGGTTAATGGTTAATGTGGTTAACCGCTAACGTGACATGGATGTGTTCCAGGTCTCAATGGACTAATCTTCAATGGAGAAAAAACTAATTCATATTCAGTCCTTTTCCTATTTGTGGTTGGGCGAGGGAGGGTCATCATCAGAGGTGTGGCGGCTGGGTAACTGATGGATAGGTTAAATTCACCTCTGCACCAATGCCTATTGCAAAAGGAGAAAGCAATCTTCCCCAGCGCTGCTCTATTTGCCAAACCCATAGCATAGTGTCCAAGCTTGGTCACACATCAGTGGCCCTGAGAATGTCTATTCCATATCCGATGCCCCAATGAAGACAACATGCAGTGATGGGAAAGAGAGGGCAAACATTCAGATAATTGGTATACCAGTAGCATGATGTGTGCTATACTGTATATGTGCTGATGTGCAGAGAATGTGAAGATCGGTTCAGGTCATCTGTTTTGTTTAGCCTGTAAGGAAATGGAACTCAGTGCCATTCTTTTAATTGCCCACATTGGAAGATTACCTTTTGAATGTGGCTGTATAAGTCTATAAAGAAGTGTGGATTATACGGGAGGATTATAGCATGAGGACATAACACGGAGAGAGAAGAGCTTCAGTGTGTGCCTGCCCTCGCCTATGGAGGGGTGTGCCTCCTCTTATCATCAAGCTGTTTTGCTGAGAATCCTCTCCGTTGTTGAATTATCTGGACCGCCCAAGTGGAAACTGAATTTTCTGTGGAGTCCAAAGCATCTTAAGAGAATGAAGGGAGATGGGGGTGGGAAACTAATAAAAAAGGTGCAAAAACACATCGTGGAGAAACAGAATCGAAAACTACGGCTCCATTCCTGGTGCCGGTGGGAGAATGGTAATCAAGGTCTTCAGACATTACTGTACCAGTCCACCAAAGAGGAAATAACTCCTTGTTCCTTCCTTTTCTCCACACAAATTGCATGTGGCACAAAGAGCCAGTGTTATCGCCAAGCAAAGGTGATATTTATCTATTGACAGTGTAGGTATATGTACTGGCTACAGTTCACAGCAACAACACTGCAATGTCAAGCAGCCAAGCAAATGTCTTTGTACTAATACTGAAGAAACGTTACATCGTCTGTCCATGGACAGACAATACGAGAATTCAAAAACAGTCGCACACAAGCATCCAATTGTCTCGTCCTACCACTCCTTAAGCTGCCGGCGTGGGACTGCTATCATCTGCTAATATAAATTGCCTGTTAACTGCTGTCAATGGCAACCTGTTTAATTTGTTCAGCTTGATGAGCCTTTGTTTTGATTACAGATAAGTAACCATTTCCATATGCATGCATATTCATATTCCTTCACTCTCTTCAGATGCATTTGAATTCATTAGGAACACGTTCCTGTTAGCCATCTGACAAACGAGCACTGATTTTCTCTTTCATAAGCCTTTTCATGGGCCACTGCTGCAGAAGCTTTGGTGTTTTCCAGCTTATACTAACACCGTTTAAGTCTTTCCAGATCAGTTTATAGCACTAAGCCAATGTGATAGACACGTAAAGCCTCACTTCAGTGGTACAATTTCACCCCTGACCGGATATGAGGGATATGTCGACTCAACACATAGTTATTGTCAAAAACAAAAACATACAAACATGTCAACAAACCAACTCTGTGACTTGTCAGCCTACTCCTTTGTGAGTCGAAACATGTTGGCTTTTTTACATTTCTGAATAAAGTACCTTGATTTTTATCCACCCTCTCCTCATTTGTGAGTGCTCAGATCGCAGCCTTTTCTCTAGTATTCCAGTCCCACTCATCTTTGAAGCACCAGTCTACTTTACTTTTAAACTTGTATTGCACCTCCATCGAGCACCTGGTTGTCTCCACCAGGCCGAAGGCATGGGGAGAGAGTATGTTTTGCACTCCGTCCGTGTGTGTGTGTGTGTGTCCGTCCGTCCGTCCTTCCGTCCGTCTGTTACCAGCTAATCTCCGGCACCGTTAACCCGGTCGATGCCAAACTTTGCACACACACTCCCTGGATGCCAACGATGAACCTCTGCCCCGCATTTTCCAGAACGGCCTGTTATAGCGCCACCATGAGGCAGCTTTTCACATTTTTACCTAAAACTGCACCGATCTGCGTGAAACGTTGCATGCACACTCCCTAGAGGCCAAGGACAAACCTTTGACCTGCATTTTCTGCATCTGCCTTTTATAGCGCCACCAGGAGGCCGACTTTTGTAAAACACATTTTTTGATATTACTCCTCCAGATTCTGTCCAAAAATCTCACAAATCGTTACACAGTATCTCTATGGGCATGTGCTCAAGTCGGATCTGTCCGATATTTCATATTCCATCCTAATTGGCTATAATTGGCTTTCACAGCCAAGATTGCCCCGTTTTGAACAAAAGCCTCAAATCATGAACGCAGCATGCAATTTACGTGAAATCTTTCACACATTTTCTTACTAGGCTGAGGAATATATCCCACCCTTTTCACATTGGCCTGTTATAGCGCCACCAACAGGTTGATTTTTGCAAAACACATTTTTGGAACAAAATGCCTCAAATCATCCAATTGTCTTCAAATGCAAACATGTTTATATTACTCCTAAACATTTTGCCAAACATCTCACACAGTCCTATCCTCCTGGTGGAGACCTGTGCCCAGAAGGGCACTTTTTCTAGTTGATTCTCTCTTTGACATAATATTTTGGTTTTGGGTTTGAACACTTAAGGTTAAGCCAAATTTAATATAGGATGACATGCCCAGAATAGGCACTCCGCCTATTGTGGGCATGTCATCCTATATTAAATTTGGCTTAAGGGAGGACAGACAGGAGGGGGCTGACCTCTGACCTCTCACACGTCATGGCGTCAGGCGCAAACAGTCAAGGTATATACTGATGACATGAGAAATCTCCATATATGGACATAAAAGGGACAAGGACGAGATAAAGACAGGCGGGTACAACGGGCACTCTGACAAAGCCCCCGACACTATGACTTGACATATTGGTCCGCAGTGCGACATGCACAACACGTTTTGAATTTGTAGATCGGCTACTTTCAGCAAAGGGATTTAGTGTAGAGGGCAAAAAGGAGGCGGCCAACAATGGACACCTGGGGGACCCCTTTCAACAAAGTATGTAGCTTTTAAGTGGTAAAAAGAAATTGAATTACATGAACATTTTTGCCCCATCCATTTTGTTTACAGACCGACATTTGAATGCGTGCTGCTTAGTAGGAGGTGCGTGCTGCTTAGTAGGAGGTACGCTCACAGACATCCACATTCTCAAGGAAAATCATTGTTGGGGAAACTGTGCGAACATTGTTCTGAATTCAAATGAATGTGGACAGAATCCTGTTGTGAGAGTGCCTGTCAAATAGAGAAAACGACAATAGAGAGCTGAGCAACACAAGATCTCAGAGAAAGCAAGGCAGATAAAGACATACTGTAAGGAATACGTGTTGGATCAGTATTTGGCAGCCTTAAACTGAAGGACAAGATAACTTGAGTAGCCTGGCATACTAAAGAATTGCTCTAGAAGTCTTATAGATCTATGGTGAGTGTTGCAACATGGGGGTGGGTTTGCACAACTGAGTCCAATGAATAGCTTGCATATTGCAAGTAAAATCTTTTGAGGGCTATAACTATCGATTATCTTCTTAGTGGTTATATTATTGATTACTCTTACGTTCAATCGAATGATTGAGGTGAGTGTTTTCTACCGTTTTTACATATCAACGAATCAACAGAAAGACTTTTTTTTTTTAATGTTTTTTGTGGCTTTCGCCTATATATATTTTATAGAGGGATAGACAGTAGGCTGACAGGAAAATGGCGAGAGAGATGGGGGGGTGACAAGCAGTAAAGGTCGAACCTTGGCTGGTAATCCAGTCTGGCAGTGTGCCGCGGGTTCGACTCCCGATCCCGACGGCCTTTACTGCATGTCTTCCCTCCATCTCTCTCCCCATTTCCTGTCAGCCTACTGTCTGTCCCTCCATACAAATATAAAATAAAGGCGAAAGCCACAAAAAAATCATTTAAAAAGGTCGAACCCGCGGCACACTGCCAGACTGGATTACCAGCCAAGGTGCCTGAACCGCTGAGCCACGGCCTAGGCCAACAGAAATAATTCTAATCGATTGTTTATTCGATTATTCAGATAAACCATGAAAAGCCCTATTTTATATTTTATACTCATATACAATTGTGTTTCACAAAAACAGTGAAAATAGCCACTATGCTATTTTGGGGGATTTGGGAAAGTTCTATATATATTTTTAAAAAATGCACTGTTCTATAGGTTCAGACAGAGGTACCAGATGGAGGATAGTGGAGTGCGGTGGGATGCATGAACACGGGGTAATATAACTCACCAGCGCTTCATCCTCAGACAGAACCCGCTCCTCATCCAAGGCAAACACCACGTTGGCCTGGACTTCATCGACCGTAATGCTGCGACATTCAGAGACACAGATGGCAACGGACAACCGTGTTAAAGTGACTCAGTAGCTACAATAACATCCCTAGATATTCTGGAGGAAGAAACATGGGACGGAAGAACCAGAGTAGTATAAAAGAGAGTAATGACACTCCCGTTGACTCTCATTGTAACAATGGAATGCGGAAGTGCTCATTCTATCTCAATGGAATAGTTCCAGCCATAGGAGCAATGTTTGGAACTATCGGCCATAGGCACCCGCTTTGCGGCGAGATCAAAGCGTGTCACCACTCTCTTATTACATTACTCTGGGAAGAACATGACCGGTGACGAGGGTGAACAGGACATCAGGGTGGCAAATGGCAATGAAGGAAGGAAGGAAGGAAGGATCCTAGGAAGGAAGGAAGGAAGGAAGGAAGGAAGGAAGGAAGGAAGGAAGGAAGGAAGGAACGAACGAACGAAGGACGGAATGAAGGAAGTAAGTATAGGGGATATTGAAGACAAGAAAGAAAGGTAGAAAGGTGGCAAGTCAAAACTGGTATTGATAATTGGAGTAAGTAGGAATGTGGAGAACTGAGCAAAACAAGCCAAGGAAGTAATACAACCCGACGACAACGGCTATTGAATGGATTCCACCTCCACAAGCAGTTTATTGAATGGATTCCACCTCCACAAGCAGTTTGGTGTTGATGTGAAGGTAGGTAGCTTCATGTTCAAATGAAAGAGATATCACGCGGCCTGGACTTTTCTTTGTCAATTTCACAGCTGCTGCTAATGCCGTGTCTCCACTCTAAGGGATTACACAGTCAAACACGAGCACGCGCACTACACATTAAAGGTGTCCTTCATGCTAGCAAGCAAAGGCCTACTGCATCCACTCAGTGAGATTCAGCCCGGTCTCACAGAAAAGAGGTCTGTTCATCACAGCCAATCTTCACTATTTCAAAGACGTTATTTTTTTTTCCCAGGATGTGGTTTTTAAAGACGTAGCCTAAGTTGAGTATCAATAGAGTAAGAGAGGAAGACTTTGAAATTCCTTTCTTAAGCTATATGCAACACATTGTTCTTTATTTACTTTTTTATTGTTTTATACTGTAGGTTTTTCTTTGAACAGTTTTGTAATCAGATCAGTTTCTTCTCTGCGACCGTGGAGTCCGTTCTCCTCTATGGCTGTGAATGCTGGACACTAAGACAAGCCCTACAGAAATCCCTGGACGGGTCCTGCTACACCAGAATGTTACGTATGGTACTGAACATCAACCAGGACGAGCACATCACCAACAAGCGTCTGTACGGGGCATTACCAAGTGTATCAGAGAAGATAGCAGTAAAGGCCTATTCATAGTCTGGTTTTTCGGTGGTGAGGTGACCACCGCTCCGGTGGTGAGCTGACCACCGGAGCTGAAATAACGTTGAGCGGTGGTGAGTAAAAACAGAGAGAAGGGCTGGAGCGGTGGCGGTGGTTTGCGCTTCACCGCGGCTCGTGACGTCATGTTGCAGTTCGGTGGTCACCTAACCACCGAAAATCCAGACTATGTATGAGCCTTAAGGAGGATGAGACTAGCTGGCCACTGCCACCGACACCAAGAACTCCCGGCCAAAAAGCTTGTACTGTGGGAACCAAACACACGGGCATCGATCGAGAGGACGTCCCACACCTACCTACATGGACGTACTAAAGAAAGATGCTGGTGCAGAAAGCACAAATGAGCTGGAGACACCGCTGGAGGGCTTGTCTGAGGACGACGTAGAGAGAGAGACTAAAATCATAATTTACAAAAAACAAATGCAGTAGCTGTAAGGTCCAAAACATACTTGAGCCCATGTCAACATAGTAAATGTGTGATGTACTCCTTAAGGCCTATTCATAGTCTGGATTTTCGGTGGTGAGGTGACCACCGCTCCGGTGGTGAGCTGACCACCGGAGCTGAAATAACGTTGAGCGGTGGTGAGAAGGGCTGGAGCAGTGGCGGTGGTTTGCTCTTCACCGCGGCTCGTGACGTCATGTTGTAGTTCGGTGGTCACCTAACCACCGAAAATCTAGACTATGTATGAGCCTTTAGTCATTCTACTATAGGACTTCCTCACTGGCAGTAAAAAGCCGCATACTGACAAAACACGCAAGCACGCGCACACAGGCACGCGCACACACACACACACACACACACACAATACAGCTCTAAGCACTATTGTATTGACTACAATGGCTAGTGTTTTCTGCTTGTCGTCTTTAAAAGTTAATTTAGCCCAACGCTGCCTGGTTCCGATAATGTTTCGGTCCTAGAGCCTATCAGACAGATGGGAAAGCAAACGTCCAAGGTGAGCTGTGACAAAAATCAATGAGCGGGTGAAACCAATGGTCTGCATTTACATAGCGCCTCTTTCCAAATAACTTTCCATTCAACCAGCGACAGCAGAGGCAGCCATGCAAGGCACCACCAACCTCCTTAGAGCAGGGGTTCTCAACCACCGGTATGCAGACCGGTGCAGGTCCACGGGACATGTACCACAGAGACGGCGGCCTGCAATTCAATTTCTAGGCCCAAGAGCACTTGTTCAGTGACGTCGTCATGATATCAGAAGGAACAGGATCGAACTGGAACCTTCTGATACCCAGATAACTGCTATACTTGACCCCTGTGTGTGGCTATATGTACCATGTAGGCTATCTATAGCTATGTCCGAAATCACTCACTAATCCACTGCTCCCTCCCTACTCCCTATACACGGAGTTCTATGTAGAGGACTATTCAGTATTTTAGCCGTGACGTGAGCGCCCCCTCCAGAGATACTTCCGGGTCCTATTTTGTGTCGCTTTTGTGTCCCCATAGAGTTATACTGTGTCGCTCCGTCGGACTAAATCTGAGACGAAAACAACCACGAAAGTCTCATTTTACAGCTTTCCTTGCAACAACAAAGCTACTGGTCTCCCAAATCTGGCTGTGACAGGCCGTCTGCCCCACACTGAATACTATCGCCATTTTATTTCATTGTGTCAACTAAATCCTCATTAATGCAAACTAGATTCAACATACTCAACCCTGCACACATTCTAAATATGCCCCCGAAATATTGTACTGAGCAAATGGACTGTTACCACCTTCAATAATAATGATAATAATAGTCATATTTTTTATTTGTCATGGACACTTAAATATAATATTAAAAATAAAATATAATATTGCAGCATATTATAGCAAGTACCATAATTTCCGGACTATAAGCCGCACCTGAATATAAGCCGCACCAGCTAAATTTAGGGAAAAAAATAAATGTGTACATATACAAGCCGCACTGGACTATAAGCCGCAGGTGGCCATAGAGATAGATTTAGAAGGTCCCCCTAGTGGCCGTTAGCTGTAAAAATCCATAGATTAGCCGCACCGTTGTATAGGCTGCAGGGTTCAAAGCATGGGAAAAAAAGTAGCGGCTTATAGTCCGGAAACTATGGTACTAGGGAGTGATTTTGGACACAGCCAGTGTTCTCAGGCAATCTCCTCTGAAGATAACTGCTAATCACAGGTGTGTGGGTGAAGGGGTACACACTGCTGATTTTAATCAGAGGTGGGGGGAACAAACAGACAAAACTACAGGAAGTCCCACAGGTATAAACAACAAGCATGTGCAAACACAGTACAGAAACTTTTTACATGGATAAATCGACAGACAAGACATCCATATTCAGTATTTTAGCCGTGACGTGAGGGCCCCCTCCAGAGATACTTCCAAGTACATGGATGGTACATGATGGTACATGGTACATTTTACATGGATAAATCGACAGACAAGACATCCATGTATGCACAATATATCCACCATGCCACACAAACACAACGTGCTGTGCATTGTGTAACTAGCTTGCTCTGAAACAGACCGCAATAAACATGAGAGACACGTACACACACCGACACAAAACCTGGCAGAGAGAGAGAGGATAAAAACCACAACCTGTTAGTGGGCCTTTGGGGGCTCCATCATGGTTCATTTCCTGAAACAGTTGGTAGACTCTATTTATAGGCCCAGCATACTGGTACCAGTTAATCCTACACTGGGCTACCAACTGCCTGCCAGTTGGCACAGGGGAGATGCTCGTGTGTGGTTGCTTTGGAGGATTTAGGACACAGCGATGCAGGGAAGTCAGGAGCTAAATACACTACTGAACAAAGTGTAGGCTGTGTTTGTGTTGGGATGTGTCTTAAATCTTAAATCTTGGAGGTCCAAAATGACTTTCTCAAATTAACTTTTAACTGCCAAACCTTGGTGTATCAACCAAGGTGTATGATCAACCCTTCCACTTCCACAAAAGAAGAAAAGAAATACATTATTCTACCCCTCAAAATCCCTTAAACCATGTGGGCTTTGCGCTGAAAGAATATTTGCATAAAAATAAAGGTAAAATTATCATAAGAATCATCAGTGTGGCATGCTTCAGAGGTTTTAAATATATTTATCTATTTCAGAGGGGACTCAAAAGTTTTTTGTGAAAATTACAAATTTTTGAGCAATTACTAATGAGGACTGGTAAACGGACAACAAAATGGGATTATGTTATAAACTAGAGAACAATTATCAGTGAATCTGCATTAAAGATAATTAACACTTCCTATCCAATGGATTAAGCATAGGGCGCTGTTTTGTCATTACGGACAGCGACAGGAGCCTTGTATCACACATTTAAGCACCCACGACATGCCTGTTAATCACGTTAATCCAATTCTGACTCAGTGCGGCACTTGAGAATGTGCAAGAATCAGGTATACACGTGACTTAGGACTTTGCATTTATCATAAAGCTGACTAAACTGAGCTTGACATTTGGGTATGCCAGCTGCCTTGCTTACAGGAGAAAACGGTGATGTAGCATGCATACACAGAACCTTGCTTCTCCTGCCTTATTCAAATGAACATCAATACGTGTCCTGCCTCGAGCTAGCCAGCCTGCCCGAATCCCAATGACGGATTGACTGAAACAAACGGCGGTATAAAAACAAGCGGCACTTGCAGATATTTTAGCTTAGTAATGTGTTTGTTTAAGCTCAGGCCCTGGATAGATACCGCTTGGGATGTGGAGGGGATGGATGGAGGCGGGGAGGGAAGGGACCGGCGGCCGCAAGGCTGAATAATGGTACACATCCAGGCTCGGGAATGCATTAGCGGGCACACAGCGCCCCGGAAAAGCGCTACACAAGCACTTCCTCCTGGATGCGGCCATATGTTTTATAGCAATTTTGGTTTACTACACCCGGACTCCGCATTCTATCCGGCAGAATATGCCCTGTTAGCTCGAGCAGTATTGATTCCTTTCAGAGGCGGCATGGGGAAGTGAGGGAGGAGGGAGTGTGGGGGCTACACAGGGGAGGAGGGAGCGGGAGGCTCATTGGATATCAAGGGCTCTGTTTTTCTGCAAGCCACAAGGAAATTTAAATATCTTGCTGGAAAGCAAAATGGGTGCCATTCTCCATGAAGCTGGCAGAGGTTAAACACTGCTCACGGCAGCAAGTTAGTCGACTCTGGGGGCAGGGAGGAGGAGAGGTGTTGCGAGCAATGACAGCCGGCCCCTGGCGGTACTCTGAGGCAGGAGATTATGCAACGCAAACAAGGCAATGAATTGCTTTTTGATGTTGGAGGAAGAATAAAGATCCAAGGCGGAGTAGTTTCAGGGGCTGAGGGAATGGAGCATGTTCAGCTAAGACAGATGACACTTTACTGCAGCAGAATTTAGTGTAGACATCACATCTGGACAAGTTGAACATTTATCTTTTTGAAATGTGTACATCGTGTAGCAAAAAAATATATATATCTGTGTGGGGCACCATCTCATAGTCAAACCCTAAACCCGTTAGGACATGGGACAGATTCTACGAATGCCTAAATCAGTACTTCTCACATTTTTCAAAAATGTTCAAAAATAGCAGATGTACAAGCTCACAGTGAGGCACTAAGTGACACGCTGTGAGCTCGTACATCTGCTAACGAAAAAATCTAAAAGTCACACAGATGCTTTCCCAGTTTTAATGGATTAAGACAGCTTTTCATCTTTTAAGCTGCCTCTGTTTATGCAAGTACACTTTATCTTTTCATAACCTGTACCAGGTGTGCTTTGTAGTTAGTGAGTGGAAGTATCCTAGCTAGCTACATAATACAGCATATATACATTGTATCTTCAAACAGCTATCCTTTAAAACTACCTTGCATTTTCACAATGGGTTTCAGAGGGGTTTCACGGATTGCCCTGTGTACAAAAGACTATTTGACATTTTCACTTCCAAGTAAAAGCTGGAAAAGTGCCCCAAAATTACTGTTTCAGTCACGACAGGGGAACTGTCTAGTGAACAGTTTTATTTACCTGCCATCTCTATTGCTGTCCAACTCATGGAAAATGCTGGTTACTGTTGTGTTCGGCCGTCTGACACCTTTGTAAAGAAAAGAAAATGATAATTTGGGTCAGCAGACTGTTTAAAGCGGTACCCATCCAACAGTTCCCACATCACAAACGTAACACACATAAGTCATGAGTCGCGGCAACATCTATACGGCCATCACAAATTTGTGGTTGAATTTTCCCTGTGACCACAATCAGTCTTTCTATCAATCCTTAATCCATGAGAGACACAGAGAGAAGAGGGAAGAAAGGTAGAGTGGAGTTGAGCAGAAGGATGTGAGGAGGGGGGGTGGGGGGGGGGGGGGTTCACCCGGTGCTTGGGCAATCAGGCGATGAGTCAGTCATGCTGTGCGAGAACATTTGGTTCCCCCTGCAGGGAAAAAAAAGCATGTCAAGAGTCCAGAATGCAATCAGGCAGCTTTGTGCTGTACCGGCTGGCACGACAGTGATTTCCTTCTCCTCCATTCATATGCGGGTTGAAAAGGAGCCGCAAAACCTCCCTCAAAACCTCTTTTCCGACGTGCATGTGACACCCCCCCCCCCCCCCACCCCACACACCAACTAATTTTCCGATTCAACATTTAGCTGAGTGGAGGAAGTTCTCTTGTGTTCATTGCTACAGTAAGCGTCTCCACTCTCCAGTACATCATCAGCAGAGAAGAGATTCTAAAGGGGCAAAATGATTAGCCCCTAAGACTGGGGAAAATCACTTTACATAATGCTAATTGCACATCCACTGCAATTACCTTTCTGTATATGATTTGGGTAATTATGGAAAAGCTAATTGTGAATATTTCTACTTGTCTTTGTTGCTGTGCTGAGCTTAGACCGTGCAGCAAAAAATTAAAAGCCGTTTATGAATTCAACCAAATCAAAATGAACCTTGAATTATTTAAAGTTTATTGTAACATTGTACCAGTTTAATCCTATTGAGGTTAAATGTCATAAAATGGATAGTTCTGTTGCTTGATTGTGATTGGCATTGTAAAATACTCAATAAATACACACCTGGAGTCCTGGACCGTATAAGTATCACTACGCCAACGTCTTGTTTACAATATTTCTCCTTACCGATCCATGGATCTGTTACCTTTCACTATTTTTTTCCCCCCATGGCATGGTAAGAGGAGCAGTATAAAAAGATGATTCTAAAACGGGTAGTCCCAATACTTGATTCTGATTGGCTGGTTACCGTCACGTGACCGGTGTAAATTTCACCGATAACCCACACCTTCAATCACTTTATATCATTCGCAGCTGATTCCGCATCTCTGTAGCTGTACTGGGGAAGGGGAGTGCTTGATTGCCTTGCAAACCCATGCCGTGCGGGCGTCTAAGCGCCGCCCGGCTCATATGAATGTGAATGTGTGGCTCCAGGCGGCCCCGTAAAGACATCAAGCGCTATTCTCCCGTCACATAGCCTACTTGCAGCAAAACAAGGAAGTGATGTGGCTCGCTCTGGTGGCACAAAGCGTAGCTACTTTTGTGAATGTAATAGTTCTATTAGGTTAATATTGCTATATGTTTGTAACCGTTTTAGAAAAGCAATAAGCCACTCGAGGCCCCAGTTTACCGGGTATTTTACAATGGCTACGCCCCCAGCCATTGTAAAATACACGGTAACCTGAGACCTCTCGTGGCTTATTGCTTTAGAAGTCCGCACACAGCTCTTCTCCACAGTGTTTCGTTTATTGTAGAAACACTGGCATTTTACAGGTTCACGACGTTTCGGCCATCCTTGGCCTTCATCAGGTGACATTATTAGTGACACACCTCCCTTATATGGTAGTGGGTCACAGCACGTGACCACAGAGACAATAGGGCAGGAATAAATTACTTAGAACACCATTCTGTGAAATTAATAAATAACAATTATATATAGTTATAAATAATTATCATTGTGGTCTTTCCACGACGAGTACAAAATACATTAATGTCTGAAGGTTCTACACTACAGTGTGCGCAATGAACCCCAAAGAATGAGCTTATACATGCATGCATGACCGTGTCTCTTGCAGATTAGGACTGATTTTCAAGGTAAGAACCTGACACAAGCAGGAGGGCATGGCAGAGAGTAGCGTTGAAGACGCCGGGTCTCCTGGCCGATGGCACATATAATGTCTGTAGCTGGCTATGGTTACTAATGGACACCATCACTCATCCACCCTGCGTTGCCCTGGCAATAATACAGTGAGAAAAAGAGCAGAGAAAATAGGCCGCATCAGCAGGGTAATGGAGAACTGTGCCTTGGCTGCAGACCATGCTGTACAGAAGTTTATTTTTGTTGCTAACAAAAGACAGCCACAACTACTGGCATTGAACAATTCCCCTTGCCCTTCAAATTACTGTGGCTATGAGCAATGTTCTAAGAAGGAAAGGCTGATAGAGGGAGCTAATTCTGTCTTCGAGTATTGCACTAGGTACAATGTTGGAGATCTGGTCCATTTGAATACAGAATCTGAAACATACTGTATTATGTTCAATCAACATGTCTGGATGTTGGCCTGGGCCGTGGCTCAGCGGTCCAGGCACCTTGGCTGGTGATCCAGTCTGGCAGTGTGCCGCGGGTTCGATTCCCGATCCCGACGGCCTTCACTGCATGTCACTCCCCCATCTCTCTCCCCATTTCCTGTCAGCCTACTGTCTGTCCCTCCATAAAAATAAAAATAAACATGTCTGGATGCTTTTACAGTAGCATAACGTAATCAAGCGTCAATCACGGAGATGTACACTATACTACCTTCGTGAGATGGTCTAACATTTCTGACACTGTAGTATTGTCCTATCTATGTGTAAGGTTAACCCTCCATGAATGGCATAAGTAGGTGAAAAGAAAATCCATGACAAAACATTTGAACTAACTCTCTTACTGTACGTCCTCCATGAAAAAAAAGGAAGTTGTGCTTCCGCATGTGGCACCCAACTGTAAATTAGATTATAGAGGCATCTTGGCCTCTCAATACTATTATTAAGTCATAGCACGGGGCTCCTGCGTGCTCTAATGAACCTTTGGGTAGCAGGCAGCTCACCAGTGGAATCAGGTCAACCGCTGGATTACTGGCGAACTTGAGGAAACCCTGCGAACTAAGCCTGAACCCCGGTCCCACATTGCTTTGCATATTAAGACGCACCATTAACGTTCAATTATCTGAGGGAGGGAGGTATAATGAAAGTCAAATATGTCTATATGAAGGGATCAAATCAAACAAACATCATTAGAAACGGGGGAAACAACCTCCATGTGAACCCATAGCTTATCACGGTTGGTATATTAAGGAGGTCTACTTGAAAACAAAACCACAGGATCAGTGCCTTTCTCCCATGAACAGGGGACAGCCTTTATTATTCAAAGAGGATTTACTGCATATCTCCCAGCCAAACCTAAGGACTCATGAATACGCAGTCTGTCAAATGAAATGGCTAGGAGGAAAGGCAGATACAGCTCAGTAATGCAGTCGCCTCAGTCTGTAAAAACAACGTGACATTTTTGCATTAATCCATTGAGACCTGGAACGCATCCATGTCACGTTAGCGTTTAACCACATTAACCATTAACCCATTTTTGGGGCGGGAACCCCTTTTGGTGTTTTAAACATTGTTATAATTTAGCTATTGAAAAATAGCAGATCTACAAGCTCATAGCGCGCCACCGAGTGGCGCGCTATGAACTTGTAGATCTGCTATTTTTGAAAAATCGTTAAAATGTGCCTCAAATCTTTCCGAAAATTGTCATGATTTAGAAAACTTTTTTTTTTAAATTTCGACGTCAGGCCTGAATGGGTTAAGAGCTAAATTAGCGCTGGAGGAGCTGTTGGAGATACCAATCTAGGGAATGGTAATGGGCCTGCAGAAGTTAGCGCCACTGCACATTAATCTGCCAGATACCATCTCACACTATGAGCATCTGCCGCATGTTATGGGCTGCTTTGTGCTGAAGTATCATCATATCATGTGAGCCACCAGCCCAGGGAAAGATTTTCAGAAACCTGCTTCTTTACGGACACTGTGGCCATGAGCGATTAAAATGAAGTGGATTGAGATTGAGAACGAGGCATGCTTGTAAAAAAGAGAAGAAAAGAAGGGGTTTTTCAAACATTTTAAACCTCAAGGTCCATCATTTATTCGACATTTGAGCCACGGAGCACCATTTGATGAGATTTAGCCTCTCAGACCCAAGACTATTTTGTTGTTGATCAAAATAACCATTCTTCTATATTCTCTAATTGTGAAGACTTCTTATAAATGGAGATGTTTAACAATAATGAACTCTCGAGAGTGTAAAATGAAACCAAGAGTTCTAATAAGGGTCCATTTGGTTAACAAAATCTCCATCATTTAGCTGGGGACTACCTGGAACCCCCTCAAGGACCACTGGTGGTCCCTGGACCACTGGTTGAAAACCACTAACCTAGGTGAACAAACATTCAGTCTTATTCCTCCAAATGAGAACGTGCGAACCATACGGCGGCGGTGGCTCAGGGGTAGAGTTTCCGGATGGTAACCGCAAGGTCGCCAGTTCGAACCCGGGCTCCCCCAGAGTTAGTGTCGAAGTGTCCTTGAGCAAGACACTGAACCCCTAATTGCTCCTGATGTGCTGGTTGGTACCTTGCATGGTTTCCGCTGCCATCAGTGTATGAATGTGTGTGTGAATGGGTGAATGTAATGCACAATCTATGTAAAGCGCCTTGGATAAAGGCGCTATATAAATGCACCATTTACCATTTATTTTATTTTACCATACATTTCATGTCTATCTCTAATTACTGAAGTCTTTTTTTCTTTTTACAGTCAACTCCCAAAGGCACTTCTGCATGATGAACTGTTGTTCTGCGATTTCCTCAGAGGGCAACAATAACATGGCTCTTAAAGAAATCCCCAATAACTGTGTAGAAAGCCCTGGGGACGAGCTTGATCAACAGCAGCAGTAATCAAAGGGGAAGACTCTGTATATGTCCTTAGAAGGCACAGCTGCTAGATCCGCTGGCTTTCCTCTCCTATAATGCCATACGCTATTGACTTGTTGTAAAAAGGAAAGACAAAGGGTAGTTTGTCTCTTTTTTTTAAGACATGCCTATTTCAAAGTTATTGCGATAGCTCCTTGTTTGTTGCACATTTCTTTTGAAGAAAGCTGTTCTGGTATATTACATAGTGTGTGCAGGAGAACAAGCATACTGTGAAATGTCCACTATGACAGGGGTTCTCAACCTTTTTGGCCGGGGACCCCCGGAAATGCTTTGGCAATGTCTCGGGACCCCCGCCCCGCCCCCTCCCGTACCCCCAATATAAATTGACTGCTACAATAACCTTAACCCATTTTGGGCGGGAACCCCTTTTGGTGTTTTAAGCATTATGTTATAATTTAGCTATTTAAAAATAGCAGATCTACAAGCTCATAGCGCGCCACCGAGTGGCGCGCTACGAGCTTGTAGGTCTGCTATTTTTGAAAAATCGTGAAAACAAATTAAAAAACAAAATCTTTTTTTTTTTCTTTTTTTTTTAAATAAATTGGGTTCCCCCTAAAATAATTTGGCGACCCCCCGAGGGGTCGCGACCCACGGGTTGAGAACCCCTGCACTATGTCATTGACAGGCCTGTATTCAGGAACTAATGTCCAAGTTAAATACTAATAGGGTGGTCAATGGTTCACTAGGCAGTGTTTTCTAGTTCCATGCAGGCACTAATGCAATATCGTTAACACTCTCTATGAAGCCTATCAATAATGCATTATAAACACTATGATCATTTAAAATGCTTTATGATCTGTTTTATAGCGTTATGAATATGTATTGTGATTTTGTGCCTATAATTATATAAATAAATACAAAATACGTATAATTACAGTGGTATAAGTAGATTGTAATACATTACTATAAGTATGTATATAATAGAATTATAGACATGGGCTTCATAGAAACTAAGTGTTACCAAAATCTCTCATCAGCAAGTATTGTAAGCCGAAACCATCGCTGTGGATGTGCTGTTCCTGTTGTGCATGTGTGGGTATAAGTGGTTAAGTGAAGATTAGCCTTGGAAACCCAGGCGTTTTGGTTTCAAAAGAAAAGAAAAAAAAGCCTGGGTGAAGTACCCAGGAAATGTGGCATAGGAGTGGGAGTCAACCAATAAGAGAGCAGAGGGGCGTTGCTCCAAATTTGGTGACGCCCGTGTTCTCCGCTGTGTTCTGAGTAGGGTCGGGACCCGGGAACCGGTTCTGTTTCAGACCCGGTTCCGAGATTGAAGAACTGGAGCCGGTATTTGCATTAGCGGTTCCGCAAACGGGTCTCATTCAGCTCTGTGTGCATGCATGCAAAAGCAGCCATGGTGACGTCCCCTACATGAGTGAGTGGGGTGGATACACCCACTGATCTGAGAGCAGTATGCAATCCTATGAGTGAGTGGGGTGGATACACCCACTGATCTGAGAGCAGAGTGAGTGGGGTGGATACACCCACTGATCTGAGAGCAGTATGCAATCCTATTGTGTTCAAATTTGGTGTTAAACTTACAGGTCATGAAGGTAAAATTAAAAGGTTAATTAATACGTTGCCATCCACTTAACCCATTCTGGGCGTGAACCCCTTTTGGTGTTAGCATTATGTTATGCTTTAGCTATTGAAAAATAGCAGATCTACAAGCTCATAGCGCGCCACCGAGTGGCGCGCTACGAGCTTGTAGGTCTGCTATTTTTGAAAATCGAAGAACGACTGACATAGAAACATAGCTTTTTCAGAAAACTGTCAGGATGTAGAAGACATTTTTAGAATCTGATCTCAGGTCAAAATGGGTTAAAGGAAAATGCCCACATAGTTGTAATGATCTTCATGGTCTTTGCGGAGCATTGCCATGGATTCAATTTGATTATTATGTAGCGTAGTTAAGGTAGAAATCTACCTTTCCTCAAGGCTTTCACGCTATGGCGGAAAATAATGTATATGCATTGGCATAGAAAGGTGTAACTGTAATAACTGTAAAATACTGGACTTATGTAGCCTGGTTTCCAGCCCATAGACCCCGCCCACTCGACTGAGCGCACTGGTTGGAGGCTCTCAGAGTCTGACAATCAGGCTAGGACTAATGCATTTTACCTTACATTTGACTTTACATTAATGCAATCTTGTATGTCTCTCAGAAAGGCTCTATAGAGGGAGATATTAGTGGTTAGTGGCCTAGATGGCACTTTTCAGACATCATGTTCTAATTATCATATTGTTCGTCGGTAGCCGTACTGTACCTAGCAAAGAAACCACATGCCACATATTCAGAACTCCATAGCTTTCTCCTCTTTTACACTTAAACCTCATGGATTAACCAGAGCACATTAGCTATTCAGTCAAGTTAAAGCTATATGTTGAGAATGTATACTTCCTGGCGGTTCCCTTGCTCAAACCCCCTCTATCACTCTGTGCATCTTAATTGTGAGAATTAATTCAAAATGCATGTGGCAGCCATATCAGCTTGCCACACCAAACAATAACACTAAAGGCTCACAGGGGATCAATACAGTGTTTTTGATTTATACTAGTGTTGGCAGATTAACGATGCTTATTCACTTTGATTCGGGTATTAATCAACATGTAACGTCCCGCTTGCAGGCAGTGGGAAAAGCCTGGCACTAAGCCCCAAAGTCAGCTAAACCTGCCTTGGCATTCCTAGTATAAACAAACAAGCTTCCACTCACTGTCCAGCATGCAAAATACATGCCAAAATGAATATTCAACATTCCTCCTCATACATATACACACACACACACAAGCAGCACGCACAATTAGCCACTGCTAGCAATGCAGAAAGCAAGACAGAATCTTTGATGGATAGCTAACATAGGAGAGACACGCCAACGTTGTCTTAGGCAGATGAAAATTGATGGCTGCTACGCCCCGAAGATGAGTTGTAAAGGGAAAAAAGGGGAGAGTGGGAAGGCATGCCCGGAACATGGCGGATGAGTGACGCACACGTGTCATTAACGTATCATTAAAAAGCACCCTGCTGCAAAGGTCAGCTGGCACTGTGGAGAAGCGTGATGGATGGACGCTCGGTGGATCTGCCAAAGTCAAGTGACCTTTCTTTCAGAAACTTTTACGGGGGAGTCGGGGGGTTCCACCACACAGATTCAATTGGGAATGCTTAAGGGCGCTGCAGAAGGACATGAGACAGCTGAGAGGACACTGACTGACGAACGAACATTCATTTGGTATTGTTTGCTTTTTTCTCTACTGCCAAACAAATGTTATAACTGTTTGAAATACGCAAAATACCAGGTTTGTGTGATGGTTTCCCAGGAGAATAGGTTTCCAAGAAAGCCACAGTGAACGGGAAACTGTGTGACTGTGAATTAAGATTAAGAATAGCAATATTTGGCAAATCACATTACAAATAAATGTGGTCCGTGCACGTGCACGCGCAACACACACACGCACACGCACGCACACATGCACACGCACACACACACACACAAACCAAACAATTACTTAGTGTTTGGGGATGAGTAATCATATTGTAAATATAAGAATGATATTTAACGTATGAGAATCCACCACTCAGGACCCACCAAGTTCTGTGCATTCTTAAGTCTGAGTGCCAGTTAAATACTGGCCCGCTCATGTTCAGCACAATGAGTGAATTTTCTTATGACTCATAAGCAACTGGTCACTCAAGGAGTGGAGAATGTGAAAAGGAGGGCTGTGGGACTGCAATGCGCTGCTGTTCGCCACCATACACCTATACTACATTTATGACTTTGGCAACGTTAACCCTTGCGATTCTTTCTATTCCACAGCCATGCCATTTGTCATCTTGAACACTTATCCTGCGGGGGCTGGGGGTCAATTCACTACCCCGCCATCAAATGGGTCTAGGCCAAAATGAAATGGAAGCCGTTGCGCCTGGCCTATAGCAACTACAAATGGTTAGCTTACTATATCTGTAATTGCAGGATCCGGGCTGTTGAGTAAATGGCACTGAATTGACATTCTAGCCACATCATGGTTCATTTTGTCAGAGAGCGTATGTGAGTCACTTACCATTAGCCTCCACTGCTGACTCCATGATACGGTCAGTCTCTTGTTTCCTCCTCCTATGTTCTTCCAGTTGGACCTGGAGGTCCTCTGCTACCTGTTCCAGGTCTCTGAGTTGAGACTACAGAAACACACAAAAGCACAGGAGCTTAGATCACCGTTTCCCAAACACTGGTTCGGGCCCCATTTGTGGGTCATGGCGGCTGTACTCACGGACAGATGTGTACATTATTACAACCCCCTATTTTTTTCATTTCCAAAAAATTTTTTTACTTAACTCATTCTCTGCCAATCATGTGTTTTGACACTAGATGGTGCTCTTCGCTGACTTATGAGTCACCGTTTGTCTCTCTGGCCCATTTTCTACCGTTTGTCTCTCTGGCCCCTTTTCTACCAAAATAACTTTGATCTAGAACTGGTTCGTTTTAGATTATTGGAACCGTGGTGCTTTCATGGAACCGGCAGCCATTTTTTGGTTCCAGTTCCGAACCAATTAACTTTTTGTGGAAACACTCAGAACTGGTTCAACCCCGGTGAAAAAGGGGTCTTTGTGACACAAAGATCCAGGAGATCGCATGATCGCTAGTTTTCCTCTGCCGTTGGCTTCCCGTTTGTTTCTCCGGGGGAAAACACCCGTAGCTCTTCTGAAATGGACGCTAACTATTGAACGGATGGACGGTTTGAAAGTTGGGTTTGGGAAACACTAGTTTAGATCGGCAGTGAGCCTACAGACACACCAGCACAGGAGTTTACAGTACATCCACAGAGGCATGGTACTTTATTCCAGGGATTTGGTGTTTTAAATTTGAATGTGCTCTGAGGGCGGCATTTTGTTTTGACTGCACACTGAATGTACAGTGAGTTCTTGTTTCTCCACCTCTCTGCAGTGGTTCTCAACATGTTTTTGTTTCCCCAAAATGTATACACATCAGGCCACAGACCCCCATTTGAACATATGTTCTACCAGGGACCCCATAGGAGAATACTTTTGTTGTTAGATGAGATTTAGTACAGAATGCTGCAACTATGTATACGGAATACTGTAGGTGGGGAGATACATGCACCCGCATTGAATGGTGGTGCAGAGAGTGAAACCTTGAATAGTCAATATTATACATTATCTCCCAGCTACAGAGATGCCAATAGGGTGCATTTTGCATCCCAAAACGCAGTTTATAGTTAAGGGACGCAATAAAACAAGGACCACTGCATCCACGCGATGCACTACTGTACTCAGCATGTACAGTAAAAATACACACACTAGCTTTAGTTATAATCATTTCTTCATTTGTAAAAATGACAAAATATGACTCGTAACGTCGCTGAAATGGGACTCATCAAACGTCCTTGGGACTCATCTAAAAGACCATCCCTGCATCCCGGGACTCATTACATTGAAAACCTATTTACATCACTGCAGCTGGTGAAATAATAATGAAATTAGACCGATACTCATTTCTCTGTGGACCCCACTTTGAGAACCACAGACTTCAGATTTCAGGTAGTCTCCCCTCTCTCTCTCCCTCAATCTCTCCCTCTTTTTCTATACATTTCTCCTTCTTCCTTCGTCCACAATGGACTATTTCAATGACTTGTGTCAGCAGGTGTTGTTGTCACATCCACAAATGACAGCATGAGACAGCCAAGCATAACCTATCATCACTCTCTATAATGGACCAATTAATAAGAAAACAGCTGTGTGTGTGTGTGTGTGTGTGTGTGTGTGTGTGTGTGTGTGTGTGTGTGTGTGTGTGTGTGTGTGTGTGTGTGTGTGTGTGTGTGTGTGTGTGTGTACGTGCGACATGTGTGCGTGCGTATCAATATTACCTCCCAATCTCCCCTAAGACTTTCTCATAATGCAGTGATGGATTCTGGTCGGTTCCGATAGGGATGGCTACCTTTCGGGGGCACTCCGCTTGCTTAGCCACATTCAGTCGCTGCAGTGATTTATGGGGACCATTTTGAGTGCGTGAGAGCACACTTAAAAAGTTCCTAAGCCGTGTTGATATTCAACCCTTTGTCTCGTAACAATTAATACTGTACACACAGCGTTAGTGTTTCTAGTTAATCAGCACATTGGATACAAGCGTTCAAACAAAAGAAGTGCATCCCTATCAGTGTATTCTTCCGCTAGGAGCTAATTACATACTAGACAAAGACGTGTTTTAGAGATTTTGTTATCAAGTGATGCAACATCGGTAGTCATTTATTAAAATGCAGTGTGTTTCTGAACACACACGCACACGCACACGCACACACACACACACACACACACACACACACACACACACACACACACACACACACACACACACACACACACACACACACACACACACACACACAGTTTTCCCAGGGGGTTCTTCATTTGAGCAAGACTATTTTGGGCATCCGTACGTGTTGTGTGCAGAAACCTTTTCTAATGCCAGTTTTCGTTTTGTTGAACTCTGCAACCCACGCACATTCGCGGCGCAAACACTGAAAACATGTTTTGAGTTTGTTTATTTAGTCTCTCTCTCTCTCTCTAAGAAGAAAAAGCCTTCATTTAACATCCTGATAAAATGTAGAATGTCAGTGTAATCACTAATATAGTCTGGGGGCCAAAGCTGACATTTGGTAACACCACTGGGTAGAAGCAAACAACCTATCCAGTATTAATCTTAAACCCCTTGCCATGTGTTCTAGTCTGGTTGTCATCTCTGAAAAAGATTTTTAGGTCATTTTATCATTGTATACTTAAAACTGGTCAAATCGGATTTTGCTACTCTAATGTTTAGCAAATTTGTAAATGTAATGGTATAGTACTGCTTTAAATGCACAAAAAAATGCATTTAAAGTAAAGAATAATAATCAGATTTTGACTATAGCATGAAATGAGCATTCAAAAAGGGCTTCTAAAAGTCACCAGAAAAGAAATTCAACATAACAACCACCCTAAAACTTCTTCTATGGGTCCCTTCTAACCAAAAAAAATAGGTTGTCAGCTTCTACACAAACATGTTAGCAAAAGTCATTTCTGAAGCACTTTTCTGTATTGGCCCCCAGACTAATAACAGAGGAAACACACTGCAACACTAAAGTTGGTGACTCACAGACAGAAGGATAGATTCTACTTTATTTATCCCTGAGGGTGAAATTCAAGAAATTAGATTATGCATTGCAAGCAACTTGTTTTTTTCTGCTCTTGGAAACTATATTTGACTAATACACAAAATAAGAAAAATCACAAGAAGGCTCATCTGTTTGGGGAAATATTTGTGAATGTGCTGTCAGTGTAGTTATATTATTGTTTTAATCCCTCCCAACTAGAATGTTTTTTTATTTTGTAATTTGAGTAGACATTGATTTTGGTAAGGGAAATGAGTGATGGCAGGCCCTCTGTTACCGCTGATGAATAAAGAGAGGCCATGGATTTATGTTTAGTTGCCCGGGGGTTATGCATCAGAGTGGGGATTCATTATATCTTTTGCGAACTGTTTGTGATGTGACAGACACATAATTTGATTTATGATGGGAGCTGGTTTTGTTGCAATTATAAATAAATGAATGTAAAGCTACAGTAGGGATTAGTTAGGAAGTTAAGATTAAGATGGGGTGGGAGTTGTTGTGTTTGGTTTTCATTTGACCATGTCTGTCTGTGTTATTTTTATTTTCTATCGTATTTGCAATTGTGTTTTTGAGTCCCTGTAATTATTTGTAGTGATTGAGTGAGTGAGTGACACGCAGCCGGCTGGAGAATTGAACCCTCGACTCGCTGTCAGGCTGTGTCAGAGCCTATATATGGTAGCCTGGCTAATAAGCCAGACCGAATCAGCCGTTGGCAAAAAAAAAATTGCCTGCCGGCGGATTACGGTCTGGAGAGGCTCAATTGTACGCCCATTTCCTACACCAGAGAACTGGTGTGGCCAATCGGGACACGGTATGCAATATGGGCGGGCTTTGGTACAGTGACATTCAATGCTTGAGACCCTTGACTGACAGTACCTCTAACCAATTGCGTCAAAGAGAAAATGTTTGAACCCACCCCCCGGGAAACAAGATCCATACACCGCATCTCCAGACTCAAATACCACACGACAGTGTGATTTGAGTCTGGCTTATTAGCCAGGCTATATATATGGTATGTGCCTCAAAACCATATGCCACCCCATCTATAGACAGAAACGGGTCTCATGGTCGCAGGCAACGTATTTCCTGTAGGCGGAGACGGCTCTTCTACTACATTGAATGGGAAAGTGACTGATGTTAGTCTGCTCAAACGTTACTCTTTTACCTGCTTTTTACTAACACTAACTTTACAAAGATGCCCAGAACATCGGGATGAACCTGGTGTAGTTTATGGCAGCTCCAACAGTAGTGGCAACATTCAACTTTGGAGAGAAACGGAATGTCAAAAAATACACCGCGGTGGCTGAGACCAGAGCCATAGAGTAATGGTTGAGACGAAGCAGTGAAAGGTCCTGAAAGATACATAACGTCAGTCTTAACCAATACCCAATCTTTCTGTTGTATGCACACAAGGCTGCTGTACTTTATACCTCATACTAAGCATTTAAAGTATGCGGTAAGGCAATTGCAACGTACTGTAATTTTAGGGCCTACCCAATAAAAGCTTTGATACGGTGTATGAATCCGACATGCTTCTTCAAGTACGTCTTGGAATAGTTTGTTTGGTATATCCATATTTTATTCCAACTCGACTGGACAGACAAAAAACAAACGTGGGGGACCATAACAAAGCGACGGCGAAACCACAAACGGGAATACGATTTATTTATTTATTTACCATCCGGTCTAGACTGGATCACAAGGCGATTTAGAAACACATTGATTGATTGATTGATTGAAGAATGTATTAACAGTTTGCAGAATTACAGTACATTTCAAGCACAAACTCAATACAAAGGCTGTTAACTGTGAGTGGACGACCCAATTAAGCATTACACTTGTTTCCAATAGGGTCCACCATGTTCAAATCATCAAAACATTTAGAGACGTACAAATAGACACTTCTATAGACAGAACAGGAATTCATCATAAAGGAGGTAAAAAGGGAAAAGAAACATATACAGTGAGTGGGGAAAAAAAGGGGTGGGCGGTGGGGGGGATTCACGTTCAGCTCCGTTAATTTGTTTTTTTTTTCCTTGGAGGAGCTGCGTTGGGTCCCCAAGTTGGCTCAGTGGCCATACCTTGAGTTGGCTGTGTGGCCGCGACCGTCTCTTGTGTTGTCCTTGCGTTCGTGTTTGAGGGATTCCGATTTTACAGGGGCCAGTTTCGAATTGCAGCCGTCCGTAGGTGCCCTTTGAGAGCGGTTTTGAAAGAGTCAAGGGATTCGCATGTCTTAATGACAGTTGGTAGGGCGTTCCACATTTTGGTGGCATAGGAGCGAAAAGAATTTAGTCCCTTGTTTGTGCCGAATCTGGGTTGTACATGGTTCGTTGCACTCCCTCTGGTGTTGTGGGTGTGGACTTCGTTAACATTAAGGAAGTATCTAGACAGGTACATGGGTATCTTGGTGGTGTATCGAATCTTGTGGACCAGACCCATTGCAAGATGCTGTACTCTGTCGTCGACCCTAAGCCATTCCAGCCTGTCGAAGTGGGCAGGGGTGAGGTGGGTTCGGGGGGCTAGGTCAAGTAGGAGCCTGACCAGTTTGTTTTGGGAAGTCTGGAGCCTGGTTTTAAGGGCCTTTGAGGTGCTGTGGTACCAGGAGGTGCATGCATAGTCAAAGAAACCCTGTACAAGGGCTCCTGTTAAGGTCTTCAAGGTGTTTTTGTTGACCAGTGAGGAGATCCTGTAAAGGAATCTTGTTCTATGGTTGACCTTTTTGATTACGTTGGTGGCCATTTTATCACCGGAAAGATTAGCCTCCAGGATGGAACCTAGGTAGGTAATTTCATCTTTACGTGTGATAACATTGTCGCCCACTTTAACCAAGAAGCCATTTGCCTTGCTGAGATTACTATTAGAGCCAAAGAGAATGGATTCAGTTTTTCCCAGGTGTAAAGATAGTTTGTTATCAGCGAGCCAGGTGCAGATTCTACCGAGTTCAGAGCTGAGGGCATTTTCAACCTGCAGTTTGTCCCTGTCCGAGACCAGCAGTGCTGAGTCATCTGCGAACAGGAACAAGTTGCAGTCACAAGCTGAAGTCATGTCGTTAACATATATTAGGAACAGTAGAGGCCCTAGTATGCTTCCTTGTGGAACGCCACAGCTCACTGGGAGGGGGGGGGACAGTGTTCCGTTCACTTCCACCATCTGTTCTCTCCCCTCCAGGTAGGATTGCATCCAGCTCACTGATGTGCTATCGAAACCAATTGCTTTTAGCTTGTTAACCAGTATGGAGTGGTTCACGGTGTCAAAAGCCTTTTGGAGGTCCAGCATGACCATGCCGCAGTATTTGCCAGCGTCCACCTCTTGTTTGATGTGGTCGCTCAAATAGAGAAGGCATGTGTCAGTGGAGTGGGATGTTCTGAAGCCAGATTGGAACTCGTACAATAATTTATTAGTGGCAAGATACTTTTCAACCTGTTCATAGACTATTTTTTCCATCACTTTCGAGATGGAACTAAGAATAGAAATAGGGCGGTAGTTGCCGGGGTCTAATTTACTCCCTTTCTTGTGCAAGGGGGTTACTTTGGCCAGTTTGAAATCTTGGGGGACCTGTCCCTGTTTGATGGAGAGGTTTACTATGTGGGTGATGATTGGAGCTATAGAGATGGCTGAGTCTCTGAGAAATTTGGAGGGAATGTTGTCATGGCCTGTGGCCTTGTGGGGTTGGAGGGCACTCAGTTTCTTAATTACCTCATCAGTTGTTACCATAACTAGTTTAAAATCGTCTTTACAAACACCTAGGTTTCTGTAGAAGGTTGTAATGTGCTCTACACCAAAGAGCCCAGAGTGGGAGGGCAGTTTGTTAACCAGAGTTGTTGCTATGTTTGTAAAGAAGATATTCAAGTAGTTGGCCACATCAAGGTTGTCAGTGATGAGAGTGTTGTCCGATTTGATGTTTATGTTTGAAAACCTGGTTTTCCTCCGATGTGGAAAGCCTAGTGACGCGAGGTTACCCCATCTATGGTTTTGGTTTTGTTTTGAGTGTGATTTGTCTGTTGTTGTGGTTATTGTATCTTTGAAACTCGTTTTCTGTTTGTTTGTTTTAAAAAGAGAAAGGTGAAAGCATGTTGATTAGGATACCATGTAAATGTACCTGCAATGCTTATAAATAAAAACATATGAATTGAATATTCACAATAAGTTCACTTTCTGAGTCATTGTCATTGTTTCCCACGACGATGTGTCCCTGCCATATAAGATATGATTTATGATATGATTTTATTGATCTTGACCTTTATTGATCCGAGTGGAAATTCTGGTAGAAGCGAGTTCCACATTAAGATTGAAACACAGGAGAGGTACAGGTAAGAGACTAAAAGAGTAGAGTCAAGAACCAAACAAGATAAAAGAATACGTTAATAATATACATTCTATAAATAAATAAACAATAACATACACTCTATCAACAGTGAACACGACAATGAACAGAGACTTGAACGCGAACAGACTAGGACATAATCAGACACATTGAGAACAGAGGATCACCACATGCAGCAGCGCCCGGGGGAGGGGAGCATTTTGGGTGACACCTCAGCCTCGATCTGCCAATCAGTGTTCACACAAGGGAACATGGAACAGAAATATCTGATGAAAAGGAGGCACTGAAAGATCAACTGGTGATCAAGTGTGTGTTGCGTATATACAATATTGGCATGTGCATGTCATCATTTTGTTTGTGATTGCAAATGTCTGCGACAAAGACGCCAAAAATGTTCTCTGTTGTCGGAGCAGTTTTCAACTGTTACCATGCGACACATGTGATACAAATTACAATATTAATGTAGGGGCCGGGGGGATAAGGTGCATTTTCTGGTACAGTACATTGTATCATCCAGTACAGTATACAATGTATTGTGTTGAAATTCAATACAAATTTTTTTAAATGCTTTGAAATACTAGTTTCCTTATGATTAATGCATCATATTACACAAAGGTTTAATGGCATAAATGTTTTACAGTGATGTAAATAGGTTTTCAATGTAATGAGTCCCGGGATGCAGGGATGGTCTTTTAGATGAGTCCCAGGGACATTTTATGAGTCCCACTTCAACGATGTTAGCAGTCATATTTTGCCATTTTTACAAATTGCAGCATTTAACTCCCATTACATTTTATATGGTTATAATGTGGTTATATTCATGTAGAAAACAGAAGAAGAAATTATTATTATAACTAAAGCTAGCAAAATAAACTAGAATAAAAAACAGCACAGTATACGACAGAGGTCGTTGTTTTATTGCATCCCTTAACTATAAACTTTTGGGATGCAAAATGCAACCTATTTTAACCTCTGGTTTTATGATATGTAGATTATAGACAATATATACTTCCATCTCTTTCATGTTACTGCAGCATCAACTCACATTTCCTTTCCTGCACAGAAATAGTACTTAGCATTAGCAGCACTGATTCTTGACACAAATTAATGTCCATGATGACGCCAATAAACAATAACAACTTGTAAAACTCTACACATAAGCTTGCATATATTATCATTTTAACAAGCAGCGGTGCAGACTAGAGTGCCATTGTCCAATTTGGAATGGTACTACTTAGTGGATTCTATTGGATAATGGAGAGCAGGGGAAATGAACGGCGAAAATAGTTCATTAGTAGTTTCTTATCTTGAAGCACTGCAGCAGAACTGATCCAGAACTGGCTTAATAACCATGGGCGGCGCTTGTTTATTTGTGCACAGTAAAATTACCAGTGTTCATTTAACCATGAGCAATTGGTTCTATTTGTACACATTTGAAGCTGAAAATGAGACACTCCGGGGTGACATTCTGTGCATTGAAGAAGATTATTGCACAGGAAGACTACACGAGAAAAATGACTTTTTCAAAATGATAAAAATCCTTCCATCCTTCCATCCATTCTTTCAACATAATGGTACACCTCAGCTATGGCCGCGCCCAGGGCACCCCTATGTGGATTTGTCTAGAGCGTTTGGGGTGGACTGCCCTTTAATCATTAGGTCTATACATGTTTTCAGACCTATAGTGTATAAACTGCCTCTTAGTACCTGTAGTACATAACCTGACTCCGCCAGATGGGGCAGCAGAGAGTACACTGGGTTCCCCCCCTCCTGCTCCCATCTGGGAACTCTCAAGGTGCTGCCAGACTTACTAAAGAGCCGCGGACGTTCTCGGCTGTCCGCAGCTTCTTTTCCGGGTTTTTAGACAGCTGGTGGATGGAAAAGAAGCTCCACTTCCGCAGATGACTGCCGTGACGGACAGATTCCCGGAAACGGAGCTTAATTTCCATCCACCAGCTGTCTAAAAACTCGGAAAAGAAGCTGCGTACAGCTTCTTCTGTCCGCGGCTGTCGGACGTTTTCCGCTTAGGTGTGGAAACACTGACAGGCAGACTTGATGCTCCGGCCACCAAACGGCCTGGCCAATCAGCGGCAGCTAGAGGCGGGATCAAGGCAGCACTGTGTATGTCTTGATCCCGCCTCTAGCTGCCGCTGATTGGCCAGGCCGTTTGGTGGCCGGAGCATCAAGTCTGCCTGAGAGTTCCCAGATGGGAGCAGGAGGGGGGGGAACCCAGTGTACTCTCTGCTGCCCCATCTGGCGGAGTCAGGTTATGTAGTACATGGACCTGCAGAGAATTTTAGCTCCAGACTCAGCTGTCAATTTAGATGGCGAGCTCCCGTTTCTAGCCTCACGATGCTAACAAGAAGTCCAAGCAGGGTGTCAAAATAGCTCCACAATAGTCCGTGAAGATGTTATGGTGACCATTCACCGTCTTTTACCTTTGCAACACAGAAAGTAGCAGCACGGCACCAGTTTCACTCGGTGGGTACTAATACTAGTCTTCTCCCAAACCAGTGTTGTTTTTGGCAGCAAATTCCTATTTTAGTTCAGTCATAGTCTTTGGAATAAAACTTCATTTAGTTTTAGTCACATTTTAGTCACCTGGAATGTGTTAGTGTTTTAGTGGACTAAATGTCATGAGATTTTAGTCGACAGTTGATTTAGTCGACTAAAATGTATTTTGGCGGGCCTTGACGCAATGACTGATTTTACACTTGCTGAAAAAAGCCGATCTACAAGCTCACAACGTGTCGCAGCTTGTAGATCTGTTATTTTCAGCATGCTATTTTCATTTTGTTTCCATTTAGTTTTCGTCAGTGAAAAAAGGTAGTCGACGAACATTTTTCGTCATAGTTTTAGTCAACGAAATCGACAAACTCTCCTCAAACTAATGCAGCCTGCATAATGGCAAAGAGAAACAGTTCTGTGAAGTTGAAGTGTGTGTGATGACAGGATGGTCTAATTTAATAACGATAAAGGTCATTACACACCCATGGGGTGGTGAATAAACAATACGGACATAAATATTCATATGTAGGTAGGCCTAGTTGAAGCCTCATTCATACAGGTTAATGCCTTTATTTGTGGTGAAAAATCAACCTTGTTTTTTTACAAATAATTTAAAAATACCAAAAATAGCAGATTGACAATTTGAACTATGTGTCCTTTCACAAGCAATCAATATACACTTGGTGAACTGAGCTAAACTGTACTGTAGCAACATTGTAAAAGGATCACTGATGATGCGGGCAACACGAGAGATGAGTGAGATCAGCAGGGAATGGGAAAACAATGAAAATGAACTGCTCTTACAGCCGTAAAGAAGGGAACATCTCGTGTTGACATGCCAAAAACCGACTGCACAGCAGGTTAATGCAATGATAGCAACATCACAGCAGATGCCTTTAACAGCAGGCAGTCTGCCATTTGCCTGTGTGGACCAAACAAAACCATAGGGCACAAGCTGCTACTCAACATCTGCAATTTCCAGTGCACCAACATAGGCAAAAGTAACTTACCCCTAAGCCTTTAGCATAATTACTTTAGATAAATAAATACTGATATTAATATACCCATTCTGGGCGGGAACCCCTTTTGGTGTTTTAAGCATTATCATGTTGTACTTTAGCTATTGAAAAATAGCAGATCTACAAGCTCATAGCGTGGCACAGAGTGTCGCGCTACGAGCTTGTAGGTCTGCTATTTTTGAAAAATCGTGAAAACGTGGCCCAAATGTTTGAATATATTCTTTCAGAGCGTACGTTTTTAACTCAAATCTTTGCTTCTGGGGGGTCCCTGGAACAACATATTTTCAGATGGGGGTCGGCGGCCAATTACATGTATTTTTGGAGGTCCTTGACATTCAAATGTTTGAGAACCACTGACGTAGAAACATGGGTCTTTCAGTAAACTGTCAGGATTTAGAAGGCATTTGTAGAATCGTCCTCAGGTCTAAATGGGTTAAACAGCTGAAAAGACACCAAACAGCGTGAAGATGAAAGGGTACTGTATGTCATTATGATAAAGGGAGACATTTCTTAGAGGGTTTTGGCTGGTAGTACAATAACAGCACAGATCCAGCAATAGTTGATTGTGTATTGTTATTCTAAAGATCAACTGAGGTCACGTTTTATTTTACGCCTCTGCTTTGGATTTTAAGACAGTCAGCATCCGAAACTTTCCAGTATAAGTATTTGGCCCAATTTTGATAAGGATAACGCAACTTTGCACCATGGCGCTAGGTCTTAATTCATGCAGTGGGGTGTGGCCAGTGCAATGTTGCTATTTACAGTACGACTACGCTATGGCTGTTGCACCGAGTGCAACGTGCAAAAAGTGATTGTAAATAATATTTTCGGCATTTCGTATCTTTCCATAACCGCTCGTCTAACAGGCATAAAAAAAACAGCAGAAACCTTTTCTTTTATTTCATAGGATTAATGAAGGATTAAGTACTTGAAATGCCACTTCAATTGTTGAACGGGAGTGTTGTATACAGATCGAATGGATTTTGATTACAACCATTGTGTTGCATCGTTTGTTTGGATTAGGTGTGTAGATTGCACTGCACTCCCAAAATAAGAAAAGTCCCCTGCAGTCTTCTTGCACTGCTGTCAATTTGCGCCAGCACAACAGATAAGACAAGCTCCAACCAAGTTGGTCTTAAGTTGGAGCGCACAGTCTGTGGGGGAAGATAGCTTTGCACCCAGCCTACGCCTCATTTTTAATATCAACACACCTCCACATGCTCAGTCAGTTCACTGCAAACGCTGTGGTATTTAGACAATCTAGAGCGCAAAGAAGATATAATAACACCGGCACAACAAATCTGTTCTAGTGCATTTACCCTTGTAACCTCAGCAACATACTGTTAATGTTTATACTAAAACTAACATACCACACTAGGGCTGTTGTACTTGCTCACCTGCCAATGAGGAGCCATCACCGGAAGGACGTAGTACCACCGTCCTACTTGACTCGTTCAACACGCACCCACCCCGCTGACAGGCCAGCCATAGAATGAGATAGTGCAGCTACAAACTGGATCGCCCTTCCTGCCCAGCTTCCATCCCCCCAATGGCAGGCAATTTTGTTGACGCTCTCCAAGCCAGATGCCAGAGTGCCTATCATCACCTCTAATGCTCCCATACTTCCGCTTTAACCCATTTAGAACTACCATCAATTCTACAAATATCCTTCTAAATGTCAAGGACCCCCAGATTTTATATATATTTGGCCGCGGACCCCCATCTGAAAATATGTTGTTCCAGGGACAGAGCGCGGATAGAGCTTGTATATCTGCTATTTTTCAATAGATGAGTTTAAAAAAATGGTTAAAACAACAAAAGGGGTTCCCGCCCAGAATGGGTTAACCCGTTTCTGTAGTCGGTCTGTCTCATTGTCGTTATGTATGTCACTCAAAATCTGTCCACCAGAGAGTTTGATTCAGTATTTAGACATTTCATTGTATCCTATATAAACCCCCTGAAATTCTATTTTTAACTATGTTCAATTCAAACTACGTGACTCATTCAAACTACGTGTCCCTGGTTCTGGTGGTGGCTGAATAATGTCCATGTGATGCATGAGAGGGCCATGATTTTTCAATTACTTTTTTTCTATTTTCAAAAAGCTGCATTAAAAAAAATCATAATTGAAAAAGTAATTTAAAAAAAACACACCTCCCTCACGAATTAGACTCTAATTCGTGAGGGAGATGTGTTTTTTGTGTTTTTTACTGTTAGTGTCCCTCTAATTATTAGAGGGACACTAGCAGTGTCCGGGTACTTCAGTCGTAGAGCTCTCGCCTTTGGACCAAAAGTTCATGGGTTCGATCCAACTCAGCGAATGAGTAGCACGGCTTGGTGCAGCAAGTCGTGCGGGAAGTACTGGGAGCTGATGGTAGGTGTGGCGCTCCACCTCAGCAATCCATCTCCCAGGGGTCTATAGCGCATTGTAACGGGGATAGACTCCATCTCCCAGGGGTCTATAGCGCATTGTAACGGGGATAGACTCCATCTCCCAGGGGTCTATAGCGCATTGTAACAGGGATAGACTCCCGCGCGTTACCGGCTGATACCGAACATTAAGCCACTCCCGACCTACTTCTTCTTCTTCTTCAACAGAGTCAAAAGAACCAAGGATGTGTGTTGTGTGCGTGTTGATGGTTAAAATGTAGCTTGAAGTTCAATGGGTTTATATAGGAAGGGGCCATATCTGATCAAATGAAAATCGAATCTATTGAACCAAGCAACTTAAAAACTGTCTATGAAGCCAGAGTAGACGTTAAAATGACCCCAGAAGTGTTTTAAAGTGAAATACCCCTTTACATTAATGACATACAGGATAAGACTAAGGTTCTACATTGCTCAATTGCATAACTGAGGTCAACTCAGCAAAAAGACACTGCACATTTTGGACGTGTACATACCTGCTTCTCCCTCCAGAGTAGGACTCCCTCCTCAATGAGTTGCTGTTTCAGACGAAGGCCGTCGTCCAAGGTCTTCATCTGGCCCTGTACGTCTGCCCGCTCCCTCTGCCCCAGATTCCTGGAAGACAGCAGAGACATGCGCTCCAATCATTAGTGAGGGGGGAAAAAAATAAAACACACACAGAACGACCCAATGCCCACTCGTGTTTCTGTCTGTCAGATGGCACAATCCAATTTCTGAAGGCCCCTCAATAGACTGGGAATCTAAAAGGGGAGGGGCGGAGGGGGGGGGGGGGGGGAGTAAATAAGATGTGGGTGGACACCGTGTGGTTGAACTAAATTGTGTTCCTAGTCTGGCACTATGAGAGTGTAGACATTGTGAAATCATAATGAGACAGACTCTGTATGTGGGTTGTGGGTTTTTATTTCTGTTTTCTTTTTTTTAGGCATAGATATGGGCCTTGAACATAACAAAAGTCAACCGTCAACAATGTAAGTGGGTTAGTGTATTAAGAGTCTGGGTTTACTCCGGGGACAGAGATGCTAGTACTGGTCTACATTTCAGCATCAGACTACTAAGTGTATAATCAGTGCAATGTTTGCTATGCGAAGATGACCGGGAGGGTTTACTGGAGCAAATATTATAGGAGTATATGACCAGGGAGCGGTTTCAATGAGAGAAAAGCATGCGGCTGAACACAAAAAAACACAACCTCTCACAGGATTTGTCAACAGATTTACCATTTGCATGACAGTGTGTATATTTGGAGCGAGGCCCGTCACTGTCGTCCAAGGAAAAAAGCGCCTCTGCTCATGAAAACTACCATAGCAAGAGTTCTAATGAGCCACTGGCGCACACGTGCAATTTACAGACAAAGAGCTTGGGCCTGTAAATACTACAGGATGAGAAAGGCAAAGGGTAATGGGGTGATGAGTCAGTCCCCTTATCCAGACTAAGCTCTTTAAGACACATCCCTAATGTATTTACATTAGGAAAGAGGCTCTGTGCGCCAGGGGGAGAAACAGGAACCTATGAGCAGAACTAGGTCTCTATTACAGTGACATCATGCCCCCTGGTGGCAGCAGTGAATCCATCACTGCCACATGCGGCCCCCAATGGAAAGACACAGCGGTAGCATTTCTGATGGTGATAATAATGGGTACATAAGATGCACAACTTATGTGTAATGGATATGCAGTGTTATATATATAGTCCAGAATAATGGAAAAGTATGAATTGTTTAGCCTGAGCGAATACTAAATTGAGGTTCTGCTTTATGTCTCTCGTTGTCCACGCATGCATCCTCTCGTTGTTGATCCAACTGACCTGCAGGAGTTCTGGCAACGGATATGACTGTTGTATTCATCTGACGCATCGCAGCAATCTGTCAGGAGGAAGAGGAGGAATTAATCCATTAGGCGTGCTGAGACGCGAGACACAGGAGCCACAGAATCACCGCCAGACATCATTCTAATTCTGAGTCATGCCGACATAATTGGGCGATTAAAGTTAATATCTAATACATGAAATTATCTTGTACGTGATTATTACTGACAATATCTCTCTGCCGCACCTGTGAGAAAGAGCTATTTTTAATGCAATTTGTGTGTGTGTGCGTGCGTGCGTGCGTGCATGCGTGCGTGCATATATATATATATATATATATATATATATATATATTTATTTATTTATTTTAGAATCCTAAGATTAGATTTTTTTTCATTTAGTGAGTTGGTTTAACTGGTTTTTAGACATATACAATCATAATAAAATTAATATGCAAAATGCAATTAATCTTGTAAGTCAACATTAGCATGGTCCAAAATCAGGAAAAGTGATGGATTTGCTGGCGGGGGTGGGGGCGATCCAAGCCTCCGTCTTGGTCGTTCATTTTATATAGATATGCTTTATCCCTCCCCATTTCTGGTCAGACTGAATAAAATGCAGTACATGCACTTTTTTTTGGTCTGATATGTTTGCTATATATGTTGGTTAATATAAAATTGCGTCCCTATTTTGGGCAGATTTTCAAAATATGTCAAAAGTCTTTCTTAAACAAAACAGAAAGAACAACATAGCAGATCTACATGCTCGCAGGGCCTATTTTCGCCATTTGTCCCCCATCCTTTGTGAGGGGCCCTCCTATGCAGCTTTGTGAGGGGCCCTCCTATGCAGCTTTGTGAGGGGCCCTCCTATGCAGCTTTGTGAGGGGCCCTCCTATGCAGCTTTGTGAGGGGCCCTCCTATGCAGCTCTGTGAGGGGCCCTCCTATGCAGCTTTGTGAGGGGCCCTCCTATGCAGCTTTGTGTGTAGGTGTGTTTGAGCATGTGTTAAGTGTTTGTAGCAGGTGTTTGTATCACAGAATGTGATGACTTGATTGGCTTATTATGTATGATGATGTATGACGATAAGAGCGCCCCTCACTTCACACGAGGGATTTTATTTTCTAATCAAACATTGAGGGCATCCATCAGTGTCCTCACTGCTGTTTCTCACCAACATACAGTAGGGCTATTCTAACTTCTGCAAACTTTCTCTACAACTTGAAAAGTACAGTTTTCCGGCCGCTTACGAGCGACTGTCATACAGGCTGCTCAATAGGATGGACGACTATGACTTAAAATGGGGCTTTTACCATATGCACGTATCAGGACTCTGATTAGTTTCTGGCTCTGAGTGAGCTCTGAACGGGCTGCAACTTTAGAAAAATACACTGAAGGAATATGTCTGGAATTTGGGGCTGGGGTGGACTGCGGGATATTTCTGTGCATTTCTGTTATATTGTTTTGTTTTGTTTTGTTATGAGTTTGTTTTGTTATGCATTTCTTTGGTTGTGTTTTGTCTATGTCTGTCAATGTTTCATATACAAAAGAAAATTAATAAAGTACAAATCATAAAATTAAAAAAAAGAAAAGTACAGTTTTCCCAACTTGCCTGGCTATTTTCATTTGGAATAGATTTCACCCTGTACGCCTGCTCTCCAATTGAGTGGAGATCAATCAGCATGCTATACGATCAGCTACACAGAGCTTTGTAAGTGCTCAGATGTCTCCCATGTTCTGATGTTTAAGCCGAGAGAGTGGTCACAGTGGGAAGCTCCTCAATTACCCAGAACCCCATTGGTAACCAGTAAGGCTACAACATCAGAACCCTGCGCCTGTGCAAGCCGTCGACAAGAGGGAAAAGGCGCTGCAGTGTTTGTCTGTCCTAAGTGGGCATGTGAAGGTGAGTGGGAGAAAGATAATAGAGAACAGATAAAGGCGGGGGGGGGGGGGGGGTGGATAAGACACTGAAAGAAGGGGACCCTCTCCATCTCTACACCCCCACGCCTTCATTCTTTCCTCTCATGTGATGCCACCCGCTGTCGCTCTGTCATTAAAAGCTTCCGGGAATGCTGCTGACCGGCAGGGGGTGTCGATGACAGAATGGGTTGGATTTTGACCAAAGTGGGAGCCTCTCGTATCTAGAATAGCACTGAGGTGGAGGACGAGGTGGGAGCCTCGGCCCTAATTGAATAGTTTCTCGTACAATGGTGTCGCTCCCTGGTAATAACGCAGTGGAACAAAACGTCATGCGGTGCGTTTAGCACTAGAAAATCTGGTATTTCTTGACGAGCACTCAGTCGTAAGATTCAGTGGAGGAAGGAGTTGAGATTGCAAACAGAAGGTTGTTCAAAGGAAACAGACTGACAGAGGTGTGTGCGTGGGTGGGTGGATGTGTGTGTGTGTGTGGGGGGGGGGGGGATTGACAGGTTGCAGGTTGCCGTCACACCCTTGTTGTTGCAGAAACAAACAGAGATGAAGAAGAAGCAAACAAAACAAGTTTCCTCTCTCTCTCTCTCACACACACACACAATGTAAGCAGGCCAAACTTCCTAAGCGTTCTTCATACTTCATGGTTTACACGGTGCAGTTGGAGGCAGCGCTTCTGTGGAATTGTTTTTGATCATTCAGCCTATTATTATTCCTCTATGTCATGCGACGGGTGCAGCCCTGTTTCACGCAGCAGTTCCCTGCATGACAGCTCTGATCACTTCTAAAAGGATTACTCAGCACGCAGCACGCTGTTTATGTTGTTGACTGGGGAACCTTACATCAGTGGTGAGAAAAAGTACTCACATTTTTACTCAAGTAAAATAATCAATACTGCAAAGTGGAAGTCCCGTATTCAAAATGGACTTGAGTAAAAGTACAAAAGTATCGGCATCAAAATATAGTACCAAAAGTTAAAATACTTATTGTGCAGTATCTACAAGATCACAATCCGTCCTGATATGCGACGCATTGTGAGCATGGTCAAGTGACAATTTAAGGACTTTTCACACCTTTTTAATACCTAAAACCATTACTGCATCAAAAGTAATCAACAAACTATACTATAAAAAAGGGGTAGAATATTGGCCAAATTGTCAAATAATATATGAAATAGGCAAAAAATATATAATAATGCCGATCTACAAGCTCACAGCGCCGGAGCTTGTAGATCTGCTATTTTCACTATATTTAGCTATGGAACCGAGTCAAAATAAATGTAATGCCTCAACTCCTACAATTCCAAGTACTTGTCAGGGTGGGGGGTCCCCAGTTCAAATATGATTATTTTGGGAGGTCACGACCTGAAAAGGTTGAGAACCACTGCATTATTAGACGACCCATATAATGGAGTTTATGTTGATAAAAGACATGATGTTCCTATAACTCTACTGTGTATATCAGTGGTTCCCAAACTTTTTCATGTCAAGGACCCCCAAATTGACATGAATTAGCCCGCGGACCCCCATTTGAAAGGATATGCCAGGGACCCCCATAAGAGAAGATCTTTACCGGCTCTAGCAGTGATTCTCAACGTGTTTAATTTCAAGGACCCCCAGTTTGACATGCATTAGTCTACGGACCCCCCATTGAATGGCATTTCTATCTCTGGGACCCCAATTTATATTGTAAAATCAATATTATTTTAACTCTGAGAGTGTACAAATGGAACCAAATGGACCCATAATGGTCCATTTGGTTCCAAACCAAAATATCATAATAGCTAAAAATATAATTTAGCTGGGGACCCTCAGGTACCCCTGGGGGTCCCCGGACCCCACTTTGGGAACCACTGGTGTATTCTGTATCTTCAGCACCCTATTCTTGGCTTGGTTTAGCCTTACCACAGACCCCATCGTTGACTCGCGATGACGGGATGTAATGCGGACGGAAGCCCAGGTTAGTGCAGTAGAAACGGCCATTAGGACATGCTGCAGTGCCTACAAAAGGTCAAATGGCAGAGGTTAGTATCACATCACGGTCGACGCCCAAAGACACATTTAAACCAAGGGGCCAGTGAGGCTATTCAACGTTGAAGCTCTGGGCCCTAGTGGTAGGAGGAGGGACTACAGGCGGACCCGTGGATTCATGACCGGGAAACCCCGTGCAGCTGGGCTTTAACATTGAGCGCTCGGTTGCACTTCCGCCAAAATTTGGTGGTCAAATGCGGAAGTAGACGTTCTGAGACGGTACTTCCGGCAGTCTTCCGGGTGCTTCAAAACGCCACTGAGCAACTTCCACTGACATGAATAGCTGGGGGGGCGGAGCTTCGCGCCAGTTCAGTCTCTATCCTTTTATATACTCTATGATTTAAACTCCCATAACAAACGTAAAAGGTTTAGTACACATGAAGGATTTACCACTGGCGTCTGTATTTTGTTGTTACAGGCGTAGATTGTTAGAAATGGAAAAATAAAATGTGTAATAGCCGGTCTGCAAGCTTTATAAGTCATCTAAACTCAATGGTTTTCAACAAGGAGGGTGGATGCAGTGCGCTCCTGTGGGCTCACAGTTTTCACATAGCTTGTTGTCTCTTCCTTTTTTAACTATGCTCATCCCTTTTTAAGAGGACAAACAGACGACCTCATGAACTGCATTCTCTCTGTCCTCTTAGTTAAAAAAATACCAAACTATTTTCCAGGTTCAGTTCATTGATAATGTGAAGAGGACATTTTAATAATAAGGGAAAAAAGAATTTAATAATTTGTAAAGCTAAATGGTAGGTTCCTTATGACTGCCAAATAAATAATGTTAAGTACCAATCTGCTCTCATTTGACACCCTTTGAAGCCTGTTATTCATACAGTACACATGAACAACAAACTGGACGAGACAAAGAACTCAAAGGCCCTCTAAAGGAAGGGACAGAGCAAGCTGTTCTTCCTGAGGAGGGTCAGGTCCTTCAGCGTGTTCTAAAATGTCTGCACTGCAGTAGCCAGTGTCCTCTTTCTTTGCCGTGGTCTGTTGAGGGGTAACATCAACTCCAGGACCACTAATAAGCTGAAACCGATGGCGAGGAAGGCTAGCTCTGTAGTTAAGGAGTTAAAGTGGACAATCTGGAGGTGGTTGCCAAAGAGAGGATGGGGAGGAACCAGGGGAAGGCTTCCTGATTAACACCTCCCACTCCCTCTATGATGAGCTAGCGGGGATGAGAGCACCTTCAGCCACAGACTCATCGCCCCTGGTACAAGACAGACAGTGCGACTTGGTCAGTCCTCTGTGCCAGTATAGTCATCAACCAAGCTCCCACACATTCTGTTCTATTCTTGGATTAATGGCTGAATTAATGACTCAGGATTAATGACTCCTGCGTTACTCTGGCACTTTTGCACATGGACTACTGGGATAGACAAAAGCACCAGGACTGTTGCCTGCTGTAAATGTTGTATTGCTGATAGATGATATATACATAGCTAATGATACAATGTAGCTGTTGAATGGTACATAATATATTATTATATATTATCTATATATACAAACAGTTTAAGATGCCTGACACTGTGTACTGTATATATATCCACTATTGTCATATCCACTATTGTCTGTACATGTATCCATTAATTGAATATGGGACGTGAATGCCCAGTTTGAAGTCGGAGGGTCAGGCGGTTCTCGAGATACGTGACTACGCGCACACTAGGGCCTCACTCAGACCTTTACTGCATTGCTGTATGCTTGTTGGATGAATGTTGTGTAGTGTCATGGCCGCCCCAATGCATTTCCAATGGAAGTCACATGGTTTGTAGTCCACATTTTGGACTACACGCTGTTGTATGGCTTTCGGCTGTGTTTCGACTGCGCCCCTCCCCCTCATACAACACAAATGTTGTGTCAAACCATGTGACTCCCATTGGAAATGCATTGGGGCGGCCATGACACTACACAACATTCATCCAACAAGCATACAGCAATGCAGTAAAGGTCTGAGTGAGGCCTAAGGGTTGACACAAACGGTTGCCCGACTGCCAGTGGCAAGTAGATCAAACATTCGGACAAGTGGAGTTTGCTTTAAGGTTGCCCGTCGAGCAAGTGCATTCCGTCTTCATTAAATATTATAGGCTAATCACGTAGAACAATGCTCCCTTTTTACAACTAGCAGTTGACAGTTGACAAACTGACAGTCGCCACACGGCAGTTATCGATTGGATTTACCACTATTATTATTTTTACAAGCGCAAATGTTACCTATCATTTTAGAATGGAAAATTGCATTTTGGGCAAGTGGGCACGACCTTTTGGCAACATGACCTGTACTTGGCCGACAGGCAAGTGCCTCTGAGGTCTTAATAGTGTCAAACCCTGCACACACATGAACGTACGCCCGCACACACAGATTTCGCACATTTTATAGTAGGATATTAGTTTGGGCCGCCCTAGTGTAGTGGTTAGAGCGGATGGTCATGGGTTCAAACCCTGCCTGGGGTCGATGTCAGCAAGAGCACACGGTCGCAACGGGTTCCTAACACCAAATCTGTTCAGATCTGAGCCAAGTCTCCAGAGGAGGCACGTCTGAAGCCTGTCCTGGACAGGAGTCTCCAGACATAAAAACGGATGATTGATATTATCCCAAACTGTAAAAGTGCAGATAGCTTGATCAGATTGTTGATTGTTATTAATTTTAGCTGCACCTCCCCATTGCTACCTGTACCTGTTTTGATATTGACACCTGAATTTGAATTTGAAAACCCCTATGATGTACACCACCAGTGGTTCTTGGACTACACCAAGTACTTTTATTTTTCTCCCTGGAAATAAAAACATCTGGGTTTCCGAGGCTACCAAGTACACTGAAACACCACAAGTACACTGAAAGGTCACTGAACTGAACTCAAAAGCAATGGTGGAAAGTAACTAAGTACATTTACTTTTGGGGTAAATGGGGGTATTTTTTTAGGTACTTTTACTTTACTGAGTATTTACAATTTGTTATACTTTTACTCCACCACCACTGAGTGAGAAATTGTAGTTTTTACTCCACTACAATTATTAGAACACTTTAATTACTACTAGTTACATTGTAGATTTGGATTATTATTACAAAACATAGGCCTACATTACCCTCTTCAGCCCTATTTAAACTTTGGCTATTTGAAAATAGCTGATCTACAAGCTCACAGTGTGTTGCATGATCTCACAACGCATTGTGAGCTTGCTGCTTGTTAGCCCTGAAACATGACTGCCATGATAATCATCATGACAGTCATGACGCAACTGCAGCCTGTTTTACGCGATCGCTACATTTACAGTCCAAACGAGTATATAAACATTCCGTTTTCAAATATAAAGTACTCACAATTTGTCCCACGGGTGTTAGAGATTTGTTGGTACAGCGATTAGCATTGCTGCATCCCGCGTTGTTTAATAAAAAGCATTTTTATCCGAGCTGTTTTTTTGCCATTGGCTTTCAACTACGCGCCCCTGTCGGTCGGGAGGAGTGTGGCAGTCTGAAACACTGGGTGTGTTCAATATAGGCACGCTGACAGCACTGCCAATACAGACTAATAGGCGAGTGCGCTCCCGGTGTGCAACTTTGTATTTCCCAAACGAACCCCGTTTGAGAAAAGTAGCCGGGGAGCTCGGATAAAAATGCTTTTTATTAAACAACGCAGGATGCAGCAATGCTAATTGCTGTACCAGCACATTTCTAACACCCGTGGGACAAATTGTGAGTACTTTATATTTGAAAACGGAATGTTTATATACACGTTTGGACTGTAAATGTAGCGATCGCGTAAAACAGGCTGCAGTTGCGTCATGACTGTCATGATGATTATCATGGCAGTCATGTTTCAGGGCTAGCTGCTTGTAGATCTGTTATTTTCAAAAGATTTGTGTACATTTGTAACCTGTAAAATGGGACATTCTGCTTCCATCACTGCTAAAAGATGAACTGAACTCAAAAGAAACTCAGCCTAACTCAGACAATCCCCTATAGCTCTGGTCCATATATAGCTTTAAGCCGGCTATGGACCAGACGAGCTAACAATCCCCCAAATAGATCTATTAGTCTGTTCCACAGTCATCACAGAGTTTGTCATATATTGTAGGCGTGGAGGGAAAAAAAATAAACTGGATTAATAATAACTACACTGAAATGGACTAATGTGAGAAGAACACCCACTGTGGGTTTAGTTATAACTACTAGTTATATGGGTGTTCTCAAGACAGAATAAATTCATTTTATTCCACAAATACATATCAGAGCTGCAGACGAAATGAAAGCCTGGGTATCGAGGCTATATCAGAGCTGTCTCTTCCCACATGATGATCAGCGTGTGATAGAATAAAATAAGCTGCTATGAAAACTTTCCCAGCTGAATGAAATCATTGGATCCCAACAACCACCAGTCAGCAACACAACAAACTTTACCTGGTTCATCAGAACCGTCTTCGCAGTCACAGTAGTCGTCATTCACCAGCTCAAACGGGATCATTTTAGATCCATCAATGCACACGAAGCTCTGCCTCTCTTTGTAGAACCGCTTGTCTGTATGGAAAAAGATTATTAGATTGGTATTTGATGATCTACAGTATTGTACAATGCAACCTTAAACTAGAGGTAATATGCGGGTAGATAACAACCTCACATAAACTAAGGTACTAGGTTATAGTAGTATATTAACTAATAAGTTGGCAACGGCAGCGCCAGCATAAATATATATTTACCTTTAGCAACTAAACTGGGGTGTTTATTGAATGGAAATGTTGATGCAACTGTGCAACAGGCACGTGTAGCATTACATTTGCAAATTGCGGCTAGTGTAGCATGTGTCATGTAATATGTAATTTATAGTTAATTAAAAACACCTGCACAAGCTCGTCTGTGTGAGCTGTACAACACCCTGAGCTGTGCACTGTAGCATGTTTATGTTGTCATTGACTACATTAGCCTAAGCACACTGCACTTACAAGACAGAGATATTCCTTTAATTTTCCGCGAGTCTGCGCAAACGAACCACAGGGAAACAGCAATTACAATATGACCACGCATGTTATAATGCAGGCTTTGTGAACATTAATTTACTCCTCCTGTTACAGTAGAGCTTGTTGTGTTTGTTTTCACATTCACGTGAACGACAAAGACTTCCTGAAACATGCGGTCACGTGACGCAATCGGAGGCTTTCTATTTGTCGCCGTACGGTGACGTCTGCTACCTATCAATTCAAATCAAATGAGCTTTATTGGCATGAGAAAGCATACGTTTACATTGATTGATTGATTGAAGAATTTATTAACAGTTTGCAGAATTACAGTACATTTCAAGCACAAACTCAATACAAAGGCTGTTAACTGTGAGTGGACGACCCAATTAAGCATTACACTTGTTTCCAACAGGGTCCACCATGTTCAAATCATCAAAACATTTAGAGACGTACAAATAGACACTTCTATAGACAGAACAGGAATTCATCAAAAAAGAATTCATCAAAAAGGAGGTAAAAAGGGAAAAGAAATATATACAGTGAGGGGAAAAAAGGGGGGGGGCGGGGGGGGGGGGATTCAGATTTTACGGGGGCCAGTTTCGAATTGCAGCCATCCGTAGGTGCCCTTTGAGAGCGGTTTTGAAGGAGTCAAGGGATTCGCATGTCTTAATGACAGTTGGTAGGGCGTTCCACATTTTGGTGGCATAGGAGCGAAAAGAATTTAGTCCCTTGTTTGTGCCGAATCTGGGTTGTACATGGTTCGTTGCACTCCCTCTGGTGTTGTGGGTGTGGACTTCGTTAACATTAAGGAAGTATCTAGACAGGTACATGGGTATCTTGGTGGTGTATCGAATCTTGTGGACCAGACCCATTGCAAGATGCTGTACTCTGTCGTCGACCCTAAGCCATTCCAGCCTGTCGAAGTGGGCAGGGGTGAGGTGGGTTCGGGGGGCTAGATCAAGTAGGAGCCTGACCAGTTTGTTTTGGGAAGTCTGGAGCCTGGTTTTAAGGGCCTTTGAGGTGCTGTGAAAAGCACCTGCCAAAGCAACTGTCAAAATATAATAAAAACTGTTGAAAATGGGGAGAGTTAAGTATATACAGTTGGAGGGGGTACAGCATTATTGAGTAAACAAACTGTCACATTGCGTTGTTACATAGCCTACACATTATACAGGGTATAAAGCTTTTTTAAACAAATATAATAGCAGCAATCCCTTGCAGTCATTTTGGGACAAATAGCATTTTTTTTCTCAAAACTATTGAAATAGTATACAAAAAAGCCTCAGATTTAAAATGTCTTAGCAGCTCTGTTTACATGTGCAGTAGGTCTAGAGGTCTCTACTCGAGTATACGCAGTGCCGGATTTACAGTAGTTAGTGTCCCCGGGCTGCAGCGAAAAAATTGGGTTTTGGTTTAATTTTGGGGTACAAAGCCCCCCCCTCCCCCACCCCCCAAAAGAGAGAGAGAGAGAGAGAGAGAGACAGACAGACAGACAGACAGACAGACAGACAGACAGACAGACAGACAGACAGACAGACAGACAGACAGACAGACACAGACAGTCCCCGCTCCCAAGGGAAGACAGATTATGCACCCACTGCACACAAAATGTGGTGGAGACAGAGCTTCACTTTCTAACCACCTGCCAACCAAGACATGAGAGACACATATACTTCCCACATATTACACACACCCAAAGTGAGTTTGAAACTATGACCAATGACAAAAACCTCCCATATAACTATTGGGAGAAATACAACAATGTGCAAACACAGCAGCAAGATTTGTGAACTGCACAAGTATACAATTCGTATGATATTGCTTACAATGTGTTAGCACAAGGCTAATTTTCACCACCTGTCCACAGGAGACCTTTCTAAAAAGTGCAGAAATTGAATATATACTAATAATATTTACAGCAAAATTACAATACCCGTTACATTGACCTACACAGCAAAGGTAAACATAATCACTCAGGTTACCGGTCCGACACTATACATGTGGACACAGTTGATTTGAGTCCTCTGTATAGAACACATTACCATCTGTCTCTAGTTTTAGACCCGTATAGGCAAGGAGTTATAAAGGTTTGCCCCCTTTACTGAGATGTTAAAACTGAGTTTGTGTGTATGCTATTTAAATAGTCTTGACAAATGTTGCTATTTGTCCCAAAGTGACTGCAGGAAAGAAAAGCTTTACCCTGTATAACATGCAACGACACACTGTGACATAGCAGAGCTATATGTCACATTGTGTGACATGCTGTATCCCCTCCAACTGTATATATACTTTACCCATTTTCAACTGTTTTTATTATATATTGACACTTGCTTTGGCAGTGTAAACATATGTTTTCTCATGCCAATAAAGCTCCTTTGAATTGAATTGAAAATGGAAAATTGAATTGACTACTCGCTGTCCATGGTGCTGAATGAATGCAGCCACTAGGTGTTTTACAGCAAAATACCTTTTTCACAATGTGCTTTGATAATGAAATCACAGCAACAGAGATGAGCAATAAAGAAGTATGCAATATAAAAGTTGGATTTTTTTGTTTCTTTCAAATGCAATACAAACAGTTTACTGTACATGAAGTTTGAACATGAATCTAAATATGAACTGCTTATGATGCAGAAGTGGTGCGTGCGTGCGTGCGTGCGTGCGTGCGTGCGTGCGTGCGTGCGGAAAAAGGACACAGACAGTAGGCAGGCTTTAGACCGGATCAGGCTTTCCACAGCTTCCCCACAAGTTACAACACAGCAGGCAGCTCTCAATGTTTAACCATAATACAACTAAATATACAGTAACTAAACGCAAATCTCATTTAAATTGGATTGCAATCATTTACAATTTCATCATTAAAAAATGCTTTGTGGTGCCACTGCCACATAAATAACTTCAAATTAAGTTAAAGTTATCTATGGTTAAAAACTCAACAATGTTCTATATGCCATATGTTGATGTATAACACTTGTGCCACGTTCCCACAGTTCTATTTAAAAACGGTTTTATTTAAAGCAGGGTCTAAACTTCATAATTGAACATTGGGCTGTAGAACACACACAGGATCTTCATAATGATGCGTGATATGGTAGGCTTACATTTCATGTTGTGTAGCATAGGTCCTCAATTCTATAACACAGGATGGAACCACAGTAGTTCAAATTAAATAAAGACACAATAAATCACACATCCAAGCCATATCTGGAATGTAACAAGCAAACCAAGGTGTGGGTTTAGTTGACATAATAGCCTACTGTATAGTTACTGTATGTTGAGTAGCAGTTTGCATGAAAAATTGGTTTTGATCATGCGATTTTATAGCCTACTTTGCAAATGGAGCTTACTTTATAGATATGTCATCATTGGGTATAAGCCATACGCGACCAGCATATATCTATTCTACGTCCGAGCATAGACATGGTAACGCCCCGCCTGCATGCCTGCCTGCCTGCCTGCCAGCCTGCCAGCCAGCCTGCCAGCCTGCCTGCCTGCCTGCCTGCCTGCCTGCCTGCCTGCCTGCCTGCCTGCCTGCAGCCTGCCTGCCTGCCTGCCTGCCTGCCTGCCTGCCTGCCAGCCTGCCTGCCTGCCTGCCTGCCTATTCTTGACATAGCATCTTGTTTTGGAGACCAGGCATAGAGCATAGCAGTGTGCGTGGTTTTGGAAAAATCAGCCATTCAATTTTCCCACAGAGATTTATAAAAACATTGATATGAATATTTTTAAGCCAAGAATCAATCCATCCAAGATGCTGGACATTGCTGCTGAATCACGACCATAAAATCTTTGATTCTGTGAAGAAGAAAATGTTTGAATAATTCATTATATGATATACTACTTTTAATAGATACCCATTTGTTTCGCGGTTTTCATTTTTCTTTCTTCACAGGATCAAAGTTTTTATGGTCATGATTCACCAGCATCCTGGATGGCTGGATTCTAGGCTTAGAATAATTGATATAAATATTTTTGTAAATCTCTATGGGGAAAAATGAATGGATGGAAAACCATGCCCACTGCTATGCTCTATTAGGGCAAACACGCATCTGCTGTAAATGTCACTGTTGTGTACACTGTCATGCTAACAATGCACCTCATAGTTCATAGTTCACCTCATAGTTAGAAATGGATGAATGTGAATCATTAGAGGTGGGTTCTAAAAACAAGGAATGTGCCCATTTCCCCCATGCCCAATTCTCCCCAAATAATGGCATTTCACCCCAAAAATAGTTACCAATTAAAAAGCAAGCGAAAACCAATCGGGGGGGAAAAAGAACAAAAACCTAAACGGTTATTCAAAGAAAAACAACCATTTTATGCAGTGTGCAGTTCTCCTATTAACACACAATTAATTAACTAGATTACACTGGCTCAGCATGGTGGTATAAGCAAGGTATAAAAAATTAACAAATGTGCGCATTGTTACTTGTTTGTTTGTATATCTGGTATTCTTTACTGATATGAAGGACACAAGGGGAATAAAACAGATTATGACCGACCTGCAGAAAATGATCCTCACCATTTCACCCACTGTTTTAAACCTTTAGTCTAAACTGATTCTACTCTGAGTTTTTTTCTGAAGAATTGAATATGAAGGACCCCAATGGAAACAAACCATAGGCTTTCTTGGGCTTTAAATCCTCAGCAGTCCTTGTATTGAACTGTACTTTCCTGCGCTTTCTTTCTCTGCAAACTGTTAATATAGTTTCCAATCAATCAATCAATCAATATGATTCCATGCTAGACAGTCTATTAACTTATGCTCTATTTGGTCTTAGACAACATGAAACGGTTAGGAAAAGCATCACAGACAGTTAATTGATGGTCTGCAGTTATGTGAATACAAACCATGTAACCATGGAGAGTATGTATTTTGCACAAATGAGCAAAACGTTTCACTTGCTGATGAAAGACTGAAGCAGTTGTGGAAGTCAATACATCAACTTTGCAAATAGATGATATCTAACCTAAAGGATGGATTATCAATCAGCTCAGATTCAAAAACCCAATCACACTTGTTTCAGTTATATATATATGCTTCATCCTCTTTTGTGTCTTACTTATAATTAGGCCTACCGGATTTCATTTCATTTTCCAGTCACATGCATAATGCATTGAAGGCTATTTGAATTTGGTTTTCTTTTGATGGTCAGGACTCAGGAATGCTTCTGAATTTCACACTTTGTACAGAAGCTAAACAGACTAGACAAGAAGTTCTTCTGTTTTGTTATGTTGCTTCTTTTCATGCTTCTTTCCTTTTCGACAAATAGAATGATGTGAAATGAAGATTGAACAAGAACACTTTTTGATAGCTTTATTAACAATAAACATTTTTTTTTTCTTTTTTTTTTTTTTTTTTTTTTTTACAAATGTACATTTTCAAAAACTATTGCATCTCTGCATCTCTGCTCTACTGGAACACGTATAAAAAGATCTCAATGGCTAAAATCTGTTACCTCGTAATACACTTAAAACATGTTGGAGGCACTCTTAAGGCCTATGTCTAATTTAATATGGCTACTTGATAATAAAATAGTTATTTTTCATGCAGGTTAAGACGAGTGTATAGACCCGTATCCTTCTGCTGGAGGTAAGAAAGGTCTCGCATCATGCCCGGGAACGAGTAATCCAACGGCGGGCGCATTGGAAACGCTGGCATCAGTCCGGATGTCATATACGGTGACATGAACCCGGTTATGCTGCCTGCTGAAGAATAGGCCAGACGCAGAGAATTGATGCCAAAGCGGGGGTTGAGTCCGTAAAGGCTGTCCCCTCCGGCTGGCAGCGGTGGCGCATGGAGAGGGGAGAAGGCCGACTTGTTCCCTGCAGTGCCGAGTGCGCCAGGCAAGCCCAAAGTTGGCCTAAGCGCGTTCGAGTGCGCAGACAAGGAGAGTGCCTGCAGACTCTCCGAGTCCATTTTGTTTTCTTTGGAGCTAAGGACAAGTTCGATGGCTTTCACGATATCACCTTTGCACGTGTTGACCACCGACTCCAGGACGTCTCGTTTCTGGTGGGGGAATATCTTGGCCATAACATCGGTGGTGTCCCGGTCTTTCGGAGCAGAGGCCTCCAGGTTTGGAAACTCCTTGGGTCTCTCCGACTCGCTCCCCGACTCCAGATCAGAAGAGGACACTGACCTGCTGGGGCTCTCCGTTTGGTCAGACCGCTGATCAAAGTTTGGGGATTGACTGCCACTGTCATTGTCGAAGGTCGCGTGGATTTTCTCTTGGCTTGGAGACGTCTCGTTCTTGCCATTTGGAGAGGACAGTGTTGTTGAAGCGTGTGCAGGTGCAAAAAGAGTTCGACCCATGAATCCGTTATAAAAGTTGTATCTGCTCAATTTATCATCTGAAATAATAAATGAGAAAGAAAATAAGTCTTTGTTAACATGTTATCTGAGTTCATTTGTCATAAGCTCCATGTGTATCTTGTATAGCTATAGCCCACTGTTTCCCATTGGGACACAAGTAAATGTCCCTTTACTTTTTGTTTCGTACATTTTGGTTTTACTATTAATTCAAAACAATACATAAATAAATACAAATCATTGTTAAAAAATGCATTTCTTTTCATGAATTGAAAACAATGAATTTCCTGAATAAAAATGTTACAAAAAAAAGAAATTCCAAAACAAATGTTTAAGTTTAGTGAAATTGTGAAAGCTTTATAGATTTGCTATTTTTCCTATAGTTTGGGTTCAGGGCAAAAGTCTAATTTCTCTTTTGGGTCTCGAGCTAAAAAGTTTGGGAACCACTGGTAGGCCCTTTCTGTGGTACAGTCAGACTACATTTGTTTGTATACAGTAGGCCTATAGGCCAAAATTAAATAATATAGGCCAATTAGCTATATATACGCCAATACAAATTAGTTTCGTTTATGCTACACCAATGCAAATAATATGTGTGATATTCGCCATCTCACAAACTCACCGTCCTTTATTCTGTTTTCTGCTGCAAAATCATCAAAACGTCTTGTGCCATTGCTCGTAACTGCCGCCATGCCGCTCGGAGATGCCACAGACAGCGCGGTCTCCCCTCCGGACGCGGAGGGACCTGCGGTGTACATGAACTGGAGGTCTCTGGCCTCGCTCTCCTCCTGCGCCTGTTGCCTGCGCAGCGCAACCTGCGCGGCCATCACCCGTTGCCTCTCCGCGATCAGTGTGCACTTTGCGCACACGCAGTCTCGCCAGCGACAAAATCGTTTGTGGCCTTTCAGCGCGGAGACCACGCCGTGGTTCCTGCACCTGGCGCACTTCGGGGTGCGGGGGTAGCCCCTCTCTAGACCGGGGTTACACGATGAGACAGCCCGCAGAAAGAGTGGTGGAGGTCGGAGGAGAGAGTGTGGCACCTGCAAGCCCCCCACGGTGATAGATGAGGGGTGTCCTACCAAGCCGAGCGGTCTGATACGGCTGTCCATCATCGCTCTTGGGGAGGAATACGAGATCTCCGGTCTGTCCAGTGCAAATATTCAAGTGTAGGCTAGTAGCCTATAGTTTTAGTCAGCTTTCTTTATAGGCTCTAATGCTCAACTGACGCAGGGAGCCGTGAACTCGTGCACTTAAGAGTGTGCTCTCCAGGTGGCTTGACGTGAAATACTACACTACAGTCACACCCCTTTCCGCTCCAACCTCTTAATTCCCTGAAGGCTTATCATGTTGATTTTGTGCCATGGGAGAATAGTAGTTAACTGTAGCCCACAGGCTGTATACCATGCAGTAGCCTGTATGCTATACAATAATTTACTTGGCCAACATGCTTGTTATATAGCATTGTGCTGTTTCTGGCCTATGGCTGACTGAATCTCGCGATTATTATTATTGTATTATTATTTACAATAGTTGTGTCTGTCAGTCAGTCATATCATTGTATTTGATAACATTGCAACAGATTTGTTTTGGTCACTTAATGCAGTTGCATAGATAGGCTGACATATGTTTCCATCACCATCCCTATACTCCAACTGTGTAATTAGGCAACATTTGAGCCCAAGAAACTGAACTACAACTATTTCTGAAAGGTAAAGTCATAGGCTTGTTGCCTCAGGTAATCTGCATACAATAAGCATCCCCATGGTTGCCCTGTTGAGCAATGAATAGCCTTACTTAAAGACACAATAATGGCCCTTAAGGGCGACAAAGAAACAGGTAATTATCTACCTGGTTATTCTGTTGAACAAATTACCCTGACAAAGAACCCATCTGTTAACAGACACCAACTGGCATCAACAGATAAGTAACCATATCTTGTCACATTATCAAACGGGTTCTAGTTATACACAAGTGCATGACACAACCGTTTTTACACAGCTGTCCGATGGAAATAAGAAAATTAATAATGAAACACATTGCTAAAACAATGTTAGCCCTTACACACGTGCACAGAGCCATATTGGAATTTTAACATACAGACAAGCTGCAGCAATTATTAATGTCAATTAATATCAATTAATAGTTATGTCAATGAAAATGTTTTCTTTGCATGTGTGCAGGATCATACAAGCATGCTGCTCATGTCTGTTTGGTAACTCTATAGTGCAAGTGTAAGTGTAGTGTAGATAATGGAAAATCAGACCCATGGATTGTAAATCAAATCAAATTAAACTTGAACCCTAGCATGGTAACAGCATGATTAGACACCTTGGGCACCTCGATGTAAAATTGGCTAATTTGTCCAAAATGTTAAAAAAGAAAATATTAGAAAAAATATTATTACAATTGAGAAGTTAACAAGTGCGCAGTTCAGTTGGGCAAATGTTTTTTTGTAGCTTTCGCCTTTATTTTATATGTTTTATAGAGGGATAGACATGTAGGCTGACAGGAAATGGGGGAGAGAGATTGGGGGGTAACCCGCGGCACACTGCCAGACTTGATTACCAGCCAGGGTGCCTGGACCACTGAGCCACGGCCCAGGACACGATTATATAGTTTTAAGGTTGTAGGCTTTCCTACTACCTTAAAACTATATACACGGACAGCGGACACACAACATTCACAGAGAAACAACAACACAGAACAACAATAACACAACCTGCCCAGCACGCAAAAACACAGTAGGCAGTGGGCAAAGAAAATTTGCCAATTTCATATTGAGGTGCCCAGGGAGCCAGTTGCACCACCTCTCACTACTTTCAAACTTAGCCTAGTTATAGCTCAAATGGCTTTTAGTAATGCATAAGTCTTGACTTAAGTCATTTAAGTTATAACTAGGCCTATAGGCTAAGTTTGAACTTAGTGTGAGGTGGTGCAACTGGCTCACATGTCCAAGGTGCCCACTTATCCTGTACCTGTAGCATTCCTATTCTTTGGCAAACATGACAATATCACATCTACGAACAAACACATTGAGCATGTGTAGCTAACTGTTTTCGGCAGAGTTGGTGTAACAGGGGGAGAAAACAGTGAAAGTATAGAGCCCTCCATGGGGGACGCTGGACAAATAGGGTTTAAGTGGTGGTTAATAATGATGATAGTCTTTCATAATCAACCATGCACTACTCTTATGGTGCTGATTCTACCAGACGATGTATGAATAATGTATGACGGCAGTAGGCTACAGTAACCCCCCTGTGACTGATCCCCTGAGATACGTTATCTATCTCCATGGAAAGACTGCTGAGTGAGGAAGAGAACATTTCTTATATATGCTCATGGTGGTGTGATTCACAATAATGGGTGATACCACACCCATTATTAATTAATGGGTGATACCACACTACCACATGATGACGTTTTAAAAGACACATGTTTTTTTATTTTGTTTTTGAATATTAGCAGACATCAGTAATGATTATATGTTGCTACAAACTAGAAACGCATGTTGAAAACCTTTGAAGAGTTTAACTAATACGTATTACATTTGCTTAGACTGGTGCTTCTCTGTTAACACTTGATGATTCAAAGGGGTTGTGTTTTATATCTTAAAAAAAACTATTAGGATAAACCGATTGATATTTGAATACCTCAATGTTGAAACTGTATTTATGTATTGTTGAAATGCATCAATGCTAGTGCTCAAAACTACTACTTCTATAAAAGTGAAACTGAACCGAAAGATATACCTTACCTGCAATAAGAGGTTTATCATACCTGCCATTCTACCTATACCTATACCTTTAACTTTTTTTAAATCTTACATATATGTATTTATTTATATGTTTTACTTCATTACACCAGGTATTATTATTTCATCTTATTAAATTGTATATTGTTGTGTCAGCACAGTCTTGTGGAACATTTTACTTTTTGTATTTTACTGCTTGTACCACTTGATTCCTCTTGATACAGTACTTGATTCTTAACCACTTAAACCTCCTACAGTAGAGGCCTACTTCTTTCCCCATCTACACCACATCTTCTTGCCAAAAACAGCTGATCTATCACAAAGCGTTGCAATGCATTTTGAGCTTGTAAATCGGCTACCTTTGGTTAATGATCCCCCCCAGAATATGAAGCTTCCAGGGGGTTCCAGTGTAGATAATTATTGTCTTCCTCAGTATTATAGGTCAATTTGGCAAACTCATACCTTTGCTCCCTCCATCCCTCTATCACACTCCCTCCATCTGCATCTCTTCCTTGCATGACTTCCCACTCCATCAGCCACCAATCTTATCAGCAACATACCTACCAGATACTGTGGGCATCTCTACAGTAGGTATACATGCACGCACACACGCACGCACGCACACACGCGCACACACGCACGGACGCACATACAAATACACATTAGTATGCATAGAATAAATTCACTTGTGTGCTTTTACACACATGCATATGCATGCATGGATTTACAGTACTAACATAAACATGCACAGTACACACACGTAAAAGACACTCTCTCACTCACACACAATCTATAGGCAGATGGGTACTAGCCATTTGTCATAACAAAAACATGGAGATAATCACCGGTACAGAGGGGCTTTGTAACCCTTGAGAAAGAGCAGATCCGCTATTTGCAGAAAGATGTACAGGAGGATTGGGCCTCTGTAGGAGGCGGTGTATATAGATGCATCGTAGAGAACCAAAGTACGGCTCTGATATGAAGATAATGTGAGATGCAACCTTTAACGTTGGCAGCATTCCCTGAGAAATGAAGGAGATATGTAGTAGTGTTGCATGGATGCAGATGTGCCCAGATTTATCACATTTCTCACTTTCATCCATTGCGAAGTGGAATTCTGCTCTGGATAGAACATTGGTTAGAGGGAGATGTTGTTAAAAGATTCATTAAAAGACCCGTGCTTAATTATATGGGTTTACCCAATTAGGCAATATATGCATCTGTCACTGTACTGGGTGTTGGAAAAAATCACAATTCTCAATTCATTCATGAGATTATGGAAAAACACAAAGAAATGCGAGGAAATCTCTGTTTTGATACTATTGTACAGGATATTCAACATACAATTTCTCACATAGCATACAACACAAACATGAATTATAGAAGAATTGCTAATGATGAAAACGTCCTGCAACCATCTTCATTAAAGAAAAGGTTTTCAGTCAGTAGTAGATCTTCATCAATTATGTAAATATTGTTTTAGTCCATTGCAACAGCATAGGTGCAAGACGTGGAAAAATTAAAGAAGGCTTTAATAGTCTTATGTTCTACATAAGCCTGTACTGTACATGACTGTTTCAACTAATGCTGTACCTTTGTCCCCATCGATCCAAAATATTGAGGAGACTGAGGAGATTGGTTCAGTAGATGGAGTAGATATGGCCAGAAAAGGGACATAATTGCCTATGCCAGATATCTGAGATATGGCATGGCAGTGTGTCTCTCAGGACCAAAGCTATCAGTAGAGCTCCTTATCTGAAACGAGGTGACCACTAATCTACTCCCAGATCTCACAAAACCTGATTATATGTCCCCGACTTTTGGAGTGGAAGTTGTAGATGCCAGCGAGGTCGAGGAGGTGACATCATTGACATAGTCTCACAAAATCGTGAGATTGGAGTTGTCATTTTCATTTGGGAATTTAGGTGAGACTGTTATCCAGATAAACTTCAATTACAAGATCATCACTACTTCTTCTTCTTCTTCCAGAAAACGTGGCGAAATTGTCACGATATGACAATGACACGGTAATATTTCAGTGCTCCCAGCAATACATGCTTTTCAAAGACTTCCATATTGTTCTGGAGCAACACTCGAGTTACCACAAATTACCTTCTCTTTCAACACGTCAAGGGTCCTGGCCTTTGGCTGTTTGCTTACCTGTCGGTTGCTTCATGTGCACACTGCACACCCTTGTCATTCAAGTGCCACACACATAGCATACACTTCAGCCTACTGACAGATATAATGGACACCAAGATGCTCACCGGGTCCTTGCAGTAACTGGATGTGTGATTAAAAGTGTTAACACTTTGACACATGCTATACATGTGAGAGTTTCCCAGTCATTGTACTATTGTACTACTTATTTATACTTCATCATATGGAGTCACACAGTGGAAATAATAGATCTACAAGCTCACAACGTGTCACATTGCAGTGCATTGTGAGCTTGTAGATCTGTGATTGTCGCTTCTGAAAATGTATGTCACATTTGGAAAATGGTTTAAAATGATCGCACCAGTTTAGTCTAGTTAGGGACACCAGGTTGAAAGTGCTATTAGGTCTGTGCACATGCCACTGTTCCATGCACGTGTGACTGTTGCAGACTAAAAGTTGATGGGTGTTATTTGAGTGGATGTCTCTATTTTAGAATTTACAATGTTTTAAATCGCCTGTTCACAGAAATCTTTCGAAATCTATTGGCACTCTCCGGACAGTTTAAGGCTGTTAATTGGCTTGGAAGTGAGTTTGGTAGTGAGACATAATGTCTGAAATGTCCCCGAAAAGTTAGCACAACATTATTATTATTATTATTATTGTTATTATTATTATAGAATAACTTAATGATGAACGCACATGAATCCTAGCATCCTTCTGGGCAATAGACAAAAACAGGTGAACGCATTGAAAACATATACAGTATGTAAGCTTTCAGATGGGGTATTTTTTAGGTGAAGAGATTGTAGAAGGATAAAAGGAGGGGGCCAAGTATAGACCCTAGGGGTGACCCCAGCCCAGTAAACAAAGTAGAGTTTAAGAGGCACATTTACTGGATACGGGTTTGATAATGAACGGTACATTTGGGTTCAGGTGGTACCATGTTTGGAATCGGAATTGATTGTACTACGAGAGGAAGAGAAGCATGGACATGGTATTTCACGCATCCATATTGCCACTCATCCACACACCTGTGCATTTGAATGTGTGGGACAATAGATTTTGTTCCAATTCTATGCCTCTCTCTACTTCCCTGGCCTGTTATCTCTTGTCATCTTCCTCTCTCCCCTATTCAGTATTTCTCCATTCACTATCTCTGTCTTTTTCTCCTCCTCTCACACCTTTACTGGTGGTCTGAGCATGGTAGGTATCCATCAGGGCCCCTTACTTAGCTTGGCAATGCCTCGGTGCAAGTGAACAATGGCCAAAGCCAGTAAAGTTTGCTGCTGTTGAGGACTGTGTTTGAGTGAGCATGTGTGTGTGTGCGAGTGTGAGTGCGAGTGTGTGCATGTGCGTGCGTGCGTGCGTGCGTGCTGTGTGTGTTCGTTTGCACGTGTGACCGTGTGTGTGTGTGCACGTGTACATGCGTGTGTGCTAATTTACTTTCTAATTTTGTCCCTGTGTCTGTGCAGGGATAGAGAACACTAGTATCTTTGAAATGTTCTGTTTAGGTGCCAGTGAATGCAAACTTCACTGTTGAAACAGGTTCGGCAGGAGCCCAAGCATCTCTCATTCTGCACTCCTGTGGCCAGACTCTCTATTTGTCCCCTTGTCAAAGAAGTCTCTTTGTTTAACGATACACTTACAACAAGGAAAGGTTTACAGCTTAACGATGCATAACTTAGTGGCAGATGAGCAAAAACCCCTGTGAGGGATTTCAAGGGTCAGGTTTCTAAGTATGTTTTAATCATAAAATGTGTCACTTGACGGAGCACTAAAGGAGGCATTAACTAGGAAATGGACGTCCCATTGACAGGCGGAATGTGTGGTAAGTATCCTCTTTTAGCACTTTGTATATATGAACAAGCACTTTAAAATCTCTCCCTGCGTTCAGTATCCACAAAGGTTTGTGTGCACATGTCACAGGTGACAGCCAGGTATACATGGAGATGTCTTATATATGCTGCTTCTTCAAACGTGATTGACTGCTATAGTGTGTTTTCTTTTGGAGTTCAAATGTTCAGCGACAAAGCAATTTTATTCAAATTGATTACTGATTTATTTATTTCACGTAACATGGGATGTTTCAGACTTGAAATCCACATGAACATCTCTGCAATGTGCAATTCCTGGTTGGAAACTCAGGGATTCCACAGAACTCAGAGATGTAATGCTGTGATGTCACGAACAGAAGAAGCACCATGGTGTTTTATGGACGTCCGTAGTTTAGTAGAGTGATCGTCTGGTCATCAGAAGCCCACAAAATATGTATACTGTAAATGTTGACGGCTGCCCAGAAGACATGTTGAAGTCTCCCTGTGCAAACCCCTAAAGCCCAAACCACACCAGTCGCAACTCCTTGGGACAAAAACGTTTTTAGGTCAACCGCTAATAAGCAGGTTAGCAGGAAATGTCCCAGTTCCCACTTGGCCCGAATGAACCATAAGACTCTCTCGCTTCACCTTTCCCATAGATGGAAAGGCATGAGAAGACCTCCAAAGGATTGTTTACTGCTACCTTTGTGAAAGGATTTAGCATCATTTCAATGGGCCGTTCAGTTTCTATTTGCTTAAGAGATTTCCTCAAGCTAGGATGGTCTTCAAATGCCTTGAAGCATTCCTGGAAGTGACTGGAGATAATATAAGAGGATGGTCCTCTGTGCACAGAATATAATATGCTATTCAGACACAGGTTTATACATTTTAAAGCACGGGGGAAACTGGAACATGTTAGCCTATTGTGTTAGTACCTTTCCAGCTACCACATTTCAGTGGTAGAAGTGAAGAAGACTGATTGATGGTGAAGACTTACCTTCAGTCTTGTACACCCTGAGATTGTGAAGTTGAGGTTCATTCCCTCGGGTCATACCAAAGACTATAATAATGGGATCTGATGCCTCCCTGCTTGCCACTCAGCATCAAGGTTTGGAGTAGGGGTAAGCTCCCTGCGGCATACTAGCAATGTTCAGGTACTTGTACATCATGGCTGCAGGGGAAAGTACTTGTACTTCAAGCATGCCTCACAGAAGATGGAGATAGGCTCCCGAGAGTATGGGAATTCACTGAGGTGTGATGTGCCATTTGGAAGGTCTGAGGAAGGGCTGCGACCCGGAACGTTACCACTTCAGTAAAGATATATTTGGGAGCATAAAATGGTGTGCGGACTTTTTTTCATTTCTTGATTTGTGTCTTTATTTTGATCCATCACCCAGCCTATAGGTACTGTATATAGATGTGCTGTTTGTTCAGCCTCCTCTACCAAGGGTCATGTGACATGCATGCTAACAACCTGACTATCAGGTTGCCCTATGGCAGGGGTGGGCAACTGGCGGCCCGGGGGCCACATGCGGCCCCCACCTTCACTTAATGCGGCCCTCAGGTTAATGTCAGAATACTGATATAACATTGGTTTCAACTGTTATAATTCCACAACATGCAAACATGGCCCGCTTTTAATTACTTCAGTCTAAATTAGTATAGCTCAATGCTCAACACAAGTATAATTAAAGTCATTTGAAATTACATAAAAATGTTAATTTTCAGGATTCCAATTCAAAAATATCAAAGATTAATTCAAGATTTAATTTGGAATATAGCAAAAATAGCCGATCTACAAGCTCAAAACGCGTCGCAGCGTTTTGAGCTTGTAGATCGGCTATTTTTGCTACGACAGTAATATATGGCCCTAGGGAGTGAGTGTTGAAATATAGTGGCCCTCTCCATCGTCAAAGTTGCCCACCCCTGCCCTATGGTTTAAATGTTTTATTATTACCGCAAATGATGGGACGCCAGGTTTAAAGTGCTTCAAAGAACAGACAGCCATGAAAACTTGGAATGGGGGGGAGGTGACGGAGAGGAAAGGTAAAGGTGCTATCAGATGTGCTTGGAGAAGAGCAAGAGACATCAGTGTTGCACATCTCTGTGTGTGTTATGGGAAAATACAGCAAACCTACAGTTACAGACAATAACAGGTTAGAAATTGTTAAACATTGTCTCTGATAGTGAGCTCTATCTGCAAACAAATCAGACATGAGCTGCTACAGAGATTAGAGGAAACTAAACACTGTCTAAGAGAGAGAGAGAGAGAGAGAGAGAGTGTGTGTGTGTGTGTGTGTGTGTGTGTGTGTGTGTGTGTGTGTGTGTGTGTGTGTGTGTGTGTGTGTGTGTGTGTGTGTGTGTGTGTGTGTGTGTGTGTGTGTGTGTGTGTGTGTGTGTGTGTGTGTGTGTGTGTGTGTGTGTGTGTGTGTGTGTGTGTGTGTGAGAAATTAGACCGATGAAATTAGTGACTTCCAAATTTAGAAACGATCTGAATTCTTCATAGACAAAGTTTGTTAGCCTTAAAAGACCTGGTCGCCTGCAGCATCTCATCTCCCCATGTTTCATTCGTTTTTACCCGTATCATTCCAGGAAAGTCATCAAGCAGGTCTGCACATTGCGTACCATAACTGTCAATTTCTCACAGCGGCAGCCACTGAGCCGTGACAAATCTGTTACAGTTGGAAGTAAAAGGACACAGTTATTTTCACCTTTAGGTAGGTGTTCCCTCTGTGCAGTGTGCACTGTAGTCATATTTATCCTTGCTTCATCAGATGTTTTGATAGTTAAGTCAGTGGAGGTGCCCATGAGTCTGAGGAGTTCCACTTGGCTGGCTTTGACGAAACAATCATTTGGTAATTCTGTGAACAGGGAAACATTATATAAACCAGCATGCCAAACTCTATAAATGTTTAGATAACTAAAATAGGTCAAAACCAAAAGAAAATGTTAAAAGGTTGGAGCACTATATTCTGATAGTATTCATTGATGTTTGTACATGGGGGTCTCCCCATTTTTCCAGCTCTTTAACAAACAGATTTAAATTTAAAGCTGTGATGGACAAAATGTGTGCACTCTTGGCGCTTTATGGCAGGACTTCAGTTGAAGTTGTGCAATTGAAGTCAGATTTGTTTCCCTAGATATTGGTTCTGTTGGAACCAAACATCCAACATCATCTACAGAGGCTGACACCTGGACATGGTTCAAAGCAGATAGGGAACCATACTCAGTCAGGTTTACAGAGACAAGAGGTACAGATAACAGTCCACACTGCAGTCTATTCAGAACTATGGACTGCAAAATGCTGGTTGCATGCAGATCCAACTCAGATAATGGAATAACACAAAATAAAGCATTGACCACAGGTGTGAACAAAGCAAGGAAAAATAAGGGAGCCATGAATCTTTTGGGGGAACTTTTTGAAGATCTGAACGTTCTTTTTCTATGAACACCCCAAGATAAACAAGGTCGATCTTTTATCAGTTTTGATGTTGTATAATTGTGCAACTGAAGTCCCAACATCTATGCGGGTGTTAGATTTCAAAAACTGCAACCTTAAGTTCCCAGGCTTTAGTGAATTTATCTGATCAAGAAGACTGAATTGCAAACATTTCTTATCGGTGGACTTTCTTTGACAGCTGGGGACCACTTCATGATGCTTTAGAGAGAAAGAGACTACTTCACATTGTTTGAAGTTATACTGTTTACAAAATCCACAAATCTAGATAATAATAGAGATCGTTGAGCCCTTTGGAACATGACATCTGTGAAATCAATCCATCTATTTTTTACTTTTGGGATTATTTAAATTATTTTTTCAGGCTTTTCTTATAGTCAGATATAGTGTAGAGAGACAGCAGGACACAGGACGAGAGAGTCAGGAAGTGAAGACTCAGGAAGACTGGGCACCTAAACATTGTGGGAACTAACCTCAATGTTAAATTGGCTATTGGCCCAAAATGTAAAAAAAAACATTACATAGTAATGTCATGTATACAGGATTTGAACATGCGCAGCACATCATTAACAGACCTAAATCTAACATTCAACTTCTTGTTTTATGTCCATAATAGCCACAGGTTTTGTAGCAATATAGCAAATATAGAATACTAGAGGGCCCTCACACCGGGAAAAAGAAGTGGATTAAAATGTGTTTTTTTTTAAAGGCATCTGTTGCACATTTATACCTTTATACCAAGAACCTGCCTGGTTATGTTCAAGGCTGAAAATCAACCAGAGCACTATATTGGTTAATGGGAGAGGAAATGATGGAAAAGAAGCGTGTGTTGAGGTTGTCACAGTTCAGCAGTGTCTTGAAGGCAGGATTAAAGCCGAGAGTGTTTCCTTACAAGCTAGCCTCCGGCAAGTAGCTCAAGTAGCCTTTGTGTTAATGACAAACAGGTTACATGCTTATTTAAGCTTGATCTTGACTCCCTTTCTGAACCATCTCAGTTGGTTTAAAAGGTTCACGATACTAAGAGGCTGGACTGGCGTCACTGTTGTTTGCTGTTCTGCAAACATTTGACGGAACAATAAATTCCTTCAGAATCAATAAAGTATTCTGCAAGGTCAGAGTAAGAGTAAACCAACAACATTCTAAGTGGTGACAGGTCGGATATAAGAGCAGTAAGAAAACGATTAGGAAAAACCTTCTCTTTGCAAAAAAGCACTCCCTTGCTTTTTTAAGAGAATGTTCTTCCGAGTTAGATTACAAGCCATTTTCTATGGCTTTAGTAAATCCAGATTTGTTGTACATAGTGGATGAAAGCTACCCTTTGTCTGTTGTACCCCAGGCAGATTCAAACACTGGTTCCCTGCGCAAGTGCTGAAAGTTTAACCACAGAGCTAATAGCGCCTGTATGCTTGCTCTGGGGAAAAATACAATTGTGACCTTCCACTGGCAACCAGTCGTGTCAACCTCGCTGAAGGTCCTACTAACGACCGATCGTCGGACTTACCGACACGGACAGACCGTCGGACTACCGACAGACGCGGCGGTCGGGTCTATTGGATTTCGCCCTTGCTGGCTAAATGTCTCAACAGAAGAGCAGGGAGACCAAATACACCCACCCCAATTGTATAAGTTATATTGCATTAACATACTGTACTCTGTACCATTAACAGATCTTGGCAAAAATCAAAAGTTACAGTACATAGCTTTGGGCATCAACAAAACATCATTGGCCAAGTGTCACCTGTTCCTGGGTCACCCCAGGGTCAGGTGGGATATCGGAGGGGGTTTCTAATTTTGGGATCAGCGCTTAATGAGGGGACAAGAAAACCTGCTGGTGAGAACGAGGGGGACGGACCCAGGAACAAGGTATACAAGGAAAGGAAACAAAGGGGAGCTTTAAGTCCTCTGATGTCCCCCATGTACAATTGGAGTGGCTCGTTGAGCCTTGAAGAGCCTCCGTTGTGTTTCTATTGTGCGATTCTTGACAGACCCTGCCTTGTTCTATAATAATAAACTCTTTCACGAGTGATTAACCTCACAGATGCCCTTTCTTTTTTTAACATGTGTTTGTTTTAATCACCAGCTTTGGTGCAAATGACGTGCAATTCATTGCGTTTTAAGTAACTATCTGTGAACACCTGAGGGGAGGCTGAGATTCATCCAGAATGAAAAAGAATTATGATTTTTTATATTTGATATAATAATAATAATAATAATAATAATAACACTAACAATAACAATAGCGACCATATACAGTAGGCCGCAGATTACTATGAAAACTTGCAAAACCCGTCCGTCAGTCAGGTCATGCCTCCATAATTATATATGGTTCTCATTCCATCACGCCTCGTGAATCGTGACATCACGCCTTGTGACATCACGCCTTGTGACACGTCACACTACCATATATGGCCGTCAGTCCAGCACACCTCGTGACACGTTCCATATATGGCTGTCTCCATATATGAAGATCACGACACTGACCTCATCAAACCCTGGATAGCCATATATGGAGACTGGATCATCACCTAGATCTGCATATATGGAGCCGGCCAGCAACTCTACATCTGACCTCAAACCTCAAACCCTTAGATCTCCATATATGGAGCTGACCTGTTATGACATATGTTGATACCTCCCCACCAGTCCTTCTTCGATGTCTCCCTTTTGACTGATACCTGTCAAACTCTAGACGGGCCTGCCCCAAAGTTATTTGGGCTTTCACCCTTAGATCTCCATATATGGAGCTGACCTGTTCTGACATTTGATCTGACCTCATCAAACCCTGTACACTCAAGACACACTCCATATATGGCCAGTATATAATTCATTCCATATGTTGATCTGACCCCCCCATGCCAAAGCGCCAGCACTCGCCCAGCAGTCTGCCGCCACCCAGGCGGATGAGTGCACGCGACGTCAGGGCGTCTTACTGGTAATAATGTTAGTATTCTATTGTTTCTGTATGCCATAATAATCAGAGCTCCCAGACCAAGATTGAATAAATAGTTATTTCTTCATTTTGGGTACTGTAAGGTTCTGGCAACAGATGCTTCGAATTACAAATGTGTACAGAATCAACCTTTACTATCTTTTAAATAACCTTGATAAGACAGACAACAGAATCACAGCTTATACAGTACATGAAACCAATGAATCAATTAAATAAAAATGACTCGTATAATGCTGACTCATAATAAGCTCACAGTTGCCATGTCTAATGTTATTGGGCACAATTGTAGTAAATACCCCTTTGACCTAATGTACATTTTCCTGCTGTTTGACAGGATTTAGTGTTCATTCTGAAACTTAGCAAATTTGTCTCTTTTTCTCTTGAAACATCAGTTTGATCCTCTCAGGTAGGCAGGGGGTACAAAAATCCCTAAAGGAATGTCTGTCTCCTGAAGGGAGAATTGTTTTTACCCCAGCTGTGTTTCGCTTGTGTTGCCAGCATGAGAGTCTAGTCGCTTTTGTTGAATCAATGCCCAATGTCTTATTAAGGACAACCTATATAGTCCCTGTTGTTATTGGCAGGCAGGGTGCTTTAACCCGTCAATGAGGGAATCAAGCTGAGATTGCCCCTTACAACAGGACAACACACACACATGCACTCCCAAACAGCGAGACACTTCCCCGAAACAAGTAAATGAGATGAATTGGTGATTTCAAAGGCTTCCAAAGCTGTGCTTCCCTGCCAGCACACTAAAAGATGGGCTGTTCACTTGCAACAAAAGCAGAACACAACGTGAGGAAAAAACATCAAAGTGTTATTTTACGTGAAGCAACACCAATTTGTTGGAAGGCCCCTACTGTGTAAAGTGCAGGTGAGGGTTCAGGTAATGCGTACGTTGGTAAGTGTTACAGTTTAGCTGTGCGGTCCACCCAATGATACCTTGTTTTTTCCCCCTTAATCTGAAGGCAAATATTTGCAGCTCTTGAAGTCATCCTCTACTATTGGATTTTCACTTATCTTAATTCCTATTTCAAAATAAAAAATAAAAAAAACAGAAAAGCATTTGTAAACATGAATTTTATTAAATATATTTCTAAAGAGATACGGTTAATCAACTAATGTATTGAAATCACTGATTGAGCTTTGTCAATTACCTGTATGATTGCATTCAATCATTCATTGCAATTAAGGTTTCTCATTCCAGTGAAGGATTCAAGTTTATAAACTTTATTCACTCTGATTCACTCTGAGTCTACAGTATAACTCAAGTTGTGAGTAAATAAAAAAAAATAGCTAAATATTTAGAACACTTCCAAAAACGTTTTTTCAACAACTTCATGTTTTTATTTCCAAACAACCCTACCTCCCATAAGGAACATCATTGCAAACGGAAAAGGAGGGACACCCAACTGCAGAATTCCAATATGCCAAGTTCATGATCTCATTGTGAAATTCCATTGGTAAATTGCACCGCACAATCAGATTTTGATATGCACATGCATGTTTATTGAACGGACTGCAGCGAGGTGTACAGCAGGAGACAGAATGCAGAACATTCCCCAATTTAAGTGGCGTATGGGGGATTAAGCAGAAGGATGTGATAAGAACAGTAAAACAATTCAATCCTGGATTAGACTAGATCTGAGCATAATGTCATTATAACGTGTGTGAAATATATAAAAAAGCTTTCCTCAACTAAAAATACATATAGTGTTGTCCAAATATGTTAGTCCTGAGTCCTCCCCTACATTGCTTATAAATAACCCAAATGCAACAGCATTTTTGCAAAAGCATTTTGTTTTTGTTTTGTATAATTTTCTGAGCGTATAAATGATCAAAAAAGTGTTTGTGTTCCAAAACACAAACTCTCAAATTGAGTTGTCACATTTGAGGAGGCAGGGAAATTTATGTTTAAAAATTAACATAGGCCTATGGCAAAAAAAAAAGAAAAAAGAATGATAGTACATTTCTTTAATGTCCATCCTGAATGTATCTCCATTGCTTTTCTTCATTTTAGAAGCCTTATTAGTCACATTTAGCAGTTTGTCTGAATTCTGCATGCGGGGAAATGTCCAGTAAATTGTATTTCTTAAATTGTGGTGAAAACATGTGGCCATGCCACGAGAAGAATAACAGGCTAATCCCTCCCTTCATTTGCTAGTTCACTCCTACACACACAGGCAGCGATCCCTCATCCCCAAATGTGACAGCCATTGTGAGTGGACATGGAAATGTGAGAAAGGTTCCCCCACATATTTTCTCCGTGGTTGAGTTTTAATTCCCTTGCTCAGCTCCCAGCATGTCTATATTCCTTCCACCTGAGTGTACTCTTTGGCCTGGGCTCCCTCTATACCCAAGAACCAATATACTGGTTTGAGCATCCATTGAGGTGCTCCATTTTCTAGGTGACTGACTCTGAAAAACAAACGCATAATCCCCAAAATGTTTCCCCTGTGTTTTAGAAAGGGCTGAAATAGCTGAGAACCTGGGGAGTCCTGCCTGGTTGTATGCCTGTCATGCTGAGCATTAAGAGCCGTGGGAGGAGCAGGATTTAAACAGGCATAAAGATACCCAGGCACACAACATCTGCAAGCGCCAGCCCAACCTTCTGTCAATCTGTCAAAGTAAGAACCACACAACCTCCAAAGGTTATGGGCTGGATTCAGATCAAGTCACTATATTGGTTCATTTGTGCGACTACTAGTGTGTCCAATAAACACATTTACAACCTAAAACATTCCTTTCATGAGCTCTTCTACTATCCACTACATAGCGTCTCTGAAATAAGTGTTTGCCAGTTGCTACTTCCCTGAGACTGAAACATTCACAATCACAGCCCATTTCACCACTACGCCTGCTCTGTCAAACAGGTCTCCTGTGTGCGATGATGTATCTCAACTTTCTCAGACAAAGGAAGCCAATTTGTCCACATCAATCACTTGTTTATTTAGTCTTTGACACCAATGACTAGTGGACTTGTTGTGGCAGGCTCGTACTGTTGCGTTGAATGATGGATATCCTCCCATTGTTGGAAATGGCTGGATTTCTCTGACAGAAAGGAGTTTAGGAGAAAGGAAACAGTGAAATGAACACATAAAAAATCTAAGATTTCTACTCTCCCCAGTAGTATGATAATTGTGATCTGATGCCATGCATGGCACTATAAATACTGTAACCGAATCAACATTTTGTCGGTTTCACTCGCCTTTGCTTTATTCAATTTCCTCATCATCTTAATGAATCTCCCATACTTGGTTGGGCCTACCTGGAAAAAATGAGCAATGCCACCACCAGCAGTGATTCCATTATGTCTCATTGTGATTAGATACAGATAAGCACCCACCACCCACATCAGCGCCCGGGTAATTATTTGGATTTCAGCGAGCAGGTGGTGATGGGAGCAGATGTATCCATGATCAGACTCCAGCGTATCCCCCCTGATAAACATCAGGGATTCTGAGACATCACCAAGGCCCCTGCCATGTTCGCCGGGAGCCCCCATATAGCTCCACGGTGCCCCAAGCCTCAACCCACCTCGCATTCATAACACACCGTATGACGTGTTATAGGAGATATACGATATGCAATAATAGGGAGGGAGTAGTGAAACTACAATATAGCCTGCTCCGGGTTATGGCAGTACCAGCATAGGTATAAAGTGATGTTTCTAAAACAGGGACCACCCCATTGCTCAGGGGTCCAGGAGAAAGTACGGTTGAAATGATGTCTGCAGTATAGTTGGTATAGACTATAGACTATAATATAATCTCTTTAAAAAAACATTTAAGGTTGAATAGAGATCTAAGAATTTGCACATTGTGTGTGTTTATTTTGTTAATCAAAAATGTTCAGTCAGGTAAAATCCCAGTTTGTGTCTTTTATCGACATGCTGTACCCAACCTTCAAAACTGTATGTGACATGAGATAATCTGTAGATTTAAATGCATTATGCTTGGACTTGTTGGCAGACAAATACTACGTGATAAATACGTTGCCCCCTCTTAATCATACATCTCTCCCTTCTCTTTCTTTGTATGGAGGTTTCAAGTCATCTCAGATAAGGGAAGTTTTTTCACACTGTTAATCAGATTCTCCATGCGATCTGCTGGCCTGCAACATGCATAGCTTAGCATGGTGTTTGCCTCTGAGAAATTCACCTCAGATGTAATCACATTGAACTCTCCAGTGTGCAGGACTGAGCTAGACGTGATCTGGTACTGTGTAGGTAACCGTTGATTAGTAGTGAAAATATTTCTCTTGTAGGATGCAATTAAGGGTTGTGCAATGGACAAGGTTAAAGGGAGGCTACCCTTGTTGGAATTATAATTTGATTTAGCTGTGTTCAATTATTATTGGACATTGGCATAAAATAATTTTGTCAGCATGCAGTTTACATTATAATAGAATGAACTATCCAGGTGATACTAAATTCTGTACCTACATGTAGAGGCATTTTTTTTTAAACGGCCTTTAAAATGGATTAAGATCAATGAACAAAAATGAAATCTAAATATTTCTTTCATTATACAAAGAACAGAAATGTTCATTTATGTGGAGTGGAGAGGAAGTCTGTCATTAACACCAAAATACCTGAAACTATTGGTCATCTATTAATTAGGATCAGCTGCATGGTCAAATATACCATAATCTGTATGTTGAAGGTTAGTAAACTGATATGTACTGTATGTGCAGCAGTGCCAGGGGTCAACAGGAATTGGCTTGTGGTCGACATTCTTGTAAAAAAATATTTTTTTGGGTCAAAATTTCATTTTTGTCACCGATATAATATGAGCGGACAATAATATTACTATAAACACAAAGAGATTAATGACCATAACAGGACTGTAACTCTGAGTGTACAAATGGAACCAAATGGACTCGTATTCTGCACACTCTCAGAGTGATGTGGTCCTTGCAAATAAAACAATTGAGCACCACTAGTATTGGTGGACTCCTAGCCTCGATACCCAGGCTTTAATTTCGTCTGTGGACTCCTAATGTGCCATAGTGCCGTTGTAAATCAGTGTCATATTTTTGAAGATTGGCCACTGGTTAAACTTGTCTGTACTATATCATTTAGCTCTACTCACACCTGTGTGTTGCCTCCTATACCACGAGTTGGAGGTCAACCACTTAAACCTACTTCCTTGACCAGTGTCCCTAAGGGGTCTGTATTTTGCCCCCTCATAAACGCGTTGTGACACGTTATGAGCTTAGATATGCTATTTTTTCTGAATGGTTGTCCATTATGACATGCCCAGAACAGTGATGCTATAGGAGTCATGTGGTTAATGTCCTTAACCTGCCTTCAGGTTCAGGAACAGGACACACCACCCCACATAAAAACAATAGACCTTGGTCTGGATGACATATTACGGAGCTCATAATTATGCAACAATAATGTTATCTCAACAACATCCGTGGTATAATGTTAACAAAAACTCGCGAAAAGAGTTGGCATTACACAAAACATCCACATGACGACAATAAAACAAGACTAAAAACAAAAGAGGAGAAAATTGAGCTTGTGTGACAAAAGGGATGGTTTCAACTACCCTGGGATATATGGAATATGGCTCCTTCTGGGCACAAAAGCTCCATCTTGCCTGCAGTCATTAATTAGGTCTAATCAACACCATTGGGACAAGTTACTGTCAAGACTAATTAGCCAAAATGGAGCTTCTGCTATGGGAGACAAATGAACAACAACAGTTAAATGTAGCAGCCTGTTCTGTTGCTTTATGAGTCATTCAATCTCAGTGGGATAGGTTTTTGGAGTGGGATCCGTGCAGAATTACATTAGCACTTGATTATTGTTTTGAGAGACTGTCTGCACTTTAGACTACAGCTTGCTAATAGAGTCTTTAAACTGAAGAAAATATTCTGAATAGTCTTTTGTGCAGACTTGTGAAAGGAAGGTTGGAACATTAACTATGAAATTTAAAATTCTGAACAGTAGTAAATTATCCTTGTACTTGGAGGTGATTTTCTCTCAATTAAACTACTTTTACATTGGAAAGCCTTATCACACGCACGCACGCACGCACGCACGCACGCACGCACCCCCCCCTCCCCCTCCCTGCTGGTATATGCTGGATTACCAACACATACGGTACAAACACTCAAAAACATATATTCACCTCTGCCAGGTTACCTATTGTCAGCACTGATCTGGCTCCCCCTGTAACCCCAGGCCTCGGAGGTCATGAGAAATGTTAACTTAATCTTTTCCTCAATCTCCGCACTACCTCTGAGAGTCAACGCAGGCAGCAGAAAAGAACCTTTGTCTCTCCCTCCACACGGGGAACAAAGGGTGTTGGGATTGGGAAAAGCATGCACACACACACACTCACACTGTCTGCAATTAAGAGCTTAGAGATCGTCCCCTCAGAACAAAACCCTCTGCGAATAGAGCCGAGGATGGGAGAGGAAACATCAAGATTAAGTAGGAAGGACCACAGGGGTATTAGACCGACTTGAGAGAATGAAGACATTTGTCACAGAATATTACTTACAGGATGCCAAAAGACAGTCACCTTACACCCGCAGTACATGCCATTGTGAAGTATTTTGATAACTACCTGCCATTAATGTTAATTAAGCACTTGAAGGTCTGAGGTTGGAGGTGTGCACTTCGGTCACATAATCATCTCACAAGACTTTGATTGTTAGCCCATATGCTGGACGGACTAAGTAATTAATACTTGGACATCTGTTCCAGTAAACAACCTTTAATGCGTTTGGAGAAATACACTGGGGCTAGGATTAAAATGCGGAGGAAAAAGATCATGGATCTTCCACATGAACAGCGTGGTTCCCATATGGACCGTCGGTCTGTCATCTTTTGATTGAGCACTTGAAAATGAATTCAAAGTTTCTTTCTTGAGGCTAGAAGAAATGCCAGTAGCCCATAAAGATTTATAGGCATAACGTGACAAGAGCCCCAGCCAGGATTTTCGGTTGGATATTCTAGCTAGTTTTTTGACATACTGTATGACTCCAAATTTCCCAAGGTATTAGCCCAATCTGAGCCTCATTTACCAGCATTAAAACATTTAAGTGAACATTTGATAAAATGAATTCCAGGAGTGTGTGTGTGTGTGTGTGTTAGATGAATTAGACTAAAATGAAATTGTAGGCTATTTATTAAGCGTACAGTGATGAACAGTGTATTATAAGGTGTTGTCACAGCCCAGATGAGTAGAGGAACATTTGAAAAGAGGTGTGTGCATGCGTGCGTGCGCGTGTGCGTGTGTGTGTGTGCATGTGTGTGTGTGTTTGTTATCCAGGCCCGAGAGAGGCGTCGATGGGTTCCCCATGAGTTACATATGGGGCGTTTTGGGGGTCGGCACTTAGGGTGGTACTGCATGGCGCCTGGTCCCGGATCATTTGGAGCCGCACACCCGGGCCATGCTGGTAGTCCCTGAGCCCCAAGGGCCTGTGGGTGGGTGGCAGCACCAGTCCTTGCAGGGCCTGTAGGATGTAGACCAAGCCATGCGTGTAATCCCTCTCTCAGAGTTGGAACGCACCGTTGACACAGGAAAATAAATATGGAAGGGTACACTGCTAAAGAGGCTGCTGGTGGTGGTGGTGCATGGCCACCCCAGCCTCAGAACCCACGACAGAGATTTTGCTATATTTCTCTCTGGCTTGATTTTTGTGTGACAGTGAAAATGCAAAAGAACATGACAGTTCTTTTGCAGTCATTCAAAAAAAGATTTCACATTCCCAGACAAGTCACAATCATTTCACCATTCTGGTGGTCTCCCAGAGGCCAATAAGACCCACTGTACCAAAAATGGACCTGAACAAACTCCTTCACTTGACTCATAAATCACTGCATTTATACAGTCGCAGGTTAGTGAATTGCTACTTGAGCTGAGACGGTGCATTTAACACTGCTCACATTCTGCACCTGCAGCTGCTTTGGGTCACACTTTCCTAATTTGGATCAATTATCCCATTTCCCCCTCTGAGAAACAGTGTTTCTCATTCAGCGTTAATTCACCCGCTATTCGTCATCCGTACGCCTCTTCGCTCCCCGTGTTCGCACACGTCAGGGTGAGTGAATGCTAGCATTCTGTGCTATCTGAGGCTCATTTGAAATTCAAATATTATCTCATTGCTGTGCCTCAACAATATTGACTTTCACTTATGCTCCAGACGCACTGCAGATATATTTAGAGTGAGATTGTTTTGTTTGCTGACGTACAAATGTAAGGGTTGTACATCGATATGCAGATAGGTTACTGTACTGTATATTAAACTATGTAGGCCGAAGAAACAGCTTGACTTGACTGACTATAATAAAGCTAAACACTATATAACATTACTTTCTTCAAATTAAAAGCATATTATTTCATGTTTTCATTTCAATATTAAACTTATGGGGCCCTATTAAGCAAGTGGAATCTAATTACATATAATTTTACAGTTTTTAAGACGTGGGGGCGGGTGCAATGTCATATTACAATTATGGGCCAGGTAAGAAGCGCTTTCGACACCCCGTGGTGTGAGCAAAACGGCCTTGAATTAGTCATGGGAGTGTTTAAGGGAGTTTTGAGGCTTACCCAATGAACATGTCCGTACTATTCTCTTTACGACACCAGCTGATGATGCGCCCTTTTCGGCAAGTGGTATTACATTTCTGCAGACTGGCACCATAGACATGACGACTTTGTCACATTTGGGTTAATTATTCCTATTGCACTGCATGCTGTCACCTTTATGCCTCAAAAGAACAGATCCACAAGCTGTCACAGCCATGATGTGCATAGCTTGTAGGCCTATGTCTCTATTTTGTTAAGTAACTTGCAGTGTTCATTGGAAAGTCATTACAGCGGCGCAGCCATATGCTAAGGGAGGGAGATATACGCACATCATCACTTCATTTGTTTCTGTTCTAAGCATGAAAAACAGCTGTAAAAATCTTTATTCTAGTTCATTTGTGTTCATAAATGAATAACTAAGCCTTTGAAATGGCACCTACCTATACCTTTCAGATCGGAATGGAACTGCGAGTAGATACGCAGCATTGGCTGGCAAATTGGCAATCCATGCGTAATGTTCCCAGAATCGTCTAACCCCCGAACATACAAGTTCGTTTGATATTGTTTAATTGCGATAAAAATAGAACCATGTACCATACAGCGAATGAAAGCAAGATTCCTAAGGAATATGGGGATTTTTACATTTTAAAAAACGGTTGAGAAATGAGAGAACCATGAGTGTTTATAATATCAAATATTATAAGAATAATATGAAAGACAAACGGGCTCAGCTCACCATCCCGACAAGGAGGAAATATAGCCTATAGTGCATGCACGTATATGCACTGACTGTTGCACACACGCTCTTTATTTGTTTCTATTGAAAAACACCAGTAAAATAACGTTTATTTTATTTTATTTCATTCGAATCACGACGAAGGAATGAGTTGAAATGCCATACGTGCGCCATGCGTATTGCTGCGGCCCCAATGTTATGGTCTTCGCTCGTAGCATTTTATTGAAGAAGAATTGAGTCGGGTGTGGTACAGCGTATGAAAGCTAACTTCCCAGTGATTATGGAGATGTTTTAATGTTTTAAAAAGGTTGAGAAATGAGCGATATATGACCCTTTACAATCTAAACGTTTGAACAGAAAGCCGTCCCTCTGTTGCAACAGGAGACGAGCTGTTGCCATGTCTCATAGAAACAAGTAAATAGGTCTATAAACATACTCCCAAAAGAATCGCATATAACAGGGGTCTACAACCTATTTTAAATGAAGTGCCATGTTTTTATTTTCTAGATAGTGAGTCTGCCATATCAAGATTCCTTTTAATGACACCACATTAAAATTTCCAGCATATTTTGATTTTCCACAAATATAAAGTTCTTCCTTCTTTTTACATATTTTCTTGCACATTGTTATAATGATCATTATAAATATATATCCCCCTGCAGTCAGAGTTCATTGTTTTAATGAATGAATGTGATGCATTGTGAGCTGGTAGATCTGCTATTTTCAAAAGTAATCTTTGAAAAAAGTGACAATAAGAATATTTTTGAAAAATGTTATTGAAACATTTAAAAACACAAATCTGTCATGGGGGTCACTGGCTTAGTTGGGCAAATGCATTCATCTGGGGGTCCTTGACATGGGAATGTCGCTGTGTGAGGATCACTGGTTTAAACAACATTAGGAGAAAAGCCCAAATAAGCACTTTAGAAACAAGAAAAGCAACCACAACTACCAATATTTACAAGCAACTTTGCAGAAAAAGAAGCCGCTTATAATAAACAGACATGGCAACACTCCAGCAGCACTCCAGAGCCGCTCAAGTGTCAAATCAAACAGTGCTTTTTGCTTTTAAGACGTGGTCAGACCCAGGCGGAATCGGTATGCGCTGAGTGTTTTTAGGTCAAGGGGCTTAATAGCAAATTAGCGCAAAGCGAAAATAATTAACATATGGACACTCCCCCAATGCTAAATTATGCAGGAACGTGGTATTCCATATGAGTGAGCGCTCACCACGGCTTCCATAATACGAAAAGGCGCAGAGCGAGGGCGAAATCTGTATTACCGCATGGGTTTTTCGTCTTGCTTAATAGGGCTCCTTGTCTCTAAACTGCTAGACACTTAAATGTGTAAACATTGACAGATTAAGACACAAGGAGGCCTCTGGGCCATTTATCTTTTATGGCACGCGCACACACAGCACGCGCACACACACACACACACACACACACACACACACACACACACACACACACACACACACACACACACACACACACACACACACACACACACACACACACACACACACACACACACACACACACACACACACACACACACACACACACACTTATTTGGATTTATAGGAGGAGACTTGTGCTGTTGGTTGGCTGAGGGGCCCATGAGTGTTAAACTATATTTAATATACTGTGTATTTAATATAATAATGCATGTCCACCAGGGGGCCCTGGTACTGGCCCATGGGTGGAAGAGTGAGCCTTGTGCAATGCTGCTGGAATCATGTGCAGAGTAGATGTGTCATCAGGCCACTAGGTGGCGCCCTACCCTAATGGGAATGAGAGTAAGACGGTGATTTGGGGCTTTAGCGTACCCATATTAGCTACATACACCAGCCCACATAAATGTGAAATGAAATGTGTCAATTAGTGCATGGGTATGATGGTAATAGAAATCCATATGTGCTGCTGTATCCTGGCAGAAAAGTTAAGTTATTAAAGACTATAGCATCAGTGTTGTAGCCTACTTATTCTGTTGTGATGGTGGTCAACGGTCAACGATGGTGGTCAACTCCTTTCATCTCTGAAAGGATTAAGGGAAAATGATAAATGCACCTGTTAGGCAGTATACATTAAGGCACTGTCTGGTTAGGTTTGGATGTGGATTTGGTGTGGTTACGGTTATGGGGGAGATTAGGGGAGAAGAAAGGGCCTTTCAGGCATGCCCAGTGAGTGTAATGTTGTGAGCCTCAAGTTGAAGATAAGTTTCTTTTGAAGATGAGAGTTGAGTCGTTTTGACATTTCTGTCGTTAATTCTGGGGGGGGGGGGGGCGTTAACCAGTAAAGTACACTACTACAGCACTGTAGCCTGGTATTCATGTTTATTGGTACCAGGCCACGCCGTGTGAATCAAGTTTAGTTTTTGTTTGTCTCCTCGCCGTAACACATCCCATTGTATGTTGAATGTAGGCTATGCATTGTTGTTGGAGAATCCCATGCGGTTAATAACCCGCATGACATATATTCCAAAACACAGCTCACATTTTGTATAGCCCTTAATTGGGAACCTTATTGGCCATCCTGCTTGCTCTACCGTCCTGTACAGAATTCCACAAGCTCAACAATGATTTATATTTTGTTGTTGTTGAGGTATCGTACACTGTGTGTACCGAAAGGGTTTCCTCCTAAACAACACCAAATTGTCAATTAATGTAGCATTTACAGTAGGCTCAATTTAATCTACTGTCATTTATATCGCATAGTCTTGTGGGGTCTAAATGGCTTGTTGTACCATGTAATTCTAAGGCCTACTGTGTATTAGAGAGAGAGAGGGAAACCAGGTGTGACTCAAGCCTTCCTGTTAATAATTGAGACCATTGGGAGGAAATAATGTAGAGAAACAACTATTGTACTAATTATTATGTATTACAAACAGCTACACTGACTCGAGAGATGGTGATGGTGTTCGGGAGTCATTAGCTAGATTATACAAAATCATTTCAGTGTATTGTCATCTCCTAGAGTGTGCCATCATCCTGAGAGAGTTATTACTGTTCACAGCTGACAGCCGTCTCTATGGGCGGTGTTTCCAGTGTTGGTACCCATGTTACAAACATGGTGAGAGAGGAATGCATGCACGCTTGCCTGCGTGCGTGCATGCGAGTGTGCATGTGTGCGTGTGGGGTGGGTACAGGATGAGGGGATTGTGGGAGTTGATCAGAGAAAAAGACTTACATCAAGGGCTATTGTTATCATATCTCCTTTTGATGAAATGTCCAGGTTGTTGATGCAATCATTCTAAAACTCTCAATCTCTAAACATACTGTAGGATGTGATGTCTGTCGACTGGTGTCAGCTGAGGGAAAGGCAGTGGTGGAAAAAGTACGCAATTTTTACTTAAGTAAAAGTATCAATACTGCAATACAGAAATACTCTGTTACAAGTAAAAGTCCATAATTCAAAATGTACTTGAGTAAGAGTACAAAAGTATTGGCATCAAATTGGGGACAGTACTTGAGTAAATGTATTTAAGTTACTTTCCACCACTGGAGAAAGGCTAATTCATACTTCATCGAATTACTATTAGTAAGATAAATATACTTTCAACTGAGAAAAGTGTCTATGCTTTTTCAATTGAAACCGTGTTGTTTTTGTCAGACGACATGGTCGTTCGTCAAAGTACCAATATAATAAATCTGCATCAAGAAAGATTCAAAGTACAAAATGCTGCCTTTATGGACTGCAGTAAAACCAAGGGATTAACGGAGAGGAGACATGGGTCTGAGTGAGTCTCCTCTCCCTTAAATGACATCACAGTCGTTACTTTTAATGACCAATTACAACCTTAATTGCATTTTATTGCTCATACTGTGTGTTATGCAATTGTGGCTTGGCTGCCAATACACCAAGATGATATGTGTTTAATGATGTTAACATTTCATTTTAACATGCTTTAACATGCTATTAACGTGCTACATGAAGTATGGTGGGACTTTCCCCACTTATCTGATAAGATTAGCCTTATCTACTGTATGATCAAGTCGTTTTGTACAAAGATTGGTTCTCGAAAGGTGCTTATGTACCAGGGCCTTTCAGTCGATGCATCTAGCTATATATTTGAACATGATGTAAAGAACAGTGGATTGAATCAGGCACTGACAACTCTCAATAAGAATATCTTATTTACAACAGCATGCAATTGTGTCTCCGACCAACTCAACTCCAATAACAGGAAGAGGAGGTAAATGGTTACATTACATACACCAATAATTTATCACAATACACATAAATCCCCCCCAATGCTTTCCCCAAGGCAAATAACACAATAATACTGTAGATCAATAACGAACACAGAAATGCTGGGACAAGGCATTATTTTTTTTCAGACAGATAACCACACTGCAAACATTTATTCCAAGGATCTGTTCCCTCCTTTTTTCAGTCTACACCAAAATCTTGTGTACACCTGAACTAAAGTGTAGAGCCCTGCAGGGACCCTGCAGGTCAAACACATTATAGAAGGTTTATGTGGTGGTGGTGGTGGTCATGGTGGTGGTAACTAATAAAGCTATCCAGCCTTCATCAGTGTCTGATACCAGACAGTGGCCTTGTGGTTAGAGTGTCCGCCCTGAAACTGGGAGGTCGGGGTTCGATCCCCGGCCGGGTCATACCAAAGACTGTAAAAATGGGACCCAATGCCTCCCTGCTTGGAACTCAGCATCAAAGGGTTGGATTGGGGGTCAAATCTACAAATCAAATGATTCCCGAGCGCGGCGCACGCTGCAGCTCACCGCTCCTTGGCTGCGGCTCACCGCTCCAAGAGATGGGTCAAATGCGGAGAACAAATTTCACTGCGGTAACGTGTGTGACAAATCGTATGACTTTGACTTTGATGAAGGCTGCATAGCCGAAAGGTTTGTCTCCTGTTCAACATGCAAGAATAAATTATTGAAATGCAGTCTTGGTGTGTGTGACCCATTACCGTTATTTATATGATATGAACGGGTAACACACCTTAAGTCAGAGCGCGGTGGTTACATGAAGAGTTATTTTCAAATGGCTGAAATAAGGCTGTGTAGGCTATGTTTTCTAATAATAATCCAAATCTACAAAGTAACTAGTAAATCAAATTTTCAAATAAATGTACTAAAAGTACAATATTTGGATCCGAGATGTAGTAGAGTAGAAAGTGTAGTAAAAGTATTGGAAATTGGAAATACTCAAGTAAAGTACAAATACCTCAAAATTGTACTTAAGTACAGTACTTAAGTAAATGTACATAGTTACTTTACGAGGGTTCAAAGTGGCTAACAACCCTGGGATGCTACATACTGTAGCACCCACCTGAGGGTTTTCACTGACTCAGTGCCCCTTATACCCCAGCACGAAGTCCTGGAGATGACGAGGTGGACACCTGCTTCTTCTCCCATGCAATGAGGCTCTGGTGTTCCCGACGAAGGGACACTCTTTGCCTCCACCCGGTCCTCTTCTGTGCCTGCGAGGGGCTGGTGAGTTGCCATCCCCAACTTACTGTCTTACGGCCCCCTGAATAAATGCAGCTGGTGGCACATTACATGGTCGTGTCCATTTGGCACAAAGCTTTGGTGGAGAGGTCAAACACCTATACACGCGGGCCTCTCTTTTATAGCTGCAATTAAGCTTAATTCAGGCTCAGGCACTGGCCCGAACACGATGTACACTGGGGTCCGTAGATCTCTTCCGAATAGGAGATCAACTGGCGCGCAACGTGTAGAATCCTGCAATGCCCACAGGGCTATAGTGGAGGTCCCAGCCTCCACTATGCCTGTGGGCATCAGTCCATGAGGATGGCGAGCTGGATAGCCAGGGTGCAATTAATCCTCTTTACCAGCCTGTCGCTCTGGGGGGGGCAGGCCACCACCACAGGGCAGAGCAAGGACCAGGTGGGGGGATTATATCTCCACGCTGGCCTAGGAGGAACGCCTTGGGATGCCCCAGTTAGAGCTGGTTAATGTGGCCAGCAGGGAAACGAAAGTCTGTGATTCTCCTCCTGCTGGAGCTGCTACAGGATAAGTGGATGAAGATGGATGAATGGATGGAAGTAAACAATGAGCAACGGGCGTCTGGGTTGCATGGAGATAAACACTCGCCTGGCCCACCACCGCTGAGGCCCGGGTTTATAAACACTCGCCTGGCCCACCACCGCTGAGGCCCGGGTTTATAAACACTCGCCTGGCCCACCACCGCTGAGGCCCGGGTTTATAAACACTCGCCTGGCCCACCACCGCTGAGGCCCGGGTTTATAAACACTCGCCTGGCCCACCACCGCTGAGGCCCGGGTTTGCCTCATGGCTGTGGAGCTGGGTGCTCTAACCAGTGTTGATTTCGTCGACTAAAACTAAGACGAAAACTAAATGGAAACTAAATGAAAACTAAGCTATGATGACTAAAACTAACTACTAACTACTAACTAATAAATACAAACTAGACTAAAATGTTAGGAAGGGACTAGTGGACAAGAGATCAGTCATTTTACACTTGGTTGCATGCTGAAAATAGCATGTATATATTTTCAGCATGTGTAAAATCAGTCATTACGACGGCATCAAGGATGGCCAAAATACATTTTCAACTAAATCAACCGTAGATTCAGTCGACTAAGATCTCATGACATTTAGTCGACTAAAACACACTAAAACATTCCAGGGGACAAAAATGTGACTAAAACTAAATGAAAACTATTCAAGAGACTATGACTAAAACTAAAATCAAAATTTTGCTGCCAAAAACAACACTGCTCATTGCTGTGGCTCTAAGTTTCTAACACAGTGGTTCCCAAACCTTTTAGCTCGAGAAGCGGCAGAGAAATGTAATACCCAGTTTCGCTGGGTATCAAAGCGTAAGAAATATATTTTTATGGAGTTTTTTTTTAATTCTTTTGAAATAATAATGCTTTGTAGGAAACAAGGGTTAAATAATTAAGGGGTATTTACCCGTGACCCATAAAAATGGCTCTGCAACCCAGACCTATTGTTGTGGAAACAAGTGCTCTAACAAACACATTTGGCAGTGTTCGTGGGTAGGCTGGCATTGTGTTGCTGCACCAGTGATTCCTAACTGGTTGGTTTCTAGTGGTCTGAGGGAGATAGAATGAACCTCCATGTTCATTATATGTCCTCCAAAAGTCTGGAGAAAGGAAAGTGGCTGATGAGGTACCATGTGAATCGAAGGATCGAGGCATGTATAGCTGTTCCAAAATGGTGTGCAGTGGCACAAACCTACATCCCTATTTTAAGCATGTCATTAGGGGCAAAACATTTCAATTTGTTACATTTTTTTAGTAACCCCTCCCCCACTGCAAATATATTAAAATTGGCTTGGGAGGCCGGGCGGGTGGACGGCCGGCTGGGGGAGACGAACAGATCACGGCCATGTCACTATGATGACTGACCATAAAACTGAAACATGTACTGTGATAACATGGACAAAAATACACTCCTTACATCGTCATTGACACACAGTCAAAAGGAGGTGTTGTTCTGTCAATGATAAACTGAAAACTGAACTCTCTCTGCAGAGCAAGCTGACCATACTAAATTATAATTAACACTAACAGCACAGGTGTCTGTAATGCAGTCTTAACAATTAGGCCAATCAAAAACCCTCTGCGCATGCCTGTTGGCAAGGCAGCCTAATTATGGTTTGGCCTTTCCAACAATGACTCAGACATAACCATAAACAAATACGATACGCCCATCCATAGGCAGGACCACGGTCACATCACTATAACTTAAATCATAAACAGACCCTATACGCCCATATGCATTTATGGAGATCCGGTTGTCCAGAGCCACAGATGCGACAGCTCCAGATTGCCCGGCATATAAGCATATCTAGTTGTCCATAACCGCCGATCCAAACAATATTATGCTCCTATATGGACACGGGAGTCAAGGGACACTGGTAGACAAGTCTCTGGCTCCGTCGGATCGGCCTGGGGTGAGACATTGGTGCAGTGTTGATTTCGTCGACTAAAACTAAGACGAAAAATGTTCGTCGACTACCTTTTTCCACTGATGAAAACTAAACGGAAACTGAATGAAAACTAAGCTACGATGACTAAAACTAAGACTAAATATATTGACAATTTCGTCGACAAATAAAAACTAGACTAAAATGTTAGGAAGGGACTAGTGGACAATTTTACACTTGGTTGCATGCTGAAAATAGCCAATCTTTGTAGATCGGCTATTTTCAGCAAGTGCAAAATCAGTCATTGCGACAGCATCAAGGCTCGCCAAAACACATTTTATGACATTTAGTTGACTAACACTAAAACATTCCAGGTGACTAAAATGTGACTAAAACTAAATGAAAACTATTCAAGAGACTACAACTAAAACTAAGATCAAAATGTTCTGCCAAAAACAACACTGCATTGGTGTGAGGGCCTCATTGCAGCCCGAACCTCTGCCACTGTGTAGCAGCAGCTCTACAAGCTTACAATGTGTTGCAGCGCAAGCCATTGTAAGCTTTTTTTGCCCATTGGTGTGCCTTGGGCACAGAATGTGTGAAAACCCCTGCCCAGGACAACAGTGGGGGTCGGCAGACACAGGGGGCCATATAGTACACAGGGGGAACTGAGAAAATGAAAAACAACAAAATGAGTGCGAGCACTATAGCTTTGGGTTATGCAAGACGCAGGGAGCTAGGACAAGCAGGAATCTACCTTTAGTGGTGAAATATAAAATTCCATTACTTCCTCTACTTCTTAAATCTAGGTCATATTTGAGATTGCAACATCCTTCACTGAATCCTAATCAGTTCAACTGAACCCTGACATTGGGTGTCTGATGTAAATCTAGTCAAAAAAATATTCTATAAACAGGAACGTCAATCCTGCGAACTTACATGAACCCCCCCCCCCCCCCCCCCCCCTTCACTTAACAACTCACTCCAGCATCATTACATCATTACAAATGTTAGGAAGGGACTAGTGGACAAGAGATCAGTATAAGTCATTTTACAATTACCGGTAGTTGCATGCTGAAAATAGATGATCTACAAGCTCACAACGCGTCGCAGCGCTATTTTCAGCAAGTAAAAAAAAACGTGATGCCTTGATGCCGTCATTACGACGGCATCAACTAAATCAACTGTAGATTTAGTCGACTAAAATCTTATGATATTTAGTCTAGACTAAAACTAGACTAACACATTCCAGGTGACTAAAATGTGACTAAAACTAAAACAACACACTGGATGACAACCACCTCGTCTTGAATGTTAAGAAGACAGAGATGGTGTTTGAGTCCTATAGGGGAGTTGGTGACCACGGGCCATGAAACGATCTCACAGGTGGGTCTCCTCATCATATACTCTAAATACCTTGGTGTTTTTATTTACAACTCATGAACCTGGAACACCCATGTGTTCTACATGTGTAGCACAATACAACGACTGCACTTCCTGACCTGCATCAACTTTCTTAGAGTTCACACAGTGCTGATCACTATTTTATGTTAAATACTTTTATCAGCCAGTGGGTGATGCAACCAGATTTCCAAATCAGTTCCAAATCGGTTATTACTACCACACCTGTCCACATTAGATAGCATTATCAGATATGGCAAGTCTCCATGCTCCCACTGATGCAGACTGTATGGTAGATTATAAGGCTAGAACAGCATCCATCCTTGCAATCTATTTACAAACAGGCTATACCTAAAGGCAAGCCCATTAGACCCCCTACATTATAGACATGGTCGGTCTCTCTCTCTCTCACTCCACTCGAGGACATCTGTAGCTGGTGATGTTATTTAATTTTATATAGATTTAGAGGCATTTAAGTAACAGCCTTGGCTTCATGAGGTGTGAACAATGTATTCAGTATTCTGTGTCCCACACACCATGCCAATAATTCCAATGACTAAAATGTCCTCCAGAGAATGCAGTTAGGCTATAGTACACCATTGTCATGGACATGTAGTGAAAGTGATAATGTGTAGCACCAAATTCTACCAGGTCAGCCTCAGACCTGGTAGAAGGACACATACAATTCAATGTCACATATGTATGTTTTTGCTGTATAAACTAGCCAAGAAGAACTCGTCACCACTGTCAATGGGGAAGTCCCATTATAACTCATTGTCATGCAAGGCACGGTGTGGGGAGAGAGGGGTTGGAATGAGAATGGAGAGGGGCTGGGGTGGGACATTGAATGAGTGAGAGTGTAACAGAACGAGAGGGAGAGAGAGAGAGAGAGGGGCCTGGGTGAGCGAATGCCATGGGCAACAAACAATGCAGTAGACCCACTTGCTCCCCCCCACCCCCCCTCCTCCCTTACGGAACAGTGGCTCAGTGTTATGCCCGTATACGAGGTCGACTGAGGGGAGCTGCCCTTTGCCTTATTTATCAGTGGATCCTTGAGGCCGTGCGACAATCGGCCTACATTACACACAAGCTTTAAACGGCAGACAGATAATCAGGACAATAAAAAGGAGAGCATCTCCCATGCCAACCCTAGCTGGGACGGACAGGGTGGGGATGGGAATTGTGGGTATGTGTGTGTCAATTGGAGGAGGGAAGGGGAGGTGTGGGGGTTGAAGAAGAGGAGGAGAGGGGAGGAGTTTATATATAAAGGAAGGTCATTGGGCATTTGGAATCCCACGGTCTGTCAGCATCTCAGCACCTGCTACAACGCTTCGACCCTGCAGCCATGGCGTTTAACGGAACCTGGAAAGTTGAGCGCAGCGAGAACTATGACAAGTTCATGGAGGAGATGGGTGAGTTAAGTGACTCATAGCATGTGTGTACGTGTACAGAGTATGTCTGCGTGTCTTTCACATGCCCCACAGTGCACATTATGCAACTCTATATCAGTATTATGTAACTCTATTCCCTGGTTCAATAGTTTTACCTACTGTTTGGAATTTTAATGGTGGCATCTCTTATTTATGAGGCCATCTTGTTGGTTCAACGTGTGTGTGTGTGTGTGTGTGTGTGTGTGTGTGTGTGTGTGTGTGTGTGTGTGTGTGTGTGTGTGTGTGTGTGTGTGTGTGTGTGTGTCTGTCATCATAATGCATTAGAGCTATGGGACTTTCAATTAATTGCCCTCGCATGAAATGCAGACCAGCCTCTCGACTTCTGCTAAAATAAAAAGAACGTTTTCACCAATACAAAGACGGTTTTGGTCATTAGAAAGACTACTTTCCCCGGTGGATGCACTCTGAGCCCCACACCACACGTATAAAATTAACTTTTTGTCCAGAAAGCGATTTTCTTTTCACCAAAATGAAAAATCTTGCCAATGGGATTTTCTCTTGGCAATATCGGTAGATGGTGCAGTGGAGTAACTAAAAGTCTTTCATGCGAGGGAAATTCATTGAAAGTCCCATAGCTCTAATCTAATGCAACGGCAGCAACGGCATTAGGGCTATGTACAGTATGGACCAGAGCTAACTGCAAGTGTGGACTAGTTTGAAACATGATTAATGTCTAATAGTAAAACAGGAAGGCATGTTGATAATCTGGTTTAGTACTTGGAAGGCATATTGGCGCTGCTCTGCGGCGACATGGGCATAAGGGCTACGCCTATACGGGGCCCTTTGTCTAAGACAAATTTCTTCCTCGGGAGACAAATAATAAAGAACCTTGAACCTTGATAGCATAGTGGGGACAAAATAATACTAGACATTTGATTACTAGGCCAATATAGCCTACAGGCCAGGCAACACTAGAGTATATGACATTTACAACTGGTTTCTGTACTGTATAACTTGTGGCCACAAGCCTTAAGGCAAGCTCGGGAGGCGTTGTGTAAACATGCAGACAGCAGACCTACTATAGGCCTACCGTACTTTCAAAGCATGTCTTCAAAATAGCAGTGCATAGTTTGTTGCAGCCAAGTATATTGTCAGACATTCCCTGAAATGTTTCCATGCTTGCCTGTTGTTCAACCAGGTGTTAATGTAATGAAGAGGAAGCTTGCGGAACATGACAACCTGAAAATCATCATTGAACAGACAGGGGACAAGTTCCACCTCAAGGAGTCAAGCACCTTTCGCACCAAAGACATCGATTTCACCCTGGGTGTCCAGTTTGACTATGCCTTGGCAGATGGCACCGAAGTCTCAGTGAGTATCGTTGGTGTTTACGCATGCAAGTCAGTGCTTTGCTCAAGGCCATTGCCACTAGAGGTACTGTAGGTGGAATTGAGACAAAAAAGCACAACAGTTTCTGCCATCAAACTCGGAAAAAAGTAGATAAGCCTACTATAACTGCTGAAAAAAACTATATTGAGAAGTTTAGATTCACTTCCATCTTGATGCTAGAAGCCTATTTGTCCAAAACTGAGCAGTATGAAAGTGCCTAAACAGCTAAATCCAGAGTGACAATGACCCTTTGAAAGATCCACAAGGATCTATTTGTACACTTTCACAGACACTTAAGGCTCATACATAGTCTGGATTTTCGGTGGTGAGGTGACCACCGAACTACAACATGACGTCACGAGCCGCGGTGAAGAGCAAACCACCGCCACCGCTCCAGCCCTTCTCTCTGTTTTTACTCACCACCGCTCAACGTTATTTCAGCTCCGGTGGTCAGCTCACCACCAGAGCGGTGGTCACCTCACCACCGAAAATCAAGACTATGAATAGGCCTTTACACTCTTATGTCACTGTGTACTCGAATATGTATGCACAGTGCACACAACAACCTAGTGCAGCTCAACACACCATACACACTGGAATAAACTCAATTCAAGCATCTTAGTTTCCCCTACTGTCATGTTATGTGTCTACATAATTATGTATCCATTATATCTCTGCCAGGGTTTGTGGGAGATGGATGGGGACATGCTGAACGGAAAATTCACCAGAAAAGACAACAGTAAAGTTTTGACCACCACTCGATCTCTGGTTGGAGGAGAGCTTGTACAGGTTCGGATTTGTTCTATTCAAATTTTTATTTTTCACATGTTCACCCTGTTTTGGTGGAGTTTTTTTTATTTTGCTATTGATCTATATTTGGGAGATTTCTTCTGAGTGCAATTAACAACAGTCTTGTAGTTTTTGTTCACAAACATTCCTCTTTTCCTCGCAGACATACAACTACGAGGGAGTGGATGCCAAGAGGATTTTCAAGAAGCAATAAAGTCCAGGGATATTTCACATTTAGGTCTTTAGGTTTTTCTAATAATTAGACTAGATCAAGTGTATTTCTGACATACCTCAACCCCTTATAGACAAACTTTGAAAAATGTTTGGGAGAAGTACTGAATTAGGACCACTGATTTCAAGTGCATGACACAGCGCGTTCGCTGGGCCTTTCAGTTCATTACTATGCTGGCTAAACTGTTTCCACACCATGGACCAAGGTCGGATCTAAATTAAATCAATCTAACAACAGAGATGAATGATGGATACATTGTGTTTTAGTCTGGGGCTAAGGTTAATGCCTGTCTGGGAAACTGGACCCCAGAGGAGGTCGCTTGGCAGCAACTTTAAACCTGCTCTAGAAACCTAATTTTCCCCCTGTTGTGCAACAATCCGGTCCAGGGTGTCACAAATATTGGAAGTCATTTTGTACTAAAGGTTTTGATATATGTGGTGGTATTTCACAATAAAAAAAAGTATTTTGTGTGCCAATTATTATGTATTCATTTGTTTGTAGACACATTTTGAGCTTTTAGTGTACACTTCATGGCCAAAAATACATTTTTACACTCTCACATGGGAGAAAACATTTCTTACTGGCCAAAATGTATTTGTGATATATTATATCATAATACAATATAATTTATCATGTGATATACATTTATCGACAGGGTCCACAAAATACAGAATAACTGCATTTCTTTTTGTGAAACCTATTTAAATGAAATATATGTTTTGCAGGTTATAACACGGGTACATTATACAAAACAAATGCTTATCGGTTACATGCTGTAGCGCCATGAAACACAACATAGGCTACATACTGCACATGCAAACACCATTCAAACCAGAAATTTAAACGAGCCCAGGCACAATTTCAACCAAAAGAGGGCGCCATAACCCAATGCAATAATTGGCAGAAGTAGGAACTCATGGGTGTCACACAGAGAAGTGAGTTCTCTTTTATTAAACTATTTTTTGATTGATTGATTGAAATATGTATTAACAGTTTGCAGAATTACAGTACATTTCAAGCACAAACTCAATACAAAGACTGTTAACTGTGAGTGGACTACCCAATTAAGCATTACACTTGTTTACAAGAGGGTCCACCATGTTCAATTCATCAAAACATTTAGAGACGTACAAATAGACACTTCTATATAGTCAAAGAACAGAACAGGAATTCATCATTTGTAACTCATTTGTAACTAGTACCTTGCTGTCTCCTGAGGAAAGTGTGTTCTTAACAGTACTCTGGGCAGTCTGGGAACATTCCAAAGTACAATTATTGTGCATGATTGGATTTATTTTCATGAAGTTGTAGATTATAGGAACCTTACCCTTGCAACATCCTCTTGCTGACATCTAGCCTACTTAGATGAGGTAGCCTACTATTTATGCCTACTATTTATTAATAGTTTTTTATAGTTATAATCAGCTGGCTCCAATCACATGATGACCATGACAGCCTCAGACAGTCTTGTGTTGTGATCATGTGCCTGCCGTGGGTTACAGCACCCAAAGCAGTGAACTTGACACACACACACACACACACACACACACACACACACACACACACACACACACCACACACACACACACACACACACACACACACACGATGAAGTTATGAAATTGTCAGACAATATGCTATTCATTCATTTGTAGAATACTGTGTATGTATACAGTACACGCCCCTGTGTTTTAATACCAGTGAAGGAATATGAATAATCAACATGCACCTTTGGTCACTCGCCACAAGAGGCCGACCTGGCCTCACTTACGACTTCTGCATAGATTTGTGAATTCATTACATTGCTTAAAGTTGCCTGGTAAATAATCTGTGGCTGTGCTCTTTGACATAGTTGGATACCTATCTTCATATGCATTTTTATCGAGTCTGATAAAATACATCTAATAGTCTTGATCCAACGCTATAGTTGGATAAAAATGCTAGACAAAAGTAGATTTTCGACCTTTTTTATGCCCGGTTATAGCTGTGTCACGGTTATAGCTGTGTCACCACCTGTCTAAATACTTCCTTAATGTCAACGAAAGGGTGAGTTCAACAAACTGCAAAGGATTAAATTAATTTTCATAGGACTACATCCAAACAGATTGTATTAAATGATGTCAAACTCACCAACATTGCAGCTGTACGAAAATCTTGAATTATCCTCTATCTGCAAGTGTTTGTTTCATAAAAATCCATGTTTTGAGCTACTTAAATTTCTGTCAAGATATTCCTTGCAGGTGATTATTTGGAGCTGGAGTTTGGAAGTGCTATCACTCAACGGCCCTGCACCTGTTTTGAATTTGCACATAATGACGTTGCTTTTCTGAAATGACACTGAAAAAGAATCGCCTGTAGTCAGAGAATATTATCAGAATAATATCAAATCTTGGAAGACATTTCTTCACCAATGTGTTTGTAAAGGTGTCTACTAACATATCCCACATTGGTTTCTATATATTCAACCACTAGGGGAATTTTTGACAGCTGCTGAAAGTTGGGGTACCATCAACCATATCAACAACAACAACCAATATAAGGCAAAATGTTCTAAATGTCATTATGCTTTAGCATGTGACATGTCAAACTAGGGTTTTTTCATAATTCTGAATCCATTCCAAGCATTAGTTTTGCACGATAAACACTCCTTGGGCTAAAAACGGCCATAGCCGTCATCACAAATGTGTGGCTATGGCCAAACTAGGGGGTTTGGAATGAATTCAGAATCATGAAAATCCCCTAGTTTGACATGTCACATGCTACTTAAAGCATAATGAAATTTAGAACATTTTGCCTTATATTGGTTGTTGATGGTGCCCCAACTTTCAGCAGCTGTCAAAAATTCCCCTAGGTTTTTTAATGATTTTTCAATTAAGCATACAAAATACACATGACTTACACAAAAGACAAGGAAAAACAAACAAAAAACAAAACACACCACACCACACCACACACACACCACACATGGGATATGTTAGTAGACACCCTTACAAACACATCGGTGAAGACAATTCTTGGTAAGAAATGTATTCCCAGATTGTATTAATAGACTATCCCCTGACTACTGCAAGGAATTTCTTGACAGAAAGTAGCTCATGTCTATGGTGGATTTTTATGAAACAACAACATTGCAGATAGAAAGAGGATAAATCAAGCTTTTCGTACATCTGCAATGTTGGTGAGTTTGACTTGTTTAATACAATCAGATAGGAGTTTTCTGTTTGGATGTATAGAGTGTCGCAGTCCCGCCCCCTACCATGGACCAGGAAATGATTCTCCGTTCATTTTCCTCATAGACATTTCAGAAAGTATTTATTTAAAGACGTTTACGCCGCGGACAAAGCCAACTCGAGTCGTGACAAATCATGACAACAAACAACATTTTTTAGAAAGAAGAAAAAAACGGCAGGTTACAACACTTTTTTTGTTGTTTTTCTTCTTTGTAATTATTTGTTTGGTCCAAAATATTGTTTGTGTTGTCATGAGTTGTCACGACTCGAGTTGGCTTTGTCCGCGGCGTAACCGTCTTTAAATAAATACTTTTCTAAATGTCTATGGGAAAAATGCATTGGGATTCATTTCCTGGTCCATGGTAGGGGGCGGGACTGCGACGCTCTATTGGCTGTCAATGGTAAATTGTGGTTAGTTGCCACCCTGCCATTAACTTAATGGAAAGATGGCCGCGTTCACGTCGAGACCAAAGAGTGACGTTCATTGCCCGGGAGTTGGGACCCAAACTAGTGAAAATATTATTTTCACTAGGCCTACTTCTTATAGAGCGCCGAAGTCCTGACGTCACTCACTCATCCCCTGGTTCTGCCTGGTTCACGGAAGTAATTTCTCCATGGAGAATAACATGGGGTCATCTTAAAGAATTCCTCCATATTAAAAGGCTTTCTTACCTTTCTTTGTAGTTGTTACGTCCCCACCAAATCTGGAACACTATGCTTGTTGTCTTTGGTATTTAATTTTGGCGCTGATAAATTATCATAAATTATTCATGGTAAGTGATTAAATGATGAATGAAAACACTGATAAATTATTAGAATGATGTCTTCCATAATGCTCTTGAAAAGTTTTTACTTAAACGCTTCATTTACTGTGTTGACCACCAGGGTCCCCCAGGGGTCTACTACTTGATCCCCTGATTCCCCTCCTATTTTCCCTTTACACAAAATCTCTTAGCCGAAAATGACTGATCTAGAAGCTTATACTGTAGATCTGCAATATTACATATAAAGTGCCCCTAACCAAGTACATATAATCAATTAAAGGAAAGTATCAATGAGATATGGATTGTAGTCTTGGAATCTGAAGGTTCCCGGCTCAATCCCCGAGTCCTCCTGGTCTGGATGGTGTCAAAGTCCTTGAGCAAGACACTAAACCCCGGCCCCTAACTGCTCCCAGCAGATTGGTGCCTTTGCCTTGCATGATTTCCTCTGCCAGTTTGTGAGTGAATGGGTGAATGTAATTCTTTTTGAAAAGCACTATATAAAATGCACTATTTATTTGCCAGATACGCCATCCACAGTAGGTAGCCTACAAGAAACACTGATGGAAACAAATGAACTGTGGACGCCTAGTAAGTACATGCAAACCTAATGGGAAAGTAGATTAATAGTTATTATTAAGTATGTACCTGTGAAGAAATGCATAAGAAGTAGCCTATTAAGTTGGTGGTAATGGTAACGTACTGTGGAACACTTGATGGCGAAAATTAGTACTTCACTCTTCTAGTTTGCTAGTGCAGGACTTAAGAAATGATGTGGAACTACAAAATGACCATCTACAATGACCATTAAGTGACCATTAAATGATATTATTTTGTTTTGTCAAATATACAAATAGGCGCTAAATATCTCTATATTCCCAAAGTAATCATTGCATTGCTATATAGAGTGAGTTGCATGTAACAGGGGTCTTCCTGTCTCTCTCCAACTCTTGGTAAACAGAAAATAAATTTTCAGGTCGGAATACCAATTTCATCCAACAGGAGAGAGAGATAATACAGGATACAGGATGAAGTGAGGTCACAATTCACTAGCAGAGAAGTTTTATAGCAAATACAGGTCCAAGTGGCAGTAAGTCCACTGACCAGTAGGCGGTAATGTGGAGCTCCGTAGTGTCTGATAAAGGAAATTTGGAAGAGCCTCCCAAAGGAATGATCACAGAGACTAATCCTCTTCTGACACACACGCACACACACACACACACACACACACGCGCACACGCACACGCACACGCACACGCACACACACAGTACAGTGAAGTCCTCATAAGGTGTCTGTGCTGAAGACGTCATGCAGGTGGTCTTTTCAGTAGAGTTCACGTCATTGATTGATCAAATGATTTCTTGCGTAAAGCGATGCCAGTGAGAGGTTCACTGAACTCCTCCTGAAGCATAGAACAGACCATAATCAGGGATGAGTGTGAAAGAAGAGGATGGGATAAGCTCTCTGCGCGTTGGTTGCTACGAGACAGAGGGCGTGGGGGCCTATTTTTTTTTTTTTACAGTCTACAGGCGTCCCCAAGGATAGAATCTGTGGGTGAGAGAGAGAGAGAGAGAGAGAGAGAGAAGGGGGGGCAGACAGACAGAGAGACAGAGAGAGAAAAAGAAAAGAGAGAGGTAGATGGGGAGGAAAAAATACAAGAGGGCAGAGGGCATACCGCTATTCAATGACTCACTCTTGAGTAAAAAAAAAAGAAAAAAAAACACTCGTGTGAAGTGAGCGATGCCTTTCATCATGTTGATGATGAATGATGATGAGAAGAACGTCATCAGACATCAGCCAATCAAATCATCACATTCCGTGCTACAAACGCATTCCGTGCTAACAGACATACCCGTACGGCGGTACACACAAAGCTGTGCATATAGGAGCGGCTGCAAAAACAACACTCTAGATAGCAATGATCGGAATAGAGGTTTACCTTTTTAACAAATACTGTAAATCAATGGCTCTGTCTGGCATGCTGTGGAAGAAAGGACACCAGAGGAGCACCTTATTGTGCAATTATTGACTTTTCCAGGGCTTTGTTTTCTGATGTACAACAGTAGTCTACATTAAAATTGGAGCAAAGAAAACAAGAGGGGCTGAACAGATCTATAGCAAAATGACAATTCGGATGCTTAATGGTGAATGGTAGAATAGAATCCACAAACTGCTAACATCTTAATGTATATTATTTAGTTAGCATTGTTTGTTGAGACAAAAGATATAGGTTTACAGTATCCTAGTCTCTTTGAGGCCCTACACATGGTTCTCTCTTCCAAAAATGTGATTAGGCTAAACGCCTAAATTGTAAAGTTGCCGTTTTTGAGTGGTGCAAACCACTCCAACAACCAGCTTTGTCTGTATGTTTGTGTACCTGTGTACGTGTCCGTGCACAGGTGAGCATGGTTGCTATGGTTAGTGTGTGACGTCACTGACATAGCTGATCAGACTATATAAGACCTTGCACCACTCAGTTCACAGGGGTGTGATTTTTAATAAACTAGAGGTTCGGGCCGCTACGGGGCCTTCACACGTTGCACCGCAGATCTATCTGACCAATATGTCTGAGTCATAGTGTCGAGGAGAGTACCCTTGTATCCGTCTGTCTGTGGCCTGTTTGTGCCCATATATTGAGATGTCTGTTTCTGTAGCAGATTTGAATGCCATCAATGCATTGAAAGGGCCACAATCACGTTTAATCAGAGCATTCAAAGCTCCAGTAGACGTGTCTATACTGACCTACCGGGGCGGCGCAACCATCTCCAGGGCGAAACGTTATCTTGTAGCGTTTCGGAGACATTCAGAGGCTGCAAGCTGCGTTGATCATGGCTACTGTTTAGACAGCGGCGGCGCGTGTTGTCCGATATTACAAACCCTAACACTAAATCTAACTCTAACCTCTTTTTTTTTAAAGACATTTTTGAGGCCCCTAACCTCAGTCTTAACTGGCCATGTAAGTCCCCTGACCTCATATCAGTTTTACCCAGCAATGCACAACACATCACCATATTACTGTATGGGCAGAATAGCGGCTGGATCTGTTGCTTGGACAACCAAAACTCTCTATCTGTCAGTTCATGTCCCTTTTATGCACATGTATGGAGTTCGCTGATGTCATCAGTACTGTATATGCCCATATATGACCATTCCCCCTTTGGTGCCCATAATATATGGAGCTGACTGAATTGTTTGCGCCTGATGCCATGACGACACACTCCATATTTGGGCGTAGCTGAATTGAGAACTCCTATGGTTATATGGCAGAGGCATAGTGACATGAGCGTGACAGAGTGATCCCCCGGCCCGCTGGCCGGTCCTCCCTTAAGCCAATTTTAATATAAATAGACGAGTGTTTTGAAGCCACTCAGCCACAGTCGATATCACACTTACTACAGCAAAGGACTGTTGTGTGCCACATCCCAAAGAGCACGAGTGAAATGGGACAGCAACACCTTCTTAATGTGTCTTGTCATTCAAGGAGAGTAACGCCTAGTCGCCTACGAATATGGCATACATACACATACTGTACATGCATTTTAATATGCATACTCACAAGTGCACACACACACACACACACACACACACACACACACACACACACTAATTTTCACACTCATTCCCTTCCATGTGTTGTATGTGTGAATCCCTGCAAGCAGAGAGATATGTGTGTGTGTGTGTGTGTGTGTGTGTGTGTGTGTGTGTGTGTGTGTGTGTGTGTGTGTGTGTGTGTGTCTGTCTGTGTGTGTATCATCTGAGTGAGCAGACGGAGAGACTGGTGTGTGCATTAATGTCCCTCTCACAGATATAGAAAAGGCATAGTGGAGACGGTGGTGATGGAGAGGTTAAATGGGCCATGTCCTTGTCCCTGGAGTAGCCGGCCCATGGGTTAGCTGGGCTATTCTTACAGGGGGCATAGAGAGGTCTCTGCGTCCCCTGCTACCTCAGCCACTGTGTGGGCTACCACACGTTCCGAAGGCCACCTGGGGCTGTGGGGGAGGTGTGAACTGAAGAGACAGAGCATGTGGGAATTGAGCTTTTTATGTGTATGGATTTATGCATGTGCATAAAAGGTTGACTGAAGTGGAGTGAAAATGTAATCTACATTTGTGTATAGGTTTTATAAAGTTTGAACGCAAAAGCTTGATTCTGTCGGTTTGCGCCTGAACCCCTTTCCTTCTGTGACACCCGCCTTTTTTTTGACAAAAAAAATGTATTAAAATAAATCTGTCTGGAGCCACAAAATATGTTTGCTTTATTCATTTGTGTGCGCTTCTTCTGGTCTTTCAATATTACTTTTATTCGCAAAGCAGATCATCAAGTATTAATACAGTAACCCAGCAGCGTTGGTGGTGAAAGCAAACAAGTACAGCATACATTCTTTATTTTGTTCTTCCATCATTTGTTTCTTATTTTTACCTGGTGTATTATGCAAAGCTTTTTTCTTTACAATGTCAATAGGAGAATAACTTTATGCCTACTTCAATAATAAATTGATTAAAATGTAGAAAAAAGAAAACCTCTTATTCCTAGGTAACTGGGAGCCACTGGAGAGGGCCTTATAAGAGCCACATGTGGCTCTAGAGCACCATGTTGCCTACTCCATCCTATACATTACACCAAGCAATCAAAAAGACTGGGTCAACCCCCAGTATGGCTGGACAGTGTTGTAGGTGATTTGTTACATGGACTGTGAGTGGGAGTGTGTATAATAGGCTAGGGGTGAGCTTTACATGCTTTACAAGCTTTACATGACAGTCAATTATACTTGGGAGAAAGTACAAAAGAAAACAGAACTTGTAGGCAAACAGTGCTAAAATATCTTCACTCTACTGGACTATGTGGAAATATCTATCGTCGGCCTGTGGAGGGCAGTATTATGCTTCAGCGTACAGCCTGCTGGAAACTAATAGAAGAAGAATATTAGCCAACCAAGGTTATACATCCCATAACCTGAAGGAAAAATGTCCCTGTGATTGGCTAGTCCATTGTAGTTACACTAGTGGAGTAACTTCATTACTCTGGGTGCTTCCACTATGGGTGTAAGCACACTTGGGCATCAAGGCGTGGCAAAAAGCCGCTCGTGGCAGGCGTCTCTTCCTGGTTTTTAGACAGCTGGTGGATGGAAATTAAGCTCCACGCGGCAGAATGCTGCGTCGGCCAGATTCCCGGAAACTCTTGCCCCCGCGGCAAGTGGAAGCCGCGCGCAAGCTTCATTTTTCATCCACCAGCGGTCTAAAAACCAGGAAGAGACGCCTGCCGGCTCGCATCTTTTGGCATCTTCGTGACGCTACAGTGTGCCTGCACTGACAGTGGAGTCACGAAGATTCCAAAAGCCACGAGAGACGCCTGCCGCTCGCGGCTTTTGGCATCTTCGTGACTCCACTGTCTGGAGGCAGTGTCAGTGTCCTTTCAGGGCCCAACGAAAAAAACGTTTTGAAATAAGTTATAGTCATGACAACAGCAATGATTTCAATCTTTAATGGCTGAGGCCTGCAATGTCTTCATTTAACATTTTTATTTTCATTTTCATATAAACGTTTTGATCACCTTTCTTTAAAGGGGTGGGGGGGAGGGGTCAAACGGAACAAACAAACCTCTGCAATTCACTGAAATATATGTTCCTCCTCACAGTGGCTAAAATACATAAATACCAACAGCTATGTATGCATTTAGAAAATAAGAAGGGGGGGGGGGGAAGAAACACACACACATGCCGTGAACATGCACAGTACACACGGGCACTCAGCGAAACCATAAGGGGGATATCATTTTTCCATTGACGGAACGTTTGTAGGATTTAAATTCCCAGAATATTCTGTGCCTTAGTGTCTCACAATAACGTCACAATAACGTCCCAGCATTCTTTCAAAGAACATGTTTTTTTCTCTGGATTTCACAGTGGATCTACATGTAGGTAAAACAGTATTCATTAATCACATATTATGTTCCGATCATTGAAATAAGGACAAAGGAGGAAGTTCTCAAAATCTACCAAAGGAATATACACAATCAAACTCACAATAATACTTACACTGAATTACATGATGGGCATAGACTTTTAACATAGTATCCATTAAAACACACACACACACACACACTCACACAAACACACTGTAAATATTTGTTCTAATAAACTTTGTGCCTCAATCGGCTCAAAAAATTGCATTTGCAATGAAAGGAACATTGCTTCATAAATCCACTGAAATCATGTTTCTGTTCTCGTATTGATTAAACAACTCTGAACACATAACTCAACCTGTCCAATGATTGTAGACATGAGGTTCATGTTTCTTGGTTCATTTAGTGATTGCTATCACATCACTGTGAAATGTGAGCCAACCTTTGGGCCAAGATGATAAAACCACAGGACATGATTTGTCCCGTTTGGAAATGTTGAAATATTGAATTGTGTGTCGTATAGCAAAAGAAACTTATTGCAGGTCCAGAAAACACTAGGATTACAAAATATTATTAGTTTCACTCCAATAATTACTATAAATTCATATTTTACAAAAAGCAGACTGAATCACATTGTTTCCCTAAAAATAGACAAAAGAGAATGCTTAAAATGAATATCCTTTCAGATGCTGATACATACCCTTTGGAGTGACACCAAAAGAGACACGCAGCACAAAAAAAAATAATAAAATAGTCACACTTCATAAGAATTCAGATTGAGGAGTACAAAGCAGTCAAGAAATGGAAATAATTCCACTAGTCTAGATAGCTCTCCAGTGTAAGGGGGAAACATGCCTTTGGTCTTTTGTTTGTCTACACTCTGTTGAAGTCCTCTGCTACACAATGAAGGAACCATTTCCTAATAATAGCAAGGCTTAGTTTTGTCGTGCATTGCAGTCTTTGGGATCACTCTACTTGCATCGGTGATGGCTTACTCCTGTCAATGTCTGCGTGTGTGAGCTTGTCTTCTCCGCCATCGTTGACAAGTTTCATTACATTAAAAATGCCACAGCGATCAGAATGTCAACTAGCTGTGTGTGTAACTAGGTCTAGGTGTGTTTGGCGTTAACGATATTAAGGGCACAGGATTCGCTAGTTCTGACCTGGACGGCGGTGTCGCTGCTCATCGCTTGAAAGAGGAAATGCACACCGGCTAAAACAACAGCACATTTGGCATTACATTGCTTCTTCGGGAATAGACGCCTCGGGAGACACAGGATCAAATCCCAAATCCACGTAATGTGAAGATAAGACCGTGGCAAAGAAAAAAGACTGCTTTGGTATAGCAGAGCAACTGTCCATATTATAATGGCACCAATATACCATAAAAAAAGACTGTAGGAAAGGTCGAGGTTTTCAAACAAGGTCCTCACACACTTTAGCACAACATCAACCCATCAAACAGAACCATTTCAAACATTGGCTTGATTACAAAAATACCTTTTTGTATTTCTTTAAAATATCTAAAAATGTACAGCATTGTTTTTTTGGGGTTTTTTTGTTTGTTTTTTGCAGTCATGCTTGAACATGTATTTAATAATCATAACATTAATATGAATGATATACAGAATAGTAATAATTATAATTATAATCATAGAATAACATTATCGGGTAGCACTTTGGCTACACTCCTGCAGTGCACAGAGACCTTCTGAAAACGGCAGCGCTGATTAGTCCCATTATTCTCTTGGCAAAACCTCTAATACAATCAACAGACAGTTGGCTGCATTTAAAGCTACAATCCGGGACTTACTGTAATGAATAAACAGTATTTTGTCTGTATGTCTGTATGGCAGAGTATGTTAACACAGGGAGCGCGTTCAAGAATCGATTCAGGCGCGTTCAGGCAAGTTAGCACTTCCGCATTTTCCGAATCGAGAAACTGCGGAAGTAGAGCGTTCTACTGGCTGCTTCAAACGCCAGTGAGCAACTTCCATTGGAATGAATTGTGGGGGGCGGGGCTGTCTGCTCTCTAGTTTATATCCAACTCTATGGTTTGACCCCTGCAGGGTCAGGTACACTTACTGACCCCTGCAGGGTCAGGTACACTTACTTCCTGGTTGAAAATGTCGATAAAGTTATCTGAAGCAGTTGGCACACCGGATTGGCCAATAGAGGAGCCGCCCATCTAGTTTCGGACAGCATTGCGACTGCCTCTCTGTGAAGGGTATAGAGCGAGACAACTGGACAGGATTGTAGCTTCAAGCTAAATAAGACACAGTGTAGTCAGGGTCGTGTTTGTACCTTTGTCATACATTATGTCCAGTAGTACCTTTTCACATACAGTAGGTAACCTTAGATAGGAACCACAGAGTGTAGCCAAAGTACAGTATATACCGCTAGTAATTCTTGAATATGTAACAGTATAAAAATGGGATTGGGTTTCAGGGAGGGGGGCGGGAGGGGGGGGGGGGGGGGGGTTCGATGTGTGATGGAGACTGGGGTCTAGAATTTCCTGAGGCCTGTGAGCCTGCTGCTGCCTGAGAGACAGAGAGAGAGAGAGAGAGAGAGAGACAGAGAGAGAGAGGTTACCATAGCCACAGCACCCCAACCATGTACACTAATGAAAACACAGGGGATGATGAAACTGGAGTAAGCCGCAACCCCCGCAACCCCACCACACCACACCCCCCCCCCCCCGCCCCACCCCACCCCAACCCCCCGACGACACACACATACTCCACACTCACTATACTCCACACTCACTATATACTACTGTTACTGTACACGAGCTATTACAGAGTTGCAACCACATTGGTAAAATAATCTGGGGAAAAAAAACAATGGTTTCCCACTTTCTCACCCAAATCTCTCTAACTTGCCTCCTTAAAATGTATCATTGAGACACTGAGACCACACACAAATCCACATTTTCCTCCCACAAATATCTGATTTGACTTTGTTTTCCAAATCCTGTTCGGTGTGGAGTGAAAACACACGGCACATGAAAACCGACACAGTGTCAATATGACCACAAGCTTTCAAATCCCCTTCGGGCGGATATCTTTGGCAGAGAGCGACGGCGTCTCCCAAAAGCCTCAGCTGGGTTTTCTTTCTGCAAACCTACACTGTCAAATCAAAGGATGTGGTAACACCAACCCAGAACCAGGTGTGATTTACGTGTTGTTGGCCCAGCCTATAAAGGAGTGCAGGGCCATGAAGTCAGCGAGTGTTGCCAAGTGTATAATTGCCCCATAATCTTACCCTGTATATGATGTACGCATGATCGATCAATAATGGCAAATATGCCCAATTTCACAAAAAGTGCATGCATTTCCAAAATTCCCTGGTCTGTGTGCTGATGCCGGATCCTGTTTGTCTTCTTACATATACAATTTTTGATCATGTACTGTATGTGCAGATGTGTATTTAGGCAGGAGTCATTTCAAAACACAAGTTGTGTATTTCCAGCCAATCATTATGCTTGATGCATGACATGTATGCGTGCCCCTGTGGGAGCACGCACGGCTGCTGTTCTCCATCAGAGTGTGTGAAGATCGTGGGTGGTATGTGCCACATTTACACGTACAGTTCGGTCTTTGACCGCAGCATCAGAAAATGCCTGCCTCAGGCCCCATCAATCTCCATACGCCCCGTGAGTCCGCGACGGACAGCAACTAAGAATTAACCCATTTAGACCCGAGGACGATTCTACAAATGCCTTCTAAATCCTGATGTTTCAATGTCAGTCGTTCTCAAAACATTTTCATGTCAAGGACCCCCAAAATATATCTAATTGGCCGCCGACCCCTATCTGAAAAAATTTAGTTCCAGGGACCCCGCCAGAAGCAAAGATTTGAGTCCAAAACGTTCGCTCTGAAAGAATATATATTCAAAGATTTGCGCCACATTTTCACGATTTTTCAAAAATAGCAGATCTACAAGCTCGTAGCGCAGCACTCGGTGCCGCGCTATGAGCTTGTAGATCTGCTATTTTTCAATTGCTAGTGTATGACATAATCCTTAAAACACCAAAAGGGGTTCCCCACTTCCCGCCCAGAATGGGTTAAACTCACACAGACTCGGTAAAGTCCAGATATGCACTAAGAGATGTTTTGGACATTTTGCTTTCACAAGAATAAATGTTGATACAGCAAATGAAAAACATTGTCACATCATGTTATTATAATGCGCCACAGATGACTTGCAACTGATGCCGATAAATTATTATAGATCGCAATGATGATGATTAGGGCCTACATGTTTGAACAATTACTCTATTTGACATTATACAAATGTTTCTGTCCCCCTTCCTGCCTGAAGTATGTGAGTATAGGCGTGTCAAACAAGATTGTTACAATCAAGAAGCGACTTTGTGAAATTACATATTTACATAAATACCTTTTTTTGGCTTAAATAGGATAAATTGTAAAGCTCTGGTACAATAGTTTAATAATTCAGACCCGACCACACTGAAGTTAGCTCACGTTTTGACTGTGAACTCACCACCGGTCCACTGCTCAGGGAGTCGAGGGTCAGGTTGATCCTCCTGGCTTTCTATTTGGACACGAGAGACAGTCAGCAACACCCATCACGGCCGGCCACGGCCACCATCACACATCAAGAACCTGGAGCACACAGGAAATAGGGTTTTAGACTTTAGAGAGCTTCGCACACCCATGAGGACAAGATGGAGTTAACAGAGATGATAGTAATTGTTTGTCTATATGATTTGTTGGTTGGTGAATGTTTTAACAGTCAACACATAATGTAAAAATAACATGTAATTTACAACCCATCTGGGTGAGAGCAGCCGTTGGCTTTGCAAAGTGCCATAACAAAACAACATCTTATGAACTTCCTCCTAGAATCTCCCTGTCCCATGACTCCCAAACTCCCCTCCACCCAGCGAACCAATGAGAAAGGTCAAGCCTTCAACCCGCAGCCCCCAGATGTGTTGCCAAAAATAAACGCCTCTTGGAAACTGTGGTAACTGGGCTTCAACGGGAAGACCCTCGTTGAAACAATAAACAATCAGAAAAGCCAATATGGCCTCGAGAAACAGAAAGCAAAAACAAAACGATGAAAAGAGGCATTTTGTTGAGTTGCCTGATCAGAGAAGAGCATTAATTGACTTGACACGGCTGGGCTAGCTAATGCCCTGTTGCACGTTCAATCAAGGATGAGAGAATCAATGTGGTGCATAGCCGCTTGGCTAGGTAGGATGACGCCATGCATACTTCCACAACGTCGCGTTTGTTCTGGCTGAGGGACCGAGGTTAAAGATTGGGCTGATCATTGAACAGGTCTGCACGGATTAGACAGAGTCTTAGTGATTTTCAGGCTTAATGAGTTACATCCTAAACTCGGGCCCGGTGCATAATGTGAGATAGGTAAACAATGGCTGTTTGAGGAGGGGAGGGACTCTTTGTTTCTGATGAATGTGAGCACTGTTCTTCTTTTAGCATCAACAAGCAAACATTACGAGTGATGTTGCACCATTGACGTATTGTAGGAGAGAAACGCTGCAAATGTGGGTATCGAATAGGGTAGTGCTCTCGTTAGCGGCCTTGAGTTATTCACTTTCGAGCATATCTATCATTTTCCAAATGGAATATATATATTATTTTTTTCATTCCATATCTGAGGGTGCCTTGGTATAGATGCAGATTGTATTAATGTTAAGACCTTTACCTGTACTGCCATGAAGGCCATGAAGAAAGGCCTCTTTAATCCAATGAAAAAGACTTTAGTTCCAGACACACATACCACATATCAGCAAGATGAATGCAGCTGTTGACATGTACGCTTACTCCTGAAACCTTGCATAGGGACCAGGCCACTATGGCCATACAGCTGCAGCTCACTACCGGTGTGTGTGTGTGTGTGTGTGTGTGTGTCAGTGGGGGGTGAAAATAAAGTCCCACTTCCTTATTAGACAGGGCCTCCGCTGGGGTTGGCCCCCCACTCCCTGGTGGGAGTAAGACCAAAGTTGCACAGGAACCAGTGGCTTTGTCAGGCTATTGGCCAATAAGCCCCCCAGGGCAAGCGTCCAGACAGCGCACACGCACGCACGCGCACACACACACACAGTCCCCACCATGTCTTGTCCGATGGAAAATCCGGATTACATTTTGTGCCGTTCAGCAGGCATTTATGTCTACTTTTATGCTGAGTTTGAATCAACCCAGGGCTTGAGCACTTGACTACTAATGAAGACATCATACAATGTACTGTAACATACTTCCGAACACGCACGCACGCACGCGCGCACGCACGCACGCACACGCACACACACACACACACACACACACACACACACACACACACACACACACACACACACACACACACACACACACACACACACACACACACACACACGTAATATTAAAGGCCTTGTGTTTATACACACACACAATGCATGCACACACAAACTATAATCCGTCTCCCACAGTTATGCTTCCTGAGGCGAGATGCATACCCTAAGCGTGAATGTAGCCCCTCTGTCGGATGCCTAGACGACCGCTGACGGACCACAAGCTTCTCATGACTGCAGAGCTTCACAGCTGTTTGGAAGCCCCGTTGCAGAGAACATTGGGAACATTGCTTTAGCATGACTGGACTACTTCAGCACGGGGGCGACACATGTCAAACCATGCCCTTTGTGGATTAAACCAGTGGTTCTCTCAATCTCAACCAGGGCACACTTATAAATAAAAAATAGTGTTTGTCGGCCCACCCATTTGATCACTTAACACGGCGGCCGAAAGGCTTCTGTGTTAAGTGGTCAGGTGGGTGCGGATGTTTATTTCAATGATCAATCAATTGAATTGTATTCCACCTTGGATCAATGGAACCAAAGTAGTATACTTATTATGAATTAGTATCACCTTTTCATATTAATGTTATAATATCATTAAAATGTGGCAATTATTCCAACGTAGTATACTTTAAGTATCTTATGTATTAGTATCACCTTTTAAGATTTATGTTATAATATAATTAAAATGTGGCAATTATTTTCAATTCCCTCACGGCCGGCCCGCCAGTCGGGTTGAGATCCACTGGATCGTTTGTTCTGGCTGAAAAACGGAGCAATCAATCAAACAGACAACTAACTGCAGACAAGATGGCATAAGCCTGGTGCAATACACAGCAAGTTCTCCTCAACAACTTCAGATCAAGTTTATTCTTGTCGTGTTGAGTGAGTTACACTCGTCACCAGCTCGAGGCCAACAGTTTCACAATGGGCCTGGCCTGCAAAGCAGCTTGTATTGTGCAGGCAACACCCGAGTCTCAGTCTATTTCAAAACTTTGAGTGGTGCCCATGTTTATGACCAGACTGGGTTCATTGATATGTATGATAAACCGAATTGAAGACCCACTGGTACTGACAATTGAACAAAGGCAGGGACAAACATGCTGCCAAGATAAATCATGTTATCCAGTTATCCAGATGGACAGTAGGAGATGGATGGCATTATACGATAGTAAGGCACTAAGCTTACTGGGGCCATACCATTCTCTGAATGCCTTTGCACACTTGCGTGGCCGCATGTCACGCTTGCCTTGCTTGTGTGTGTGTGTGTGTGTGTGTGTGTGTGTGTGTGTGTGTGTGTGTGTGTGTGTGTGTGTGTGTGTGTGTGTGTGTGTGTGTGTGCGCGCACGCAGGCGTGCGTGTGTGTGTGTGTGTGTGCACTTGCATGTCTATCTGTGGAGTTATTACGTGAGGGGGCTGTGTGGCTCACACTGTATTAGCACTGCATTATTTCTGTGTGGGAAAGTACCGTACATATATTGGTTACATATGCCTGTGTTTAGCATAATTGCCTAAATCTCGTTTGGACGTCTAAAATCTCACCTCGGTTGTTTCCCAAAAACCCACAGCCCCCATACAGCCCCCATGGGGAGCAGGATGTGGGTGTGTTGTCGTTACATCAAGGGGCTAACATCCACAGGGGCAGACTGACCGAACATATGACTTCCCAGTTTGATAGAGGAGTAATTATTCCCTTCTAAACCCTCCCCCCCTCCACTCCCTTTCTCCTATACCCCCCCCCCCCACCACACATGTTCACTCCCTTCCTCCTCCACCCCTTCAACTCCCTTCCTCGTCTGCCCCCACCACTAACAGCCCCCCAAAGTCGAGAATAAATCTTAAAAAAATAAACAAATGCTTTCAATTATTTTCTTTATCGCTTCCCTGTTTCACCAACCCCCCCGAAGTATTCTGAAAATAGACAAAAAGATGATGGAAGGGGGGTTGGTGGGCTTAAAGCTACAGAGTTCGCACCAATCAACAGCTTTGTGGAAGTCACTGTACCCCCCACACATCCCTCCAACTCCCCCTTGCCCCGACGAGTCCCCGAGTCCCCGTGGACTTCCTGAGGGGTCGCGGGAACATGTTCCCTCCTGTCTTGGGCTGGAGGGGTGGTATTAGTGACTGCGTCCGTGTGACTGGCGCCGGGCACATAACGTATACTCGCGCATGCACGCACGCGGGCGCACACGCACGCACACACACACACAGTAAGCAAACATGCATAACATAGACAGACTGGGATGGGATTCGCCTTGCTTTGTGGTTTTGCGTCGTGCTCCGCAAAGCACAACAGTGCCCTGTTTGTCTTAAGTGCAGGGCTCTCTTAAGCTGCTCTGTTATGCTCGTCTCTCCTCCTTATCAGAGGAGCTCTGTTTACAACAGTGATAATGACTGATAAAGTTTGGTGAAAATGATATTGCACCCAGGGGTGCACATGCAGCTCTGCGGGGAAACGACAACGCGTGGGTTCATTCAAGGCGTTTTTTTCTAGCTCCTTACACAGTCAAATCAGTGTTCATTGTAACCACATGAACGCTAGCATACCTATTCATGTTATAATAGCCACACAATGCAACTATTTTTGGCTAACTGTGCACCCTCTGCCTCTTGCTTCACCTCTTTCTTCTCATCTTGTACAATAAGGTGGTAAAACCCCAGCATCTTAAGATTAAAAGACGTATTTCACTTTGCCAGCATAGTTTATTTTTCATTAGATGAAATACAGTAACCTGGCTCTTGTTGTTGTTATTGAGTCTATTTCTGCTATAAGCACTTGGCTGTGTTTATTCCAATAACGTGAACTCACCGCACATTAACCTAGCCCCATTACTGTTTTTAGGTAATCAACGACAGGAACGAATCAGGTGCTACATTCCCCTGGGGTATAACACAGTAGGGGTGCTCAAATGGCACGGGGGTAAAGTCCCCTGGCCACCACTGCTGCGTCTAGGGGTTTGAATCCATCGTGGTGCATCTAGCTTTGCTGAGCAACACAACTGAGGGAAGCCGGACGGCTTGTCACTGTAAGCACTCCTGTCAGCAAGAGGAGTAGAACAAAGACTCTACGTCCTCCCGGTGGGGGGGAGGGGGCCAGTAGCCATCAATATATAAACGCAGTTATCCCATTGGCCGATGCGGTTCATTGGAGCGATGTGTCAACACGGCCGCCATATTTTCAGTGGAAGCAGGCGGTTTCTCCACTATTAAAGGTTTGTTATAAATGTCAGATTTGTATTTATGAAATGAAATGAAATGAAATTAAATGGATTACTATATTTACCCAGGGTATCTGGGCTAAGCTCAAGAACTTGTTTCCAGCCAGGCCCTGCTCATAGAACATTTCATCGTAGTGGTTCAATACCTTGTTCAAGGGCACTTCAGCGGTGGTAATTTTAACGTGTCGGACCGCTGATTCAAACTGGCGACCTTCCGGTATCAAGACCGCTCCGCAATCCGTTCGGCCACCGCTGCTATGACACAATTTTTTAAAGATTTGTTTTAGGCTTTTCTGCCTTTATTGATAGTTTCAAGTGAAGACTGACAGGAAAGAAGGAGAGAGAGAGAGAGAAGGGGAGAGACATGCAGCAACGGTCATCATGAACGGGACTCGAACATGCGACGCGTTGTCAGTCCAGAGCCTATATGTGGCATGCGCCTGGACCACTAGGCCAGCGGACACTTTGTTAAATAAATTACATAGATAGTAACAGTCATGGTTATAAAACAGGACAAAAGTTGTAGTCTCAGGTACAGTACTTAACCCATTTTGACCTGAGATCAGATTCTAAAAATGTCTTCTACATCGTGACAGTTTTCTGAAAAAGCTATGTTTCTATGTCAGTCGTTCTTCGATTTTTCAAAAATAGCAGACCTACAAGCTCGTAGCGCGCCACTCGGTGGCGCGCTATGAGCTTGTAGATCTGCTATTTTTCAATAGCTAAAGCATAACATAATGCTAACACCAAAAGGGGTTCCCGCCTAAAATGGGTTAAGACATATTTCTTGCAGTGGAGTGAAGACAAGCTTCCCTGCATAATATGGGGTTGTGTTGACGTGCGGCCACGCTGGCCAATGAGGTGTCTACCTATTTATGTCTATGGGTACAACAGCAGTGGCAAGCAATGAAATTAAATAAATACAGAAGTTAAAACACAGTCCCTGATTCGCACCGACAACAGTACCTCCAGATTTCTGGGAATAGGCATCACAACCCCTCCATCCCTTCCTCCATAGCTAAGTCTCCACGGAGATCGGAGTTCACGTTTTGTCGTGGATTTCACCTTATCTTGTAATTTTTATCCCACGATTTTGCAACCCATTTTTTCACCCAGTGTCAACTATCTAATGTAATCCTGGGCGCTACACTTCCTCTGCCAACCTGGGGGGGAAGCGGACTGACCTCATGCTTCTTCCTCGGGAGACAAATAATAAAGAACCTTGAGAACCTATGCATGAGGAGTCCAAGCTGCTTCTTTTCACCTGACAGGGGGCAGTTTCCCTGGCCGGACGTAGCGCGTGGAAGGAACACGTTAATCCGACCAGTTCCTTTCCCCTCCATCAGGCGCCCCGGCTGGCCAGGGGGAGGCAGTTTAGAGACCTGGATTACTGCATGTTTTTGTGAGGGTACCTACCCTAGGGAACACGGGGAGAACATGCAAACTCCACACAGAAAGGCCCTTTCGCCAACCCCGCCTCGGGTATGGGCACTGATGACGCGGAGGAGAGAACACGCCGCCAGCACCCACAGTGTCCCCAGCGGGAATCGAACCCAGGACCTTCTAGCTGGATTTCACCGTATGAACTACAGTTAGCGGACTAATGATTTTTCTTCTGAGCCGCAGAGTGACAGAGAACTGCACAAAGACATGCCATGGTATGGTTGTTATACCATACCTATCAACTAATGAGGTTGCGTGATTTGACCAATCCATTTGAGAATGAAACACTTGGCTCCCCTCTGCGCCTCATCCATTCTGTTTGAGTCACACTGGCTTTGATGCCTCACGTCAGAGCAAGACCGTTACATCAATGGGAGCAGTCGACGTCGCTGCACTCCGTGCACCGCCTGTGCTGGCGGGAAAAGGTAGCGGCGGGTTTCTCATTTAAACTGCACCTTTTATCTCTCCGACGAGGGACGAGTGGGTGGGGTGTTTTCATTGCCTCGAGTACCGATGATGCTTTGGACTAATCGCTCCAGTCTAGTAGTTGTTTATGGGCGAATTGGTCTGTTTCATGTTACAGACGTGTGTGTGTGTGTGTGTGTGTGTGTGTGTGTGTGTGTGTGTGTGTGTGTGTGTGTGTGTGTGTGTGTGTCGACCAGCAGAAGCGTAGTCAAATCGAATTAGTTGGCCAAGTCTTGTCAGTAGCCTAAAATATTTCATGTGAAGGCTATAGATAGGCTAAGGGCAAAGATATGATCTGCCGCTGTGAGGGACTGTTGGTTGGGTTTGGAATGGATAGTGTCAACGCACGTGAAGGTTGTAGCACGGTGTGCGTTAGTCCTGACCGATGTTTAGGAAAAGTTCTGTGGCTGTTTACACCATGTGTCCTAACATTTACTGAGGCATTTGCACAGCATGGTGCAATGTATACTTTGTCATAGCAGGAGCAGAGAGAGAGAGTGTGTGTGTGTGTGTGTGTGTGTGTGTGTGTGTGTGTGTGTGTGTGTGTGTGTGTGTGTGTGTGTGTGTGTGTGTGTGTGTGTGTGTGTGTGTGTGTGTGTGTGTGTGTGTGTGTGTGTGTGTGTGTGTCATTACTCACACATACTTCAGCAGAACTGCCTGGACTTCCATCCCTGAGGAGTTCCATCTGCAGGTGGGAGCCAGCGAATCTAAACACGCACACAAGAACGCGTACAAGCGCACACACACACACACGCACACGCACGCGTACAAGCGCGCGCGCGCACACACACACACACACACACACACACACACATGAATACATACTGTATGCTTCACAACACAAAATACAGTTTCTGTTATGCAGAGCTAACCCTCACATTTAGATCACTTCGCTGTGATGAAATCCTATCAAGCGAATTTCCGTGATCAAAACGGTTGGCTGGCAGTGCCCAGGTTCAATCCCGGGCACTGTATGAGTATGAGTAGCACGGCTTGGGTGCGGCAAATCGTGTGGTAAATACTGGGAAGGACTGTAATGTTACGTTACACTCCACCTCAGAAATCCATCGCCCAGGGCCAGGGGTCTAGCGTATTGAAATGGGGATAAACTCTAGCATTGTCGGCAGATACGGACAATAAGCCTCTCCGACAATACTTACTACGTGCTTATTGTGTGTGTTTGTGAGTGCGTGCACATGCGCGCGTGCGTGCACATGCGCGCGTGCATGAGTGCGTGCGTGTCTGTGTGTGTGTGTGTGTGTTTGCATCCCAGAAGATCCAAGGAACGGGAAATGCTAAATAGGCAGATTCAGCCTAAACCTATTTTAGAATCTGACATCATAGGAGACTCAGCGTTAGTGCTGTTGCTTGGGGCCCTCGTTCTTAAAGAGCCCTGTTTGAGACTCTGCATCATGTCAGGAAATATACTGCATGTACTGTATACTGTATAGTATGGTAGGAATTAAATAGCCATCTAGTAACAAAGATAATTTATTACAAGTGCTAAGAAAAGCTAGTATAGATTAATTCCTTTTACCACTTCAAAGTAATAGTTCCTGAGAATGTGTGAGTGTACGTTTGGGAGCAAGTTTACAAAATATTCAACAAACAAGTTTCAGTAAGAGAGCAGTTGTTGAGAGCTCAAAGGAAAAAAAGCCCCAACTGAGCTTCATGAGAAGAATTTCAAGAGATCAATAATGAACTCCTATGTGAACTCGCTGTAGAGCCGCATAGATTAAGCAGATAATTAGGTCATGGTTGAAAAAAAAGGAAAAAAACAGGCTGTATTTAATGGAATAGGCGATGTTCATTTGAATGATGCAAAGATTTCAAACAGCGGAAGGTTTCAATATATCAGAAAGCCTGGATAAGGCCATTGCCTAATAGGAATACACAAACAATCTTCACAACTGAGCAAGAAGTGTGATACTTATGATACAGAATGGTACAGAATGCATGGACATTAATTTGACCTCTGGTGTTGCAAGAATTCTTAGCATGCATTTGTTGGATGCTAAGAATATTTCAACCCTTGATCTTCTCCATAATTTGGTCATTGTCACTGGCCTGGAGTCACCAGCCATTTATTTTTACCTGACAGTAAGGGGCAATTCACACTATGGTCCCGGGTGCGCACTCGGGACCACTTGGCCGATGTTGTGGTAATGTGAATGATGCGTACCGTTCCCGGGAGCGGATCGCCCAACCGTCTCCGAGACCGCATGGGGGGCGGGTCTCTGGACCGTTGAAGTGTATTCAGATACGGATCGTTCCAATGTGAATGCATGCGTACCTAAAGAAGGAAGTGGACTGTTTTTTTTTAGAACGTGACATGATCTCTAGTCGACGAGCCAAGAAGCGTCAACAAAAAAAAACACAGACGCTGCACGAAGCGTAACACCAGCTCATTTCTCAACGCCGCCCGTCGCCGATCTACAAGCTCGCGACGCGTTGTGAGCTTGCAGATCTGCTATGTTGAATCTGCTATACGCGCAGCACCGCAATACGCGCTGATCTTGGACTACAAGAATCCATTAAACTAATATCAAACACGACACTGGAGCACAGAACTGACTGACACAGTGAATAGTAGGCAGGCTGACAGTGAAGTAGTATAACGGCAAAGAGCCAAAAGAGGCAATGCAATGCAGTGTGTCTGGATTTATTTGAGACAATGTGGCAGAGTTGATGGTCAGTGTCCGGACGCACCAGCCATCAAGCACACCACCATCTGGAGGATCAAAGTGTGTTATGCAAGTGTACCCGGGTGTGCTGTTGAATCTCGGGCAATGTGAATCATGGCCATCGGGGACCAGGCAACCGTATTCGGAAACGGTTCCAATTAAACGGATTCAGTCCCTCTCAGTGTGAATTGCCTATAAGTAGCTTTACTGGTATTGCAACACATGTTGCGTAGGAACATACAATGCCTCCCAATTCTGCTCCCTGCTGAACACACGCCCTGACCAACTTGCCACAGTTCAGTTGGAGCACACGGCTGACGCATGCCTTCGATCAAACCCCACTCTCCATGGTGGTGGGTGCCAAAATATACTGTACATTTATATACTGCAATATGTAAAATGACAGTAGTTTTACACTTGCTCATGCTCAGACGACATCTTGTAATCAGGTGTATGTACCGAACAGTTATTACATTTGCTATAAAAATGTTACCAGACTTTCCAGGCTTGGGTAGGAACATTGTTCACTTCAATTCAAAAGATGTCTGCTTAGCAGGAATGCACTGATGTTTTTACTTTTTACCAGTTACTATGGCACATACACTCGAATACCTTTAGCACTTACCCTGAGCATCTGTTAACATCACATTGGACATTGCATGGTTTGATACTAGACATAGGGCATTGCACACTCTAATGTACATTATCTCCTATTTTTTTTTCTTTGCCTTAACTTTTCTTCCTCATCTATTGCACAGTACAACTGTAAAAGTATACCAAGCCTTTCACTGCAATTTGTTCAAGTATAACTATGAGACAAATAAAGCCTTGAACCTTGAAATGTTGAATAATATAATATAACTGTAGTGTTGCATCTGTTCAAAACACACAAGATAATTATGTGATATGTGATAAAAGATATGTCATGGTAGTCTTGTGGCACATTTTCCCCTTTAGGTTACTCGACTGTCACAGAATGCTAGAAAGGAAGACATTTGGTGGCCTGTGCTCTGAAGTGCACCTGTGGGTCAGGTCGGAATGGAAGGTGATTTGATGGGGTTTGATGGACGCAGCTGGGTTGCACAGTGAGCTCAGGGGGGTCAAGACAGACATGGAGGTTGCGGTGAAGAGGGGGTGGGCTGGTGGGTGGGGGTGGGGGGGGGGGGGTGAAGGTTACCTGAGCGTGGAGCGAGGAGGGGTAGGAGAAAGCGGGTGGGAGGGCCTGCGACAGCTCCGCCGGGTACAGAGGGTATGACGCCCACACATCAGGGTTGGTGGGATAAAGAGCGGGCACTGAGAGCTCATCTGTGGAAAGAGAGAAGAAGAAGAGGAGGAGTGGGGTGAGGAGAGTGGCCAGTGGATGGGTGGGTGGGTGGCTGAGAGATAGGACAGGGTGGAGGTGATAGCGGCGGTGGTGATGGTGGTGGTAGTGGTGCTAGTGAGGCACCGTGAGTGAGTGTCAATGTCTGTAGTCGTTTCCTCTTATGCCCCATTTTCTTTGTACAGTACAGTACAGTACAGTAAGATATCAGTGGCTGTTTTTGACCTTTCTTTCTTACTTTCGGGAGAAACGTGAGGAAACCTCTTCAGACAATATTGTGATTGGTGCCCTTTAAGTCAGGAATAGAGATTGCAGAAAGAGAGAGAGTGCGTGAGTGGAAAGAGTGCATGTGATAGTGAAGTGAGTCAGAGTTTTATCATCCAGTCAGAAAAAAGAAAACTCTATTTTAAGAGTACAAACATGGGAATCAAGTTGACTCAAAGACATTCCTTGGAAAGCACTGAAATGCCAATATTTCTTTCAGTGCGCATATACATGTGTGCGAAGCATAACCTACACATTTAGTCGCCAACTGTTTATCAAGGCAAGATCTGGGGGAAAATGGCCGATTTAACAACTTCTTATCAGGAAATGAGAGCCATTTCCCCCTCCTCCTGGTCGTTACGTCATGGATTCATTAATCGCTTCCTTCTCTACCCCCGCTGGGACCCAACAAGTGCACGCCCAGGCTCTGGCAAAAAGATCCCAGATAAGAGCAGTTTTTGGTCATTTAGGAAGAATGTACAACCACAGCTGGCCTATGTTCAACTGTCAGTGTGTGCTTCTAGCAGCATTCTTAACCGCTTGACAAAATATTTAACTAAAATGTAAAACAAAGTGCAGAGCTACAGAGGCACATTCCACACAGGTTTACATCTCAAAGGGTACGTCTACAAATCCTTGTTACCGTGGCTAATAGTCTAGAACAGGGGTTCTCAACCTTTTTGGCCGGGGACCCCCAAAAATGCTTTGGCAACGTCTCGGGACCCCCGCCCCGCCCCCTCCCGACCCCCAATATAAATTGACTGCTACAATAACCTTAATAATAGAGACAATACACCATAAATAAATACTGAAACCATCATCATTAGGGAAGGTGTATGCATGTACTATGTGTACTATATGTAAACTCTTCATTTCCACTTTACAGCCATTCAGTTGCAAAAAAAAGAAAAAAAAACTAAAATAATTTGGGGACCCCCCAAAATAATTTGGCGACCGCTCGAGGGGTCGCGACCCACGGGTTGAGAACCCCTGGTCTAGAACATGCACAGTTTATAAAACACAAATGAATGTGTCTGCAGGGTTTATGTTAACCCTATAGATTTTTAAATGAACCTGTATTAACCTCTATTATTTTATTTATTTATTTTAACAAAGACAACATTAAGCCACTGGAGACAATATTATACTACCATGGCATTTACTGACAAAATGTACTGTGTCGTGGATGAAGAAAAAAAATACAATTCCATTTTGAAGGCTAAAGAACGCCAATACCGATAGCTCCTCAACGTCACATGGTCCAAATACTCTCCTCCTCTGCAACGTCCCAAATACTACAGCGTTCCATCACCTGTTGCAACCAAACTTCTACACAGTGAATTGACACTTGCACCAGCATCGAACAACAGACAGGAAAAACAAGCAAACAAAGAAGAGAAGGTCACACAGGACAGACGGTATAGAACAAGAGCAGCACTCACATGGATCTCTACCGATGAACTGTGGGCCAGGGCTCTGCTGGTTAGGAGTGGGGTTGGGAGTGCCAACCAGCTTGTTCTTGGCCATCTTGGTGTTGGCCTTGGCAAATTCCAGACGCAGGGTCTGGGGGATCTCTGGGTCAAAGCGGACCCCCTGAGGTCAAAACAAAAAGGTGCATTTTGGTTACTTTCAACAAAAAAAGTTCTATAGCCTACTTTTTTCACAATTTATCTTTCAATACAAGACTACCGTAATACAGCTCCTGATAATTGTGTCAAGAGCATACAAAGGTTACTGTCAAAATTGGTTGACATTCTGACAATGAGTGGCTCCGCGCACTAAATATCGGCATGAGCCAATGAAAAACCCTTAAATCAGTCGACCACTAGTCGTGACTCATGAGATTGACCAAAACAAAAAACTGCAGTGCTGTGAAAGAATAATGATGAATATAGTGTCGGACATCCAGCAACGATAACTTTGCTGGGGAACATTCTTGTGGAGGAACAATAATAAAAGCAGATGCAGTGTTTCAAGCCTGTCCTGGATGGCTCCGTGTGGCTTAGGAACTGCAGAATGTGGATGAAGAGTGGTGGTGACACCAGCACTAGAGAGGGGTGACACAAACCTGGCTGTCACACATGTCAGGCGTGCCACCGTTATATGATCCAGAAGATCCTCATCAATCTCTCACTCTCTCACTCACACACACTCTCTCTCTCTCTCTCTCTCTCTCTGTGTGTCTGTCTCTCGCCGCATTGAACTCTGTGGCCGTAACTTAATAACACAACCTTAAATCCTCCGATCGCTATGACATGCACCGAGCACAACCACTTAGACGAAGCCAAAAACCTCGACAAATTCCTGGGATACCATTGTTAACCCATTCTTGGCGGGAACCCCTTTTGGTGTTAGCATCATGTTATGCTTTAGCTATTGAAAAATAGCAGATCTACAAGCTCGTAGCGCGCCACCGAGTGGCGCGCTACGAGCTTGTAGGTCTGCTATTTTTGAAAAATCCAAGAACGACTGACATAGAAACATAGCTTTTTCAGAAAACTGTCAGGATGTATGATGATGATGGGTTGATGGGTTAAAAGGCATCCATCTTCTAGGAAATGACACGCTCAGCAGGGAGTCGGCCGTCGGTTGCATTTCACTCCTGTGATCTCTATCAAAATCTCGGCAGACAGCCGAGCAATTTCATCACTATTATTACCTTTTTACCTCTGGTCTGAGTCTAAAAATATGGAACGAGAAACAAATCGGGCATTTGTTTGCCAGGTCAGCTATCAACAAAGCCCAGTAGAATTTTGCCAGTGGCTATAATAACCATCAAATCGACCTCCTGTTGAGATCTGTTGGCAAAGGAAAACCTCACGGAAAAAAAGAACAACGTTTTCTAGTCAGATCAATTATTGAGAAAAAGAGAGAAGCAAAGAGAAGTTTCTGCAGTGAGTTATGCCCGATTTATGCACCATCATACGATGGCGTCGCACTGCGAAAATAGACAATCTACAAGCTCACAAAAGTATAAAATAAGCATGAGTGAGAACACATTATGCGGGTCGGCTCTCCCTTCAGGCCCGCAGGAGAGCCGAGCCAAAACGAGCAAAAGGATGATGGTTCTCATGAAGAGGAGGGAATTAACTAGGATTGCTTTGGCTCACAGGAGCCGCTGCCTCAGCTAGCTGAAACTCTGAAGCTTGGCTGAGGTATAATAAGGTACACTACACGGATCTAATGAGGCCTGGGCTCATTCTCAGCTTGAAATCAGGTTGCAGAGGAATCTTTGAAATTTGTATTCGTTATGATTATTATCCGACCTCCATTTTTGAGGGGCGCTCGCCAGCCCCCACCCCCCTATGCACATATTTTCGTGTTTGTGTAAACACAAACATTGAAGACAAAAGTGAGGACAGAAAAGTGAAGACGCAAATTGTGATGGGCCGGCGTGGTCGAGTGGGAGATGTGCCATAGGTTAAGCATCGCATAATGATTAAGCCACGAGGGACACCTGGGAGATGTACCATAGGTTAAGCATCGCATAATGATTGTGCCACGGGGGACACCTGTTGTATATAAGTGGCTGGTAGAGAGAGGAATAGCCTTGAGAACCTACGGACTTGGGGAAAAAACGACTTGAGAAAAAGGACAGAAATTG